>NC_083625.1:25118425-25743425 GCF_963584025.1 Labrus mixtus
TTTTACTTTTGTACTGTGAGTACATTGCAGATCCTGTACTTGCTTCTTCCTCTTATATTTCATTACAGAAGCTGAATCAGCACCCTTCTTTACCAGAGTCTGTTTGAACACAGTTATCAGTCCTTTACCTAAAAGAAAAGTATGTGAGTACTTGTTTCCAAACTCTGGTTTAACCTGCTGCATACACACATTTGTTATTCAGCCCAATGTCACACACTTTTCAAAGGGCTCAATCACCTTTGCATGCTGTTTTTTGTTTTTTTTTGGTAGGTGAAAAATCTGAACGTGCGTTCTGCAAACCAGACTATTTGTGGAATATCACAGACTCATGTGCTCAGTCGACTGTCGTTATGAGCAGCTGAGTTAGCCCAGAACAGTAAAGGAAGGGCCACACAGTAATAATTAAAGATTTTATTCACAAACAAACCAAAACCATGGCAGACGGTCGTGCATGTAGGCGGTGCAGAAAGGGAGAGAAAGTAAGCCTGGCTTATATACCCTTTCACTCAGGTGAAGCCAGTCACGGGTAGGTGGGCGGGTGACCACCAGACGGAGCCAAAACTCTGAAACTGAAACAAAATAACAGTACCAGGCAAAACACACTCACAGTCATGTGCATGTATATTTATAGTAAAGGGATATTTGTTAGGGCTGCAAATCACAATGAGGGATCTACAAGTTTAACTTTGAGCGTTAGGAAATGTTTCATAAATAAGACATTTATCACTGAACCTTTTTTTTTGGGTGGCTGACTGGGCCTGTGGATATGAAGATATTGAACGAAGAAGTTCCCTCTGTTTGTTTGTCTCTATGTAAATGAGGGAAGCATTCGTCTTTAAATTTAGGAAAGTTCAATATAAAAGTGCTGCAAATTTTCCATTTTTCATCATCTAACAATCATATTCTTACTGTAATAAAACAGAGCAGCTCTGGAGCGGAGGACTCAGATGAATGACTTTCATCCTTTATTCTAGTTTTTTATTATTAAACACATATTTTCTATTTCATTACTTTTAAACTATTTTAGTTAATTTGGCTAACATTTTAAATGTTTTATTATTAGCATTGATTTCTTATTTTATTTCCTGGTCCTTCATTTCTAGTCTCTTCTTATTCTTATCTCATCAATCTTTATTGTATTGTGATTTTATTGTGTTCTTATTGGTGTGCATTAGTCTCTAAATGATTTTTTTACAACATGCCTTTTGTCCATCACATGTCCGCTCCCTTGTAAAGAACTTTGAACTGTACCTGAATTTGTCTGAAGGTGCGTTTAAATAAAGTTTGATTGATTAAATCGTAGCTTATATCGAGCTAAAGTCGAGTGATGTTTATTAGACGTGTTTTAAAAAGTAAAAAGTAAGTAAAATCACATCAGGTCATCTTTAGTGAAGAATGTTCACCACTTTATCACTCTGACTAAAAGCTAAAGTCTTATCATTAATCATTACACCAGAGATATTCTTATGAGATATAAGGTTATATTTAGATCTGGACTTCTCATGAAATATATATTACATTCTTAAATTCACTGAAACCTTATTTTGAGACAACCTGTAACCTGGTGATGCATTCATGTGACAGTAAAGTTGAGAAAAAAAACAGGGTAGCTCATTACTATCAAACATTTCATCCATTTAAGATGCTTTACAGATTCAATAAAAAAAATTAAACAGAAAAAGTAAAATATTTCAAATTCACTGAATGTGTTTCATTTGTAATTCAAATATAACATGTATGTGTTTTGGTGTGCATAATTGTTTTTTCTGATTAAAATAACTTCTACTACTACAAGACATCAAAGGCTGCATATATCCTCCTTTTCAACCTGTTTCAATAAACACAAGCAGAGACATTTTAACGTTTGATACACAAATTGTAAGTTTTGCAGTTGTTGTTTGCAGGACGGAGTTTTTGACCATTAGCAGCTTGCATTTGTATATAAACTCTGTCAGATGTGATGTTGAAATGGAAACAACAGTTCTTCTGTTCTTGTTGTTGTATGTGGTCCATGATATTTTAGGAGGATTTGCAGGACCGGTTGTCAACCAAAATGTCACCACTGGACCATCTCACAAGAGGTAACATTGTGTTTGGTGTAAACAAGGAGGACAGCAGATGTGAACATTCTGATGGTGAAATGTTTCATACATGTAAATGGAAGAAGGTGAAGCCCCTCTCCGCCGTCTTCAGGAAATGGACTTGAGGTTGTGTGGGGTTTTTCGAGTCATCTGATTACTCAACCCGCTTTTACACCGCAGGTCACACCTACACATTCACACACTGATGGAGGAGGTTTCTATGTAACGTGACAATCAGAATGTACTAATCCATTCATACACATTCATACGCTGCTGACAAAGCAGCGGGAGCACCTTGGGGTTACGTGTCTTGACCCAAGGACACATTGGACATGTGACTACAGGAGCTGGGGATCGAACCACAACTTTCCAGTTGAGAGGTGACCGACTCTACCAACACAGTCGCCCACAGGAGGAACCCTTGAAGATGACGAAGGGGACAAGTCTCTCCTCAGAGTGTTTATGAACTGAAAATAAATTATTACCTCTAGATTGTTGTGGACAATAATGTACTTATATGTAGGCAACAATGGGGGTCCTCAGTCTCTCTAGCACCCATTGACTGTAAATATAGTAGCAACTTATTTCGGGGTCCTGGGCGGAAAAGTTTGGGAACCCCTGTCTTCAACAATCTATGTTGATTGAGAAGATATAATAAGTTATATATTTTAATTTAATCGATTTGTTTAAATGTATAGAAAACTATAGTACACATTAGAATTTGAATATCCACACTCCACACCAGTAGGTGGCGGAAATGCACCAACTCGTTGTTCGCGCACCGTCATAAAACCAAACAGAAGAAGAAGAAGAAGACGACGAGGAAGGCTACGTCACCATACTACGTCACACGCAGAGTGGGAAACTACACTGTTGTTATCATGTCGCAGTACTGTATTATTCAAGGATGTAAATCACGCAGAGCTCGAGAATGTGACTCAATGGTAACATTTCATTGCTTTCCGACTGATAAAGACCTACAAGAAGAATGGTTAAAGAAGACCCGGAAAGACAGAAAGCCAGATTTCAAGGTAAAAACACAGCACAATAAAGCTAACAGCTGTTAGCATTCAACTACTTCATGTGAAAGATTTCTTTAAACACGTAATACTTATAAGATAAAGATGGAACTCATTAATACTAGTTATTAATGCTTGTACTGTACACGTTTATATATTAGCATGAGGTAAAACTCAAGGGATTTATTACACACACTCCTCAGGAAACAGCTAACATTAGCATTCAGCCACCTCTTCTTCTTCTTCTACTGTTTCTTCTTCTTCTGTGTATTTAGAGGCGGTTAGCATCCCAAAAGCAGAGTATGGGCAGCACGTTTTGATACCGGTATTATTGAAGATTTCAGGAGAAGAGTTTCTCCATGGACAGTTATCTCAGATCACATAATGCTCCCTGTACAGCCTCACTTTTAAACAACACTACCCGCTGTGTTTGCACTTTAAGCATGTTTTGATACTCTTATTAATCCTTAAAGACAGGGTTGGTAACTTTCTCCAGATACACTTTTTAAGATTTTGGTTGAAATTGTCTTTAGGTCCTGATGTCACCAATGACACAGTTTATACTGTGAGTGGTAAATACTCAGGTTTTTTTAACATGTATTATGATAAAGTTTAGTGTTTACTTACCGCTGAATGAGTATGGCAAGCCCTTTTAACATTAAAACAGTCTGGCTGACAAGTAGCAATTTAGTTTTCACTAGTGGAAATGTTAATTCAAGATATCTGTAATTACATTCTTACATGTAATAATTCCAGGTCAAGATATCAATAATGTAATTTCAACTAGTAAGAATTGCATTTTAGAGATCTAGAATTAATTTATGATATCTGTAATGTTAGAACAATTGTAGATATCATAAATGAACTTTGTCACTAGTAAGAATAGAATTGTTGATATCAAGAATTAACATTTTTACTAGTGAAAATTGAGTTGTAGATATCATGAACTGGAATTGCGACATGTCAAAATGTCATTATGGATATGTCGACTTTGAATTACAACATGTCAAAATTGAATTACAGATATCTGTAATTCAGTTTGAATAGAAGTCAATGGCACAAGTTGACTAGTTGTAATTAAGTTACAGATATCTACAATGACCATTTCCACTAGTGAAAAATGAATTGTAGATATCTTTAATTAGATTTGTTACTAGTGAAAATTACATTGTGGATATGTCGGCTTGGAATTCTAACATGTCAAAAAGCAACTATTACCGCTAATACTTAAATGTCAAAAGGGCTTGCCATAGAATAAGACATCGGATGGGATAGGATAATTCTTCATTGATCATGAGACGATTTCAGAGGACGCATTTTCCCTTTACTGCACTGAGCCGGGTGGTAAGCCATCGGCACAGTTTATGAACATTCACTTAAATATTCTTCCCTTTTAATTTAATATTTTCCTTTCTTGGATTTCATTGTAATGCTTTTCCATCTCTTTACTTTCTATGACGACTTACTTTCTCTTGCTTATTAAGTTCCTTTTTCACAGTTTCCCTTCCCTACATTTACTAAAAATCCCCAAATAATGGCTGCACACACAAGAGAGACGTGTCCAGAGTTCAAGGAAATTCCCACAGTTCTTTCAAACTCATCTTCCCTCTCCATCTCCTTATTTCTCTTCTTCTTCTTCTGGGGTTTTTAGAGACGGTTGGCATCCAAAAATGATTTCCCCGTACGGCTGGATTGGTTGTATATGTACTTGAACTTTACATGAAAGAAAAATAATGTATCGATAAAATAATCCCACCTCGTCCCTTTCTAGCTTTCTCTTCGACCACAAACATATTCTGGGAACATTTTGTGACTTTACGCTCACTGCATCTCGTCTGTGCTGTTAATACAGGTTACATCAAATACAAGGGTGTGTTCCAAGCATTTTGCTGGAGACTGTTTCTGGTGGAACGAAAGGATTCGCAGGACATGTCTGATTCCAGGAAGTGTCCCCCATATCTTTCCATGGAACAAAATCTCATACCTGACCATACCTCTTACAAACCAGAAGTAAGTGAATGTGGGCTTTTTGCTGTTCGAACACATGTTTGGTTTATGTCTTTAATGAGATTAATGAGGTCTAAACTGTATTTCTACAGAGGTGAGGCGGCTGGAAATGTGACAATTGAGGTCACGGAATCCACAGAAGAAGAAGTTGACTTGCAGTAAGAAACTCTCATACTATCTGATTTTTTCCTGGAGATTCTGGAGTTGTTTTCTGATGCTTTTAATTGTGTCCTACAGACCGGAGATAGTTGTCACGTCTGCACCGTATGCTGACCACGACTACATACATTTGTCTCCACCTTTGGAAGAGCAGCTGGTGGCAGCACGACAGGAGATTTCCAGGCTTACTAAGGAAAAGAAAATGCTTTTGGCATCACGCTTTTGTCTGCAACGATTCCAGGACGATGCCAGGCTTTTGTATTTTTACACTGGATTTCAGGTGAATCTTAGAGTTAAAATAAGTACCTCTGCATCTGTATGTTTTCCTGTTTTTTAATAACATGCTTAATCATTTTGTTTTTTAGGACTATGGCACGCTAAACTCTGTCTACTTGTCCCTGGAGCCCACTGCAGAGCGCTTACAGAGGTGGAGCCAGGCACAGACAGTGACGGGGCAGGAGATGAGCAGGGCGGGCTTACAGGCAGAAAACTTGTCTTTGATCGATCAGTTCTTTCTCTTCCTCTGCCGTGTAAGAGAGGGAGCGTCTGAGGAATCCCTGGCAGAGCGTTTTCATGTCTCACAGTCGACAGTCAGTAGAGTGGTGACAACTTGGGCCAATTACCTGTTTTTCATGTTGGGGTCGTTGCCCGTGTGGCTCCACAGATCAGCTGTAAGTGAAATGATGCCACAGTGCTTTAAAGACTCCTATCCAAGAACGAGGGTTATCTTGGACTGTACGGAGGTCCGCATGGAGCGGGCCAGCTCAAAGAAGGTCAATCCTGAGAACTATTCAAACTACAATGGCTCCACCACCCTGAAGGGCTTGATTGGTGTGAGCCCCTCTGGAGAAATCACATTTGTGAGCAGCCTGTTTGAAGGGTCGATCTCTGCAGAGGAAATAACAAAACGCTCTGGGATCTTGTCCCTGCTGGAGGAGGGGGATGAGGTGATGGCTGATAACGGTTTCCTCATTAGTGATCTGCTGTCAGCCATCAATGTGTCTCTTGTTTCACCACCATTTCTGAATCAGAGGAGAAAGTCCATCAAGCAGGAAGCTTCCATCACTCAAAATAATGCAAAGTTAAGAATTCATGTAGAGAAAGCCAAACAACGAATGAAGCTAAACCGTATCTTTAATAGAGTTCTTCCCCATTCCCACCTGGGGACAGTTAACCAGTTGTGGTATGTGTGTGCCATGCTGGCTAATTTCCAAGTGCCTCTCTCTTAACCCACAGCCCTTCTCACACCTGAACTCCTGACAGTTTGACTTACCTGTTCACCCGTTGGTCACAGCGGGAGTTCTTCACTGTCGAGCAGGACATGATGTAAAATGCACAGCATCAAAATGGCGAACAAAGCAAAAAAATCAGACACTAAGACGACAGTTTGTGCCTTAATATCAGTGCTACAGGTCGTACATGTCGTACAGATTAGGACAAAGCTGAAATACGTGCAGGACGCGTGATTTAAATGTCATCACCCCCTCGTTTGTTTTGAATCTTCCTGAACATGACCTGCTGCATTCACACGTCGGCTCACATCGACTTTATGCAGAAATATTACCGGGGGGGATGGCAGTTAAGATTTAGTGTAACAACGGCTGTTTCCGTTCAAACATGCAGCTCATCCCAAACATATTGAGTATCTACTGTTTACTGTTTGACTGTCCGATTGTCGGCCATGTTTTGTACTTGACCATGTTTTTAATCTATTTGATGAAACTGTAATTTGAAAGACTGAAAATAACTTAATATAATCATGTGGTGAATATTTTTGTGCAATAAAAGTTTGGAAAATCTTTTTTAAAACATTTCCTTTCATGATTTCCATCTTAATCATATTGAGGTCGATGTTCATGGTTAAATACTAATCAGCCAGCCGATAACGACCAGTATTAGCATATCAAGTGCCTATCGTTATCGGCTAATTTTATCGCGAATATGTGCCGATATAACTAGAATTATTAACCAGTCAAACAGCATTTAATGTAAGTATCATTGTATTACACTGGCAGTTCTCTTTCACCAGCAGAGGGCGCTATATGGATTACAACAAGCATTATCATTCTCCAGAGTGTCCAGCGCTGATGCACGTTCATGCGTGTTTGTGTTTGATATAATGGGTCTTATGATGGTTGTTATGATGGTTATAATGGGTCTTATGATGGTTGTTATAATGGGTTTTATGATGGTTATAATGGGTCTTATGATTGTTGTTATAATGGTTATAATGGGACTTATGATGGTTATAATGGGTCTGATGATGGTTGTTATAATGGTTTTATGATGGTTATAATGGGTCTTATGGTTGTTATAATGGTTATAATTGGTCTTATGATGGTTATAATGGGTCTTATGATGGTTGTTATAATGGGTCTTATGATGGTTGTTAAGATGGTTATAATGGGTCTGATGATGGTTGTTATAATGGTTTTATGATGGTTATAATGAGTCTTATGATGGTTGTTATAATGGTTATAATGGGACTTATGATGGTTGTTATGATGGTTATAATGGGTATTATGATGGTTGTTATGATGGTTATAATGGGTATTATGATGGTTGTTATGATGGTTATAAGGGGTCTGATGATGGTTGTTATAATGGTTTTATGATGGTTATAATGGGTCTTATGATGGTTGTTATAATGGTTATAATGGGACTTATGATGGTTGTTATGATGGTTATAATGGGTATTATGATGGTTGTTATGATGGTTATAATGGGTATTATGATGGTTGTTATGATGGTTATAATGGGTCTGATGATGGTTGTTATAATGGTTTTATGATGGTTATAATGGGTCTTATGATGGTTGTTATGATGGTTATAATGGGTATTATGATGGTTGTTATGATGGTTATAATGGATCTTATGATGGTTGTTATGATGGTTATAATGGGTCTTATGATGGTTGTTATAATGGTTATAATGGGTCTTATGATGGTTGTTATGGGTCTTATGATGGTTGTTATAATGGTTATAATGGGTCTTATGATGGTTGTTATGATGCTTATAATGGGTCTTATGATGGTTGTTATGATGGTTATAATGGGTTTTATGATGGTTATAATGGGTCTTATGATGGTTGTTATGATGGTTATAATGGGTCTTATGATGGTTGTTATAATGGTTATAATGGGTCTTATGATGGTTGTTATGATGGGTCTTATGATGGTTGTTATGATGGTTGTTATGATGGTTATAATGGGTCTTATGATGGTTGTTATGATGGGTATAATGGGTCTTATGATAGTTGTTATGATGGTTATAATGGGTCTTATGATGGTTGTTATGATGGTTATAATGGGTCTTATGATGGTTGTTATGATGGTTATAATGGGTCTCATGATGGTTGTTATAATGGTTATAATGGGTCTTATGATGGTTATAATGGGTTTTATGATGGTTGTTATGATGGCTATAATGGGTCTTATGATGGTTGTTATGATGGTTATAATGGGTCTTATGATGGTTGTTATGATGGGTCTTATGATGGTTGTTATGATGGTTGTTATGATGGTTATAATGGGTCTCATGATGGTTGTTATAATGGTTATAATGGGTCTTATGATGGTTATAATGGGTTTTATGATGGTTGTTATGATGGCTATAATGGGTCTTATGATGGTTGTTATGATGGGTCTTATGATGGTTGTTATGATGGTTGTTATGATGGTTTTAATGGGTCTTATGATGGTTGTTATGATGGGTATAATGGGTCTTATGATAGTTGTTATGATGGTTATAATGGGTCTTATGATGGTTGTTATGATGGTTATAATGGGTCTTATGATGGTTGTTATGATGGTTATAATGGGTCTTATGATGTTGTTATGATGGTTATAATGGGTCTCATGATGGTTGTTATAATGGTTATAATGGGTCTTATGATGGTTATAATGGGTTTTATGATGGTTGTTATGATGGCTATAATGGGTCTTATGATGGTTGTTATAATGGTTATAATGGGACTTATGATGGTTGTTATGATGGTTATAATGGGTATTATGATGGTTGTTATGATGGTTATAATGGGTATTATGATGGTTGTTATGATGGTTATAATGGGTCTGATGATGGTTGTTATAATGGTTTTATGATGGTTATAATGGGTCTTATGATGGTTGTTATGATGGTTATAATGGGTCTTATGGTTGTTATGATGGTTATAATGGATCTTATGATGGTTGTTATGATGGTTATAATGGGTCTTATGATGGTTGTTATAATGGTTATAATGGGTCTTATGATGGTTGTTATGATGGTTATAATGGGTCTTATGATGGTTGTTATAATGGTTATAATGGGTCTTATGATGGTTGTTATGATGCTTATAATGGGTCTTATGATGGTTGTTATGATGGTTATAATGGGTTTTATGATGGTTATAATGGGTCTTATGATGGTTGTTATGATGGTTATAATGGGTCTTATGATGGTTGTTATAATGGTTATAATGGGTCTTATGATGGTTGTTATGATGGTTATAATGGGTCTTATGATGGTTGTTATGATGGGTCTTATGATGGTTGTTATGATGGTTGTTATGATGGTTATAATGGGTCTTATGATGGTTGTTATGATGGGTCTTATGATGGTTGTTATGATGGTTATAATGGGTCTTATGATGGTTGTTATGATGGGTCTTATGATGGTTGTTATGATGGTTATAATGGGTCTTATGATGGTTGTTATGGGGGGCCTTATGATGGGTCTTATGATGGTTGTTATGATGGGTCTTATGATGGTTGTTATGATGGTTATAATGGGTCTTATGATGGTTGTTATGATGGTTATAATGGCTCTTATGATGGGTCTTATGATAGTTGTTATGATGGTTATAATGGGTCTTATGATGGTTGTTATGATGGTTATAATGGGTCTTATGATGGTTGTTATGATGGTTATAATGGGTCTCATGATGGTTGTTATAATGGTTATAATGGGTCTTATGATGGTTATAATGGGTTTTATGATGGTTGTTATGATGGCTATAATGGGTCTTATGATGGTTGTTATGATGGTTGTTATGATGGGTCTTATGATGGTTGTTATGATGGGTCTCATGATGGTTGTTATGATGGTTATGATGGTTGTTATGATGGTTGTTATGATGGGTCTTATGATGGTTGTTATGATGGGTCTTATGATGGTTGTTATGATGGGTCTTATGATGGTTGTTATGATGGTTATGATGGTTGTTATGATGGGTCTTATGATGGTTGTTATGATGGTTATGATGGTTGTTATGATGGTTGTTATGATGGGTCTTATGATGGTTGTTTTGATGGGTCTTATGATGGTTGTTTTGTTGGTTATGATGGTTGTTATGATGGTTGTTATGATGGGTCTCATGATGGTTGTTATGATGGTTCTTATGATGGTTGTTTTGATGGGTCTTATGATGGTTGTTATGATTGTTGTTATGATGGGTCTTATGATGGTTGTTATGATGGTTATAATGGGTGTTATGATGGCTGTTATGATGGTTATAATGGGTGTTATGATGGTTGTTATGATGGTTATAATGGGTCTTATTATGGTTGTTATGATGGGTCTTATGATGGTTATAATGGGTGTTATGATGGTTGTTATGATGGTTATAATGGGTGTTATGATGGTTGTTATGATGGTTATAATGGGTCTTATTATGGTTGTTATAATGGGTCTTATTATGGTTGTTATGATGGGTCTTATGATGGTTGGGTTAAAGAAGTTTGTTGGGTATTTTGTTGAATTGGTTCTTTTGCTGTTGGGTTGTTTTTTGTTGTTGTGGTTACTTAATGTTCTTCTGTGTTTCGGTTCTTTTGCTTTGTTCTTATTTTGCTTTCGCTGTATGTCAAATCACTTTGTAAACCTGTGTTTTTTAAGGTGCTAGGCTATATAAAGGGAGTAGCTCAGGTGGCAGTAGGTCAATCTGAAGGGACTTGGGTTGGGAACCGGATCGGGTCGCTGATGGTCCCGGTGTGGACCAAAGTATGAAACTTGGTCTGGTTGCTGGAGAGGTGCCAAGTCACTTCCCTGGTACTGTCGATGTGCCCTTGAGCAAGCAGCTCAGGCGTGCTCCCTGTGGCAGCCACACATCTCTCCATTAATTCATGTCCACAGGTCCTGTTTGTGTATGTATGTGATTCGGGCCTAAGTGTGTAAGAAGCTTGTCTCGCAATAACAGAGTGATATATGTATATATATATGTGTATATATATATATATATATATATATATATATTATATTCATTATTATAATTATTATTAATAACAACTCTGGGCCACACTTCAACACAGTAGGTGGCGCTAATGCACCTGAAAGCTGAGGGTCACCCGCCATAAAAAATACGGACAGCCGAAGAAGAAGAGAACATTTCCTGTGACGTCACGCTCCGAGTGGGAAACTCGTCAGTTGTTATCATGTGGGGATGTTGTATAAAAGGTTGTAAATCAGATAAACGTCGAATATCTGATTACATGACGTTGACATTTCATCGCTTCCCGGCTAACAAGAAACTACGAAAACAATGGCTGGTGAAAACCCGGAAGGACAGGGAACCAGATTTCGAGGTAAAAAAAACCCAAAACAACCCACCATCAGAAAACAGCTAGAGTTAGCATTCAGCTACTTCATAGCTAACAATTTACTTTTATGACTCTGATTTAGATTTGAAAGTAACAGTAATTGTAGATATAAACGCATTAATAAAAGTCTTAGGTAAAGCTGTGTAACTCTCTTTGCAAACCGACCTCAGGAAACAGATAAATACAGGATGTTCAGTTTCAATGTTGATTTTTAGATGAAAAAAAGAAGAAGTTAAATCAGGTCCAAGACCCTCTTTCAGAAGGCTAACATATAACAACAAGGTTTGTTTAATGATAATAATATATAAAACATCTGATGAGTCATCTTCTCAGTATTGTAAATCTTCTCCAGTAACTCCCAACATATAAATTTCTCTCAGCGTACCCAACAATTTAAATTCCCTTTGGATTGTCTTCCTGCTTCAGCTGCACAGTTTATCACCATTGCATCCATTGATTTTTTGAGAGTGTTACACATACAAGACACCTCTAGTATATGAAATGTAGACGTTAACGTGCATCCTCAACACATTTATACAGGTGAGGAGAAAATCAAAGGATGTAGAAGCTTGCACAGTAGGGCTGGAAATCTTTGAGTGTCTCACGATTCGATTCAGAATCTATTTTCGATTCAAAACGATTATGGATCCATTCATTGATTCAAAGTCTATTTTTAAATGATACATCAGGATCTACCTCCAGTCATCTGTGAGACTCGCTGAATGTCTTGCTGCTCCATTTGGCGTTCTACTGAGTTAAAGATTTTTGGAAGTTTTGAATTTATTTAAAAAATCTCAGAAGATCAGAATCTCCATTTTAACATAAATCGATTTTCCCTCCTCTATTGCACTATAACACAAGTGGTGCAGCTCTCTCTCTGACCAACCTTTAAACACGTTCTTCTTTAACCAGGACTGTTTTGAGACGTTGTGCTCACTGGATACTTTTTTTCTGTCACGGTCAAACAGATTAAATCGGGCGTAGGTGTTTGTTCTAAGCATTTCACCGGAGACTGTTTTCGGTGGCATGAAGACTCTCAAAAGAGAGGCCTGGTTCCAGGAAGTGTCCCTCAGCTGTTTCCATGGAACAAAGTCGCTTACGTTAAGATACCTCTTGTTAACAGCATGTAAGTGATGTGTGATTTCATTACCGCACAAAAGCGTGTTTCATTTATTTATTTCCATCTGCTATGAGGATTAATGAGGTGTAAACTTCATATTGTTACAGACCTGAGCCTGGAGAAGTGATCACTGAGGCTGCTGGTTCCACACAGGATGCTGATAAGTAAGACACTTTCATATTCCCTGATTTCGCCCAGAGATGCTGAGATTCACACATATTTTGGAATCGATGTTCTCTGATTGTTTAATTGTTTCCCGTAGACCAGAGGACATGCCGGCACCTCTTGCTGACCATGACTACGTGAAGCTTCCTGTTTCTGTGGCAGAACAGCTGGAGGCAGCACAACGGGAGATTGCCAAGCTTACTGAGGAAACTGACGAGCTTTTGGTCTCGCGCTTTTGTCTGCAGCGATTCCAGGATGATGCCAAACTGTTGACCTTCTACACCGGATTTCAGGTGAATCAAGAAGTGCAGTGATCATGGGGTGACTTGCAGAAATGCTTATAAACTGGGGACGAATGGGAATCAAAGCTGTGGAGTCTAATGATGATATCTTTCTCATAAGTTTGGGTTTTAAAATAGTCTTACAGTACAACCTCACAGTAAATTTGATATAAAAAAAGTGTGCAGCAACCAAGTAAACTCACAGAGCCACATCAGTGTGTTCATAAGTAACTTCAATTTCACTTAATAAAAAAGATTAAAGGAGCAATCTGTAAGATATCTACTGAATAGAATGATAAAGTGACCTTACTATATGATCAGACATTAAGGAAACATGCTATGTTGAAGTGCTGGCTTCTCTGACAACAATGCAGCAGCCAGTATGTCCTCCTTCAAACTGTAGATTCTGGTCCTGAATGATCTGGATTTGTTTGGACCAGAGAAGGTAGACGGTTTTAAGACACCCCCACACAGCCGTTTTGGACGCCCCTCTGTTTGCCAGATATGAGAGCAGTTATCAGGTCAAACCAACAGGTGTTGCAGTGATGGAAGCGGGCAAGAGAAGTGGTTCAAATAGAAGTGATTGTACCCGACCTAAAAAGCCTCTGCATGTTTCTAATAAGCTCCACGAGCAGAAACGTGCTCAAACTAGGATCAATATTGGAGATGCTTTTGAAAAATGGAGAGAGGTTAGAACACAGAAAGGTTTACAGACCGATACAGAGCTGGATAAACACTGAAGCTTCAGTGTCCACCACATGGTAACCTGTGTGAGCATCGACTCTAGAGAGGAGGGGGCGGGGGGAGACAGCTCTCTACAATGTTTAGAATTTGGACTGCAGTACCCATTTTCAACACTAGGTGTCAGAGTAACATATTGATTCTTTAAATGCATCTGTGTGCTATATTATGTTATTTTTAGGGCTGTTTAAATAACATTAATGTCTATAATACAATCGGATACATTTGACTCCACAGCAGCTTTGTTAACATGTTGAAAACACAATCTTTAAATCTTATTGAATTATAATTTCTTATATTCTATCTGAGTGAACAAGACCATTTGCTATTGATTAATAAGTGGACGGTTTTCCCTCACGCTCTCCTTCCGTACTTGTTGTTAAGAAGGACTACACACACACTACTGAAACACACACACACACCTCAGAGTATATAGAGGCATGCTCAGGTACATACAGTATGTTCATTAGTGAAGGAACAAAACAAGACAAACATAGATATGTGCAACAACAACTTGGGCAACATGAATGAATAATCTCCAACATAGGACACAATACAGTTAAAGTTACCAAGAGTAGGTGCAGCATCAGTGTTGAATTCATGAAGAAGAAACTCATCTTTTGTGACAGAATGTTCTGCAGTTTGAAAAAGGGAGCGAGACGTCCAGAGAGAGAGGGGCGTGTGGCAAACAGATGTGTGCAAAGAGTGGAGGTGTGAGGGTGTTTGAGCAGAACTAAAGAGAACCGACGTGATGAGAACAAACTTAGGTCATCTTTATTAATGAATCACAAGCGCCGTTCATTGAACATGGAGCAACTCAAAGTACTTTGTTAAAAAAACAGAGCATTTGAACATTATGAGGAAAAATAATATATTGATATACAACATAAAGGCCCAACGTTCATTCATTTTACCATCATGACTTTGTTTAATGCAAATATCCCCCCTCTTTAGACTCAAGTCTTTTCCTAAGGTCGCTTTTTAACCACCATATTATTTAAAAAAAACATTTCTAAGGGTTAATATGAAGGAGAAAGGAGAACATTAAAACAATTACAGTGAGAAATGAGCAAATTCAGAATAAAGAAATGCAGAAAGTCTATCTGAAATGCAATTCTACTCATTATTGATATACCAGTAACACTCATCTTTTTTGTTTTCTAGGACTACGTCACGTTAAAATGCGTCTACTTGTCCCTGGAGCCCACTGCAGAGCGCTTACAGAGGTGGAGCCAGGCACAGACAGTGACGGGGCAGGAGATGAGCAGGGCGGGCTTACAGGCAGAAAACTTGTCTTTGATCGATCAGTTCTTTCTCTTCCTCTGCCGTGTAAGAGAGGGAGCGTCTGAGGAATCCCTGGCAGAGCGTTTTCATGTCTCACAGTCGACAGTCAGTAGAGTGGTGACAACTTGGGCCAATTACCTGTTTTTCATGTTGGGGTCGTTGCCCGTGTGGCTCCACAGATCAGCTGTAAATGAAATGATGCCACAGTGCTTTAAAGACTCCTATCCAAGAACGAGGGTTATCTTGGACTGTACGGAGGTCCGCATGGAGCGGGCCAGCTCAAAGAAGGTCAATCCTGAGAACTATTCAAACTACAATGGCTCCACCACCCTGAAGGGCTTGATTGGTGTGAGCCCCTCTGGAGAAATCACATTTGTGAGCAGCCTGTTTGAAGGGTCGATCTCTGCAGAGGAAATAACAAAACGCTCTGGGATCTTGTCCCTGCTGGAGGAGGGGGATGAGGTGATGGCTGATAACGGTTTCCTCATTAGTGATCTGCTGTCAGCCATCAATGTGTCTCTTGTCTCGCCGCCATTTCTGAATCAGAGGAGAAAGTCCATCAAGCAGGAAGCTTCCATCACTAAAAATAATGCAAAGTTGAAAGCTCACATAGAGAGAGCATTACACAGAATCAAGCAGTACCAGATATTTGACGGAGTTCTTCCCCGGTCCCTCCTGGGGTCCGTTAACCAGCTGTGGTATGTGTGTGCCATGCTGACTCATTTTCAAGGGTCTCTCTCTTAACCTACAGCCCTTTTTAACACGTTCACTCCAGAACATGTCAGGACTAGCTGTCCTGTTCACACACGCCTCTCATTGCGGCAGACTTTTACAGTCAGGCAGAATCTGGGAGGGGATCTTAGGAGTGCAGGAAATGATGTCGAGAGGACAACGTGGAAATGACAGACAAAGCAAAAGAGTCCGACCCTGTGAGGACGATTTGTGCCTGTCACGGTAGATAGAAAAGAAAATGAGACGGTTGCTAGGGAAGCGGCTCCGAAGGACTAACTGTAAACATATCAATCTGTCGAAGGAAGTCCGGTGATAAGACAAAGACCCTTCCACTTAGCGTCATGGTACCGCTAACCCTGTCAAGGCTCCACTACACAATAACAACCCGCTGACTATTCATGATCTCTGACTTAAACCACATCTGTGCTCTTTCAGTTTACATCTGTCAGCATGTGTTTTACTTGACCACATTTTTTATCTTTTTGATGAAATTGTCTTTTTAAAGAGCAAAATGTACTTTATATATTTATACTGCAAATCATTTTTTTAAAGGAAATAAAAACTTCATAAAGGAAATGATCCTTTGTATGATTCATAACAAATCATGACTCGCTTAATGTAAAAGCACCTGTCAGTATTTTATGATTGGTCAAAAAGCTCCAGCAACACTTGACCCCAGACTTATGAAGACCACGAGCTGAAACATGTCGGTCTAATAAAGTTCTTAAAACAACAAGTGCTGCTGGAGCTTTTTGTCCTCTTCTAGCCGTTCACTCTTCATGCTCCTTGGAAGTTGGTGAAGTGGTGCCAGAAAAATCCCACTCTGCTTTTTCAGTATTTTAGAATTGGTTATGAAACAGGCCGATACGTCCGTACGACTTGCAAAAGCAAACGGAAACAGAACCATCAGCAACAAGACTGATTTATGTTTGTTTCTGTTTCACATGCCGGTAACCGCTGCCACAGGAGAGTGTCAGATAAGAAGATTAACGGCACACTGCGGAAACAGAAAAGATTCACAATGAGGGTCGTGTTAGACTGTTGAAAAACGGCAGGATGTGTTTTTACTTCTGAAAATGCTACTTACATGATTAAAGGACAAACTGACCAAAGAGATGGACTTACCTCTTAGTCAACAGAGCACCCCAAAATCAACACAAACAGAAAGTTTCTCACAGGAGCTTTTAATGGTTTATTGTGATGATGATAATGAAGACTCATACATACCTATAAGAGAAGGAATAACATGTCACAGAGACAAAAAGTCAGACGACTCCTTTGGTCGTGCAGGTGAGTATTTGCATGGCTGTGCAGAAAGAGGAAGAGAGGGAACCTTTTCAAAGGACTGAAGTGCTCAGAGTCGTGGAGGTGTGAGATCAATACTTGATCCATAAGAAGGGACAAACCAAGCTAGGTTTAGAATATTAACTTTTTGTTCAACTTTTTGGTTTTACATGCTAGTTTGCAGTGATGGGCGATTCCAGAGTCTGTTGGGGCCCTAAGCAATAATCAATTGGGGGGGTGAAGAGCAGTACTGGAGAGCAGCTTTGCAGGGACAGCTAGTTTCCTCTCAGCTGCACACCACTTTATTAAAAAAAAAAAACAGTGACTTAAATTATTTTCGTCATCCAGACAAGGTAGGCCCAACTGTTTGAATTATATGAAATATTGCACTTTTAAAATGTTTTATTTAACAATGCACAATTTACACTTTAAGTCAAACAAACAACAGAACCAGATACACGAGAGCTGCTCAACAAATGTACAATAAAACATAGACATACTGTACATAAAGGATGGAATTAAACAGAATATAAACTAATTATAAAGTGAAAAATAAAATAAATATCTCTATAATCCTACAAATAATATGCTATATTTTATCATATGTATCGCAAACATTTGATTATTTAAACATCAGGGTGTTCACCTAATACAGTTTTGTAATTTATTTTATAAAACCTTCTGTTCTCTGTAAGGAGGAAATGTTGCACATATACAGACATTAACATACAGATGTGATGTGAATATCCAAAAGAAGAAAAGCAGAAAAGTACATATTTGAGATGTGAAGCATCTCTTCAAGCACTGTTGTATGTCCTTAAGTGAATTACTTCAAACTGTTCTTGACAATAATTAAACACATCTCTCTTCAACATTTAGGTTTGATGCTTTATAGAATCGTTTGCTAGATTTCAGCAGAAGTGTTTCGAAGAGGAATCAGGGATTGGGGTCTGCGGCTCTGTGGGCAGATTATTTTTCTTATTTTTTTTTGGGGGGGGGGGTTCCCTGATCTGATTGCTCAAAAGTCTAGTTTTAGGGTCCACATGTAGTACAGTAACTGTTCAACTTTTCCAGCCTCAAACCGACAGAGGGGGGCAGCAGTGGGCCCTGTGAGGGGAATACTGAGATTATAGTGAAATAATAGATCCTCGATTATGCCGTATTAATCTACAGGTTTTATTGAGTCTAAAACGACATTGAATTGTCTACAGTTTCGTGTTTTCTGCGTCGTGTGGTAGTGCACATGTTAATCCGCATATTTTTAAATGGAGTTTGGCGGCTTGAGAATGAACCCGCATGCACAATGCAATCCGACATTTGCCTCACCTCTCGTATAGTAATGGTGGTGCGACATTTGAAACCACAGCCCTGGCTGCTGAATCTGTCTCCGGTATTTGCCACCGTGGCTGAGTGAGGGGTCGCCCTCCTCTCTCTTTCTGTTTGTCGCGGGGACGCGCTCAACAAGAGCCGCAGACTCGGGAGCGCGCGTCGTCCTTCTGCATGGAGGGGATCGACGAGAGAGGGGCGCGAATGAAAGGTAACCAGCTTTACAGGCATTTCCTCGTCCGGGGTTAGCGGTGAGGCGGTAAAGTGCCGTTTCAGACGCCTTAACACATCGATATGTCTCGAAAAAATCTCAGCATTTTACACACTTTAGGGATATAAGGGCGGCCCGTCCAACAAATCTGTCCGACGCGACTAACTGAGGGTGTTTTGCAGGTTTTAGCACGATGGACGGTGTTATTTGTTGAATTTAGTACGTCCATTGTCGTGTCGGTGTTGTGCAAAATGTGTCTGCCTTGTGTCAGAGGTGAAGCTCAGTGAGATGAAATGGTTCATACCAGTCGGTAGGGTACGCATTAGTTTACGTGTCATATAACTTAGCTTCTTGCTCATCATTGGAAAGTGTACTTTTAGGTCATGTTTGGTCCTGGTGGTTCATTTTAACCTGTATATGTCTAAAAACAGCCTGCTGTCATGTGATATTTCCAGGGTAGGAGACATCCAAAGCAGATACCTATGCGTGCTAAATTAGAGGAACATCTTTGACATTAATCTGTCAGTCTACTTACTACCCCAGTGAAACTTAAAGCAAGATGACATGTTGGACTGAATTTCACTTTATCCTGAAGTGAACCAGAGGCCGCTGAGGGGCTGTAAATAAAAACAACCTGGGTCCACCATTAGAGATCAACACTTGATTTAAAGGGGTCATATTTTTAAAAATACTTGTATTGATTGTATGTATCACCCACAATGATAAACAGTGAACATACAGAGATGTTATATGGGGGTTTTCACCCAGAAATTTCAATTATTTGTCTCCCTTTGCGTGGAAAAGTCCCATCTGTAGTCCTTTTGTTGTTGTATGTTCCAGGGACTGTAATAAACACAGGACACATTCATCTGTTCTATTGGATAAGAAACTTTTTTTCTCAGACATTTTATCCACATGTTTGTGTGTTCCTTATAGACCCCCCCCCCCCCAAAAAAAAAAAAAGAAAATAGCATTAAAAATCAGAATCGATGAAATTACCATTAATATGTCATTAAATCACAATAATGACCTTGTATTGTGTTATATCTTATATCTTCTATATATATATATATATATATATATATATATATATATATATATATATACACATATATATTAGACCTTCCCTAATTAAAGCTCTGATCAGGGTGCAGGGACTTCGACTTATGCAGTGGTGTAGTGCAGGGTATACGCACTTATTTTTCAGTCTCCATAGGGTATACCCACTTCTTAATCCCCTCTGATTCACACCAATGATTGATTGACAATATCGATGGCATGCTGCAATTTTTTTTCCTAGGAAGGTGAAGGGATGACTCTCCCTACTCGGCCTCTAATTGGCTCATATGCACTAACTAAATATTCAAAAGGACTCTCACATGTCACTGTTTATAACAGAGGCAGATTATCCGCTGCCGGACGGGCCACATAAAGTGTATACCCACTTCTGTAGGCAACACTACACCAATGATAACATGTAGAGCAGTATATCAGTCAGAACACCTCTGTCCCTGACAATGGCAATATTCCGATGTATTTTGAAAGCAAAGCAGCTGGGCCCCTGATTTATTCAGGGGGTAGCATGTTGTATTCGACACACAAACCAATCCACATGTTAACCGTTTTCTTTCTGCTTATCACTTCTTCTTGAGCTACTAAGATGAAAGTATTATGGGATGTTACATTCATTTTAAACTTAAGAAAAGAGCACAATAGAGTGGCAATGTAATAATCCTCAAAATGTATTCTTTTAGGGCCCAAAAAGCAGATCAGCTGTATCACCAAAAGTCACAGTATGAGTACTAACCAAATGCTTACCAGCCAGTGGCAACAAAGCTCAGTACCATGAGATAAACTTCACATCTGTCCAACAAAGCCAGACTAATGTTCTTATGTTTACCAGTGTGAGAAAGGTGAAAGACCAGCTCATATGCTGCCTCTCAGACAAACATGATGTTGTTCAAATATTTGATGTGTTAAAATCAATTCAGCCCATAAAAACAAAGTGTTGATGTCAAAAAGAGCTAAGTATCTGTCCCTTCAGTCTGACCAGTCCTAATTGCGTCTTAAGTATGTTTGTTATGTTGTTCTCATTTCCAGGCCGGTGTAAGGTTTCCCTCCTCCGTCCTGGCTTCTTCAAGCAGCAGCCTCACTGACAGACTGAGCTGACCGCCTGCATGAAGACTGCTTCTCCTTAAGGAAACATACTTAAAGCAGTGCTACCTACCAGGCCAATGCTGCAGCTTGTGTCACAGCTCCTTTTCCCAGCGCTCACAAGCAGTTAATGGTGTCAACTTTTTTTTACTAAGAACAGCCAAACAACAGCGGTTCCCAGATTGGTCGGCTCTAATCTGGCTGCCAGAGGAACTGAAAGCAAGACTCCACTGAAGAAAAGACTGAGGAAATAATTTTTTTTTATCTTTCAACATCACCTCTGTTCCGACCGAGCGCAATCATGGGGGCATCAGGATACGGCTACTATCGTACCGCCATCTTCTTCTGCATGTTTATCGGCTACTCGCTGTACTTCTTCAACAGGAAGACCTTCTCCTTCGTCATGCCCTCTGTGATGGAGGAGATCGAACTGGACAAAGATGACCTGGGTGAGACATAAATTACGATTTAAAAAAAAAAAAAAGATTCTTATTCAATGATACAATTTGCAATAAGGCATTTTCTTTTTGCCAAGTATTGTGCAATAATGCCTAAATCTGGCTTATTCAGCTTGCAAAACATACGAAGTGCAAAGGTTTGAGCGCGCTGTGCACTGTGGCAAATTCAAAATACTTTATACTCTCAGACCATGTAAAGAACACACTGGCCCGCTGAACAGCTAACTAAGCCATTTCTCTTTTTCCCTTGGAGTGTCTGATTAAAGTTGACCCTTGAAAGTGTTGTCAAGTTCATACATGCTTAATAGTTTCAAGATGTGAGCCATCAGATTTGATTGCAGACTTTTCTTTTACTGAGGGAAACCTTAACACAAGAAGAGGGCATGACTTTGGACAGTGTCACTTTTTTGTTTTGTTAGTGATTAAAAGAGTATAAATCTACGGCCCATGTCTGCTGTAAAAAAAGCTGCTCTAAGTACACCCTTCATGTTGTGGCTCTACAGGTCTGATCACCAGCAGTCAGACCATGGCCTACGCCATCAGTAAGTTCATCAGCGGCGTGTTGTCCGATCAGATCAGCGCTCGCTGGCTCTTCTCTATCGGCCTCTTCCTGGTGGGGGGCATCAACGTGGCCTTCTCCTGGTCCTCCACGGTGCCCATGTTCTCTCTGCTCTGGTTCATCAACGGCCTGGGTCAGGGCTGCGGCTGGCCCCCCTGTGGGAAGGTGCTGCGCAAGGTGAGACCATCCACTCTGCCATTTCATAAACACAGATTATTATTGGTAAGAATCTGTTGAAACCTTACATATAACGGTACAGGGGATACCATGCTATGGTTCAGTGTCATGCTAATATTTTATGTATTTATTGAGAGATAGGACAGTGGATAGAGTCAGAAATCAGGGAGAGAGAGCGAGGAATGACTTGCGGGAACGGAGCCACAGGCTGGATTCAAACATGGGTCGCCTGCTTAGAGGACTATAGCCTCCTTACATTGGGCGGGCACACTAACCACTAGGCTACCAGCGCCCCAGTATAAAGCGATTCTGACTGATAAAATGCATTTCACTACGATACTGTATCCAAGACGATTAGTAAAATAATTTTTTTAGAACAATACTCATGGTACAAAGGAAAAACCACCAAATGCATTTTATTTTAAACAAATCATTTTTGTATGTACTCAGAGTCAGAAATTCATTTATATTTATTAGGGTCTGAATAAAAAAAAAAGAATAAATCAAAAATGTGAATTTCCCTCGGGATGAATAAAGTATCTATCTATCTATCTAATAACAGCCAATACAATGGCATTACTCTTTGTAATGTTGACACGGCACAACTCTTTGTTCATACTGGACGGTGTGACAGTATCACAAAACTTCATTTCACAGAGATGTTTTATTGTGAAAATCAAACATCTGCTTTTGAGCTATTACTTAAATGTTGAGTTTTTGAGTATCTGGACTTGTTTACAATAAATTATATCGCCATGTTAAAGGTTATCGATATTTTCTTTTTTTCTTAAACTTTATTTCTAAAAGAGATATTCCCATTGAGATACAACATCTGTTTTAAAAGCGAGTCCTAGCCAAGACAGCAGCATTAAAAGTTCCATATAAAGAGCGAACAGACCAACGACGAGCAGAAATGACATCAGACAATAATGAGCGGCGTTCAGCAGTTAGACACGTCACACGGTGGACAAGTGATCCATTGTCTTAGCTGCTTTTAGTTTACGGTGACTCTGTAGCTCAGACCAAGACGATGAAGCAAAGATCCTTATACATGATGATATGCATGATGTGTCGATCAGACAAAGATTACAGTTACTGAGAGTTTTAGTCGACTTAAACTTGTGTTAAGAGCCAAGAGAAGTGATCTCAAAATCAAGTTGCTTGTGATGATTTTTACAGACGCTAATGAAAGGGCGCTACCTCGTACTTTGAGCCACCTGCTGTCAGACATGATGATGATTTCACACTCTAGTTTGCGTGAGAAAGTGCACCTGTCTGTTTGCTATTTAAGTGTTTGTAGGAATCCTGCTAGAGTCATTCGGCGCTGACCTCCGGGGTTAGTGGTAGCACCTCCTTGTTTGGTGAGAAACCAGCCTGTGCTTCACACTGATGGTTGCAGCGTCCAACGTTCTGCACATACAGGATTACCCAGCAATCCTAGCGAGCTAGTTACCTAGGTTTTAATAAATGGTTTGCACCATTTTCAGGACTTTGAAAGTAGGTACTCTTTAAGCATGGTATAACAGAATACATCAAGGTCTGCTCAGAGACATCCTGAGTCTTGTGAGGCCGTTAACAGTGTGCAAAGGTGGGGAATAAATAGGCTTTGGCATGTGTTGAGCACGCTCAGGAGGATCAGATTACAGCAGAATGTATTTATAGAAGATCCTCAGCAGATCTTTACAAAGGTGCATTTATTTTCTACTCTAAAGAAGAATCTTTAAAAGTGAGCAACAGCGTACTACATCTCTGCAGCTCCTGTTCGCAGCTGAGTCAACATGATGATCGACACGGGCGTTCAATCGGCCTCTGAGCTGCCTTCAGTGTTTGCTCAGTGGATTCTCAAGTTACTGGTTACTCTCGGCTCTGTTGGGTTTCTGCGAGAGGAATGCTTCTGGCCCACTTCATCTCTATTACATCACGAGGGCATGTGTTTGTGACGCCATTTCTCCTGAGGCAGTAATAAAGAGAAGAATCAAAGCAGTGTTATACATGCACAAGTATGCTGATTATTAGGGAAAGGTTCTGTAATGTTTCAACATGTTGCCCTGGCCTCAATCTCCTCTTAAAGGTAGTGGAAATGTGGCTCTGGATAGTAAAAATGCATGGATGATATCATTAAGTATCCACAAAAATATGGGCAGGAAAAGAGTTTCATAACTATGAGAAAATCCATTTATCAAAAAAGCATCTTATTCTGCTGTGGGGCTGATCACATCTTAGCCTTTTTCATTTCATTTGTTCCGCACATGGCAATACGCACAACCCTTCACAGAAAGCGATTCACAATCCATGTTCAGAAAGGAGCATGGGGGAGAAGAATCTGATTTTGCCTGCCCCTCACTCAAAGAAAGAACACATGAACTGTACATGGTCTGTCCAATCTCAATCGCCTAGCAACCAACAACACAGCAACCTAAAAAAAATCAGACTAAAGGGTCTTTCACATAGGATGCGGTGGACGCTGCCGGCCGCTCTCAAATCCATTCGTTGTCTATGTGTTGCGCCGCACAAGAGCGTATCCGCGCTCCATCGAAGGTCCCCGCCGCTCTGCACGCTTCCCTGAGGTTCAAAAATATTCAACTTGGGCGCAGCGCTCCATGATCTCACCTCCCCACGTCCAATAGGAGGGAAGATCAGATCACAACAAACGGTGTCCCACTTTCCTGAGCTCTTGTGTACAGACCGTCGGATAGAAATCTCTAGTTTGTAAAGAAATGCCAAACAGTTTGGCTGTACATGGCGTGTTTGAAACAGCAGCGGAAATGTGTGTCGTGGTTGTGTAGCGGTCGTTTTAGAGCTGCAGCTCCTGGACGAGCCTAAACTCTCCCACGCCCTGTCGTGCCCTGATGATCTCACAAACACACACCCTCTCCTTCTTTGCTGCTCATCTCCTCCTCCTCAGCAGTAGAAAGGTCCGGGCGTTCTACAACATCCCAGATACATCCTGCATTCAAAAGTAGTTATTTTACGGACTATTGTTTTAGTCACCTTGCAACGTGCGCTGTTGCTTTTTTCTCGTGCGTACTCCCCTTCTGCTGTGCGCCCTGAAAGGCCCTTTATTTATTTTGGTTGTAAATGTATCATAAAAGGACTCCACCTGCATTAAAGTATTTAGTAAAACCAGACTTTTCTGTTTCTCTCTCTCTCTCTCTCTCTCATTAGTGGTTCGAGCCGTCCCAGTTTGGGACCTGGTGGTCCGTCCTGTCCTGCAGCATGAACCTGGCCGGGAGTCTGGGTCCGATCCTGGTTACAGTGCTGCTGCAGTACTACGACTGGAGGACTATCATGACCATGTCGGGCATCTTCTGTGCTGCCTTCTCTTTTGTTTGTCTGGCGTTTGTGACCAACGAGCCAAAGGACGTGGGCCTGCCCAGCATCGAGGCTGCAGCCAAGAAGGGGGCAAAGGGAGGTGAGTCAAAAGGGAGGACAGGGAGCAGGATTACAAAGGGCTAAAGAGGGCAACTTTCTCTGCAGCTTAAGATGATTACCTCATTGCATGTCAGGCACAGGGTGCAAAGTTAGCCTCCTTTTTGTCACAACATCCCGACAGACAAGATGAGGTATTGTGAGCCATGGCGTACGTTCTAAGCCTGACTCCTGCTAAGACTGCAGTGGGTTTATCTGCGCTTACTGGGACACTCTAATGGATCTCATGCAATTACAAATACATGGCTGAACTGAGCTTAGACATATCATAATTTACACAATAATCAACAAAAAGTGGAACTGACAGTTACAGATGACAATGATACACAAACACATATTTATCAGGATGAGGGAGCTGCTTCAGGATCATAAAGGGATCTGAAAGCAGGTCGGTCAGTTGTAAATAGACAGTCTATTTTTATATCTGCCGATACAAGCATATCCGGTGACTATCTGTATCGGCTCATTTTATCACAGATATACGCCGATATTACGAGATTTATTCACTAGTCAAATTGCATTCCATTTGGGTTTCACTGTATTACAGTAGCAGCTCATCTTCACCAGCAGAGTGCGCTATATGGATTACAACAAGCATCATCACCCTCCAGAGTGTCAAGTGTTGAAGCACGTACATGCTCAGTTACTTGCCAGTTGAGTGACCATCTTAGCCCAGTTATACTGTAAATCTTTTGATAACTGCATTTGAGGGATAAACACAATACATGTGAAAGATAACAGACTTAGCTGTAGCATTAGCTGTATGTAACGCTCGGTTCTAGCCCCCCTCAACGCTCGGTTCTAGCCCCCCTCAAAACAATTTTGACGTCATTGTCAGTGTGAGATCACTGATCTAAGCCCATTGGCTCGTTGTGGCAAGCCCAGCAGCTCATGTTGCAGGCCCGTTAACTTCTGTAGCACGCCCACGATATGCCGTAGCCTGCGGTATCACAGTAGTGCTAAGGTGCTAATGTTTATGCTCCCCTCGGACGAAGCCAGTGGCTGTATTCCAAATATGGTAAAAGGGGCGGGACATTTCCGAGAACCGTGCTGAGCGACTGACCAATTACGGCAGAGCTGACAGGCCGACCAATCAGATCAGACTTGGCACACGTGGGGACTCTGAACGTGGGCACTTCAGAGCCTTAGAGAGAGAGTCAGAAGAGAGCCGGTGCATGGAGCGGCAGTACATGAAAACAGACACTTTTTTAGAACTTTAGCTATTGTGAACATACTTTAGTAGGTACATAGATTAAATATATGAACCCCAAAAAGGGCATAATATGGGCTCTTTAATACAGGAACTCTTCAACATGTGCAGAAAAAGGTTGTTAGTCAATCAGTTTGCATAACTTGATGACTTGAATGAAAACTGAGAAGAAAACCCCGAGTCAACTTGAGATGTGTTTCTCATTTTGTGCACCAAAGTTTACAAGGAGCAAAAATGAACAAAAGAAGCTTCCAAAGGGAGCGCAGGCAGCCTAGTGCTCGCGCCCCATGTACAGAGGCTAAAGGCCTTAAAAGTGGGCGGCCTGGGCTCAAATCTGGCCTTTGGCTCCTTTGCCCCACATCATTCCCCACTTTCTCTCTCTCTCTCTCTCTCTCTCTCTCTCTCTCTCTCTCTCTCTCTCTCTCTCTCTCTGTCTCTCTCCCTGATTTCTGACTCCTGACTCCATTCACTATCTCAAAAAAGAGCTTCCTTCCTCTCTAAATCAAACAAACCCAGTATTTAAACCAGTAAGAAACCAGAATAATCCAGTCACTGTAACAATTGATGTCTTTGTCGCTCTTTAAAGCTGTTGCAAACTTTCCGTTCAGTTTGTTACGACTGCCTCTATAAAACATCTGTGTGACAAACAGCTTGTTCAGACAGGACACATCCAGACTTTGTGGTGATTTATAACAGATCAGTTTGACATCATGCTGCTGTAGATGACTACAGGACATGATCCACAGATATGATCTGATTTCTGATCTATATGGGACATGACTGCAGCGTGTGACTGTATAGAATAACTAAAATCATTTGTATTGATCTGTTGCTCTTACCTCCCTGTCTGTGCTTGTTCTCTCCAGGAAACGGTGAGAGCACCCTGAAGGAGTTCCTGCTGTCCCCCTTCCTGTGGGTGCTGTCTCTGGGTTACCTGGTGGTGTTTGGTGTGAAGACGGCTGCCACTGACTGGGGACAGCTGTTCCTCATGCAGGAGAAAGGCCAGACTGCTCTCATGGGTATTACTTTCCACTGTGCATTACTCGTCACCGATTGAGACCTAACCGTGTTATGTTCGCTGACCTCGGTTGTGTCGCTCACAGGCAGCACCTACATGAGTGCCCTGGAGGTTGGAGGTTTTGTCGGCAGCCTGGCGTCCGGTTTCATCACAGACAGAGCTGTGTCTCGGGTGAGTCACAGACGGCATTGCAAAAAATAATTATTAATAAGGGTTCAGTGTTGAAAACGTCCTGTCTGTGACCTCCTCCTCCAGAAAGGCTTGGGCACCCACGGTAACCCTCGCCATGGTCTGCTCATCCTCATGATGGGCGGTATGTGTGTGTCCATGTACCTCTTCAGAGTCACCATCACTGCTGAAATCCCAAAAGTAAGTGCAGAGTCGTTTCTCTCATCATGATGCAAATGTTTTAAATCTAAATTTTTAAAGAATTGTAAATCATGATAAAAGCCAGCAGGCTCTTCAGGCGCTCTCGCTTGGGGACGCAGGGCCTTTCTCAAACCTCTCCCCACATCCTCTACACTCTTCCACTCCGATTGTCAGTTTGTGCGCTCGCGTGGAGGGTCCGCCACATTGAGTGTCATCAAAAACCTCAGAGGGCGGAGTCTGAGTGGTTTGTTAAACCCTCCAACAGCGAGTTACAGATTAAGTTCGGCGTTATCACCACAGACTGTAAATATTAGTAGAAGCTGGAATCCCCTCACCCGTCTGTTACTGCAGGGGGCTCCAGAGTCCCATCGATGGTGGTCTCCATGCTGGAAATGCTGTCTCAGTCTAACTTTCAGTCAACCTAACGACAGGCTGAGAGCTGCAGCTGAGGCGAGTTTTAAGCCTCCTGACAAACCGTTACACCGCGCCCACCTGTCAATCAGGTCGGCAATGCGCCTTGTTGTGAGTAACTTTTATCCTTCATAAAATCAAAACAGATGAGCTATTTAAAAATGTTCCCCCGTACAGTGTGTGCCGATCGAGACCTGAGATAATCAGACCTATTTTGCTGTAAACATGTTAATATCTGTTGTAAAAACAGGATTTTTTTAATGGGTGTGTATGTGACTTCTGGTGTTTCTGCAGCCAGCCTCAAGTGGACACTCGAATGACGGCAGGATTTTCAACTTCTGCATCAGCTTCATTTTTTAACACCAGAGGTTGCCGCTTGGTCATCACCCATAAAATTTAAATGTAAACGATTTTATATGAGAAAATAGTCATTATCGTAGAGATGTAAATATCAAAATGTTAACATTATTTTCAGGATCTAATTAAAGATTTTTGAAATTGAACAAATGTTTATTTTACTTCAAAGTGTTTTTATGTTAAAAACAGAAATCTGAATAACATTTTTTTGCATACAACTTATCATTTATCAAATCCATGCTTACATAAAGTTCCTGTTTCCCTGGGAGTGAGGGGGGTTCATATCAAAGCTTTCTGCTGTATTTATCCACTCCACCTTAATGAAGGGAGCTTCGATCAGCTGAGGGCGTGACGTCAGACGGAGTCGCTGGAGTGCGAGTGTGGAGGGAGCGGTTTGAGAGAGGCCCAAGGATTATGCTGAAATTTCTTTATTAATCTTCTAAAACACAACAGTGAATGTTTTTTACATTTTGTTTTTGTGTTTTATGAGGTATGCACTGATTTATTTAAAGTTTTCCTTGTCCTCAAGCGAGTCTGTCTTAAGAAACTAGTGGCTTCCCTTCCCTTCTTCAAGACGCCTGGCTGTTACTTGGAGCCTCCACCATGTCCCCATGGCCTCCCGATATCTTCCTTTTCTTAGTTTAGCTTTAAGTAAAATCCTCTTTCTTCCCTCAGGAGGCTCCCCTTTGGGTCCAAATCATTCACCCCCTGTCTGTTCTCATTGGTGTGTCAGAGAAAGAGGTATGTTCATGATGTTTATAAGGATCAAAATGCACGACACTAACTCTTAGAAAAACTTTTTTAAACCACATTGTCTTGCTGTCCCACACAGATCTGGATCCTCTTCCTCGGTGCTATGTTTGGATTTTCTTCTTATGGACCAATTGCCTTGTTTGGGGTGATTGCGAGTGAAAGTGCTCCTTCAAACTTCTGTGGAACTTCTCATGCTGTCGTAGCTTTGATGGCGAATGGTGAGCTGCAAATGCACATGACAAGAAATCAATAAATCACCTTTCATACAAATCAAATCAAATTCAATTCAAAGCGCTTTACAGAGATTGAAAATAAGAAAAAGCTTAAAATAATGACTAAATGGATTTAGAAGTAGAGACCAATGTACACAAATATCTATATAATACCCTTTACCTTTTATTGTTTAAAGCATTTAAAATAAATATATAATATAAAAAGTCAGAGAAATTAAAGCATTAAAAATAGTGATTTATAAAGTGATAACTCACAAGACAAGTTCTCATCTCATTATTCTTGCAGGACTAGCAAATCTTTCATTATTTCTATAATGACTTAACTGAAGCCACCTCGAGCCAGAACTTTAAAACAAAACAATGTTAAAGGGAAAGAAAAAAAAAAAATTACCAGGCAGAAACCTCGAGCAGAACCTGACTCCAGCTGCACATCCTGCTGCCTCAACTGGTTGGGTTTATAGAAAATGATAGAAAGACAGTCAGACATACAAACTGCAGGAATGATATAAAAACAATAACTATGATAGTGACAGAGAAAATACTAAGAATGGCAATAAAACTACCAATAATATCATAATCATTAAGAAAGTGTGACAGATAATAAAAACAACAGTGGTATGGGGAGTTTAGAGAGGGGAAATGACCGAACAGAATCCAAATGGACTCAACCAGATCCTTTTGTTTATCAAATAAGAAATCCCCCAATCCTCTTTTTCTAAGGGATTTCAGACCCCGGACCTGGTGGAGGTCTGGGAGGGCAGAGACTGGGGACCAACACATGTTGAGTCCAGAAATTGACCTACAAACTCTGGTGATGTCAGTGATAGTAAGCTTTTGATTGGTGCCCTGTACATACGCAGAAGCCTTCGTACACAGCCCGATGTGCATCATCTGTACCACGCAAAGTTTTATTTTTAAGTCTGCATCTTCTCCGTTTTTAAACTCTTGTGATGTTAATGAGTTAAGTTGAATTCCGATCCGTTTCAGTGTCCAATCAATGAGTGATATCCGGTAGGGGAGCGTGTCTGTCAGGTCTCGACCAAGAAACGAGGAGCGATCACTTAAGAGACATGAGATGCAGCCCATGACCCTTTCTCTCAGTCGCAAAAAATCCCTCGTCCACAGCCTCAATTGATTCAGAGACTGTACATTACATCTCTTCCGATGTCTGCTCTCTTTTCTTCTTTGCAAAAACTGCAGTTTAATCAACTGCTGCTGAATATTTATAAGCTCCAACATCATTTGGTTTCAGTCGCCATGGTTTCCTTCCTGTACACAAACAAGGTACAGAATGTGGCAGTACAATAAACTGGCGATATAAGTAGCATAGAAATCACACTTCTGTGTTTAGCTACAGCTTAGATTCAACACAGATGTATAAATCAGGCTTAAGAAGGGAACTGTGATAACCTCTAGGAGTCAAGTGGATCCATGGCAGCAGGCAGTCTGAAACGAGGGTCCACATGGACCTTCAAGACAAGATACAGAGAGAGAGGAGGAGGAGGAGTCTAAACCTGAACCAGCCTCAACTATAAGATTTAAAAAGATAAGATTTATGAATACAATTAAAAGTAGAGAGGGTGTTGTGTCTGCCAGCAAACTATAAACAAACCGATTGTTTATCAGGAGAGGAGTCTGATATTGTAAAGCTCTTCCTGCCGTACTACTTTTGGAACGCTGATTCATTCATCATGACTAAACAACCTTGTTTTTTGGTTGCAGTGGGCGCTTTCATGGCTGGGCTTCCCTTCAGCACTATTGCCAAAAAGCACAGCTGGGACATGGCTTTCTGGGTAGCTGAGGTGATCATGGCCATCGCCACCATCGCCTTCTTCCTCGTACGCAACATGCGCACAAAGATGGGACGGGTGGCAGAAAAACTGGACTAATACATCTTCCTGAAATAAGTTGATGTCCTGTAATTTGACCAGACAGACTGTGTTATTGCATTCTTGAATGTTCGGGGAAAAAAACTGCACATGAATACAACTCCAATCTGACCAAACCAATTTCTGAACACCGACTTTTCTCAGAAACTTCTTCTGAGTTTTTTGGGTGTAATGTAGATGCTCAGGATGGATGTCAGACATGATCTACTTTAGGAACACACATTTCTCCTCATAGTCAACAGCACAGAAAAATATGTCTTTGCATAGGTTGCAGTGCTTCCAGTTTAATAATGTAGTATTATGAAGGAACATGGAAACTAATATATTAGGAAGTTTGACGAGAGGATGTGTGCTGCTCATTGCACAGCTTCCCTTCAGTGGAGGTCAGCTCTATTTACCTTATTGAATGTGCACTAAAGAGCCTGTACAGTCTAGACTATCATACGTCTAGGGTATTTGCACAAATATGGTAGCATGTGTCACGGTCATTTTACTAATACCTCAATTTGTGAACATGTATGAGGCTCATTATTTCATTGAAGTAATAGGAAAATGTTATTTTTATACACAGTTCTATGCTACATGATACAGAATAACACTTGGTAGGCCATGCAAGCTCTTATAATCTGATATTTTTATAAGAATGTATTATAATCAAACATTTGCCACAGGGTTTTTTTTTGTCACTGCCACTGTGTGTACTGTTAACGTTCTCATCTCTAGCATATGTGGGAAAAAAAAAAGATGAACCTTCACTCAGTGCCAAGCTGGCATGTCTGTATCTTACTGGAATTGTATGATGCACCTAAAAGGGTTAAGGGCATCCAATAAATGTGAAGTCAATTTTGTTTGGTATGAGTGTTTTTATTTTTTGTTTTAGTTCAGCTCATTCTGTGAGATTGTGTCTCTTGTTCCGGACAGATCTGAAAGTAGTTTTTAAATACATGTGTACCAAAGAGGAATAAACCTTCAAAAAGATGCAAAAAGGGGGAAGTCTGCTCGTACAGGTAAAGAATGGATGCACAATTATTGCTAAGTATAAAACAATCTTATCCAGCACCACACACAGGCTCTGGTTAAAAAGGGCTGGTCCGTGGGTGGCTGCTACGGCACACAATGAGGTTTGATCCACACTAGTCGGGTCTCCTAGGCGCGCATGTTTGATGTTTCAAAGACCCGGAGCACTTCAGGACCCTATAGGTTACATCACTCACTGATGGTGTAGCATGCTGGTCTGTACATGGAACAGTTACGTGACCATGAACACATCCCTCACACATAGTGTTTAAGAAGGAAATCCACCATCCTCATTGTGCAGAAACACTCCTGAGTTCTACTAATGCTCACATAAGGCGTTAGCAAACTGAGTTTCATAAATCATGGGAATAGCTTTTCAAAAATTGGGTCTTAGTACTACAAACTATATTTATATAAAACTTCAAATAAAAGCCAATCCCAATACAAGGTGCAGTCCCCTTTACTAATCTGGCATAGCTGCATGTATGGGGATTAAAGACTGCAAAAGAAGCAAGAAACAAAAAATACACATGAACTTCAGGGGCGTAACTCAGTCGGTTGTCTCTCACCCAGATACTCAGGGGTTTGACCCTCAGCTACTAATGTAGCCACATGTACGATGTGTCCTTCAGCAAGACACTTCACCCCAAGTTGCTCCTGCTGCTTCGTTGGCATGAATGTGTATGAATGGATTAGTTACTTCTGATGGTCACTTTACTCAGCAACCTCTACCATCAGTGTGTGAATGTGAAGGTGTGACCTGTGGTGTAAAAAGTGCTTTGAGTTGTCAGAAGACTATCAGCTATAGGCCTATATATATATATATATATATATATATATGTGTGTGTGATTTACAAGCTCAAGTCCATTTACCAATGACTATCTGCCAAAGAAAGACAGAATGATGCTGTATGTGCACCAGCTGTGCAGCAGGTTTGCATACTGTCAAAAGGAAAAATCTAATCCTTGATCTACAACTTCATTTCTTTATCGATATCCCAACTTTGAGCACTGTTAAATATTCTTCCTGGTGTAAATTTATAATGTTACAGTCATTCCTGTCTCTGATGTGCATAAGAGTTTTTTCTGACAGTGATTAAAGACCTGTCCCAAATAAAGGCAGGGTCATCTCATAGACGACAGAAGATAAAAGACTGGTGTGTCTTGTCCTCCAGTGTAAGACAACATGGAAACTCTGAGAGTTTTCGATGGCAGATTTAAGAATTAAGACTGGTAATAAAAAATCATTTTAATGTCACGCAACGACCAATAAAAGATATTGACTGTTATTGGTCGGTGAAATATATAGCCCATTATCAACACACACAGAGCAGTTTAGAAATGGTGGTCGATGTATCGTTGTTATTTCTGTTTACATTAGTTGATGTTGTATATGAGGGACAAAAAATGACTTAAGTATAAATAAATAAATGTTGGGAGAAATGCATACAATAATGTATAAATAAATAAATAATTAAATAAATGCATCAATAAATATATAAATAAATATATATATAAATAAATGCAAAAATTCATATAAAAAATAATATATAAATAAATATATTCATATATTTATATAAATAAATATATTCATATCTTTATTTATGTATTTCTGTGTCCATGTTGTACAAGGAAAAGTAAATATGTAAATTAAGTGGGCCGTCCTAACATTACTGAAGTAGGATTGGTCAATTTTGAAAAACAGACAGAAGCATATATATTACATATATACTTTTCCTCTTATGACCTGGACACATAAATAAATAGATGTGTAAATGTACAAATACGGAGATAAATTAATAACTCAATTAATGTGGAAATGTATGCATTGATACATATATAACTGTAGAAATACGCTAATAAATGAATAAATACATGTACAAAATATATAAATAGCCTTTTTCATTAACAAAGTGTATTTATTATTTATTCATTGATGTATTGTTTTCATTTATATATTTATTTATATATTTATTGATGCATTTATTTAATTAATTATTTATATATTATTGTATGCATTTCTCCCAACATTTATTTATTTATACTTTAGTCATTTTTTTGTCCCTCATAGTCGTATTGACCACACGGCTAAAATATCAAGGTTACGATGTCTTTGTGGTGAAATGTGTAACAGTGTGTATGTATGTGTGTAAGCAAGGGATAACCTGATACCTGTGTGTACGTCCCGCCGTACTTTCTCTTCCACCAATCACAGCGGAGCCGGAAGTAAATGTGCAGTCGTTGGCCGGCCGTGTTTCAACGAGGGTTTGTTTACTTTCACAGACGCTGAGATAAGAAGCAAACTTTTTTAAAACGACATTTATATATATATGAAATCAGAAACAATAAGACAATGCATTAAATACATCAGCTGACTCACTTGGGATGGTCCAATGTGAAACTGTCCATGGTGCTGAAACTATTCCCTCTCTGTTGTCAAGTGTTGGCTTTCATATTAAACTGTTTTAAGGTGACATGGAAAGTTTCCTCTAATCATGCTTTGACTGTTTTATTGAATACTTCTTGAAGGTGCTATAGAAGGAGCACTAACCCCCCTTCTGTCTGTAATACATGACTCCAAATGTACCTTTATTCACAAATGAATGTGAAACATCCATCACATCTTAACATGATCAGTGCCTTCTTTCACGTCTTGCATAAGGTCAAATGAACTTAGAAATCACTACTTTTTTTACGGCTGTCATGGAGTATATCAAAGACACTAAGGCTGATTTAAAAAAAAAAATACATTGATCGATAGTTAGAGCAACAACAAAAAAATACATACACCCTTCACTTCTACATCCAGCTTTGATGGATATCTACACGTTTATTCCCACATGCGGTGAAACAGTATTCCATTATTTACATGATATATTGCATGTTACATACTTGATTACTTGAATGATTAAGAATTAAAAACCTTGACATTGGCGCACGTCGGTTAGTGTTTAACTTGCACTGCTTTATCATTAAGTCTAACTTTTAGGATTCATTCACTGTCAATATTTTAATTTGAAAATTTGACCCTTTATGTTTCATCAATCCACTCGAAACATCTTTACGTAATGAGAGTGCAACAACTACCAACCGAGTTTTATTGTTTTGTTAACAATCAATACACAGGTACACCTATAAACAAAAAAATAAACTGCACACTTGTATTTGATACAGATACCTAAAACGTACATGAATATTGCTACTGCTGGTATGCATTTGACATCTCAAATAAAAGTAGTTTGCCTGGAGGCCTTTAAGAGGCCAGTTTCAACAGATGTTTTTATTATGGTTACACACCCCATTAGCTTAGCTAAGAAAACAAATTCCATTTTTACCATCCGTACAATGTACCATGACACACTGCATATAGAAAGATTGAAAACCCTTTTCACAGCAGCTATACAAATTTATTGCGATGCTATCACAGAACAGAGACACAACCAACACACGCGATGCACAGTTCTGATAGGAGAGCTCCAGTACTAGCTATTTTAGCTTTTATTGATCAAATTGGTTAAGAAAACTGCATGAGTACAAGAGTTAACATAGAGGAACAAAGCATACAAACATTCTAAAACACTGTTCTTCATCATAAACAATAAAACAATGAGTTGCCCTGTGACTTTGTCCATCCCCACCCCAGCACAGATTACAAACACTGTCCCTTATAAAGCATATGGAATGTAATCCACGCAGGCAAATCTCTTCCCGTTGTTTCCCCAGCTCCTCCGTTGTGCGTGCGTGTTGTCGCCGTAACCTGGCCTGCACCCTCCCCTCCTTCACATTTAAAACTAAAATGAAATCCACCAACAGTAACAACAATGACCGCAATTTTCTATGGCGATGCAAAATTGTGGGATGTGATGAAATTCCCGTCTCCAAATTGACTTTTTTTTTCTTTCATTAAAAAAAAGTGTTCTCTACAATCAAACTACTAAAAAACCTGTATTTAGAAAATAGTTGATAAAAATATTCCCCTGAATTGTACAAGAAAAGAGGTACAGGGAGCACTGGTAAAAGACGTGGAGATGTTATTCTGCTGCCTCCTCCTCTTCTTCTTCTTCTTTATCGTCAGCTGCTTCTTCTGTAGCTGGTGCCTGAAAAGAGAAGAAGAAAAAAACAGGGTGTCAACAAGTTGGATCAACATGTTGAAAATCTTTATTTTACATGTTTAGAATTTATTTTCTGAAACTTACTTCTTCCTCAACTTCCTCCTCAGCTTTGGCTTCGCCATTCTCTGCAGGGGCCTCTGGTTCTTTCTCCTCAGGCTTCGCCTTCTCTACCTCCTTGACTTTCTTGGCCTTAACTGGTGCCTTCTGTAAACAAAAAATATTACACATGTTATTAAACATGTTAGTCTGTGTGTCTCCTGTTGGCCGTACAGTGTGCATGTTTTATCATAACTAATCAAAACAAGATCTTACCTTTTGCTTTGGTTTCACCTCGGTCTTTGTTTCAGATAGCTGGGGGGGGGGAACAAAACATAAATGTCAGCAGGAGGAATGCGGTACACTTTTTGTCTGAGAGAGTCTGGACTTGTCTGCACTTACATTTTCCAACCTGAGAGACCTCCTCTTGGGCTGCAGAGAAGAAAAGACAGGGGGGTTACTTTCAAACTTCAGACTTGGCATGTTGCTGACCCCTGGTGGTTTGGTGTTTAATTGCTTTAAAAAAAAAAAACCCTCCAACATTATGTTTTTATAGTATGATATTCTGATCAATCCTTACCTCTGACTCGTCTCCTGCAGCGGCATTCTGTAGAAGAAGGAAAGATTCAAATTAGGGAAGTTGACTGAAGTTGTTGGGTTAAGATGTTGGTGGGGGAGAGGGGGCATAGGAGTGTTATGTAACCCAAAAGTGGGCGTTTTCGCACAGAATATTAGCCTATGGCTGTGCATGTAGTATCATGCATGTTTTAGTTGGGAGCAAGCAATATGATTGGCTTCTAGCTTTTGGCACAAAGGAAACAATAACCAAGAAAATGTCTCAAACAGAACTCATATGGAGACTTATCAGCATGATAACAGTTGTTGTAATTATCACAATCACACGTTACATGTAAACTCCTTTGGGGACTACTTTTGCTCGCGGACGAATAAAAAACATTCAGAAAGTGTTTAAAGTCATGCCCGGGTTTGAAAGCGTGTCGTCGTTTCAAACAGCGTTATGTCCTCATGCTCTCTGTCCGATGGAGGAGGGGACGGACTCCGCCTCCTTCTCCTACCATTCATTGGTAATAAAATGGGATTGCCAGCGAACGGAGGGAGGAAAAAAAAACGAGCAATGTAGAGCGTGTTCCCGCCATGAATTTGAAAAAGAGACTACGTCGATGTGCTAGCAGATTCTCCTAAAACCCCCAGCAACAAGAGCAGCGCTTCTCTGACGGAGGCTCGCCATTGCATAACCTACGAGTGGCCTGAGCCGACAAAACACAGAAAGCCTACACGACGAACGCCTTCTAAGAAATGCATGATCACCGGGGGGGAAACCCAGGGTGGGAACAGAAAGTACACATGCATACCGCAAACATTGTACACGATAAAAACACGTTAGACTCGTTTCTCTAGCGGAAAAAAAACCAAATAAACAATAAAAGTGCTCATAAAACGAGCAATATTATTATTATGTAAACTGAAATCGTGCACAATACCGTGGCATTACTACTACAAAACGCTTTATTTTGCAAGAGAAACTTTCATTTCCAGCGTGACGACCCCCAATTGGAAACAATCAATATGCCGCCAACTTTCTCTGCAGAAAAAAAGCCCCTCCGTCGACACAGAAAAGGGCTCTGCTATGTCCCACGATGCATTAAAACTGCATAAATTCACATTTGCATTCGTGCATATCACAATCCTGCGGTAAATTAACCCTATGCACACGGAAAAACCAATTGGCACAAAGATAATCACTGCATGAGAACAGACCAAGAATCAGCCACTTGAGGAAATCAAAACAGACGCTACAAACACAACTAAAACTCCGCGCTGCACGGCGCTTACTTAAGACGATTACCAACAAGAAAACACGGACATTTTTAAACAACATTACAAACAACTATGGCTCTGTAACGAGCCCATTGAACACATTGCAGTTGTGGGTTATAAACGCTGTATCACTGAATGCATGAAAGATGTCGGTCTACTCACTCTCTTTCTAGGCATGGTTGGTTTGTGTGGGGTTGTTTTTCTTAAGGAAGAAAAACTGAACTAAATGTAACTCGGTACAGAAGCAAAACACACAGTGGTATATTCAGGATAAAGCTGTGCCAATAATACAGTCTAACACGGCGCTGCGAGACGTTAATGTTCCATAGGAAGAAAAACTAGCTCAAACCGGATTGGATTCTCCCCCTCCCACCCTATTCAAACTGTTATACTTCCACAGTGATTGACGGGGCTAAGTCCCGCCCCCGCGCGTCGCTGAATGGACACCGCTGTGGTCAGCAACACGATTTCAAATCCGGGCTTGTACCTGTTTGGATACGTCACACGTCAGTTACCAAATGCGGCGAGCTATTTGTCCATGTGCAACCATCTGCTTTAACGAGGCAAATTGTCTTTAACTGTGCCCTTCACCTTATTGTCGTCACCACATTTTGTATGAAAGAATAACCGAGCTTTTACAGTGAAACATCTTCAAAGTAAAAACCTAACTATGTGTCTCCCAGACAGCGACTAAAGCCATGTGTATCAGTGGAAGATTAGAAAAAGGGGTGTGTGCTCCTTCAGCCAAGTCTTTTGTATTTTAGCTTGGGAAAATGGCGACAGGATACGAGCAGATACAGCTCTTAGCATTTGTGTGCCCTGAAGGAGCAGTCCGCTTTCTGCAGGGTAGTATCCGTCCTGCTTCATGTGCACATGGCTTTAGTGGAAACCACCGCTGTGTCTCAAGTCTTGAAGTCATTTCAGACATTTCAGCACGTAAGGTTCATTCATTTCCCCCGAGTGAAAGATGCAGACACAAACTGCCCTGACCGTGTTAGCGCTTATTTGTTCTCTGCTTTGAGGAGACCCTGAGCATAGTCAGAGTGAAAGGAGACCGTCAGTCCGACATGTTTTCTTTATTGTAAGTGTTTCTACATAATCTTAGGTACTGATTTAAAAGACATGTCACAGACTACAATCTGTTATAAACCCCCCATAGGCTCCTCTCAGTCCATATAGCAGTTATAACGAGGAGGAGATGTGAACTTATTGAGCATTTCCTTCCCATATGGTCTCTATTAATTGTCAAAACTATCTGTGAGGACAAAGATTTGTCTGTGTTGTGAGCCTGCTTTATATTAGACTTATTCATATAACCCTAGTTTAGGAATCACTGAGGGCATCCCATCATTTTGACTCAATTAAAATATAATACATTCTCAAGAAAGTGAGAAAAAGAGCAAACTAGTAGTTTTCAAGTGACCTACTGGCACAACCGTGTAACGTCAATACTGTGTTTTGAGATTTGATAAATGTGCCTTCAGATACTGCAGGATCCAAGGATCAAACATGGAGAGATTTGAAGGCATACTCTGTGTAGATGGATGATAACTTCAAATAAATTCAATTACATTTAAATATTATTTTGACGACCTGAGAAAGAAAGAAAAGAACAAGTGTTAGGTGAAGAGTTTTGCAGTTTATTGATCAACCTATTTGTGGATGCTTTGCTGTTTAGACTATTTGATTTCATCACAGCTGATATGACACTCATCGTTGTATCTGTACTGTAAGCATTGGTTTGAGTTACATGATACCCTATATAGCCTACAACAGTATGTGTTTGTTTATTTATTAGGACCAATAGAACAGTTTCCAACTTTTATTAGCCTATCTCAAAGATTGTTCCTTTTTTAACAGACGTTTACCATAAAAGACCCCTAAAGGTTTTGATATGCTTTGAAGAGGTGCTTTAAGTTTATCTGCTGACAGTCTTAAAGAACTTTGTGATTATGCCTAAATATATATCCAAAAGTCGGCTTCTGTTGTAACTGGCTAAATTAATTGTTATTTTTGTGTTGTGCATCATTTTAGGATCTGATTGGCGTTGTTTTGTCTTGGATCCTTTTGTATTTTTTGCAAATCATTTTTAGAGCCTTCTGTAACCCAATAGTGAGTCCCCAATGTTCACTATAGGCAGCCTTTTTCCTGTGATGTCAGCTCAGGGTTTGAAGCTCTTTATAATGTTGCACTGCAGTAATGTCAAAATGTTATTAAGTACCAAATCTAACCTACAAAACTTTTCCCTGCTTCCTGTTTGATCAGAAACTGAGAAGTAACCTGCTTTTGAAAATACAGGGCATGGGGCATATTTTAGGGTGACACCATGACTCGTAGGCCATTACTTTTTTTTAAATAATATTTTATTTTGCATTTTCCAACAAAAATAATACACACATCACAAATCATCAAAGTATAACGAGGACTTACACAATCTCCATAAAATTAAATAGTTTACAGCAATTCATATGTAGTGTCTTTATAGCATTGCAGCCAATCTGTGGAAGCAACAAAACATGTAGTACAGGAAGGTAAGCTGATTCACTTTTTCATTTTTTTATGAGTTTAGTGCTTAACTTTCCCCTATGTGTTTTCAAATTGTATTACTTTATTCCTTTCAGTGGCTCTTGTCTTTTCCAGGTTCATATAATAGAACAGTTCATTTTTCCAGTGTTTCGGTGTAGGAGGAGATGTAGATTTCCAATGTTGTAGCAATATTTTCTTAAATATAATTGAGGAAAAAAGAATATTCCAACTAAGTGGATGTCGCACGCTATTGTTTGTAATATCCTGAGAAATGCAAAGTGCTGGATCGAAATGAATTTGTATTTCCAAAAGCTCAGATAATCAGCGCTCGCTTTCAGAACAAACTTTCTGAATTTGACAACAGTCCCAAAAAGAATGAATCAATGAATCTGTTACACCACATTTCAGACAATTCCCTGACACATTTCTATCATATTTTATTAATTTTATCTCTTGTACAGTATGTTTATAGGCCATTACTGACAGCTAAGTCCCAAGAGAATTTCATAGCTAAAAGAACCAGTTACTCGCCTATAAGAGAAAACTAGCAAGTGTAGCTAGCAAGCTAATTTAAGTGTTAGCTCAGGTGTTGTGCAACACTATCAATCACAAAGGGAGCTAGGTACTGGTTGTATGTTAATCAGTGGTCAGTAGCCAGTTTGCTAAAGGGTTGTCACGATACCAGATTTTTAAACATTGATACGATTCTAGTCAAACTAAAAAAATATCGTTACCTGTTCAGATACCAAGGCAACAAAAATAGAAATCCTACGCACCCAATATTGGATCATTCTTGTTTTTTAATTACAAAACAATGTGCAGGTGAACTCCTCCTAAACACATTGTCCTAGTTGTCAGTGCTCTCTCTCTCTCTTTCCTTTGCAGCAGCTTTTGTTTCAGTTTTATGTAAGCTTGGGAACAATACTATTGATAATTAAATAACAGAGATTGAATTGTTTTAAAACAAGTGGTATCAAAAAGTATTGATGTGTATTTCCAATATTCTTTTGTTAGCAATGGATTGCAAACATGCATGTTTTAACACTAAACTGTCATTTTTTAAAAACTTTTTGTAATGTTTTATTCTGCTTTTTACTTGGTAATGATTTAACCTGCAACATCGTCATAGGTCCAATCATAAAATAAAAGTTTCCTCTAAACTCAGAGTTTAAATGTGTTCTCAGGTCGACCAGGTATCCGTCACTTTAAAGAGTCCACATCTCAACCATGAGTTTCAGAAAGCAAAACCACATGTAATTCACATTTTTCTTTGAACCTAACAACTGGAATGATTTCTATAATGCAATGAATTGTTTTTAAAAAGTGATAATGTACACCCAACTCTCAGTGTTGTAAACAGAATGGACTCCTGAAGTCTGTAAACAAACAACAATAGATATTTGAAGTTAGGCTTGATGACCCCTATGTCTGCACGGTCTCCTCCTGTGGGTCTGTAGTGTTGCACTTGGTAGTACAGGTCAAATGAACTGATTCAATCCACAAGTAAAAACATCCAGAATTACACCACTTTTTCAATTCCCACTTGTACTTTGAGTTTGAAGGTATCACTGGGAGCAGTCCGTCTCACTGGGACATACAATCTGGTATCTGGTGTGAAACCCTTTTAACAAACAGGCCAGATTCACAGTGAGCTGACATGTCCTGCAGGGCTGCATTCAGCAACAGTTTCAGAACACATTGAATTTGAATTTGTTTGGAGTAGCCCTCCGACCACGTCACACCTGTCTGCGACTTTTAACCACTAACAAATGGTCGAATACACACAGGTCCGATCTCTGACTCTGTGGCTTATACTGTTGAATATATAGAAACCTAAAAGCCTGTTCTGGAGGTACTGTTTGGAATAGACTGGAAAACTACTTCCTGATAAGTTCAGTGAATCAGTCCTACACTGTTATAATGATCTCAGTCACCTCATTCTAGTTCTCTATTCACATTAATGACTTTTTTAGAGACAGAGACTGCAGGGTGTGATGTTCTTGTGGGTTGCAAATTTGCAGAAAGACCCCAATTTGACACCCTGCAGATTCCCACAGTTTGTTCAAATAAAATGATTCTGACCACTCCTTTGTGGGCACAGAGGTGTAAACAATTAGGCCCAGTCACATGCTGATGCTTTCACCATTATTATGGTAATGATATCAAGAGTTTACTTCACCCTATACTGACGGACAACTTGATGGAAGACAATAGGTGATGCATTAATCAGATACCTGTATCTCTTGGTTGCAGAACAGCTACCTTCATTTAACAGACTGTGACGCTATTGTTGTCTGCAGTGAAAGTTCAAACACTTTTAAACCCTTACATGACTTCCTAACTCTAAAAAGTACACAAAGTTACTGATCCCATCTCATTTGGAGCTAAAGGTGAATTACAGAGGTGGTGCATGTACTGACTTTATGTAATCGCACCCAAATCAACAGAAGAAGAGCGTGGCCTTTCCTTCATATGTCTGATGTGGTCAGTGATACAGAAATAACCTGAATAAGAATGTTGTACTTTAAGGGTCTAGGGACAGTTTACGATGAAGCAGTGTGAAAAACATTGTTTCACAGCCAACATATTGTCAGGACAGGTTGGTGTTATCATTTCATCATTTCATGGCCCAGTACAGCAGGACAAAAACCTTTGGTGATGCTGCTTTCTGCTGTTACGCTCCGAGACTGTGGAACAACCTTCCTGATGGTCTGATTATTCAGTCTGGCTTTTATAAAGTGCTTTATATAAATTCAAATCTTAACATTATTGTATTGTCTTTTTTATCCTATTATAATCTTAAATATTCTTCTCCTATGTATTAATTTTAATATCTTATTGCTTTTATGTGTCATAATTTATTTTTTCATTTTTATATATTTTTTTAATTCTTATTGGTGTGCATTAGTCTCTCAATGATTTCAGAAACTACTTTTTCATCAATAACTTTTCTGCACTCTTGTAAAGCACTTTGAACTGCAATTTAATTTGTCTAAAAGGTGGTGTATAAATAAAGTTTCATTGATTGATTGATTGATACAGCGACGACTGTAACTTTGTAACCAAGCTATGTGCTGGTCCAATCACCACAAAAACATACTTCCCCTTAGTTGAATTCATATCAATCCTGCACAAATACAGCCTGGAAAGCTGCAGTTCTGCTGCTTAAAAAACAATGTGCAATAAGGGTTTCTGTGCAGTATTTGATCATCTTAAGGAAATTAGAAATCTGATAAAATAGTGGTATGTTAACAGAAACATGTAGCTACTTAAGTAAAGTAGTTTAACATTAGCCTACTTTTTGTGATATTGCATCAAGCTGATAATACTTAGAATCTATTTTTTATAATTATGTTCGAATCCTGGTATTCCAGCTTTACTCAGTGATTATGGAGTTTTTCCAACACTGGTTTTCTTCAAACACACATCACACAAACCAGTGAGTCTTTCATCTTAGTTCAGTAATAACCCTCTAAAGTTAGCCCACATGTTTGGAGGAGATATAATACAACCCTCTGACACCATCTGACAAACAGTTACCTAAAGACTCTTCATTCTATGCAAATCATGTAATAACATCCAAGGCTATACCATCGTTTTAATCGTTTTGCAGGACTGCTTCGTATTTAGTAGTATATAGGAACAGAGTGGGATTTTCTGGCACAACTTAAACAACTAAAGGTGCATGAACATTAAAAAAGGTTGAAGAGGTCAAAAAGCTGCAGCTACACTTGTATGAAGATCAACTTTACTAAATCATTCGACCATTATACTACTTAGACTGTAGTAAGCATATAGACTTATGCAAGTTTCCCTCCAAATCTATAGGTATCTATACTTAGGAACCCCCATAGGGTATTCCAACCCCCATTTGAGGAAAAAAACATCTTTAAACTGTAACATAAGGATCTAAAAGTATGACACAGGGGACGGGGGTAGCCTACAGCTTAACCAAACAGACTGGAACAGAAAACAGAAAACACACAAAAACGTATTTTAAAGAGGGAACTGCAGGCTATTGATCCAAGTTGTGTTCAAAACAACATGGAGTCAGCTTTACTCCTTCAGCTGTTTTTCTGCAGAATTCAAAATGGAGGGAAAAGTTGCAGCATGGCTTCCTAAAAAAAACAAAAAACAACCGACTACTCTTTAAAGGTGAAAAACCCCCGTGTGAATGGTGGTGGTTCTGATGCCACAGTGAAAAGTTAAGTTGAAAAGTGGAGGACTGAGTGTACATTTCTTTGTTCTTTTTTTTGGAGAAATCTTGCTGTGCAGGACATCTACAATCAGGAGGCTGCAGCTCTCTGCTGGAGTCTCCCAGTAAAGATACTATACATACATGACGTAGCTGGAGGAGGGGGAAGATACAAAGGCTGGGCTGAGGGAGGGGGCAAGCGTGAGGTAGTTCTCAAATAACAATGCCTTTGTTGTGTGGAGTGTGGAGGAGCCCCTCCGTCACAGCTGCTGCCTGTTGCTGCCTTTTCCCTCCATTTTACTCTGTCGGTTTTCCCTCTCCACTCGTAAGAACGGGGAAGGGGGAGGAGAAACAGGGCTGCTGCTCCAACTACTGCTCAGTCTGAAACAAAAACAACTGATTTAACTCACAGAAAGAGCTCAGTGGCTCTGGCTTGTTATGTTGTTTTATGTTTCTGTGGCAGAATAACTTAGAGAACAAGAGAAATATAACTGAAGCTCTCTGGGTCAGTCTCAGAGGTAAACACTGGCATAATCCTCAGAGAAAGGTGACAGGATGAACGTAAAGGTGACCTCATCTAAATCCTCTTTGACAGAAGGCGACTCCTTCATTTAGCTTCCTCACTTCACTCTCACACAAACACTGTGAGTGTAGCTGCAGGTTTCGGGGCTTGTGGATCTTGCAGAAACAGGTTAGACTGGGCAGCTGTAATGTAAACAAACACACTTGTCTTTACACCCGCCCCCTGTAAAGAAATCCACACAGTTGTAGAATGAGCCGCAGGCGGAGAGGGAGACGGCTAGCGGATCAGTTGGATGTGGGGAAAGTCTCTCTCCTTCTCTCCCGTACTTAAGTGGATTTCACTCTCGCAGTGAATGCAGCCACCGGCAGAGCCAGATTACACCAGTATGTGTGTGTGAGAGGGGCTCCAGTTCCCAGCATGGCATGAACACACACCAACATGTAGGACAAACCCATAAAAACAGCAGCTGTATCAGCCTTCTGTGCACTGGGAATAATATGTAATTAGGGGTGCATGATCATATTTTGAAGGCTGCATATCATTGGATAATATTTGAAGTTATGGTGACAAACATTGTGCAGATGTTGTGTTTATAATATATTTCACTGCACCTTTATAGACAGTAGGTGGCAGTATGTAAATCTGTAAATATTGAATTTTTCATGTGTAAAGTATGTTGAAAGAGTTGTCTTATATTGAACAGGACTAAAGAGAAGCAGTGTTTCAGACGTCATGCTTCCACACACAGGACACACCCACTTCACTACACAGCCTAGCGGTTTAAATCCTTTACCTGACTAACATGGTGCCTTCACTGAGGGGTGTGTCGTGCAGCAGGCGTGTCTTGTGCGCTGTTGTGCATCTGCAGGAAGATCTACAAGGATGAAGTGGACAAAAACAAGTGCGTACGTCTGCATCAGCATTCTGCCAAAAATTAAATGAAGCATCGGCATGTCGGATATTGGGGCGGAAAAAAAATCCAATATCCTGAATTGCCATGGTAACCTCTGTCGTGTTTGTGCAGATAATTCAATCTTTGGCAGTTTAAAACAGTTGTTCAAAATGCATTTGAAAACAAAATCCAACGTTTCTCTCAGATTTTTTTTTTTTTTTTTTTTTTTTTATAAAATAAGGAAATAGGAGCTCAAATGTGTTGAACGATGATACTCATATAATGCCACTTAAGCTGGGTGAGTCCACACTGCCTCGTTAAGAGACCCGTCTGTCCCACATGGATCAACCGGCTGTTTAGTAAAGAACCATGACCTGCCTGCAAGCGCACAAGCGCCCCCGTGCTGGGATAACAGAATGTGTAGCATGAAAGGGCTTTTTTCTGATTGGTCGAGACTTCACATGATAGCAGCTTCATTAATGATTTCTTTTGGGAATGGAACAATATTTTAGGTCCCAAACTGTCAGATATAAACAAATAGAAGTTTAGTCATTTCTTGTTGGCCAGCTGTACAAGAAGGAGGACCTAGGCCCCCAAAAGGCGACAGGACGCCCCTGGGTGTTCATCTTTTAATTGTACATTTCCACTGAGTGGGGTACACATGCTTGAAGGGTGCACATGCATTTGCAGGTTTTCCTGGATGGAACTGTTCACTTATTTAGTTTCTGTTTGCTGTGGCTGCTTATTTAAATTATTTACACTGTCAGGGGTGAAGGGGAACTCCATCATCCATTTAAAAAAAACAGAAACGAGGACTGATGCAGCAGGCACAGATTTAAATTCAATGGTAAAATTGTGACTGATTATGTCATTTTCTCCAGGTGACGCTTACTAGTCATCGATTTATTAACAGTTTATTCTCAAGCAAACCAGCCTGGATATGTTAATCAGATGAAGGTTAAAGATGTAAATTCTCAAGAATGCTTAAAAAACATCCATCATGAAAGTATACAGAAACAATGAATGATGATAAATGTCTTTAAAATATCCCGTGCAAGTTTCTTAAAATAAGATGACGGGTTGTATTTGTCCACTCAGCAGTGAAAGGAGTGTGTGTTTGGAGGGAAGTGTTCCTGACCTGCCTTTAACACACACACACGCACACACACACACACGCACACACACACACACACACACACACACACACACACACACACACACACACACACACACACACAGATCTACATGAGACAGAGGGGCGGGGGCTGGCGCAGCAAAAACACACCCTAATAAGCTCAGTCTCAATAAACCTCAGCCGGCTTCGAACCATTGATTAGCCAACAGCTGACATAACAAAAACAAATCCCACAATGACTGTTAATGAATGAACTGAAGGCGTGTCCCTTTTTGTTAGGACAGTGTTGCATTGTGGGGGTCGTATCTTACGCTCTCAGATAAGGGGGGCAATTGAACGGCACTAATCTGTGGCTGCAGACAATGAAATGAAACAATAGGAGGCTCGAGCGCCCGAGAAGTCAAGCAGCCGACACAAGATGGAGCCCGTATGATGAGTTATGACTGCTGATCTCTGACACGGCGGCTCTGGTGGCAGAGGAGGCCTCTCACTGCAGGGCCACATGCTGTTACTGACCCTCCCCCACTATCTACTTCCTGTTTTTCATGCTTGTCTGCTCACTTCTGCCTATACAATACCAGCTGTGTCTGGAGACATTCCAGCTCGCTCTATACCGCCACCCTTATAAATCCATGACTGTGGGCCAAGGAGCCAATAAACAGAGGGGTGAATAGACAGATCTCATTGCATTCCCCCCCCCCCCCCCCCGTCGCATCATATGAGAAATGCTAATCAGGAGGCTTCTACACGGCTTTGAAAGGCTTCACCCGCCAATCTGTTCCCCCGCTTCAGGAGACCCTATTTTTTTTATTATCTTTACCAGGTTTTACACACTGCTCAAATACTGATCTACTCAAGGAACTAAAGGGAAAAGAAAGGGGAGCAGAGAGGTTATTTGTATACAGATAGGTCCAGCTTATCAGTGTACAGAATGTCCTTTTATTCACTTCATGTTAAAATGGAACATTTTGTGCTGGAGGACGCAGAAACGAGCCAAACAGGACATGACAGATCAACTGTGACAATAAAAACACAATCAGACCACTTTGGCTCATCTCATGTTTCTTATCATTTTACTCTCTTTGCATTTGGAGGGAAATTTAGCATCGATTTCAAAGCGCTGCTGATTTTACACTTTGCTGATTAAGAAGACTGATGTTGCAGTATCCCTTATACACAATCATTATAAACCCTGCACATGTTCTATTCTATTGTGTTTGTTTATTTGAAGTGGACTTACAGTATCATTAGACCATGCACAAGTCCACCATGCAATGTTTGTAGTAGAATGCTCATTTACAACACCTGAGGGTTTGAGAAATAACAGGTAGAAATGAAAACAAATATCAAAACTGTGCAGTTATGAACACAATAAGACAAAATACATTTACACCCGCTCTGTATTTCAAATTGGTAATTTTTGCACATTTCATACTGGAGCAGTTTTGGGGGGAATTTCTTGCAAATTCCTGCAAAAACAAACAAACTATTAAAGTCATTAATTACACTTTTATCAGATTTATTTTTCTGGGTTTACCCTGGTTTAGTTGGTTTATTCCTTGTTTTGTTTTTGCTTGTTTCCTAGTTTAGTCTTTAGTGTTTCCTGTTTTATTTTGTAGTTCTTATCCTCATGTTTCTCTCTGTTCTCGGGTGTTTTGCGTTCTCTGTGTGTCTGAAGTGTTTCCTGATTTATTTTGTCTCCAGTGTTTCTTGTCTTGTCTTTCTTCCTGCCTCCGTCTGTGTTTCCCTGCGTCTATGTTTCCCTCCACTTCTGCTTGCCCTCATTGTCTCACCTGTGTTTGATTACCCCGGTGTATTTCGTCTCAGTTCCTTTCCTCTTGGTGTCAGTTCTTCCTTGTGATTCCTCGTGGCTCCCTGTGTTTTTGACCGTTTGTGGATTTTTTAATTTTATACTTTTTTTCTCGAGAAGTTAGCCTTGTTTTGCCTTTTTTTTGTTAAAATAACATTTTTTTCATTTAGATTCTGCACTTGGGTCCTCTTCTTTGTTTTTCCTGACCTTGACATATTTTGTTGTATGTTCTGTTATTTCTTAGTTTTTATTACAGGAGGAGAACTGCTGCTTACTCACTTTCTGTTTTCTCATCCTCTCCCTTTTGTTTTTGTTTTTATGCAAATTAAATGAACCATCAAAGTATTAATTTCAATAAACCATCTTACGGTTCCAGTTATTGCATTGTTAATGAAGATGTTGGTCTAATTATATCATAAAAGGTCATTTACAGGAGCCATTTTGGATGTTTCACTCTATGATAGACTGTTATCAATATTTCTCCACCACTGCATAATGTGTATACTATAGTCTCTATTTCTGGACTAAAACTGAACCACAGATATGTTTTCTAAAGAAGGAGATGTATTCAATTTCCATCATTTATTTTTATCACTCTGGACTTAAATCAGTTTCAGTTAAATCACAAAAATGTTTATATAAATGTATAAACATAAAATTAAATATGTGCCTGGAATATTTGTTAACTCCATTGTTACATTTTTTAAAAATGGCATATAACTGAACAAGAAGTTATTAAAACAAAAAGTGAAACCTACATTACTGTATGAATAAAGCAGAGCATTATGTGTATCCTGATATCATGATCCTACAGTGACCTCTAGTGGCTAACACGGATAATATCACCCAGCGATTAACAGTTTCAGGTGAAGTTTGTTTTGCAGATCAATAGTTAGTTCAAAGCTGGTCAGACAGACACGTAGTGACATTCAGCACGGCAGCCTGTGTCAAGACGAGAGAGAGTCCAGGTGATGTTGGTGGTGATGACCTTGTTGCAGCCGTCCCAGCAACACTCGTCAAGATGTATTTATAGTTTATGCAAGGCTGCAAGGTAACCACCACACTAATGTGTCTAATTGTTCTCCCCATACTCAACCTAACAGAACTCAACAACAGGCCCTTCACAAGCATTGCAACCTCAGAAGAACAGGACATCAAACACCCGCCTCCCTCCACTCCCCTCAGGACGGAGGTACAGAGCACTGAGGTGCAGAAGGGCTCACCAGCAACTTAATTAAAACTCAACCATTTATTTTATATTCACAACAAACCTCAAGCTGTTTTGAATTTGGACTGCAGTACAGATTTTAAAGAGGACATATTATCCCCCTTGTCCACCTTTTCAAACAGTCCCCTGTGGTCTAAATTAAACATCTGTGCTGTGCTTTGGTCAAAATATAACATGAATCAAGCACCAGAGGAGGTTTGTGACCCTGTATAAACCAGATCTCTCAGAACGCTCCGTTTTGGTGTGTGTCTCTTTAAATGTAATGACCCCCCTGATTTTTCCCTGTAGACATCACTCCTCTGTAGCGAGAATAAAAATAGCGGACCTGGCCAAAAGTTTTGTTCTAGGCTGGAGGTGGAGTCCATGGGTGGAGATACCAGGAGAGGGGAGGGGATTCTTTTACCAGAATCCCACTTGTGATGTCACAAGCTGAGCTTGCTGAATTTGAAACAGAGCATTTTTCTCTGTGTTGTAAGATTTATACAGACCACAAACAAAGGACTGGATGGGTTTATTTCACATTTTGTGGGTCTGTAAACACTCAGGTTACCCAAATATATGTTCAAAAACACTGTAAACGTGGATTTGCATAATATGTCCCCTTTAAAAGCTAAATGTCAATTTCTCCAGTGCATCAACACCATCCAGCCACAACTGCTGGAAGAGAAGCTGCAGTTGATGGGTGTGGACTCGTCCATCATCTCCTGGATTACTGACTACCTGACAGACAGACCACAGTTTGTCCGACTTGGCAGTGTTCAGTCTGGAATGGTGGAGAGTAGTACAGGAGCTCCACAGGGGACTGTGCTGTCTCCTTTCCTTTTCACCTTGTACACCTCTGACTTTAAGTACAACTCCAGGTCATGCCACTTGCAGAAGTTTTCTGATGATGGTGGTTGGGTGTATAAGTGATGGGCAAGAGGGGGAGTACAGAGAGCTGGTGGATAACTGATTCTGAACGTGGATAAGACCAGGGAGATGGTGATCGACTTCAGAAGGAAGAGGACAGAGCCACCACCGCTGTGCATCCTGGGAGAGGATGTGTCTGTGGTGGAGGAGTACAAGTACCTGGGTGTCAACACAGACAACAAACTGAACTGGAAGACCAACACTCAGGCTGTGTACAAGAAGGGGATGAGCTGACTCTACTTTCTGAGGAAGCTGAGATCCTTCAACGTGTGCAGCAAAATGTTGGAGATCTTCTATCAGTCTGTTGTAGACAGTGCACTGTTCTCTGCTGTGGTCTGCTGGGGGAGCAACATTGGAGCTGGTGACACTAAAAGACTGGACAAACTCATTAAGAAGGCCTGCTCTGTGATAGGCTGCAAGCTGGACTCTTTTGTAGTGGTGACAGAGAGGAGGACTCTGAACAAACTGTTATCCATTATGGATAATCCTGATCACCCTCTACACACCCTACTGGACAAACAGCGGAGCAGCTTCTCCAACAGACTGATACAACTCCGCTGTCACAAGGACAGATACAAGAAATCTTTCTTACCGAAGGCCATAACAACAGCTCACCTCATGCGAGCAGAGAACTGTCATCATGATAATATCTGTCTCTCCATACTGTAATCTGTTCTGCACATGTTACATTTACAAATTATCCCTGCACTCATGTTCACTTCATTTGTCTGTCTACTCGCCGTTATATTGTATAGTTTCTGCTGATAACATGTCTACACTCATGCACTTTAACTTATGTATCACTGATTGCACAACTCTGGACAGCTCCCTATGTCAATACTGTCCATTTACAACTCTGTTTTTGCATCTACCTCCAGCAAAGTATGTTGTCTTTAATCTTTCATATTTAATACTAGAAGTAATGCTAAATTAAATCCTGGTTGTATATATTCTCATTCTTAGTTTTGATATTTTTAGTGCTTATTTACTTTGTATTTAATATTATATTGTGTTTATTTGCTAATATTGTGTGTTTGGATAACCCGCTGCTGTAACGCCACAATTTCCCAGTTTGGGATCAATAAAGTGATTCTATTCTATTCTATGTCAAAGTTACATATTGCTCCTTCAATGTCTCGACAGCTCCACCCAGAGAGGACTGACCATCCATGCAAATAATTCTGTAGCCTATAGCCAAATGAAATAGGAATTGAAGCTAGGAAAGAATAAAGATAAAGATAAAGAAATCTTGTAAAAGAGCTTTACAGTGAGAAACAACATTCTGTATCACACATAGGTGAAAAAAGATTGAAGTATATCTAATGAGGAGTATCAGGCATCACGTAAAACACAGTTTAATAATGATGTACTAATCCTCTGACACAAACAGCTCACCTGTGTCTTCTCCAGCAGGTGGAAACATCCCCTCACAGCCACACCTGAGTGCCGGTGTGCAGCAGCATTATGACTCAGTGAGTGAGCGAGTGTGAGGTGATAAGAGCTGCTTTCATGACCAGACCTGAACCTTTGCTCCCTGTAAAGTGCCACAGCCTCAGGTGGAGTCTCTGCTCACCTGCTGTGTTAGGAAATGAAGCTTTGGTTCACTCGACACAACGGGGGAGCTCTCACTCAGTAAGTTTATTTAACAAAAGATGCTGTGGAATACTTAATGATGAAGGCATACATTGAATCTCCTAAGAGGATAAATAAGAGCTGAGTGTTTTGATAGACGAGACAAGAATGGAGAAGCTATGACAGCGTGCGTGCTACGTTAGGACTGTGAAGTGAGGAAGTAACAAAAGTAAAACAGTGTTGTAGTTCTTTTAAATGTCTCTGTACACTCCAAATGCTTTGATGAATATGACTCATTTCTTTTTCAAAATAAACCTCATGAATAATGTTTTTATAAACTAAAAACCAGCTGCAGAATGTCAAGTGGAAATGATTCATTTGATGGAGGTGTTTTGTTAGATGAAATGCTCCTGACTGATTTAACTACCCACCATTTGTCATGAGTTGTTCTTCTTTGATTTGGTAGTTACTGTCATGAGTTCTGAGTTGTTCCTGTTTCGTTTTGTATTTTATTATTTATATTTTTATTGCTCAGATTACATTTTCTATGTTGTCATTGCTGGTCCTCTTGTTTCTTTACTAACTCCCTGCCTGTGGATTTCTTCTGTCTAATGCTGCATTCATGTGCTCCTCGGAGGGTCCCTGTTTCTGAGTTGGGATGTTGTTTTTCCAACTTCATTGTGCTCACTTTGTTTTCAGTTTGGAAAGTCGAAATGTTGTAACAAAAGCAAAAAACAGCAGAAAGGAAGCTCTGTTGAATGACACTGTTTCAGGTTGTAATTGAGCAAGAAGTTGATGTATAATACATGAATTAATCAAAAGTATCTTAATGTTAACTAAACATATTTTGCCCCCCATAAGATGACGAATATGACGTCAAGTCGCGCACCGCTTCCTAGTTGTTGTTCCATCATGAGCTGGCGTTAGTTTGCATTTGCACGGAAACTTGTTTCCCATGTGTCCGACGCCACATGAATGCACCATTTGTCCTCTGACTGTTTTGTGTTTTGTGTTTTATTTTGTAAGTTCCTATTTTCTTGTGTGTCTTGCCGTCTTTTGCTGCCTGTCTTTGTGTGTTTCCCTGAACATCTATGGTTTCCCTCCTGTTTGATTGTCTGCCACACCCTCATTCGTTTCACCTGTTGTTCCCTTCTCACACACACACACACAAACACAAACACACACACACATACACACACCTCCCTTTTACGCTGCCAGTTCATTGTCTGAGTTTTTGCAGTAGGTTTCTTTCTGTTTGTTCTGTTTTTGGTACCTGGATCTTTTCTGGATTTTTGCCTTCTTCTCTGCTTCTCCAGGATTTTGTTCGATGTTCTTTTTTTGTCATTTAAATATCTTTTGTGTGCTGGATCAGGCTGCCCGCCCTTATTTCTCTGCCCTGCTCGCCTACAGCTTGTGACAGAATTAATAAATTAAATACATTGAAATACTGATGAAATAATATGGAGCTTCTTTATCTTAGGATTGGCTTGTTAATTTGTTGTCACAGTAACACTTGATTGGACCAATACAATCAAAGCCCTTATCCTGTAATATGCATTTATAGCAAAGCAATAAATGTTCTTCATTTAGGGTGACGTTGAAAGGTTTTATCGACCATAAGAAATCAGTTTGCAAGGAGCTATAAAATACAGGTTGAACTGAAACATTTTTACATTGAGTCAATGTCAAATACTTTGTGTGATCGATCCCTTTACATTTTCCAGGTTGATCAAACTGTAACGTTTTAGTGTGGATATAATCATCTTGAAGAAGAAGAAGAAGAAGAAGATATCCTTTAATAATCCCATGAGGGGAAACTACTTTTACACTCTGTTACTGAGACATGCTACACACACAGACTGAAACACACACACATGCACTCACAGGATCCTATGGACATGCACTAATGGAGAGATGTCAGAGTGAGGGGGGCTGCACATTAAAGACCACCCGAGTACAGTTGGAGTTAGTACCAAGTGGCAACCTCCGGTGTTGAAACTTGAAGCTAATGCGGAAGTGCAATTCCTGCAGTTTGTCGAGTGTATGCTTGAGGCTGGCTGCAGGAACACTGGAAGTCACATACACATACAACAGAAATAAAAACAAAAATAGCTGTTTTTACAGCATAAATAAACATGTTTACAGCCTGGTACAAAAACCGGTCTGATTAGTTATTGACATTACTGGCACACACTTAATCTATAGTTAGGCATGTATAGCTGACATGATTGACAGGTGGGCACGATGTAGCCGTTTATCAGGAGACTTCAAACCCGCCTCAGCTCCAGCTCTCAGTCTGTCATTAGTTTGACTGAAAGTTAGGCTGAGACAGGATTTCCAGCATGGTGGCTGCTGCAGATGATCCTCTGGAGCCCCCTGCAGAAACAGATGGATGACGTCACTCAGACTTCGTCTATTTACAGTCTACAGTTAGTTCTCAGGAAGTGATCTGGCACCTCTCCAGCTACCAGACCACTTTCCAGACCCAGTCTGTACCAGGACTTGAACCTGCGACTCTCTGGTTCACAAACAAAGTCCCTACAAACTGAGCTTCTGCCGCCCCACTGAGGATGAAATCCATGTTTCTTGATACCCTGTCATGTGTTGAAAGAGAGATAGCAGCTGTTTTTTGTGTTTATGTGTCATTTATTAGAAGTCTAACTCCCCACTATAAAGCTTTTATTTAATCCGTCATCGTTCTAGTACGTCTAAAGTCATCATACGATCTCTTTCTTGTCGCCTTTACTGATATTAACTACTGACCTCAAATGGCATCTTCTCTGTCTTTCAAAGTAGTAATTTTTAAACCAACATATGTGCAGATAAATATCCTCTTCCCTCCTTTGCAGACCAGAAGTAAAGGATACCTCCTGTGGTCTACCTTCTCTCACAGCTCTCTCTCTCTCTCTCTCTCTCTCTCTCTCTCTATCTCTGTCACTCTCTCTCTCTCTATCCTTTCAGGAAAACAATACTAGAATGACTTTGTCCTGGAAATCATCATGGCCTACACTTTATTGCATCTTCTCATTACTCTGTGCATCTGGAGGTAAGAGTTCATGTGTCTTTTAATTATATATTATAATAAGTAAGCTCACTGGGCACACATTAGAAGAACAAACAAGCACCCCTTTCTTTCCACCATAGTGTTCAATGTAATGTTTTCATCTTGTTTTATATTTTGAGAGCTTTGTTAAAGTACAACCATTGGAGGTAAACGGAGCAGGAAAGGGGTTAGAATAAAATATATAATTGGATTAACTTATCACAGCTTCTGAAAAAAAGTGTCATACCTAGCAATGGGGTCAACACGCCTCCTCGATGAGATCAAATTTTCTGTCTCTTCCTCGCTCTGAGTTGCTCTGAGAAAGTTCTTAAATCACTCCTAGGCTAAAAGTCCTTGCTATGATGTTTAAAGCTAAGTGAGGATCTCTCTTAGAAGGTTCTGTGAATACGGACCCTGCATGGTGTGAGTGACAACAAATTCAAGTTCAGTATAATGTTTGAAATGTTAGCTTCCTTGAGCAACAACAAATCTGGACTGAACCTTTATAGTCACATCTAATACGATCTGATGCTATTTTAACTGATTTTTAAAAGGCCTTGAGAATCACCAACAGAACCTGCAGAGGAGTAAACACAGCAGAGTTGATCTCAGCTGTTATCATCAGTGGTGCAGTCTGAAAAAGTGGATATACTCTTTATTTTTCCCTTCATAGGGAAGGTCAGACTCCAGTCCACACATTTCCAATCATTACCTGTACCTGACATGTGAGCGCTTTTCATGGACAATCTCCTAACATTATTTATATATTCATTTCACTCCTGAACTGGGATTTTAATGCTGTTTTTAACGCTCTGTCTTTTGAGCGTGATGTGATTTGACTGGGATGAGAGGATTTCTGAGCTTGTAATGCAAGACACATTTATGTGCAAACGAGCAATTAAGTGTTATCTTAATCTTAACATGTTTATTGTCCTGTCCAGTACAGATGTCCTCTGACATAAACAGTGACATGTAAGACTCTACTCGCCGATTACAGACAGAGTAGGAAGAGTCATCCCTTCATCATCCTGGGAAAATTGCAGCATACTGAATATTGTCAGTCAAGCAATGATGTGAATCAGAGGAGATTTAGAAGAGGGTATACCCTATAGAGACTGAAAAATAAGAGGGTATACCTATGTATACCCTTCACTACACCACTGATTATCATCCCTCCATGATACAAGTCTAATCCTTCAGTCTCACCTGTAGTAAACAGCCCTGATTAGTTCAAACACAAGAAAGAGGCTTAATTCTCTGTTCTCCTTCTTTAAAGATGCAACGACAGTCTGAGAACATCTAAAGAAAACATTCAAGTGTTTCTACTCATGCTCTTTGAATGTGTGTCCGTGTGAAGGACCGGTGCAGATGAATGTGTGTTTGAGTTTCAGTCTTGTCAGAAACCAACAAAACAAAACAAACGTCCTTTAATGTTTACGCTCCTTCTGCAAACTCCAACACGTGTCCACACTGATTTGCACAAAGAGCGGTATGTGTTTCTTTCTCTTTGTCCCGAAGTTCAGACAAAGTTGACTCCCTGATTTATTAAGTCACTGACACTTTTTTTAAACTTCACAGTTCGTTCCCCTGCTTGACAAAATGATGTTGTTGTTTCCTTTCCGCCGTGAACTGAACACCTGCAATATGCTGCCTATCACAGAAACTTTTTGTAGCATACTGAAATGCCCCTTAGGATGCACTGAAAAACTTTTTTCACCATCAAGATTCAATACAGTCATTGTGTATCAAGGCAAGGCAAGGCAAGTTTATTTATATAGCACATTTCAACAACAAGGCGAGCGTTATGAAAGAAGTGGAAGAAGCTGATGTGACACCACCTGCTGGTTTCTTCAATACTTTTTAAAGCCTCAAGTTATTGGAGCCAGAAGTGACCATATGTGGATAAAAGGGTGGAGTATAGGAAGAGAAGAAAGGGGTTGGGGAATGCTCAGATTTATACAGTTATCCCGTCTGGGAACATGGATGGTTCATGTGCAGATGAATAAGCATGTAAGATAAACTGTTTCCTGCAGAATGGAAAGAGCCACGAGAGTTCGAGGACCAAAGTGGACACTCCTGTCATCCAACAGCTAGTGACTGAAATGAACCGGGACAATTAGAACAGTCTGCTGTCTTCTCTATGATGGAGAAGCCGTGACATGACATCACTCCAAAGCACAGAAAATTTCGTCTAACCTCACTAAATCTTATTCTTTACTTTTATGCTAGGCAGAGTTTATTTCATTTAAATTTTTTTTTTCCTTTTCTTTGTTTTGTGTGGCATAGTCCATGTCCAAAAGTAAAAGAAAAATCAGTCATCCAAAAGTTGGAACACTTCCAGGCAGGGTTGGTAACTTTCTCCAGATTCAATTTTTTAAGATTTTGGTTTAAGTTGTCTTTAGGTCCTGACAGAAATTAATAACTCAGGTGATCTGAAAAGGGAATGAAGAAAATCCATCATCTGTATCAGTTGTAAGTCTGTAAAAACTTTGACCAATGTCTGCCACGAGGTACCAATCTGATGAACCAATCACACGCCTCCCTGTGGGAATTCCACTGAGGGAATGCTACTTTCAAAATCATGCTAGTTTTAGAAAATTTAGTAGACCACACATTTCATTTTGTAACCCCATCTCTAAATCCTGTCTGCCGTGTTTCCTCTCTCAGATTCAGCGGGTCCAGATCAGTTCCAGTTGCAGCCACTAAACTCCATGGTGCTGAAAGACTCTGACGTGAGATTCAACGCCACCGTGAAGGGAAACTGGGAGGTCATGACCTGGACAGTCGGAGGTCTGCTGGTCCTCACCGTCCCCGTCAGTGGTAACATCGCCTCCTCTTCACAGAGGTACACTGCAGGGTTCTGCTCTGGAGGTGACACAAGCTGTGTGGAGTTCACCATGAGGAACGTCAGCCGGGGAAACGCTGGGCCCGTGGTCTGCACCGTGCAGGGGGAGTACGGGTCAAAGACGGCACAGCTTCACGTGCAAGGTGAGGTACTCAAAGTGACAGTGTGTAACCTTTCCACCTTTAAACAGTTTCAGGTTGCTTTAGTAGCAAAATAACTTTCAACACAGCATCTCTCCCATATCCACAGCTCGGCCTGATCGCCTGTTTACTGCAATATGTAACTTTGGCAGAGGGGCGAGGTCCTCTAGAGAGAAGTGTTTACAGCTCTAGTTCACACAGCAGCCTTCAGTTATTAATAGCCCGTCTCTGTACTGTTTGATACAATAAAGCTCAACAGTGACTGCCCTCTTTTTTGATGGCTCTAGTTCCGGAAGTAAATTTCCCCATTTCAATCCTCCATTGATTTTTCACAAAATCCTTATATAAAGAGATTGGCGCCTGGAACCAAGACAGCCAGCTACCCCAATACTCATGACTATAGTATATTTGATTTGGCACTAAAACGGTATTAAAAAATGGAAAAAAGGCAAAGGTACAAGACTGTACATAATTTTCGTCCGGAGTGAAGGAACTACCCATCCCACAATCCACTGTGAATGATATCGTTTCTTCTTAAAAGTAACTTTTGTCGTTGAGGGGCAGGAAACATTGCCATGGTAACAGCATTTCAACCAGTCTCTGTGGTACTCTATGATCGTGGGTAGTGTAGTTCTTTGCCCCGATATCGCAAATAAATCTTGTTTTTTTTAAATGAGGTTGATATCATACGAACTTGTGTCTCCTACAGGAACATAAACCATCGTTTTACATTCACGTAGCTCGTGGTTAGTCTACCTTGGATGGTTATGACATTATGGCTAATAATCAAATCCACTATGGAGAAAATAAATGGGATTTTTACTTCTGGCACCACACTGTCGCGCCCTATAGCTGAGGCTAGAAACAGGATTTAAAAATGAATAAGAAAATAATAGAGAACAAATGAAAGAAATAAAAAAGAACAATGAGACATAAATATAGACTTTATGTGGTGATCTGATCAGACTGTGGGCTGGCTGGTACGGTGTGGTGATTACTTTCTAAAGGTTTGCCTGGGAGATTATTTATTTTATTCCGACGATAAAGGGCATTTTGAAGAAGCACGAATGACAGATGAAAACTGTAAGGAGTACCTTATATGATCAACACAAGCCGAGGGCGCGTGTTAAGTACGAGGTCAAAGGGGCTGGTTTGAATCTATACGTCCACCATCCTTACATTTAATAAGCTTTATGAAGCTGTGAGGGAGCTGTAGTGACTGGGATGGACTCTAGAGGGCAGCGGTATACTTCATACTCTCTCTCTCTCTCTCTCTCTCTCTCTCCCTCTCTCTCTCTCCCCCACACACACATACAGAGTACAGAGGGATGCAGACTTGATTGCTTACCTGTCATCCACTCCTGGTGTCATGATTGTAGATGGCTCATTATCTCCCACTCACCTTTAAAGAGGAGCTGCTGTTAATGGAGAACTATGTTCATTTCAGTCAACTTAAAGTGATTTCCATCCACGCAGGCACTAGATGTAGATATGTGCAGGAGCACTACTTAATGAGGCAGCCTCTGTGTGTGGGTGTAATAACTTCTATCTCAGACTATAACTACCTTCTGCTCTAATAACTGAAGGGAGAACGTGTTTCTGATGCGAGTTATAAAAAACGGTCACAGCCGGCATCACAGAGCACAAACTCAAAGAAAAGAACAAACAGGACATCAGAGCAGTAATGATTACATCGTTAAGGAAACAGGCAGACACAGAAATCTTTCACAGGAAGAGTCAGCGTGGAGTCTTAATAACTTCATCTTTTTTGTTTAAAGCTGACAAAACTCAATATTTACTACATGACAGATGGATATACAGACATATATATATATATATGTATATACAGTATACAGACAGACAGACAGACAGACAGACACTTTGTAACTTTGTTTACCTGTTTACCACCAACCTGCCAAGGGCCTACAGATGGAAATTATCCTATGGCTATAATTTACATGTTTAAGTTTATTAATGTGCACTGTCCCTATTTTAAATAAATAAATAGATATAAAGACAGACAGATTTAAGTTACTATATTGCAGGCCGACCTCCAAGAGGTTGTTGCAGTCATTTTTTAAAAGTCAAAATAAAATCAACCTGTAAACTGATGAAAGAAGGTTGGAAAGAAATGCCTCCATATAGCAACCTGTTAGCTCGTATTGCTAACCAAACGGAGCCCGAGGCCTTAAATATAAATAAATGCAGGTAACCTACACAATATCACACCTAAGAGCAGCTCTGGTGGAAGCCGTCTTCTTTTTCTGCTCTGTTCCTTTTTGTAAATCTCCAACAAAAGATCAGCAGTGAACAAACCTCAAAAGTAATAGCGCTATAGTCTTGTTACCCTGCAGGATACACTGTCTGTAAAATCGTACAGTCTGTGACTTCATGTCTTTTTTACCTCGGAGCATCATGCTTTGCCCTGTAGAAGTCCGGTTCCCAAAGTCTTTTCAAAGTCTCCTCGTGTAAATCAGGCATAACTTGTTGTGTCATGAATATGTATTATATGGCTGCAGGGATGTTGACTGTTTTGCTAACAGCAGCTTATATAAATGCAGAAGAAGTGAGACATGTTTTTGACATCAGAAAGCTCAGAAATGGAGATGTGGAGCCTGAGAGAAAATCTCCGACATGAATTTTTGGATTAAAGTTACTCCCCCCTGAAAAATAGAAAACAAGAAATATTTAGTCGGAAGCAGCAGGAGGAACAGGGAGGCGGGCATTTAGCTCATCCCAACTTCTCTGTGAGGCTGGGTTTTTTTTTCCAATCAACCAGCCTTAAACCAAGACTTAAACACAATAAAGTAAATTAAACAAAAACACTCCATATCAGCCTCCTCCTCTCCATGAACAAACAGCTCATCTCACTGTAACCAGAAGCTAATCTCACGGTGCAACATCTGGCCTGCAGTCTCTGTGATTGTTATTGATTATTAGAGTGTTGGAGCTCTATCTCAAGCTGTAGATTAGGACCTCCATGATTACAAACATACTCTCCTTACATGAAGCAAACCTGCAGCCAAAGCGGATAAATCCAGATAATAGACCTGCCAGGTGAGCTCATTGATTCCTTTCTGCCGGGGGGATGTTAATAGGAAACACTGACGGGGCACCGCTTTAGCTCAGTGGTTTGAACATGGGTCCAATAAACAGAAGCTCGACCATTTGCAGCATGTCATCCCAAATCTCATCTCCCAATATTTGCTGTTTCACTTCAGCTGGCCTATCGATAACAAGACACAAAAACAAGCCAATGACAATATTTTTTAAAGAACACAGTCAGTCCGATAGCACAAGTTATTATTGCTGCATTGTTTAAAACACCTGCAGGGAACTTTTGGCTTGTATTGATTTTGGTGTCCCCTGTATCTCTCACCTCGATCTCGCCCAGGGCCTGGTGTTCAAGGTTTAATCTGGAGAGGAATGCAACAGAAACTGGAATCCACTTTTTTGATATTCAGGACGACGTAATCCAGTTTTGGTCTCTTTCCCTCTCCCCAAAAGAACTGGATGATCAACCTAATCCAGACATTAAAAAAAGATCAAATTCAGGTTACCATATAGTGCTCTAAATGGGACTTCATACTGCAGCTTGTCCACAGGGGGCGCCAAAATCCACACGAACTGAAAGTTTGCGACAATTGCTTTAAATGCTCATTAAATGTTTTTTATTCAGTGAATATCCACGTCATTTAGATATTTTACTAAATTAAATCAAACGCTACAATATACAACAATGTTGGCACAGTCAAATCATTTTAAAAATATTTGCTTGTTTGACCACTTTAAAAGTAAATTTATATTAACTCAGACAACTCACGTTTAAAATATTTATTGCAGCAGAACATCCACAAAATGATTCAAATTAAGAGCAGATTGATGGTCAGCCTTGTCAAACCCTCATTGGTCCACAAGTGGACAAAAGCAGATTTGCAGTGGTCAAAAATGTCCTCACATTTCAATCAAAATGATTTAAATTACAGTTTCAAAAAGTTCCCAGATTGGAGCACAACTCCAGATTTTTGTAGTCCTGCAGTTAAAAAAGAATACAATAAAACAAGTTTAATTCCCCAAAAAGGACATCCATCATAACATAAGGAAAATGAAAAATGAAACATGTCTGCATTTCACCCAGCTCACACAAAACAAACTCCGTCCTGTCTTTATTTTTCAGAGAGTGGTTCAGTCAGCGTCACAGCAGGAAACCTGAAGGTGATGCAGGACGAGCAGGTGGAGTTCCAGTGTGATACAGCTTCTTGGTTTCCCTCACCGACTGTCAGCTGGGCTCTAAATGGTCACCTTGTGGACAGCGGCCTTTACAACACCACCAGCACAGCTGATGGGGATTATTTTAACTCCACCAGTGTCCTCAAGTTTCAGGCTGTCAGAAACACCACCGTGGAGTGTCGGGCGACCCTGGAGGCGCTGACAAACCCACAAAAGAGATCTGTATTCTTAGTGGTTGGTAAGAAAGATCTTCATGACTTTTTCCTCTCATTGAGCAGCTTCCCTGTGCTCTGTAGTGAGAAACAAATAGTCAGTTTGTTGTTTAGTTATTTGCAGTAACGAGTAGGATATGACACTCTGTTTTTGTTGTTAGTCATGGGGGGGCGATGTCAATAAGATCTACTGTTTGGATTGGACGTCTTCCTGCATCACTCAGTGCTCAGGGGCCCGATCCAGATCTCCACCCTTAAGCATCAGTACTGAACTCTCACATGGTGTCAGATGTGCAGTGAACGAGTGTGTGAGTCTGAGAGGGCTTGAGATGGTCTAGAACCAGGACACACTACCGTGACAGATTTTTTTCCTAACTTTATTGAATACTGCTTCAATTCAAACAGTTGTTTAAATTTAGTGAGAGGGCTGGATGATCACGCCCTTCAGTGGGAAACCTCCCACTCTCAATGCCCTGCTAACTGTTGCATGCATTATTGCTGGTTGGAGGGGCCCCAAATGAATGTTTGCCTAGGGCCCCAACAGACCCAAGAAGCACCCCTGCTGACAGAGGATGGTGTGATTCCTTTAACACATCTCTAATGCATTACATTTCTCCATGTCTTATAAATGTCTGAGAATCCACAAATAGACCCTCTCACATCAGATATTAACATATGACCTGTGTTACTGTAGGATAACCTGATAACAGAGGGCTCTAATTGAATCAGAATCCCATTTAACACACACGGTGGAGACATTAGATTAACAGTGCACACTTTCAGCCCAGCTGCATGTGTGCTGACTATAGCATGGATAACACGCGGCCCAACGATGGAGACAGAGATAGATTAAGATAAGAGGAGATCTCTTGTTATGTAAACACTGTTGTTCAGTGCAGGTTCTAAACCAGACAGAAACACTTTGTGTTTGTTTCCCTCCAATAGTTCCCAAGCCTCCAGACTGGACAGTGCTGATTGCAATGGTTGTGTCCATCGGAGGACTCGCTCTGCTGGTTTTACTCATCATAGGAATCATCTTCTGCTACAAACGCAGGAAAGAAAAACGTGAGTATGTGTAGCAAAATCCCCATCTGTCAAGAAAATGGAAACTACCAAAATACAAGATCGTGTAAAAGAAATGGAAGCTTGTGCAGAAATGCTTAAAATGTATTATTTCCAGTGGCCAGCAGGGGGCAACCTCACTCATTAAATCTAGAAATGTGTTTTTATGGAAACAGATGTGAAAATTCCTCGGCTTCTCAGTTGAATATTTACCTGAGTAAACATTTCCTAATGAGTTTATGGTCTCAGTCAGTCTTCTTCAATGCACCATGATGCTCGCTGCTGTGCAATTGATGGTCCAAGTTAGAGTCTTTTTACAGGGTGTGGCTGATCTGTTAATGACAATTTCTTAACCCAGCAACCTTTGAAGTAGATTTCTAATGTGCAGTCCATGTTTTCCTCAGCTCATAGATATATAAATCACATTTACATGAACTAATGTGTTGTGTACAATCCTCTCTAGAGCCCAACTATCAAGATGAAGTGAGGTGAGAATGATGAATACTCTTTTTAACATCACGTCCTTCTACAGCCTTCTACACGCAGTAATACTGACTGTCATCATGTGTGTGTGTGTGTAACAGGAGGGTGAGGACACAGAGTCAGTTAAGTGCTGTCACTGCAGTCGGACGGGGTCAGGTGAACGCAGGTTACGTGACGGATGGTCAAACAAGTAAGACAACCAACATATGCACGAATACAAACAAGCTTTCAGATGACAGAAATAGACGAATCGATACAAATCCATGATATACCCCCCCCCTCTCTCTCTCTCTCTCTCTTTGTTCACAGGTGTTACTCCCAGCGACATCACTAACAGCGGTTTCTCACAGAGTTTTTTTGAGGTATTCTTATCATGTGATACACAGGTGAAAGTGATTGATATCTTTATGAAAAAATATGAACTGAATGATAAAAGGAACGGCAGCTCAGTCTGTAGGGACCTGGGTTGGGAACAGGAGGGTAAAGTATCAGTAGGAAGTTGGTCTGGTAGCTGCAGAGGGTGCCAGGTCAACTCCTGAGTACTGCTGAGGTGCTCATGAGCAAGGCACCGAAACCCCAACAGCTCAGGCGCCCTTTCATGTACAGCCTCTCACTCCTCCCTCCCTGACACCTCTCCACTAATGCAGGTCCTGTTTTTGTGAGAATCATGTCTCTTAACAGAGTGCTAACCGGAATTTCCCCTCAGAGATTAACAAAGTATGTACAATAATAAAAAAAAAAAAATAATGAACAAGAAAAGCAATAGAAAATATGAAAAGTAAAACTGAACAAAAATATTAACTATAGGGTTGTCTTAAAGGGGACATATTGTTAAAAATCCACATTTACAGTGTTTCTGAACAAATATTTGGGTAACCTGAGTATTTATCGACCCACAAATAAACCCATCCAGTCCTTTGTTTGTGGTCTGCATAAGTCTTACAACACAGAGAAAAATGCTCAGTTTCAAATGTGCTCTCCTTGTGATGTCACAGTGGGATTGTGGTAAAAAAAAAATCCCCTCTCCTGGTATCTCCACCCATGGACTCCACCTCCAGCCTCGAACAAAACTTTTGTGCAGGTCCGCCATTTTTATTCTCGCTAGCAAAGGAGTGATGTCTACGGGGAAAACTCAGGTGGGGGTCATTACATTTAAAGAGACACACACACCAAAACGGAGCGTTCTGAGAGAGCTGGTTTATACAGGGTCACAAACCTCCTCTGGTGCTTGATTCATGTTATATTTTGACCAAAGCACAGCACAAATGTTTCATTTAGACCACAGGGGACTGTTTGAAAAGGTGGAGAAGGGGGATAACATACTGGAAATTTAACTTTGATAGCGTACTAGAAAAAACAACTAACCATATAGATTCCTGTTCCAACACCAAAGCAAAAACAAAAATAGAATCGCTGGGCAAGCATTAGCTGCTGGCAAATTCATCTTGGCGCTCACCTTCTTCACTCGCTCTCTGTATCACTCGCTGCAAAAGAGAGAAGGAGCAGCTTGGTTTTAATATATGACTGTAGATCTGCGTGTTCTTTCTAAAGCTTTGGTACTTTCTGTTGTTATATAAAAATTAGATTGTAGATTGCGTGGTATCAAAAATGTTAAGTATTGGACATTTTGACCACCTTAATATTAACTGTCAACACAAAGCAAACAGTACATGTTCAAAAAGAAGTATTTTATATACACGTCTTTGTAGCCTAAACAATCATCCATTTTTAATTACAGAGGGAAATACATGAATACACTAAGCAGCCTTCACAACCTAAACGTGTGCTTTTCTTGAGTTTTTATTTGGACGTGTGTTAAGTCTTTGATGTAATCCAGACATCCAGACTTCACCTGTGGAGCACACTTGCAGACTCACAAGAAGGCATTTCAAGGGAGGCTGTCAGTGCTGATGGTTGTCCAAACCCAGCATTTAATTAGTCCAAACGGGGACTTAAATGGATTCTCTGCAGGCTTTCAGAGAGTCTGCTTTGGGTGCAGACTTCCCTGGACTATGACTGAATTACTCACAGTTCAATGTTTAATTTAACATTTCTCTCTATCTTATTGCAAACTAAAAGTAAAAAAAGAAATATCGTCTTTCACAATGCATTCAAATGTCTCAGCGTTGTCTAATACTCGTGCAAGGCCATTTGGATTCAGCCTTTGTCCGGGTCTATTTCCCTTCTGGGCTGTCTGTCATAAGTTAGGGGGAACTGAAGGTCAGAAAAGGTTAAGTGTTATTTTTCTCTCGGGGGTGGGGGTGGTGGTGGTGGTGGTGGTGGTGGGCAGGGAAGGGCAGAGAAAGATTTTCTGTTAACACCACAAATGTATCTGAGTCCCTTGAGAGCTGCAGCAAAGACAGGGCTGAAATAGTTTGCAAATTGTGGTTCTAGTGTGCACAGAGGATCCTGCAGGTCTGCTCTGATGTGAAGTGGACCACACTGCTGCTTCTGTAACAACGATGAACTTTTCCAACCGCATTTAAGGCTTGCAATTAATTTCATCATCCTGACGTGTTTGTGGTGTCTTTAAGTTATTAATGCTGGAACAAGACGATAATCCCAACATTGTTTTTTTTTTTTTTTGAGAAAAGAGGGGCAGGGCGTGTCTCAGACAGACGTAGGCCCAAGTTATAGATTATTGTTACCTTCCCCCGAGGTGGCTAGGCGATGAGGGGAGAAACAATAAATATAAAAAACAGGGGAAAAAAGGAGGGAAAGAAGTCAAAATATACAAACAACTTAAGAGAAACCTAACAATCTTCAAAAACCTAAGCTACACAATGAACACCACGGTAACACTTCTGCAGAGGAGCAGAGGAGCACACAGCGGCATGGTCCACCGACCCCGACTGACAGCTCCCTCCCGCTCTTTATACTCACACCCACTGATTGCAGAGGGGGCATAGATGTGCTCGATCAGGGGAGGCTGGGAGCAGCACCTGGAGGGAGCACAGGTGAGAGAGAGAGAAAACGAACACACACACACACACACACACACACACACACACACACACACACACACACACACACACAAAACACACACACACACACACACACAAAACACTTTGGGACGTAACGATTATAAATGCTAGGGACAGTCTCTAAATTGTTATCATTTTGTTGAATGCACAGTAGTGCTTCGGACTAAATGCTAACATGTTCACAATGAAAAAGCTAAATTGTATTATTGTCAGATTCACTGTCTTGTTTGAGCCAGGCTGGAAGTTTCATGTACTGAAGGCAAAAGGGAAGTCCAAATGTGTACCTTCTGGACTCGGGTTTCTGAGCCCTCATGGACATGAGTTGTTTACAGTGATGTGTTCAATGACATCAGGAAAAGGGGGGGGGGGGGGTTCATGAACTGGAAAGGATGACGCTTGAATGGTGGATGAAGCAACAGCATCTGCCGCTATGATCACAGTTGCTGCCTTTATGTCAGTGGTACGTGTTATTGAAGGAGTATCAGCTGAAGAGTGGTACAGAACGTACTGGTGAGAAGAAAAGGAGATGAAGCAGCTTCCCTACATGCACGACGATCGCACCATCAGCCCCTCCCTCTTGCTAACAGGGAATCTTGCTGAATATTTCCTGCTGCGTTCACACATCGGCTCACCTTGACTTCTTACTTCAAATTTTGCGATCTCAAGTTCAAAATACAAATTCTTCCTCTAATCTCAAAGTGTTCGCCTCTTCATGCCTTTAGAATCAGAATCAGAATCAGAATCGGGGTTTATTGCCAAGTACATTTACACATACAAGGAATTTGACTTGGTGTATTGGTGCTAAACATTTAACAAGGAAATAAAGCAGAACTAGCAACAACTTAAATAATACAGTATAAGAAGATATTACAATATATGGAATAGAATTTAAAAATGTAAAATAGAAAATAGAAAAAATTGAAATAAAAAGGACAAAATGTACAAAAGGTGCTATGTAGGCGCTGTGCAGTGGACTATGAGAAAAAAAAACGTAGTGTGTGTAACTACTCACAGAGTGCATGTTAAAGAAAAAGAGAGAGACGTTGACTTTTATGATTCACTTTGCGTCGCTCCTACAAATGAAATGAAGAAAACGAGCAGCCGTGTGAATATGTTACCTTAAATCATGAAGAGGTAAATCATTGTACGTGTCATTTATCAGGCGTGGTCACTGTGAATAATTCATCGCTTCACCATGAAACTAATTTATGTAATAAATGAGCATGCCTCTTAAACTAATATATTATTCAAGTCCACAATTACTGCCTTGTTATTCTACGATGATTGCCTTTTATGTGGAGCAATAAAGTTTCATAGTTTACGTGTTATATAAACTTTGATCTTAAATGGCACAGAGGGAACAGCGGGGGGAAATAATAGCAGTCTGCACTGTTTGAACCGCAACCGAGAAAAATGTTTGAGAGGCCAATTAGATATATTTTGTTTTGTTTGTTTTTCAGATGCCCGATGTTGTGAACAGTAACCAGGCAGGAAACGTCTTCAGGATCTCGGGTACTGTGGATGAATCAGGCTTCAAGAAACACAGACATGTCACCATCGTGTGAGCTGCACACAGCCTGCAAACACATGAGCTCAGCACTGCACTTTGACGCTTCACTGCTCCGTTTCTGAAGGTGAAAGAAAGGTGTGAGGAGGGAGTGACTCTGTCCACACCAAAGACCGATGCACTGCAGTCAGACGAGGAAGAGATATAAAAACAGGACATGTTTTTTTTTTTAATTCGCTGACTGTTAGAAGCTGTATCAGCAGAATGCAACATTTTGAAATCATAGAAACGTGTAATGAAAACACGTTAAGATTGCAAAACATCTATGGGCTTTTTTTGTATTTCTCGGGCTTTTTGAAAGTGCTACAGTCATCATCTGCTGCGGTTGCAGTCGCAGCCTTATCACAGAGCAAACCAAAGTGAGCATAATTAACAGTTTAATGACCGCTGGAGCGGCATTTGAGGCTGAACCAGCATAAACTGTTCCACTTATTGGACACAGGCTGTTTTTTTTGTTTGATGACTACGTGTTTCTGGTTTTTTACTAAGCCATATCTATTTATTGAGGCATTATGTAACTGAAATTAAATATTCAAAGGGGGGCAGTCTGAAACCTCTTTTGTTCTCCAGCATCTGAAAATGTCCTCAAATGTAATCCCCTCTTAAATGTAATGCTGATGGCGACTGCTCTTTGATCAGTGGCCTATTTCTTACATTTTTAAATTATTTGAACTAATAAAACCTTTCACATACAAAAGTAAATGTGCCAGTTTGTCAAAGAGTCCCCATGAAGAACATGTCATATGCATTAGAGGAATAAAATCATTTCCATTTGTCATTAATGAGTTTATTTCTGCACAGCCGTTACACACACAGTGCACACATGTTAAACTACTAAATTACTCAAGTTTGTTAGATCTCTGGATTTATTCACCTCAGAGTCAGATTTTTGATTTATTTGATGATACTTTAGAATAATAACAATAATATATTTTATTTATAAAGCACAATTTACTGAAACTCACAGACACTGTTAGATAAAAAAGAGATAAGGATCAGAACAGTAAGGACAAACTAACAAACATTGCGACATTACACACAGGTCACAAAAACATCAACATATAAGCTACAGATAAACAGAACACACAATCATACTTTAAAAGCTGGTTTGAAAAGGTGAGTTTTGATCAGTGATTTGAGTGTGGACGGGTCAGTGCAGTGTTGAATGTGTGTGGGGAGTTCCAGAGGGAGGGGTGCAGCTATGGAGAAGGTTCTGCCCCCCCAGGTTTGGTGCTTGGTTCTAAGTGGGGGAGACAGGAGGTTGGCGTTGGAAGAACAGAGGCTGTGTGAAGGAGTGTGAGGGTGGAGGAGAGGGGGTCTGGTGGTTAAGGGCTTTACGTGTGAGGAGAAGGATTTTAAATTGGATGCGGTACAGGACAGGGAGCCAGTGGAGATTTTCAGGACAGGGGTGATGTGATCACGGGATTGGGTGAGAAGGCGTGCAGCAGATGTTATCTCTATGATGGGGATGCAAATTTAAAGACATCATTGTTTTTTTTTTAGGAGTGCTGGTCAGTTCTTTCCAGGAGGAGGAAAATGGATGAGATGCACCGTGAAACAGTGCTAAACCAAAGTGTCTTACTGACAGCAAAGTAAAGTGTTGGAAATGTTTCTAAATATAACAAACCCTTTCACTGACAATGATTTTACTTTGTTTTTTCTTAAAATCTGGACCAGCTCACAAGGCCAAACACATACACTTATCATTATCACCACATTACCCGACTTCAATATCGGGAAAAAACAATTTGGTAAGAACCAAAATGATATTTTCACAATCAGTTTGAGGCTTTTTCTGGGACCAGCCTTGATCCTAATTTGGAGCTTGTTAAAAGCAGTTCAACGTATATGCTCTTTTATGCACCGTCACCCCCTACTCAGGCTGACCTCGTCTGCTTTAACCAAACCTATTTGGAGTAGTTACACATACTTCACACACGAACCATCTGCAGCTGTTTGCAACATCTGGGAAAGGGAACATCCAGACCTAATTCTTCACATAATGTCCGCAGTTCTATACAGATAAATTTCAAGGTCAGTTGTTGATCAGAAGTTTTTAGATTTTCTTCTAACCTTGATTTTTTTTTGGAATAATGCGCTTGCACAACGCAGGTCACAGCTACTCATTCACACACTGATGGCAGAGGCTGCTGTGTAAAGTGACCATCAGCAGAGGCGCTGCTTGTCAACAAGCAAGGTAGGCAACTGCTTGGGGCCCCAGACCAGTAGTGGGGCCCTGATGGCTCAGAAACTTTTAACCACAGCGGTCACTTAAATTGCGCAAACTTTGCAATGACAGAAGGAAGGAGCCCCATCTGACAGCGCTCAATCTTGTTGCCTTGCTAAGCGTTGCATGCATTATTGCTGTGAAAACCAAAGTTTGTCAATGAAAGTCAACCAAGAAAAATGACGATAAATTATCCGTCTATAGGAGAGAAAACAGAAACAGGAAAGAAGAGGAGGAGGAGTAATCGTCGGGACAATGGCAGACATAATGGGGATAAATGCGAGTTGTAGGGCCCCCAATTATTTCCTGCCTGGGGCCCCAACAGACTCTAGAATCGCCACTGAGCCACAGCTGTACAAATAAATGAATGGCGAGTTTAGAGATTGACTCAAATAAAGCCTTTGCCTTTAAATGAAGTTTTAAGGTATTTAAGTGACATAAGAACACCTCATTCAGTCTGCACAAGTTTTATAATTCGGTAAAAGTCCTTCAGTTTCAGAAGTCTTATTTAGCCGACGTTGCAGGGTCACATGTCGACATTACTTCAATTAAAGGAGTCACAAACTGGCTGAAAACCACTGATGTAGCACAGCACAAATATATCTAGTATGGAAAGGCACTTTATTCTCTAATGTACCTGAGCATTGCAGATTCCGAGGGAGCAGTCAGCATGCTCTGTGAGTTGCTGAGCCAGCTGAACTCAGGTGACCTCTGCTTGGCCGGGAAACAAATGAAGCTTGACTTGTTGGCCGAGAAGCAACAGCAGGAAGCAAACTGACCCAGGATGATTTCTGAGAGTGGATGCAGGCCAGCGATGGCATCACTTACTGTGGATCTATTAGGTGATAACACAGAGCTCACTGTGCTGTGGCAGGCCTCCACATTATCAGGCCTGGATAATTACAGGTTTAATTTAATTCTTGATTGGATTTAATGAGGAGTGGAGGTTTGGAGGGTCCTGACTGTTGGTTATAAGTTTGTGAATGAATGACTCTGTGTACACAAGTCGTAGAAGCCATGAGTCTTACGTTCGACTAGTCAGCGAATTCATGATTCCCAGAAGTTCCTCTAGTTGCGGCTGCTCCATCACTCTGACTGTCCATTTACATAAAGCTTACCAAGGAGCAAAATCCCTTTTCTCCCAGACTGATCACAGACCTCATGGCTATGAGACGGCGACTTCTATATCAGTTATTCTTTAGGTGCTTTTACACAGACGGTCTGTATTTGATTAAAATAGTATCCCTCTAGAGCTGAGGTCAGAGCTTCATATAACACTCACTCTCCAAAGACACTGTTATTGCGTTCTAAAGAGCAAGAAACATTCCTGACATATATTCATGTCCCAGCCCATCATGTGATACAGCAGCTGCTCAGTCTCTCAACATGTCAAAATGAGACGTTGTTGGTTCGACATTTGATGTCAATTGAATTCTGTATGCTGTCCTGTAAAGCTTATTCTTTTAATATACCATTGAAGTAACTTGACCTAGTCTAAAGAGTGTGAAAGTCTCTCATCCATACACTCCCTCCTACCCACTATGCTTGGCCAATGAACGGCGTCTGATCCAACCTTCAGAACAGGGTCCTTAGGCTACATTCATGTGCGCCTCGGATGGTCCCGGTTTCCGAGTTGTTGTTCAGACTTGAGCAGGCGTTCCTTGTGCCTTTTACAACTCGTAAACTTATTGTTTCTGATGTGTCCAGCACTGCGTGAATGCAGGGATATTCTCTAGCTAGACTCCTCCCCTCTGTCGCCCCCTGGTGGTGGAACAAACTACCACACTCCAGTCGATCTGCAGAGTTCACTTTGCACCTTTAAGAAAAAGCTAAAGACACAGCTCTTTCATGAACACCTACGCACTTAATAACATTGATGACGATGATATTTAGGATGGTTTTGATGCTGATTAGAACTCTCAAGAACATCTGTTGATGTTGTGCTCTGCCTCTGGTCACTTCCTGTCTTCACCTGTGTGTCCGATCAGACTTAAAGCTGATCGATTGCGCTTCCTGACGTTGTCTCCTCCTCTCTAGATCCTTGCTTGTGTTGTTCTCACTCTCTGATGTTCGTCACTTTGGATAAAAGCGTCTGATAAATGAATAGTAGAATTATAGAAAGTCAACTTGGAGTCAAGGGGTTTGATTCCTGGCTGAAATAAATAGTAATTATTTTTTTAAGATTGATTTTTTTCGGCTTTTTTTGTATGCAGTAGGCGGTTTCGAAAAAACAGCCTACGTCTGTGCTTGCCCAGGTCCAGCATGCTACTGCAGAGAGAGAGAGAGTAGGAAAGCAATCAGCCAATAGAGATCACCTGCGCCAATTAACTCTGGCACTGCTCTCCCAAGTCACTCTCACACATCCCTCCCCCCTACAGATGAGCCTCACCAACACCCCACTACCACAGTCAAAAAAGTAGATGCATGAAGCACTGCATGGGTGTGGAAAAACATTTTTAAAAAATAGTTAAAAAGACTCTTTAAAAATATCAGATACGATCACATACCAAGCAGTCTGCAATAATTACAAGCTGATGATAGAGGTTCTGTTAATATGGATACAGATCTGTCTTTTCTTAAAGTGGAGTCTTTGAGTAGATCCTGAAATGTTACCAGTGACATGAGAACCGTTTTCTATGTTTTATATTATTGTTAATGAAAAATGATCCAAATAACCCTTGTGTAAGAATGATTGTGTGGAAAAACCAAAGGAAGTAATCAACCGAATGGACTCCAATTACAGATGAAAGTAATATTAATAGTTATTTTTGAAGCCTGCTTCACAGCAACGTGGGTAAGAGGCCGGGCATGAGCACAACAAACAGTTTGCAGCTCTGTAGTTATTCACACTGTAGGCATTACTGTCACTCTGCTCAGTGTGTCTGTTTGCTGACTAATGACAGACGTGGTGCACTGTAGGCTATGGCTGTTGTCAGTGTGTTGACAGAAGGTGAGGCTGCAGTGACACTTTGCCCGTCTCTGGAACCCAACACTAAATCTTTTTACCTGCTCTGTTTGTTTCCGCATGGGGTCTAACAAGAATTCGCCTATGGGATTTTTGCATTGGATTTTGGATCATTGCAGAAAATAAGCTCTGTGGCAAACACACGTTTCTGAAGCGTAGGCGTTTTGTTCAACAGGATAATCTTCACAGATGAACACCATTTTTATGATGTTTGAAGCGTTAATGCGGCTGACAGAAGTAAAAAGCTAACGTTATGCTACAAGCTAACTACACCACGGTCGGATGATTGTGACGTCACGAGTGTTATGCTTCAGACGATCTCCGATAAACTCATCCACATAGTTTAATAAATTGTTTATTAACATAATATTCACCTTAACCTAAAGATTAAACCTACAGGAGACATCTCTGACTAGTGAGAGAGTTCCCGGCCTCTGTGTCTGGCGTGATGACGTTTCATATAGCAAACTGTATTGTGGGCTCATGTTTTTTTGTATGGGTGGGATATATATGTATATATGTGTCGTGTTGTGTGTTTGTATGTATGCTGGCTGCTGGAACACCTAAATTTCCCTGCTGGGATGAATAAAGTATATCTTATCTTATCTTATCTTTATCTTATCTTAATGTCCCCGACAACCACTGTAGTCACATTTAGCCACTTGTTAGCAACCGCCTTTTTAAAGACGTGTAAAAACTTCAAAATTCACAAGTGGGGGTATTACCTAACGTAGATGATGTGGTCTAACAAAACACCAACATCTCTTAAGCTTGTGTTACCCACAGACCTTATTTCAGGCGTCTAACCACAAACACATTCAAAATCCCTGTTGACTTTTAGACGTTAGACCCCATGGCGCTCAAATGCTAACTTACTTCCGGGTTTTAGGACTCATTCCTGTGGCGACCTATAATACACACCCAATCATTTTTTTATTCTCTAACAAGATTCCTGTCATCATACATAGTTCTATTTATGCTGCTTCATGCCAAAGTTTTCTTTTCACGAGAAACGTTTAGTTGTAATTCATCATTTGATGTTAAAGTTATATGTTAAATGTTTGTTATAGTAAGTGGAACGGGGTGGGATTTAAATACCACTGCAACCAGTCAATCCTTACTGGTAACAAATTCACAGATTTACGGAAAATTGTTGGGCTGAGCAGCTGCACGTCTGAATGCAAACAGCTGCATTTTTTATTACGACTTTTACCCTCAAAATATTCTGCCAGCCCCTTGTAAAAAAATTCTGCATGAAAACAGGGTGAGATCGGATTTATGAACCGAGCAGGTAACATTCAGGAAAAATCACCGTGAGCGAGCTGACGAGTTTGATGATGCTCATACCACCTGACAGGTGTGATCTTCATGCAGGGAATTAAACTGCTTCTTGTTCTTCTCCGCTCTTAAACTGATACTGTAACATGTCCAGTTACATGTAGCATTAACATAAAGACAAAAACTGTCGTCATAGTGTCACACACTAGGATTTTTGTAGCGCCTTCTTAGCACCATGTCATGCCTCCTGAGACTCTCTCCCTCCTGTCTCCTGTTGTTGTGAATAAGCCCCTCGACTGTCTGAAATTTTCTGGAAATTTTCAGGAGCGCATGGGAGCAGATGTTTATTTCTCCCACGGTTGTGAGAGAATGACTGAATAGAGCTGTGGTAATAACCACTGATAAACCATATGGCTCTCAGGGGCCCACTCACAGCAGTTTTAACATTACATGAGAATTATAGTGGATTAATCCCCCGAAGCCGACTTCAATCGTTACATTGGCTTTGTGCATGGAGCTGGTGTGACCTGCAGGCCTCCTGCTGGTTTACGCTACAGGCTGACAGGACATAAAGAAGTTAAAGTGCTGTATGTTAAATTAATGATTGTGTGATATTAGCTGCTAATGATGATTTAACTGAAAACTAAAATTAGCTTTGCAGGTTTCAAAGCAACAGGAAACCAAAATCAGTGACATCCTTCTAACTGTCATTTAGTGTTTTTTAAACATAACAACTTTCCTAATATTGAGTTTGAATGAGACATGGTAAGTTTGTATGTTTATTGTGAAAATGTTGCCATGAACTCCACAAACCAATCAGAATAATGGACAGTTATTACGGTTCATACACCCAGAGAAACGTCTGCATGGAGCTGAGGTTGGACCATGTTTGTTAGTTTCAGCTGCAGGAGTTTTGTCCGAGCGTTGATGATCTATTCTATGTCTATGATCTAAAGTGTTTTGTTTTGTCAGGGGGAGGTTAGCTCTGCAACAACAGACGGAGCTAGGATTTAGGTTTGTTACACATAGGAACATCTCAGCTATCGATGCATGTGTATGCTAACAGCTGATGGCTATGTTACGGAGAGCAGAGCATTTTGTGACTCAAAATTCAGTGACCAATTACAATGAATAATTTATTTCTGCAGTGCTCAGAAGCAGAGGACTCAAACAGAATGCCACACTGATGGTCACATCATACATCATTATTTTCTGTGTAGTGAATCAGATGTCTCAGCGTTTATCCTCTCTGCCATATGATTACTGGATGCTCCTTAGGTTTTATGTCTTTTCCCATATTTTATCTTGTGCATGATTTATTATTATCGTTGCTTGGGAACCGGGCCGCCCACTTGAAGGATCAAAGCCCCAAAACATGGGGCGGTGCCTAACCACTAGGCCATCTGCGCTCCAAAGTAGTTTTTAACATTTTATTTAATATTCATGAAACTCACCAAGAGTTTTGTGGACTTTTAATGAGATTCTCAGCTTTGAAAAAACATGTTTACTGTTTAAAAGAAACATTTCTCACAGTCTAGACTAAAGTAATAGTTCAGTAATACTTCTGCTTTGAAATGATAATAGACACTTCCAAAAAGAATGCTTACACAACAACACTAAGACAGACTTACCACAGACCATAAGGTAAGATAAGGTAACTTTATTTGTACCTGCAGGTAGATTTGGTTTACAGGACAAAACATGATGAAGTGCTCAATACTAGAGTGAAAAGCCCTGAGGAAAAACAAAATAACCCATCAATAAGGATAAGACAAAAACAAGATAGAAGTAAGTATATATCATCAATCAAATAGAGTAAAAGCATGATAAGAATAAGAATATATCACCAGTCAGTAAAACATGGTAAGTAAAAACAAGATAGAGATGAGCCATCAGTAAAAAGGTAAGACAAGATCAAATGTGCAGCGATCAATAAATAATCAAGATATATACTAAAAATGCTCCTAATGCTTCGCTGCCGCAACATTTGTTGTTCATGTCACTGAAGGCTACTGGGACAAAGCTATTGTTGTATTTTTTTGTATTACAGGATAGTTCTTTATATCCATGTACGGGCGGGAGGAGCGGAAAGTCAACATTTAAAGGTCACATGTTATCCTTCTTTTTAACCAGTTTAAATAAGTCTCAGAGCTCCCTAAAACATGTGTGTGAAGTTTCTTGTTTTAAATCCACTCTGATCCTGTATATGTCTATAAACCCCTCTATTTCAGCCCTGCTCAGAACAGGCTGTTTCTCTGTCTGTACCTTTAAATATAAATGAGCTGTGTCTGACCACGCATCCTCTCTGGAAGGGCTTGGGTGTCTCTGACTTTCTCGCTCCATGTCCTATTGTTTACGGTGAGAAGGCAGACTCAGAGGGCAGAACAAACACCTAGCTGTGGGAGTGTCACCCACCTGGGGGAGGGGTTACTGCCCTTTGTGATGTCATGAAGTGAAAATCTCCAAACAGCCTTTTTTTCCTGAAAAGTTGAGCAGGCAGAAGATGAAGAGGATGGACTTGTCTCATAATTAGAAGGTTTGTAGACAGACACTGAATGTGACCACTAAAGGGTGGGAGTCAACTTTTAAAACAGAGCAGATCCTCTGTAACTGTCTGCTGTACAGGGATTCTGGGTTTAGCTGTGACTCTTACTGGTCCAATTAACTATTTGATTTGGACATGTTTTTTTTTTTATAATTTCATTAGATCGAACAGTAAAACCAAACATAAGTAAGGTACAGTTAAGATAAGGCCAAAGCAAAAACACAGAAGATAAGTAGAGACAACTCTGAGACAAAGATGAGGATGGTAAAATAAATGAAGAGAAGAGACATCTGTACAGGATTTAAATGTTTTAGTGTGTCTGTCACAGATTACACTTTGCTGCACTGATTTCTATGAAGCAGCAACATGCAACACAAATCAAGGCTGGATGATTAAAGTTGCTATGGAGATGTTTCTTTTCTCTGAGGCGGCTCAAGGACTCGTCTCTGAGAGAATCAAACACGGGTCAGCGCTGACAACATGTTAACAACACTCAGACAGCACTGCTTATGCGGCACATAGACCCTGCAGAATGAAACATGGACGATCACGTCTTTGTTTTATTATCAGGATGGAGACAGATTTGCACTGATTCAAAAAACCCCCCAAAAAACAATAGATCACGGCAAAATAAAAGCAGCAATCCTTTCCTTTTTTGTGCAGGTGGAGTTCACTGCATCATGCTGCGCAGATTGAACAGATTTAGAGCTTTCTCATTCAGTATGATGCACAAATCAAAACTGTCATAGAAGATAATAATTTTTGTCTTTTAAGCTGCTTCTTCGGAGAAACAATACCAAAAATAGCAGGTCTTAAGGTAGCAGCTGTTATCTATAAATGCTTCAGCAGCTTATAAGGGAGAGAGAGAGAGAGAGAGAGAGAGAGAGAGAAGAGAGGGGGGGCTGGCACTGGATAACCCTTCATTTTAGCTTGCAGCAAGAGAACACAGCTGAGAGCTCACTTTGTCAGAATGTCAATATGTCTTCAGAGCATGGAGCCAGAGTAGAGAGTTTAGAGGAAGTTTGCTGATTTGATGCCTGCAAGAGCCAGAATGTTCACATTTGGAGCTCGCACTATAGCATCAGAATCCAACAGTGTACTCTAAAAACAAAGGACGCATTTCACGTGGAACTGTGCTACTCTTTTAAACAATTCAATTCTACAATTTTACATTAGCGGCGCTCTCATGTCTCGTCTGCATCGTGGAACGCACAGAGGTGTAATGGTGGGGAAAAGTCTATCTAACGCAAAAAGCATCCAATAACAAAAAAGCATGATGGGAAACCAGTAGCAGAAAGAATCACTCCCATGATTCCCTGACCAGTCTCAATGTCATCTTTTGTTATTGTTTTGATTTTGACCCCCTGGCGATGGAATTTACATACTGTGCCAATCTTAACGTTGTGAAGACATGTAAGTACTTGGAAAGGTTGACACCTTATCAAAGCATTTAATATGTAAGATAAAGGCTAAACAAGGTAAATTAAAAGCACTTAATCAAAGCTTACAAACTTCACCAATCATCCTGTAATTCTCTCCTCTCTAGATCCTGAGGATCTAGAGAGGAGGAGACAACGTCAGGAAGTGCAAACAAACAGCTTGAAATCTGATCAGACACACAGGTGCTGACAGGAAGTACACAGAGCCAGAGCACAGGTTTTATTTTTTTTATTTAAATGTGTTGTTATCATCATCAACAACAACAGCTTCTCATGAGAAACCTAAACCTCATCAACACCATCCTTAATCTCATCATCATCATCATCATCATTAAGGTTGTAGGTGTTCATAAAAGAGCTGGGTCTTTAGCTTTTTCTTAAAGGTGCAAAGGGACTCCCCACCACTGGGGGGCGACTGAAGAGAAGAGTCTAGCTACAGACTTGGGGCCCTGTTGAGAAGGTTGGACCAGAGGCCGTTCATAGGCAGAGAGTAGTGGGCGGGAGGGATGCTAGACCTGGATGATAAAGTTAAGGTAAGGAAAAGCTTATTTTATTGCTGTTTCGTAAGCGAGTTATAAATTTGATGCCAGCAGAAACTGGGAGCCAGTGGAGCGATGTGTGTCCTTTTGGTTTAGGTTGAAGACAAGCGGCTGGTCTCAGGCGATGGCCGATGCGTTCTGAAATTGCACCAGGAATATTGCTTTAGCCCACAGGGAGCGCCAAAACTCATTTAAGGAACTCTTCAATCAATGAGCTGCAAATAAAAACGTGTCAGAGGTGTTCAAAGAGCGTCTGTTATGACCTCTGATTGCAGTCATCAGTGTGAGAACAAACTCAGCGTCACACAGACCTAAATGCGCATGTTTAGTATAATCGTTCCTTCTAATTCTAGTCTCTGTCTATTTTAATGCACATTTCTGGGAAAAACCCAAAATCTGTCATATTTAATCACCTAAAAGGAGTGTTTATATACTGTGAGGATGAAGACAATCCTGATCCTTACTCTGTAATATGATTGAATGATGTCAGTCCATCAAGCACAAAAGATGCAGTAGAGTCTGGGGGTCGACCTGATTTCGATAATGCAATGCTGACTAATTACAATTCCATTAAACTGTATTCATGGGCACGGCAATGACAAAACACTAGAAAAAAAGCTACATATCAAATTGGAGATATTTTGATGAATTCCTTTTTTTGCTTAATAACTTAACGACCAATAAATCCAACTGATGCAGGAAATAGTCAAGAAAACCATAAAATATTTTATTTTCTGCAGCATAGAGTGTCAAAAACATTTTATTATAAAGCTTCTGCAGACTGCAGTAACTCGGTGTTCATGTTAAAATGGCAAATCTGGCTGTAGGGCTGTACCTGACTCAGGAATTTGTCAGCAGAACCAGTTTTCCACAAGACATAACAAAAGCCAACAACTAAAATAACTTAGGTTTATATAACTTGAGTTCTTTTTTAACTTCTTTATTTCTTGAGTTGAGACAGTGAACTGTTCAGTATAACATAGCACAGACCCATGTTCTTTCAGGCAGTGCATGTGTCCTGTCAGCCTTGTTGTCCCGTGTCCACAAACAGAGAAGACAAATGAATACACATGATCTTCATTAAAATGAAAATAATCGTTGCGGGATGAAAGGGAGTGTTGCTAGACAAATAAGGAAATCCACTTCCTCCATTTCCCTCTTCACCACCATCACCAGGATCTAGACTCCATAGGGGGGTATCCTATCCTGCTGTCGGCCTCATTACCCCTCCAAGTACATGAAGTCGTCATGATGGAGTCTAATCCCCCAGGACTTTGCACATTTATTACTAAATTGTTAAATAAAAAGTGTTCATTCTTAATTAAGTCTCTCCTGACTGATATAACTGAATGAAAGTGAACCTCCATCATCCAGAGAAAATCCAGAGTTTAAGATGAATCACTGACCTCAGATCCTCACAGGCTTAAGTGAGGACTGCTTGTGGTTGATGAACCATTGCAGCACAGTGAAACCAGTATGGACACTCGGTGTAGTCCCTGGAGTCCTCATTATTGGCTCCCCCACTGTCAATGCTCCTCCATGTTAACGTGTCGTCTCTAACTGTCTCTGTGCTGCTCTGTTCTCACATACGGGAGGCAGTGTGGGCTTTTTTTGATTTTCTTCCGCAGAAATAAAAAAAGCAGCTTTCTGCAGCCAGAAATGCATTTAAAGATTGTTGAGAGATAACTCAGTGAAGACTCGGACTGTAAAACCAAAAACATAGAGCTCTAAGATGCACAACGGGTCTGTAGAGCTGAAGCTTTTTTCTACTGCAGCAGCTCTCACATTTCACAGTCATTTGATTTATTGTCATTCTAAACATATGGAGTCAAGCTTCTGTAAATGTCCAGTTGAAAACACACGTGATAAAATTGGTCAGGTCTCCATAGCCGTTTTCACATCTGCACTCCTGCAAATATCTAAATCATTTCAGGAGGACTGCTCTGGAGATTCTCCTGACCTGGCTGTTCATATGCTCCTCACAGTGGGAGACTTTCCCTGTCAGACCGGAGGGGGGGGGGTCTCCATGAGGTAAGACGTGATGTTAAAAAACCTCGCAGAAGTAGCAGACTAAGCAACAGAATCCACTATACAACGCTATAATGAGAATATATGCCTTTATATCAATGACATGTGTAGTTAAACAGAATCACAATGTCAGCAAAAGAGCAGAGAAGACCATACTGACGAGCAGAAAACATAATGCAGCTGCATTCTCACATCAGCTCACTCAGACTTGCTGCGGAAAAAATACTAGAGGGCTGGCAGGAGAAACCCCGGGTGAAGTCTGAGTGAGAAATCCAGCTGTTTACGTTCACACATACATCTCCTCCTGGAAAAATCTGGAGTTTTCAGGAGTTTTCAGCAAGTGTGAAATCCCTATATGATTGATAAAATATGAATGTATTTTTGTTTAGGATGCATACATGACTATATTATCAATGGAACAAAATGTGTAAATCATTTAAAGCAGAAGAAACTCTGACTGTGGTCTTGTGTTCTCACCTTTTAAGCATTTTACACGCCTGTGACGAACTACAAGTTCAAAGGCTTGAACCCAAAATGAAGTCAAATAATACTGCACTTGTTTCTTTGTTCTGCAGAGGAGTCTGGGTAAACTCTGAATGCATTTCCGTTTTTTTTCTTGTACACACCACTGTGCTGCAGCCCTGCAGCCTCCTCTGCAAACTCACCCAGCAAACAGAGACGTTAATGTGTTTACACCGGCTCGAGCGCTAGAAGCCATAAAAGAAAACAACACTGTTGTTTAATGTGTGAGAAATAATAATCTATACTTATATATGAGGTTATAATACAATAATGTTAGTTTAGGACTATACACTCCAGCGCTGCTCCAGACTTGAGCTTTAATTTAAGCAGCTGATGAGATTGTGTGTCTGGGGGTGGTCCAAATAAATCAATGCTCAGAGTGACGGGCGATCAATTAGTCCCCAAACGTGGATCCTGAGGGACGCCGGCTCTGTTGGCTCTCAGAGCAGCAGTTTGCTCTGATTAAAATGTGGAGATTTAGAGTTTGCCAAGCTCAGTCTGATTAATGACTGTTCACAGACACACACACATGCACATGCGTGGTGAGATATGTGTGTCCGCTGCGTAATCAATAAAAGCATTTAGAGAGAAGTGCATTGGTTTAGGTGAGGCCAAAGCTGACTCTGCTGTTACACTTAACTCTGCTGTTCTTTGTGCACATTTTAAAGGTTTCTGTGCACGCCTTTTATTTAATAACCACTACATTATTTAACCCTTTCTCTCAAACCATTGATTTCTGCGCTCTGCATGATGTAATTTAAAGGTGATAATTGAAGTTATAGATTTTTTGAGTCGTGTGTCAGTCAGGGGGAAGCGCAGACAGTTTCAGAGACACACATGAAGTTTTAAGACTCTAGACTCCCAATTAGACTTTGTCTTTATACATTGCTGTGTGTACTCTGGCTGCTCTTTAATGCTATGAAAAATAAACAGCAAACATTGTCAGGACATGGCCGATCAAAAAGCTATTGTGATTGTGTTCAGATAGGAAGAACCCGTTCTCTGATATGGCCGTAAATGATCATTTATTTTTCACAGCTATACCATCTAATTGTTCTCTTCCTCTGTGATCTAAACTACGAAAATCATCTTTTAGAATAACAGCATACTGTTGCACTGGGACAAAGTCTGGCTGGCTCATGCTCTGCTGCGACAACACACTCCTCGCAGCATTAAACAGTAAGGCCGTTACACGCTTTGCAAGCACAATAGAACAGGACATCACACACCCTCTACATCAGCAGCGTACTCTTCTGCCCTCTGGGCGAAGGTACAGAGCACTGAGGTGCAGGAAGGCTCGCTTTAAAGAAAAGCCTGATCGCTGCAGCCTTAACTGCCCTTAACAGCAGGCCTCATTGAGTCGGCCGTGTGTTTTTGTGTACTGTGTAATGAAAACTGTTTTGTGAGTGTGTGTGTTAATTGTTGTCTAACCTGTCCAGTGCTGTCATCAAGCATCATAAAGTGATAACACCCGCTACAAGCTTAATATCCAGCTAGTGTAAAACAACAACAGTGACAATGAGTGGTGAAATCCTCGACTTAGACTTAAGGACATTCAACGGCACTCTGTTGTTGGACAGGTGGAATTATCTCCACTCGTGGAAAATGACAGCTTGATTACATATTAAAGTCATTTTAAGCTCCTTTTTTCTACCGACGGTCCCTGGAAGTAATAGTTCTGGGGGCTTCTCTTCGAGGAGCTAAATGGTTCCTGTGTGCCATTGTTGTCGAGCATTTCGACCGCTACCTGACGTCCCGGAAAGATCATGCAAAGTTAGGCCAATGACATGTTAGGAAGAAATAAATGTAACTACAGTTACACCGACAGGTGGAGGTTAGAAAAAGACAAAGCCGTACAACAAAGATGACGAAATACAAGACGACAGACAGGCCAGCATCATCATTTGTGTGACACTACAGTTAGACCGTTAGCAAAGAGGAGCTTCAGCTTGTGTTTTGTTTTTCATCGGGCTGTATTGCATTGAAAATGGATCCATTGAATCAGCGTTGGAAAGGAGATGAGCGCTCGTAGCAAAGCGGATACATAACGCCAGAAATGTTCAACTTAAAGCAAGAAGATGGAGTTTAAAAGCCATTGCAGATATCAACCAGGAGCTAGCAGATGCATTTATAAAAAAAAAACATTTCTGAGGGATATAACTTATCATGGATAACACACTACCAAAGTTAGACAGCAGGTTAAACCGTCTACTCCTCCTCAACCTCCAAGTCATCCAACCTCTCAAAACCATACACTATCACACTCGTATTGTCCAGAGGACTTAGCACCGACTAGGAGCTAGAGGTGTAAGATTTAAGGTTTATCTTCTGCCAAGATTGGAACTATCTCAGCTGGAGCAACAACTCAAATGTAAGTAAAGTGTAAACTCCATCGTAAGGTAGAACCTATACCTGCAAACTACAGGCTACATTTGAAGTGAACTAATAAATAGCTGGTGCAACCTGGTACAGATTTAAAGAATAGACTAAAAAGATGGATGATGTAGCAGATCCCCAAAAGTGAAGTCATAACATCTATAGCTCCCCCCCCCCCTCATACTGACTGGCTACATTATAGGTCACAGAGCCCACCTCCTGCATGTTAACAGATGGTACACAGGTCAAACTATACAAACTAAATACACGTCAGATTTACTCAATCATGGTTTCTGTTTTTGTAGTTTGTTCTCATCATGTTGATTTATGTTTGAGTGTTCATTTTTCTGATAAGTTTTTTATGTTTATTTTTGGGCTTTTTGTGCCTTTATTGGAGAGATAGGACAGTGGACAGAGAAAGAATAGGGAATGACATGCGGGAAAGGAGCCCCAGGCCGGGCTCGAACCTGGGCCGCCCGCCTGGAAGACCACAGCCTCCACACATGGTGCGTGCGCACCAACCACTGCGCCACCAGCGCCCCATTTTTCTGATAAGTTAGATTTAATGAGTTAGGGGTATAACACAATGATTGACAGCTCTGTTGACAAATGAGTCTCCTGCAGTGCTGTGTGCAGCAGATGATCAGAGTAGAGGAGGAACAGTGAGCTCTACATAACTGTGAGTCTCTGCTTCAAACCAACATGAGATTCTGTTCTGCTGTGGACAGTACCCCTCTGATGGATCTTTGCCTTTTTTACAATACGTTTAATTTGTGTTTTGGTTAATGGAAGGGGCAATACTGCAGCTCCACCAGCCAATCACAACTGGCAGAGGCAGACCTGCATCTTCCCTCTTTATAGACAGACCATGGCTCAAATCCTCATCAATCTTTTAAGGCCACATTCTCACCACAGTGTATCAAAGCGACATCTTTTAAGCTTTAAACATATCATAAAGCTTGATACTTTTCTTACTTGGCAGCAGCAACATCTACTCTCAACATGTCATCACTAGTCTTATTTCTTTCTCTCTCTTTGTTTGTGTTGCCTTTTTTAGTCTCATCTGTTTACCATCTCATATTTGTCTTCATGTTGCACTTTGCCCTTTCAACCAATGAAATGGATGTTTTAAAAAGTTTCCCCCGTTTCATTTCACACTGTAGTCTTTCTCAGTTCATCCTCAAAAAAATGCTAAGCCACAAATCTGCAGGTAGTCGAGCACCCTGCAGCTGTTTCAGACCAATATATCCCCTCCTCTTACTCTATCATCTCCAGCCAGCTTCTCTGTGTTGGTCACAGACCTGTTGCCGACCTCATCTTGGGTCAACAGCCTGCAGCAGGAAGAGCCTCTTGAAATAGACCTTACATCTCTCCCAATAGCATGATTTGAATTTTTTTGGAGTAAACCTGGATTTTTATGCTTCTGTGTCTTTGTGATATTCTTACTGACGAGAAGTTTGTCTCGACCTTCCAACTACGTAATCACATGAAAAATCTTAAATCAACTTATTATGTAAATTATGTTGACAGCTTCATCACAGTGGGCTATAAATAGATGTTTTTCTGATTCGTGCTCACATTTATTTAACATCAATTTTCTGTTATGTAGTGTTCATAAATACTAAATAATTCCAGTGTGATTCACAGGTCCAACACATCCAGAGAAAGTACGTGTGCTTTAAATAAACATGGAGTCAGATAGTGTAGGAGACGCCTGCATGCAGATGTCCACAAACAGATATACCCCTCTGACTCATGTTGTACTGTACGAGAGAAAGATACAGCCACAGGCCGTAACTGTGCTACTAAAGTAGGTTATTTAAAGGGGAAATCCCCATGTTTTTCAAACCAGGACCCACTGTAATCACATTTTTCAGCCTACTGTAAATGACTAAAAAGGTACCAACGTTTTGGACTGTAATGGCTGCATCCCAATCCTTGTGGGCACATTCTTTTAATCAAAGTACGTCCACTCAAAGTGATTATTTTTTACCACTGAAAGGCTCAGACTGATTTCTAAAGTGTCTGACAACGTTAGAATTACAGCCTTCCTTTTTTCCGTAGGAGAAAGATCATGACCAGACTCCACTGACAAAAGCCCTGAGTTGACTTTGCTGGACGCCGGGAGTTGCTGATCTACCGTGTCCTAATTTGTTGGCTGTTTGGGTTATTGTGCGACTGGTGATTTAAATTGTGACACAGTAACCAACAATAAAAAAACCTTACTGATCATGCAGCGGTAGACCAGCAACTCCTGTGTTCACTAAAATGACTGTATTTGTCAATAGAGTTTGGTGGCTTTAAAGTGATGTAAAGGCTGTTTGTGGATTGAATAAAAGGATCAATAAAATGTTCAATCTCTGTCGGGATGTTTGTACTTATGAGTCATTCACTAAATTATGTAAATATACCTGACCTGCTTTAAAAATAGACCCTCAAATCAGTTTTAATGTGATTCTTTCACTGGGCCTATGTGCAGATTGTGCTGAGGAAATTTCACATTTAATGTTCAATTTAGATTAGCCTATCGTCTTCCTTATTGAACGCTTGGGTGTATTTCATTATTTTCCCCGCATTTTCATCACCCCCCTTTTCTATCCCACTGACAACAGAAACTGAAAACAAGCCAACACCGTGTCGGATTATTGGAAAAAAAAAATGAAGGCTGGTCCACTCGGAGCTGGAAACGAGAGGCTGGTGCTCATTGGTTTCACGGAGATGATGTGAGGAGGAGAGGAGCTATAAAAACAGCGCGTGTGTGCGCGCGGAGGCACTCAGACAGACAGAGCGAGCAAGAGATAGAGATAGAGAGAGAGAGAGAGAGGACTGTACCAGCTGGTAGCTACGCATCAACCTGAACAGGATCCCCACAGAGACGCACACCGCGCAGCCATGAGCGAGGTAGGAACACCTTAACGCTTCATATGATGTCTTATTCTATGTTGAAGCAGATCGGTCACTGCTTTGAACCACAGCTCTGATGCTCTCAGCTCTTCTCGGGAAGTTCAAGAGGTGTGCAACAGAGGCTGAAGATATTTACGTCGCTTGGAAACGTCGCGCTTTGACAAACAACATGAACTTTGAGCAGCTTCATCTTCAGATTTGTATGCGAGACATTAGACATAAGGAAAAATCAGAGAAGCTTGTTCTAAAATTTGATCTTTTCAACACATGACTATGAAAGCACCGCAATCAAACCAGACAATAACCAACTGCATACAAGTCCGTGATTCTCGTTTTTGTTTTTTAGGTAACTGATCTGCAGCTGCAGTGAACACTGCACATTATAGACTTGCATGTTTTTTTCTAGTAGGGATGAAAAGTGTGAAACTTCAAAAAGCTCAGTTCATGGGATCATTAAAGGCATCGTTATTGGTTACAGTGATGTGAATTTCAGCTCCTCTCAGTGATCGGATCATTTTGTTCAGCTCAGCAATAAGAGATGGTTCTCTTGGCTTCAAAACATCTCCTCATTTATAATCGATATTAGATTTTAAATTCTGTCAGATGTAGTTGTATACGGACCTGCAATTGTCACTGCAAGCCTGAAATAATAAAAATGATATATGAAATATTCATTTTATTCAAATACAAATTATTGATTCCTTTCTTATTCGCCTTAAAGGAATTGAAGTATATAGTAATATGTTAAAGGATCACCCTATTATTATGCACATATTTAAAAGCATACCAACAAATAAATACTGATAATTAAAAAATATATTTATATATAGAGGAGCCTGCTACCTTTGCACACCTTATTGCGACTTACTGTGTGAAGATTGTTCATCTTCAAAACACTAAACTATCTGGTCATATTGATAATTAAAATCAAAAGTTATCGGCTCACCCAATTATCATGCTTGTATTAATAATGTGTTTCCCTGACGGTCTATAAAACGGCTATAAATACGTTTCTTGGTAAAAACATCTTTAAGTGGCTTCACTGTGACATTTCAAAGTAAAGCTCACTCCAGCATGAACACATGCCGCATGAGGCAGAGGCAGTATCGACCCACAGTTTGTCCACCCATCATTTTCTTGACGCGCGGGCATTGTAACTCATATGGGCTGCAGAGAGGTGACGATAATGTCAGAGATGAGCAGGGACCCCACTAAGTCTCCTCTCTGAGAGACGCTTCCCTGGCAGCGAGCACATCCTACAGTCACTGAATTATTCAACACCTGCTGCTAACCCCGAGAAATAAAACATTCTCACAGTGTGCAGGGGGAGCCCTGGTGCCTCGAGTCAGACCGCATCACGAGTCTGTTCAGCCCGAGGAGCTGCACAGCAGATTATATATAGAGAGTAAGACTGCTTTAATCTGAATGCTGCTGGACATGCAGAGCTGTGGATGGTGTCCACTCCTGGCAGCTACATGCTGTCACCCTGCAGCATGAAGTCCTCTGATAGAGCGGCAATATGTAGCTGCAGGATACTGTTTTTTTTCTCATGCATTTCTTCACTTGAGCATAGTTAGGAAGAGCTTGTCCAATTAAAAAAAGGCTTGCAGCAACAGAGTATTAAGGGTCTGCAGTGTACAATGCTTTGCTGCAAACAAACAGCAGGTCTTTAAAACGTTTACTTCTGTTTTTTTTTTTCTACGTATCAAATTGCATTTTCAGAAAAATGTGTAGTAACAGCAGTATAATCTCCTGAATTTTGAATCAGGGGGAAAATGCACATGCAAAGAGGTGCTGCATAAAAGCTGCACATCACGCACACACATGTTTGAAACACAGTGGAAACTCAGTCATGCTGTAATCCCTTAATTAGCATGAAAATGATTTTTTTTATTTTTTTTTACTATATCTGACCATTTCTCTTGCAAACACGCTCTTAAATAAAATGAAATAACATACAGTAAGTCAAATAACCACGGTAATTGCTTCAGGGTGTAAATGATGTCCTGACCAGCATGTAAACCGCTCTGAACACCGGCTGCAGCCTCAGTCCTCATGAATCTTTTACTGCAGGCTTGGGATGTCTTTCTGTACACCGTCACACACACAGACACACGCACGATACACACGATCATGTTGTCGACTTCTTGCTTAAAGAGAGAGAAGTTTGGGGCCTCATAAATAAGAGAGTACTCAGAGGAAAACTTGGGGATATTCAGTCGCTGCTTCTCGTGGCAGTGATGCATTCGTACGCCTATAATGGGCCAAGGCCAAGACAAAAGTACGATGCTCCAGATGAATAATTCAACAGAAATCAATGGCTGCAGCCTCCGTCTACTACCTCCACCCTCCACCGCTCTGCATCAGCTCACACTCACACAAAGTTTTAACGGGGTGCTCATCAGGATAATTGGAACTCTGACCAAGAGGAGATTTAAATATCTATTGAATCACTATGAGGTCACTTGTCAAGTCTGGGCCTTTGTTGAAACAAAAATATAGAAATATCTTGCTTAATTTCCAATCAGTTCCTCCCTTTAAATCATTGGGAGTTATTCAGACTACTTCAAAATCAAATGAAAAGAGAAGGATAATTGAACATCTCATTAATTCATCTCAGGAAGTAGAGGTTGTATGTTGATTAGAAAACGTATAAAGTCTTAAAAGTGTGTTTCTGTGTATCTGCAAAAAATAAAAATCCCCCAAGTTCATACTGCCTCACGGCCACATTGTGCTGGATTGATTGATAAAAAAATGAAACGTCAGACACATTAAGAAAACATAATGGTTGCTTGAATTTGTTTTGTTCTAAAAATCGATTTTAACGTCCAATTAATAGTTCCAGCGCGGCAGGATTAACTAAAGAGAAATAAGAATAAAGAATGAGGCCATAAGTGAGCCTCTGCTGCTGATTCATCTGTGCACATAAACATCAGGCACTCTGAGGTTCCTGTGCTGAAAGTAGCTTTAATGTGTGGTCTGTCGCCATAGTGATGAACATTTCTGCACTCACAGGATGCACAATCGAGCACATCATGACAACATGGAGGCTGGAAATAACGATGTTTTAAAGTTGCATGCTCTGGCTTTCGTTTGAGTTGTGTAACATGATGGATTTATGTGGGGGCTTTTAAAAATAAATCAACACGATTTGTAATCTGTACACTGGTTCTCATTCACACCAACATGATCAGTATTAAAAATCAGGATTAAAAGTAATTTAGGCTTTGTTCAGAGCAAAAACAAGATCATTTTCTGCACCACAAATCTGCACTGAGCAACGCAATCATGCACATCACAAATAAGTAATCATGGAAAACCCCCAAATTTGCATAATGTACCTGTAAATTAATTATTTTAATTTGTGTTTCATTATGTGCCAAAGTCTGTCAGCTTGAGATTATTCCTTCATAATATTTAAAGTTGTCTGCTTGTCTCTTACTGCAGGCTAACAGGATATAAGCACACACTGTCACCTTTAGTAGAACAGTAAAAACATGTACTGTACTGCATTGTTCAAATCCCCGGCCGGGCGGGTGCCTTTCTGTGTGGAGTTTGAATGCAGCCCCCCGTGCATGCCTCGGTCCCTCCAGCTTCCTCCCACAGTCCAGAGACTCCCGGTTCATTGACGACTCTAAATTGCTCGTAAATCTGTGTGTGGGCACGAGTGCTTGTCCCTGTGATTGACTTGGCAATCAATCCAGGGTGTTCCCGACCTCTCGCCCGATGACAGCTGGGACATCTTCAGGTAAACAATGAAGAATTGGTTTGTCGACTGTGGCTAACATTATCAGCTAGCAATGCCAGACTTCGATCCACTTTGCAGGTTTAACGTCCACATCCCTGTGCTCGGTCGTGTTTCAGTTAAACCTGACTCACCCTCTGTGCTGGTGCTGTGCTGGTCAGTAGAGCATTATGACAGTATGGCAGTAGCCATCAACTGGAGCTACAGCCCCACCTAGTGGTGTATGGATGTATTACAGCTTACACGCAACATTTGATCGGCACAGCAGGCCTGTTTTGATATAAATATTGATAATTAGTTAATTAGTAATTCCAGTGCTGACAAGCAAGAGTGACGACATTTAAATATTTATTTGGGTAACCATGCTTGTCCCTTGTTTAAGGACATTTTTAAATAGCAAATGTGAATGGTTAGCGCTAATCAACAGAAATAAATAATTTCAGCGAAACTCGCATTTGTGTAATGCAATGTAATAATTTCCTTTAATTTGAGCCTAACAAAGCCAAATTGGGAGCTTATTTTTTAGATAGTTTGTTCTTTGGCTTTTATAAAGCAAATAAGCAGCTTTCAAACCAATCTGATGTGAATATTTAACGGTAACACACCATCATCAGCAGCTGCGGTTGTGCTGTTTGGCTCACATGATGATCTGGAGACTTGTTCCTCCTCTGCCTCAGGTTGTTCAACAAAACTTTAATTACATGGCACACAGTGGAGCAGCTCCAGCCAAGAAATGTCGGTTCCACTTTTCAGATTTCCAGAAAAAGATAATGATTTCTCCTGCTCCCAGTTACCAGCTGGTTTCACAGCAGGAGACACACTGACACCACAAGCACCCTGCTGGCTCAGGGGTAAAGGTGCTAACCATGCAAACATGGTGCTAGGTAGAAGATGGCTGCTGTCTGTAATGCAGGATCACTTTCCTGACCCATCTCCCATTCTTATACTCGGTAAGTAACATTGATATAAAGGGTGCAGTATGTGGCTGACATGTAAAATAAGCAGAGAATAAACAGCCACAAAGAGGCAGATAGAGTGAGAGGAGGGTTGACTGAAAATGAAACACCAGGCTGGACACCATCTGTACTGATCACACATTTAGTGGCTGGTGATTTTTCATGCCAACAGACCTGTTACTTATTACAGCCCTGCAGGGTAAGCAGCATTAATGTCTGTATCACGTAGAACCCGTTTAAGTGAATGTCTTTTTGTGAACTTTGGTTTGGACAGAAACAACCTTTTAAGCTTCACATCGTCCTCCAACCCGACCGTGCTAATAGAACTGTGTGCATGAACATCCACAGCCCGTTCAGTCAATGTACTGAGTCAAAATTAAGCCTATAAATTGGTCTCTGATGTTGGGACTATGATCTCTACAAAACATGGTTGATAACATCTGACAGCTCATGTTCTTTGCCCTGTCACTAGTTAACTTGGTGATGGACATCCATGTGATGGACCATCATTGGTTTGAAAGGAAGATGACCAAAACTACAAAAATAAGTGTCAAGTTGTAACAGGATGTAGCCCTTAACTTTCTCTGACATTGAGACAGTATATATATATTTTTCCGATTCAGAATCACGCAAAAGCTTTTAGTGAATAAACTAAGCTGTTAAAAAGCTGAAAACACTTTACAGGAGCAGAAATATTATTGGCTTGCAATATCTCTGCAATTTATTTTGCAGATTAATTGTAGCACACTGCCCCCCCCCCCCTCCCACCTAACAATTGATTTTTGTAGGATTCAACCTGTTCTCTACATTTTGTCATATACAGGGTGTTGAGATGTTTTTTGTTTTGTTCGTAAGAACATTAGTAATTATATTATAATTACTCAGTCATTGGTAAAAAATTATGTTTAAAAATGAAAGATTGCCGCGTGCAGTTTTAAAACGGATATCATGTCTCTACTGACAAGCTGTCCTTCATCTATTGGTCAACACTGAAGTGGTGTCCTGCTGTGTTCATCCCATTCTTTAATTACATTAACAGTGGTTACTGTGGTGGATACTTGGCAAAGCCATTTGTTTCATCATCCAAAGTGGACTGGAGCCCTTTGATCAAATTAATGAGAGTAAGAGTGTTAAAAGTTGCTGATCAATGCAGAAAGGACAGAAAGCTGAGATGGAGAAAAGTGGTCGGGGATGGATTTTCCTTAAAAGTCTGTTTCGCTGATTTAAGACTGATCGAGTGATTGAGAGCCGACCCAAGTGGTGATAAGAAGGAAAACTGCAGCTCTGTATGGAAAATGTCCTCTTACTGAAATATAAACATATTTTAATCTGTGATTTGCTGTGTTTTGTATTGGGGCTTGTCGTTTGACCCTAATCCCGTTCATTTAAACAATGAACAGATTACGCTGAAATAATCTGTAATCCATCTAAACTGTCAGCAGGCTCTGGTGGTGGCTTCATTCGCTGACACTCGGCCTCTGGGGTAATCCTGGCTTCTGCTGGGTGTTTTGCAGGGAAAACATCAGGCAGTGAGGAGTGGAATGTAAACAGACAACACCAGAGAAAATAGAACAGATTACACTTAAACTGCCAAGACGGGATCATTGCTGTAGTAGCATTATAAGCTCTGCATTGAACCTCAACCCGAGGCTTGTAAAATGTCACACATCATTTGATGACAATATGGCAGTGGGAGAGCTTTTGCACTCGCATACAGCCTTAAACACTAAAACACTGGATATTACCGCTGTGTTCAGTTTGCAAGATTCTATAATACTAGAAATGAAAATTCATGTTAATCTACCTGCAGAGGGGTATTAACACAATGCATCGTCTATTTGCATTTTGCATTTTCCCATTTAATTGATCACCTAAGAGCTTAGACGACAAAAGTTCAGAAATCCTAACATATATAAAAACGAGGTTGAATCGTGCATATTTGGAGAAACCTTCAAATAATCTCCCCTCTAGTCTCAAACATGCACAAACTACAAGATGTGAAAAATTATGGCACATCACCCAGTGTGGGGCATTATAAAGATTATCTTGTGTGTCAGAGGAAGCAACGAATCACTGCATGTGATCGCTCACGTGAGCTCACTGGGAAGCCAATACGCAGAAAAATGAAACTGACTACAATATGCTGCAGTAATGTTTTTCAGTGGAAAAAAAGTAAAAGGGTGAACAAGTCTAAGTGAGATGATAATTGTGGAATGCAGCAAACACGGTTGTCTATTCTTCAGGCAGAATTTGAGGTCAAATTTGTCTTTATCTGTCAACATCAGTACGCTATCTTGCATTAGCCTAAAGGAAGAGTTTCTGAGTAGAAATACTGGAGTGGTTCTGCCTTCCTCTATCGTTCCCTTGATCATTGAGAATTAGGTCAATTTGCTATAGTCTTACATACTTGATATTTTGATATTAAAGGCTTACTTTGCGACTTTCAAAGCTGATTTTCAGATCAAAACAAATGCTCTCTTCTATGCTCCCCTCCTGTCTCCACACATCCCCTGCCCCTCCAGTCCTGTTTCACTAGCATGAAAAGAAAACAGCAGATGAGTGTCAGTAATCATCTAATATCAAGAGTCTGCGACCAATTTCAAGTAATGATATGCATCTAAGAGTTAATTTGCTTTTCTTTGGTTTAGATAGTCTGTTGGGTTTCCACCAGTTGTAATCTTGTGACGACACTCCATTATTATCCCCCTTTACACAGCTTCCCTGAGTGGGCAGGGCCACCTCTCTTCCCCCACATTGTGGCAGGGCTAACGAATGGACAGGGAGAGGGTTAACTGGTTCACAAGAACATGTATGAATCAAGTGTGAACCTTTGAGGGAAACATAAACAAGCTGAAGGAAGCAGTGAAGGCTTTCTGCCTCGACTCAACAGGGTGCTCAAATGGGTGCAGGTGTCTTCTGAGTAATCAAGTGCGCACCCTCATCTTTGTTTCGCTGTAAGACCAACAAAATCTCCAGAAGGTTCAGAAGTGGTTCCTGATCTGGCTCAACCCTCAGCAACCTTATTGAGCTGGTTGAACTTTGTTTTCAAGCCACGATGATGAAGAGTAGGCTGCCACCCCACTGCATCGCAGTTTCTGCACACGGTAAGCTGGATGTTGTATACTAAATATATTAAAGCTGGCTATGGCACAAAGTTTAGTCTTGTTTGTTTAGGTTGTTTGATGCCATCTCAGCGGGGAAACAAACCATCTGGCCTAAGTTTGCCACCATATCCCAACCCTGAACCCCCAAACAGCAGCCCCTCATCTGTATTTGGTAAAGCCAGATGGGCTTGAATCTCGCCCTCTGGGACAAATGCAGATTTTTGTACAGCAGGATTCCCTGTCAAGACAATTACAGACTCTCCACCTTCTGTGTCACCTAGTTGCCTAGACAGACTACACTAGTTAATCTTAAGAGGCATTTGACTGCTTGCCCTTGGACCTTCATTCAAACTCCTGTCTCCAGGTGAAGCCTTGCTGTTGATTTGTCAAGCACACTCTTCAACCTCACTCAACTTTTTGGACCTTCGTATTCCAGCCATGTTGATGCATGTTGGCTGAAAGCTCGCTGTATCTCAGTGTCTTGCACTTGCAGACCCCTCTGTGCCATATATCCAGGGCACTGTAAGCTAAATGATGTGGATGAGATAGCGATGCACAAAGTTTTGTCTCAGGTTGATTGATGCAGTCTCACCTCGAATATAGAGCCTATGTCTTAAGTCTTCCACCATCTCACAACCCTTTGACCCAACAAGCTGCCAGTGTCTGTCCGTGGTCTGGACAGTCTGGATTGAATCCTGCCTTTCCAGAGAAATTATTGTATAAAAAATGCTCTGGTGCTTTCTTTTGCTCCAAGAGAAATTTAAAGATTCCTACCTCATATGGCACTGTGTTGCCAAGACTGACTGAATTTTTAACTGGTCTGGAGGGGTATTTGACTGCTTGCCAGTTGGCCTTTCCCAGAACTTCCATCTCCTGGAAAAGTCTTAATGTTGATGTGGCTCTCAGTCTACCTCAACTGACAAGACCTTAGTACCCCAGCCATGTTGTAGCACGATGGCTGCAAGCACAGTATATTTTAGTTTGTTGGACTTATAGGCCTCCTCCATGGAATACTTTCAGGATGCTGTGAGATTAATGATGTGAACTAGATAAGGCAAAAAAAGCAATGCACAGTCTGATCTGAGGTATGTTGATGCAATCTTAGTGGGGATACAGAGTCTCTGTCCTAAGCCTTCCACCATCTCAGCATGATGTGAACGAGATATATTGAAGCTGACATTTGCTTTTAGTGGGATCTGAGGTTGGTTGATCAAAAATCAGCAGGAGAGAAGCCCCTTGCCAAAATCTGCCATCATCTACCAATTCCAAACTTGTCAGCCCTATGCCTGGCCTTGATCTGGTCAGTCAGGCTTGACTCTTACCCTGCAGGAGAAATGTCATTGTTGGACAGCGATGGATGGTTGGGGAGGACTAATGCTTGTCCTCAGAATGTATAACACTGCTTAAAAACAAACTTGTCTCTGGTTGTGCAATGAGGTATATCAGCCTTGCATGAGCTTAATCTTGAATTCTTGTGAGTTGAAAACATCACAGGCAGCTTGTGTGGTAAAACTCACTCTGGATGTTTCCATTTCCAAAAGTTCTTTTCCAAATTTAAAAAGCAATAAACACTGAGTCTTTGAAGCCATTATTTAAGCAGTATCACGTCAAATCTATCAGTAGGAATTCTATAAACCTCCACTGGCACAGACCTTAACTCACCTGACTACCCTCTGTCTCTTCATTTTCTGGCTATACCTGAAATTGAAACAAACAAGGAAATCACACTCAAGTAAGCCAGATACTTAGAGCAATGATCCGACAGAATTAAGGCTGAGTACCTGATAAGAATACCTCATCATCATTAATAGTTTGGCCTGATCTAAGCATTTCTGTTATTGGCATTTTACTACCCTTCTCAGCCCTCCATCTGTGAGCACGTACGAGCAGAGAAGTTGCAGAGATTTTATGGACCTGCAGTACAGGATGGAACGTGAGCTGGATCCAATCCCTGTGGACCTCTGCAGTTAGATTATAGCTGTTGTGCAGCAGAGCAGTAAAAAAGTTGCTTATACCCCCTTCTAATTGTGCCTCCAGAGTGTTTATAATTGCTTTTTAAAAGACAGAATATTCTGTACGGTTGGATGTATGCTGCTGGGTGGCCCACACTCTGTCTAATGCATGCTAATGTTCTGTGGGGACAGCATGCTGCTATGCCATTAGTTGTAGTTGAATAACTCCAGCTGGAAGGCAAACTGTCCCTTCCTTACACTATAATGATGCTGTTGTACATGTTGAGGTGAGTAAAGAAAGTTTCTGCTGGGTAGCGCAGATCTGCTGGCATTTCTCCCAAATTGCAACACACCACATCTATTTTAACCCTTGAGGTGTGAAGCCATGAAGTTGGTTGGGCTTTGTATAGCTCCAAACTTTATGACATTACACCATAATCATTAAATGAGGAAATTTGAATGTTGATGTTGATTGATTTTTTAAATCTTTTTTTTAGTGCTTGATTTGAGCTTCAACTGCTTTGTCTCAATAACTGAATTTAAACACAGCTGAAAAACGATGACATTTTTCAAAGCTCCTGAGAGAACTTAATAGCTGGTTATGAATCACATTGAGATTAATACCGATGCCTCAAACAAGACCATTCACCACAAAAGTGGATACTTCTATGTAGTTTTGTTTTATGCCTTAAACCCCTGAGGGGCATTAACTGCGCACTGCAGAAACAGCCTTTTTATTGCTAGGTTACCTGCACTGTTTCAACCAATCTTATTCAAACCAATCCCCTCAGCCTCCCATACATTGGTTGAATTTAGGTAACTCGGGTGGTGTGGGTTAAAGTCATCGCTCAATGTTTGACCTAATGTTTGACATATCTTACTGCCACCAGTAACAGATTTTATCAGATTTTTTTTTACAGCATCACTTAGTAGTAGTTGCTCTGAGCGTCTACTATAGCTGAAGATTGGTTTGGAGATGGAAATTCAAATTCAGACTAACCGACTATACTGAAGGTAAAAAAATAGTCAAATAGTCTGCAGGTAAATAATGTTATTTGATTTGCCGAAACACCACTAGTCTTCGCTCCTCCCTGCAGCTAAACAGCCATATGCCTGTGCTAAGTTTGGTTACACATTTCTCCGGTCTGTATGCCAGTTTAACCTACATGCATTTTTTATTGTCATTGGCTAGATCAAAACACTACAAAACTGTGCTGCTCCTACAAGATGCTATTTGTTCACTGTGCTCGTTTATATCCAGGTAGAAGAGCAGGGAGAGCAGGTCTATTAACCAGAGCTACAGCCAGCCTATGGCTACAACCTTGGCTAGTTGTGGATGACTGGGCTGTGGTTTGAGCATAACATTGGACCAGCATTGAGGGAAAATCTAATTATCTTTTTAGCTGACTAGTTATTCTGATGTTGGCTAGCGAAGATGGCACTGTTAAACTGTTTAATCGACTAAACGCGTTGGTCTACATCTTGTTACACATTGACAACAACACAGAACCAACAAGACTGTCCCTATTGAAATACATGAGAAGGCTGTTTTTTCCACAAAGAGCTAAAGTAAAATTGAGGATGGCTTTGAACCAGAGCTTCTTTTTAAACATATCTCAGATCTATCACAAAAAGTTCTATTTTTGACTTGGTTACCTGAGCTGTAAATATCTCACTGTAGTCTTCTACAGTATGTTACATCATCAATGAAAGGCAAGATGCTGTTGATCTTCACAAGCTGGATTCAAGTCATTAATAAGCGCAGTTTAAAAACAGTTAATTGGCCTCCATCATGGCTTCATGCTGCTTGTTCAGTCAATCAGTCCTCAGCGGTGTCACTGCTTCACGCTGTCCTCACTCTTTCCAGTCTGGTGCTGGGGAAGCTGTTGAGGAGCTGTAATGGTGCTGGGATGAGCTGTCTGTGACCTACTTTTGCCGTCTCCTCGTTAAATTGTTAATAGATCCTGAGTGCAGCATGGAGTCTCTCTGGGGAGTCCGAGCCAACACAAGAACCAAAAATAGCCCCTACAAACTGAGAGGTAATTTATTTATTTTACCAATTACCTTCATGTCCATGCCAAGCCGTCATGACAGTGTTTTATGAACGCAACAAAAACACAGTCTGGACGTCACATAAGGAAGCAGTTAAACCATAAATATTTAAAAAATGAACCCCTACAAATTACTCTGTAGATGCAAATTCTGACCTTTACTGAAAAACATTTTGCTAGAGACAGGCAGCTGTGTATAATTCATTTGTATGAACCACCAGTATCATCCTAGCTTCACTTTACTGTTCTAAGTAAACAAAAACAGAAAACACAATGCAGTGAAATTAATCAACTTTTAAATGCAAATATAGCCCCAAACAAAAACGCTGAATTGATCCATGAAAGCCCTTTAGAACAGGCATGTCATGTTTTCCTATTCAGTTCAATCCAATTCAGTTCAAATAACGTTATTTATCTGTTAGGATTTGTATTTGTTTAAATGCAGCAGTGAGAACACAACATAAAGCTATGTTTACATAAAACAAAAAGTAGACAACATACAAGTGAAGTTAAATATGAACAATAAGAGTCTTATGGAACCAACTGTTCACAGCTTTTTATAGATGGAGAAATAGAAATTAGAGCTTTAAACTTTGACACCACAGAAAACAAATGGAGCCAATGGTTCTGAAAGGTACTTAAATTCTAAATTTTTTCAAATGTCCAGCAGGGGGATACTCCCCTGGTTGCAAAAATATGTTCCATTATATGTGAGCTGAGTAAAAGAAGGTCTCTACTTACCAGTTGATTTATTTATCTTAGGACGTTTTTTAGTCTAGCAGATCTGCGGTCTCTGTTTATGGGGCTGTAATAATTCCTAGAGAATCTCTTATAACTTGATTACTAAGAGTCATCAATGCTCAATTATTTCCAAGCCTTGTTTAATCCCCTTTTCTATACAATGGGGTTGGTTGGTTGGTTGGTTGGTGGATGGATGGATGGATAGATTGATGGACGGTTGGATAGTGGATGGATGGATGGATGGTGGGTGGGTGGGTGGATGGATGGTGGATGGATGGTTGGTTGGTTGGTTGGTGGATGGATGGATGGGTGGATGGATGGTTGGTTGGTTGGTTGGTTGGTTGGTTGGTTGGTTGGTGGTGGATGCATGGAATCCCACTGAACAGATCCCTTCACTAAAGAGTGAAAAAATATACATTCTTAGTATTTATCAAGCATTTTAGACTGTTTGTTAACCATGGCAGACAGGGCCATTTGTGGAATATACTGTACAGAAGGACATCATCATTAGTGTTGTAATTATCATCATTGCCATCTATTAGTCACACTCCCTCTGTCTCCAGCATATGGAACCAAGAGCAGATAAACACTGCCGTCCTCCTCTGGGACCATGCAGCTCTGCAGAATCTATACACAGGACCAGCTCAAACATGAGCCAGAAACACAGTTATGTTCTTTTTAGCTCACCACATTATTGGCACTGACGACATCTAACACCTTGCTTTTGTCCAGATACCTAATGGGAAGCTGTGCTGTTTGGCCGGACTGACAGATTGTTTTGTTTCTGTTATATTTCTGTTGATGTTGAGGCTCCTGCGAGGAGTGTTTAGTTGGTTATGAAAGAGACAAGAATTTAATACTGATGCCTCTATTTGACCTACAAAAGCAAACAAGGCCGTTAGCAACAAGATCGATAGTTTCATATAAAAGGGTATCATAGAGTTAGGGTTAGAATGAGACAGACAGAAACCACAAACAAAACCAGACTCATGGTGAATCTCTGCAAATGGATGGGCCAAGGAAGTGGGCTAGAGGAGGCCATAGTTAAAATTGAGTTAAAATATCTCAATTTGACTTGACTTGATAGTATATAGTGTTGTGTCAGAGTTATGTATACAAACAATCAGAGTTAGTAACACTTCTGGAAGTAAAATGTTTGTGCTATTGAGAAAGATTCAACCTGTAAGCTGCATTGTTGCCTTTACACTAATACTATGGACTGTTGCACTTTGTGTCTCATGTCTCACTCCCATCTATCATGTTGACATCCATGGGAGTTATGTATTATATGTGCAGTAGGTTATGATATGTGTGGACTTTTGTTTCAAACCAAATTACCCCTCTGGGAAAATAGAGATCTTCCAATACAACGACAAAACCCTCCTCTTTAATCCAGTATAGATTCACTGAGAGTAAATTATATGTTTAAGCATTAGGCTAGAGAGAGGTGACGATTAAGCTCAGTAGGTTGAGCAGGCACCTGGTGTACAAGTCTTCAACACATTGTACCCCCAATAAAGACCCCAAAATAAATAAATAAATATATTGATATCATACAGAATGGAGTACTGATGTACTGAGTATCAGCACTGCTGTAATTCATCCTATAAGATAATCACAGGGTGGATGATGATCTCAGCGTGCTGTTATTCAGAACCACAACACAACCTGGAGTGTGATATTGCTGTTATACAACAGTTGAAGCAGTAAACAATTGAAGAATTAAACAACATTCATTTGGTCCACCAACTGAATGATTTCTTGAACTTGTTGCAAACTGGATGGTTGCCAAGCAACACAAGACATATTTTTTTGGCCCTTTTGTGTGTGGCTTCAATTTTAGAGCATGGCAGACAGGGCCATTTGAAGACAAACGACTTTGTTTCATGTAAACTACATTTTTCTGTATGTTTTCATTCATCATCATCATCATACAGTGAAATCATTCTCAGCTGACAATTTCTTTGTTGGCCTGTTTGATTCAGAGGACCTAGTTTGATCAATGAAACACTATCTGCCATGTTTATGACAGTATTCATTCCCCTGGCTGATGCAGAGTGCTACACATAGTCAAAAACTAATTGAATGTTTCTTGTTCAATCAGATGACTATATTCAATATCAGCCTGATATAACTTGGATTGTATCTGTCTTAACAGCAGTCTGTGCAGTATTTCTGCTTCTGACCCGAATGAAATTAAATCATCGGTAAATTCAGAGTTCTTGTATTAGCTTGGCTGCTCATAGAATTAGGATTTAACTGTAATACTGCTCTGCATAAATCTGGGATTGAGAGGATTGGTGGATTTTTGAGTCTGCATGAGGCACGTTGGCATCTCAGTGATCCCAAATAGCAGCAAGTGGTTGGAGGACATCAATACCCTGAAATCATTTGTCGAAGTCGGTAGAGAAAATCAATTATTTTCTCACCCGTGGCTCTAGCTAATGAAGTGTCATGATTCATGGGGTATTAATCTAACCGACATTGACCGTATTTCTTATGCACCAGCTAACCACAGCTGAATAGTGGACTTTTTGGTGTCTTATTGTGAGGCATTGCTGGTGTTCAGCAGAGTAGAAACAGTTGATGCATCACATCCGCAGCACTCAGAGGATTTACTGCCAGTCACCAAACCCTCAAATTAATTATGGGGAAACTCCTGGGTGACAGTAATGGGATACTGCTCTCTGTTGTGGTCACGCTTGGTGATTTATGCTGAAACAATGGAGGTATTTTCACATAAAATGCTGCTCAGTGCAGCTTTAACACATGGATAGCTCGGCCATGTCATTACAGTGCACATCTTTTAACCCTGTGTGAACACAGCAGGTCGCTACCGGTCGCTTCAAAGCCTAGATTAAAAATATTTTGGTCTCAAATAGCTATTCCCAAATGTAGATTACAGAGTCATTTTCCATCAGAGCACTGAGAGCTCATGCTGACCTGCTTAGCTGACCGCATCTCATCTTTCAAATCAAACCTCACAACTCTTTTTGGGACTTTTATAATATTGCAAACTGTCTTTAACAATATTTATATTACTGACCTCAATGTGCAGTTGATTTTACACACTACAAATAGTTAAATAGTTTGAAACAGCACTATTTCTCAGGCAGACTTTTACACTTCACAACATTGATCTAGAACAGTGACAGTGATATGAGGTACACAGAGCAGGTAGAGCAGAGCACAGTGGACCAGAGGACACTAGCAGCCAGGATAATGGAGGGAAAACTAGCTAACTAGCTCGCTATTCTATTTAGTCAGTTGAATATTAAAGCCAAGAGACTGCCACATATTGAATATAAAGTTTAAAAAGGCTGAATATTGGGTTATCAGTAGGGCTAGCAGCGTAACGTATTCATCGTGATGTGTCTTCATAAAGCTAGAGTTATGGAAATAAACAACATGGTGGTACCTTTAAACTACATTTACTTTCCAAAACATAGTGAGTTCCTTTTTCCACGGTTAAGCTAACAGGAAGTAAAGCAAACTTATCTAAATGGTGCGTTCCATTTACCTAGGAACTCGGATCTTGGAATGATGTCACATACAAGTTAAAGGCAGAATATGCGATTTTTTGATCCAGCAGATGTCGCCCTTGAGCACCAGCATGAAACCAAAACAACTTGCGCTGCATTGTTGTGTTAGCATGCTAATGCTAGCGATCTTTATTATGCTCGTATCTTCACACTGCATGTAAATTTACCTGAAATGACCGTGATTTAGAAACGCAGTTAAGCAGTGAGTACAGTATGTTATTCTTCTTTTCTCTAGTCCCTCAATTAAACAACTTTTATACGTGAGGGGAGGAGTCAGCCGGCCATCCCGGCGATGTAAACAAACTGAAGATATGAGTCGGAAAGCTCGGAAAACATCACAGACAGTGGGACTCAGGTGTTACACCCATTGTAGACAGTCATGACTCACAGAGTTATTTTCAGAGGATATACTTGATTTCTGCTACATTTAAGTGTGAAAAATCACATAACAGTCTTCCAGTTGTAAATTGGTAAAAAGCCAGGCTGGCAACATGGACACCTCCAGGAGTACCTTTGTTTTGTTGGCTTATACCTGGCGATAACAACACACTACGTGATAGTTTAATATAATGATAACATGACAACAACGTCCACAGATAGAACTTGCGTGATACACGATTTTAGCTAAAAGTTGCTTAGAGGTTCCAAATCTGAATTCCGACTTCAGGGGGGTTGTTCCTGATGACGTTATCAGATGGGCAGTGAACCAGATCGATCCTGTTCAACAATCAAAGGGCAGTAAAGTGAACAAACCAGTAGCTGGGTTTAACTAACCTGACCCCTCTGACCCGGTTTGATCAACAAAGCAGTGTGTTAAGAAAAAAAAAAACAGTAGCCTTCTATTATAATAGTAAACATCTTTTTAAAGTATTTTTAAAGGCCATATCAATGTCCTTTGCATTCTTCTCTGCCTCAGAAAGTTCTAATTATAACCCGCCAAAGCTCCTGTGACACCTGCTCCTTTCCCAGCTTTTAATCATCGTGATAGCACGCCGCCCAGCAAGGTGTCCCCTACCAGCTCCGGTACCACACCTGATGCTTAACGGGCGACAGAGCTGAGACAGAGCTGGGTTGAAATGAAAGTCACAGCTGACAGGTGTGAGGGTAAATGAAAGACACACAGTGAGAGGAGTTCAGATGTGTTACAATGACAGCTGATGTGAATCAGTCTGAATCATTCTCTCGCTGCTTTGACCTGATCTCGCTCACACACACTCCTACTCAGCATTTGTACTACATCTCTACAACTGGAGAATTTCTCCTATCATAATCTGTTCAATATTGAATCGGCTATATTGTTTCCAGTGACACTCCCAACAGCTTGATTTATGGTTTTCTTGTGTTGCACTTTCTGGTAATTACATTTTCTCGTCTGTGTTCCCTCTTTTTGAAAGTCTAGATGTAATCGTGCCTTGTATACCTTCACATTTGATTGCACTGCTCAAGACATATAAGAAGCAGTAGAGAAGCATTGATCTCTACCCACACCTCCCTCACCCACATCAGATCAAGAGGTGGAAGATGAGGTAAAAATCAATAAATTAGACTTTAATAACACTCTGTGGAGGTTGAAAGCAAAGTTTTTGCCAACTTACATCCACACAACACAAACTTATCAGAACATCCAAGATGCACCGATGCATCTGTTCAACTGCGGTATCGGCCAATTTTGATTGGCCAATCACGATCGGCAAATATTGTGGCAGGAACCGATGTGCCAAATCCATTAATGCTGGCATCTAGTACACCTATGTACTGATTCAAGACATTTTTATTGGGCAGACAAAGTCACCTGTTGAACAAACTCTGACTTGTTTTCATTGTCAAACATGGAGAAAATGGAGGCATTATTGGAGTCTTACACCAAAACAAGTCAAGAAAATCTCTATATCTCTGCACCTAACGCTAGCTACTAGCTTAAAGTCAGTGGTATCATAGGATGGAAGAGGCTAACTAGCCTGCCCAGTCAGCCTGTTCCCGCTCTCCAACATGCCAAAAGAACCACTTGGATGGTAGCCCAAGATGTCAAAATAAAATGCATGCGGTAGCTGCACCACTTCTTGATGCTCTCATCAAGCTTATTGTTTTTTAATGTCCTGTTGAGGTCAGGTTATATTGTTTGAAGAGATAAAAGTCAGCTTACTGTGTGTTGGGTGGGGGTTGTTGCTGCTGTATAAATCCAATGATGAAATCGCAAAACAGACTGCGGATTATTCTACGGTTTAATCTGCCGAGGTCAGACAGTTACAACAGAAACACAAATTGTTAACAATCACGAACTGACAAAGTACTGACAAAGTTTCTATGTTAACAAACTTGCTTATATTCTGCTAGAAGGTACATCCTACAAATTCATGGCTACTTTGGTACATCTCTATAAGGCGAAGAAGACCTCAGCTTGACTTGTAAATATCAGACACATACATTTCATTCTTAGCAAACCTTCTCTTACAACAGACAGTTGACTCCAAACCAGATATAACTCTTCTGCTATGAGATGTTTTACATAGATATGGTTACAGCTTCAACCTGAGAGAAGAGTTACTCTTAGATGGTAGAAAGATTTAAATGGTTCATTCACAAAGTTACCAAAATGTATGAATTCATGAAAATTCGTACTAACACTGTGGCTGTTAGGGGGCAATGGAAGAGTCTGACAAACGAAGACGATTACTCAGTAATCCGCATAAAACCAGTAGTAAACAAAAGATGTGTTGTTTCAGGAAGTTGTCTTCTTTCAAATTACCTGAAGTATATTTCATCAGCATAGACCACGCCCATAGCGATAAGATTTCACAACAGTTTATTGTGTAAAATGTGTGACTGAGAAGGAGATAATGAATGAGTGTTGGTTGATGGGCGGAGCATAGGGTTCAAGGGATGAAAGGATAAAGCGAGAGAGAAAAATTGCAGAGGAAATTAGATGCATGTTGGAGAAAGAATGACAAACCGAGGTCAGCTGGTGGCAGGTCAACGGAAGGACACCAGAGAGGTCGAGAGTGGGGTAGCCTTCTCTTTGCTGCCTTTAGTACAGTACAGAACCCCTGACAAATGTTGTTTTCACACATGCACAAAACTCCTGAAACATCTTGCATGAGGGAAAATGGCAGTATTATTCATCCCCACTTCATCCATAATTTTTCCGGCAAGCCCCCTAGAAGTCAGAGTGAGCCTATATGTGGAAGCAGCAGGGAATATTAAGGGAAACTCTCCTGGAGTGAAAAATAGGCGGACAGGCAGGGGTGATGATGTTTGTTTCATGCAGCCAGTGTGTGACGAGTGTGATCTTCATGCACATAATGAAGCTGCTTCATACTCTCTCTTGCCAGCCAGTACGTTCTTTTCTAAACGTTGAAGCTTTGAATATTTCCAATTATAACATTGATATAAGGCAAAAATTAGAATGCCCACTATCCGCCATCTTGTATATTTGCAGGATCTTTTTTTACGTCATGTCTTGCCTCCTGAGACCAGTTCTTGCATGTTTTTGCCAACCATCCAGTTTTGCCAACCTTACAGCATGGCTTGCACAACCCAAACAGATGCTATATAGAGTGACCTTAATCGGCATATTCTGAAGCGAAGGGCCACCGACCAAGCTGCTGTATTTGATGACCTGATGGCCCTGATTACATTAGTTTGAATAAATCAACACCTCTGAAGGAAAAATGTACGGCTTTGATATGTAAACTGGTAAACTGGAGATGTAAGTTATGAATGACATTGCTGATTCAAACCATTGGAAAGACGACACGCCATACAGAGAAGCTTTTGTCATGCATGTTCAGAGGCCGTGCAGTGCCTCATATGAGACGACATTATTCAGCTGTGATATCTGACAGTGAATTCGATTTTTTTAGTCACACTGAAAAAGGCAAACATCAGCACTGCTGCACCCGCTTTACTACTTTCCTTCTTCCTTTTTTTATGGTTAAAACCCCTATTGAGGTTGAGGAAGTCCTTTGTTAAAAAAGCTGCTGGCAAACGGAGCGACAAAAACCTCCTCAGCCGCTTAAAGAGGGGAAGAGACGGGAATCGAGCCGTGCCAAGCCTGAGCAAAGACAGAGACGCGCCATGACAAACATCTCATTTAAAATTCACTCATTGCTTCTGAAAATCCTCGTATGAATTTGTATGCAAATGCCTCTCTCTTCTCGCCAGTTTACGAGGCGCAGTAAAGCAGAGAAGGGCTGAAATGATTGAGATAGAGGCTCTACCAGAGAGGAGAAAATTGAGCAGAAAAGGGAATAGTGCTGGGCAAATTGTGCTAATGCGAGGAGAGCTTTCCCCCCGCTGCACATTAGGACTGGAGTTGTTATGTTGTTATGTAAGATCAGACTGTATCCAGGCTGAAAGAGGAAACAGGAGAGTCGGGTAGGGGGGATGATGATGAAGATCAAAGTAGTGTTGAGAGAAGAAAGGATAAAAAAGGAGCAGGAGAGGAATTGTCCCTGTGTTTATGAGAATATGAACACATTAATGTCCAGTAGCCGCCCAGGCCCCCTCTTATATTCACTTGAAGGATTGAATATAAATGTGTATTAAACTGTAATAAATGAACATTTGAGGGTTTCAGTGTTGTGGGAATCTCTGCAGCTGTCCACTCACTGTCTTCTGACCTCCTGTAATCTGAGACTAAAGGATTAGAACAGATTACATTTGCAGACTTCAAAGTAATTTACAGCATTACGAACAAACATTTGGCTCTTAACTCATGTACTCACGCAACTAAATCTATATTTTATCATCATCTTAAATACTCATGAAAAAAAGTTGAAACAAATCATCAGTTCTGGATCATGTAGTCGTCCTGACGTGTGTTACAATTATCAAAACGTTGGTGCCAAATATATAATATATATTCTTATAATTTAAAGGAAGAAACATTTTTAACATAAATACAGCAGAAATCAAGTATATCCTCTGTAAATGTCTCTCTGAGTCTCAGCTGTACTGTTGTCAGAGCTGTGTTTACATCATGTTTACAAGGACGGGATGGCCGGCTCCTCCCCTTGTGTATAAAAGCTGCTTGAGTCAAGGACTAGAGAAGAAGAAGAACATACTCACTGCTTATTTGGATGTCACATAAGTGTCTTTAGATCACAGTAATTCTGTGTCAATTTATGTGCAATATGAATGCAGGACACAGGTGATTGCAGCTCGAGACAAGAACAATTTTGTCTAATTGATAACTAATTTGTGCAAACACAAGTGGAGAGGATGAGAGCGGAGGTGTCACCAAACAGCAGTTTGTTTTGGTTTCATGCTGGTGCTCAAGGGCGACATCTACTGGATCAAAAAGTCGCACATTCTTCCTTTAAAGGTTTGTTTTTTGGGGCTTTTTTATGCCTTTACAGTAGAGATAAGTCATGGATAGATAGTGACATGCTGGATAGGAGCCTAAGGTAAGATTTGAACACGGACCTCTTGCGTCGAGGTCTACAGCCTCCCTACATGGGGCGCATGCTCTAAACACAGACTCCAGACTTTTTCTAGAGTCAGCAGTGGGACTGTCATGACCACGGGAAAGTCGGGCGTGTTAACAGCGCTCAGTTGCACTTCAGCGAGATTCAGGAGGGACATGTGGTGAACACAGGTTGAGTTAAACATGAAGAACACCAGAGATAGTCATAAAACAGCTAACATGCTAAATAAACATTTGTTTACTTATCACACTTCAAATAATAATTTAGCTAGCTGTGTGTGGCCGATAGTGAATAAGATAAAGATTTACTTTATTGATCCCGCAAGGGGAAATTCTGTTTTTACACTCTAAGTCATGCAACACACACATCCTATGGACATGCACTAATGGAGAGATGACAGAGTGACGGAGCGGCCCACAGCGGGCGCTCCTGAGCTGATGGTGGGGAGGGGGTTTGGTGCCTTGCTCAGGCACCTCTCCAGCTACCAGACAGACTTCCACACTCACACAAGGCAATCCATACCATACCTAAGCACGCTTCACCCCTAAAGTCCAGTTTGTTTGACCAGTGTGAGCGCTCCGATCGTACACTTCCTTGGCCCTGCCACACTTGGAAGAGGTGTGCTTTGGCACGGTACAGTTCATGCATGAGCAGAAGAATGTGGTTACACAGCGTGGACAGCCTTCATTATGCAGAGTGTTCTGTCTGTATCTGTCTTAAATGACTCAAATAAGACACAAAGTCAGTAAGGTAGCGGCCATGTTCTCTGTGTTGTTCTCCGATGTGCGGACGGGGACTCGCCCGCGCGTCCCTTTTATTCATTTTTTCTCGAGTCCTCCTGTCTTTTAAACTAAGTACACTTCATGATTACAGAAACCATGCATGTGTTTTATGTTATGTCGGGGCTCCTTTTGCATGTTCTTTCTGACAGTCTCTCTTTTTATTTATTTGCACAGATTCGACGGGCACCAAAGCCGCACAGTTTTTGAGCATAAGGCCGGTGTTTTTAGGGAGTCCCACAGTTTAACCGGCTTTATTTCTTAATGCCAGATTAACTCCAGAAAAGTATTGCATCTCTACCTCTGAATATGTCTTTTTTTCATGGATAGAAGCAGAAATAATCTTACTTTTATCACAACACAGCCACCCACCATGGACCCAAATAGCACCAACACCTCCTCTGAGTGAGATCAGGCACATTTTTTTTATCTAAGAATATTTATTTTTTCTTTAATGTAGCCTAATAAGGAAGAAGTCTCTTATGGACTTGGACTGGATCCTCTCATATCTCTACATGGCTCTTCAGTTCTGGTCCATCTGCTCTGATTAAAAGACGATCTATTGAAGCTAAAGGCTAAAAGCAAGAGAGACAAAAGTGTGGACATCAAGAAGAGTGATGAATAGAAGTTAAAAAATAAATAATGAAATGTTGTTGCTTGAAGCCTGTTATTGATTCTAGTTTACAGAACATTTGTCTTGATTTCTGGATATTGCTCTTGCCTCTCTCGACCGCACAGACACGATCACTCACACATTATTGTTGCTGTAGCGTCCACTCTGCCTGCCTCTGAACGCTCGCTGGTGTCTTGGTAGTGGGTGGAGGTGTGATGTATGGCACCATCACTGAGAGCCTGACTGAGTACCAGAGCTCCATCAGGCAGATGAGAGTCAGCGTGATGCTGGAGTCTCAGCGGCATCGGATCTCTTTGAGTTCTGTGTGTAAATAGAAAAAAAACAGATGGCGGCTGCTGCCAAACAAGTTTCTCTTCCTCGGGCTCTCATGAAGACAAACTGAAACACGGGAGGGAGATGTCAGGCTTCTTTTTGCCAGTTTGAAACTAACTTTGGCATTTCAAAAAAACACTGAAAGCACTCATTTAATAATTCAGGTCGAGTCGGAGGGATGGTCCCTTCCTTTCAGATAAATTATCAAATTCAATGTGCTTCTATCTCCGGAGGACAAACTGTAATAATATCAAATCTGCAGAGAAAAGTCCCGTTAATTTGAGGAAAGCCTGTTTACTGTGGGAGAAAAAAAGAGACAAATGTTGGACAAAAAACATAAAACAGGAGAGGTTATAAAGAATGAAAAACTGAGAGATCAACAAAATGAAAGCTGACACACATCATTAATCACAGCATGTAATACAACAGTGTTCAAATCTATTTTTTCATTATTACAAAGCTGTGTTAAATACTTGATTCTGATTGGTGAATTAAGTTGAGCACCAATCTGCTATTCCTCGATAGCCGACCTTTGTGATGTAATGTGATCTGATTTTTTTTCTCACCAATATCAACAATGATCTTTAAAAATAAAATGTTTAATCATTTATCTGATCATCCAAAGGGATCAGGCTGATTGTGATGCATGTAGATGAGTGTGATGTAACCGCAGCGGCAGACTCTTGTCACATACACTGTACTCGTCTGTGCATTGGAGGCTCTTATTCTCCGTACTGAGTGCATCTTAATGTTGCAGAGCAGCCGGCTGTCTGTCAGGGGAGAACAGTCGGGAGCTGTTAGAGCAGGAACAGAGAGTGTGCCTGTGATGCAGAAACATGGATTATAGATCAACACATCCCCTCCCCGGCTCCCCGTTACATGATCAGTGTGACAGTGCGAGAGGAAGACTTCCTGTCCTGCTCCCTCTCTCACTAACATGTGAAGACTTGATAAAGTGAGCTTCATCATCCAGGAAGAGCTAAGAAAAGAAAGTGTGCATTTTTATGTGGCATTAGGTGCACTGAATAAAAATCCCAGGAGGAGAGTTCTTCAGTATTTGGATGAAACATGAGGTATTCTTTTTCATCTCTGAGAGAAATGATGATGACTGTGTTTTTCTCTGTGTTTCTTGCAGAGACAAGCATCTGGAGCTACGACTGGAAGCAGCAAGCCGTCTGCTGGCCAAGGTATCATTTTCTAACCATTATGTTCAGTGGAAAATTTAAACCGAGCTGGAAATATGATGCAGGACATTATTGATCTGCTTGTGTGCTGCATACAGCACTCCAGATTATACGGCAATAGATCGAATGTTCACAGCTCAGATGATATTTGGGAAAACAGGAATTCAATCAAATATATTAAAAACTTGAAAGTGAATTGACAAATTGCTTTATGAACAGTCATTTGTAGTATTAATAAATCATTGTACGAGTAAAGAGACTTTAATTCTGCAGTTCTGCAGATTGGAGTCAGGTGTGGGAAAATGCCCGGAGAAGAGTTGAACCATTGACCGTTCAAAAAGATGGACATCCGAAGTGAAGCCAAAATTATTTAATATTTATATTTAAAGGAAGAATGTGCGATATTTTACACTAAATAAGAGCAGAAATCAAGCATATCATCTGTAAAAGTCTCTCTGAGTCACGACTGAGTGAGAAGCTCGAGTCCCGCCAGAGCCGTGTTTACATGGACGAGACGGCCTCGAGTATAACGTTGTTTTTAATCAAGGACTAGAGAGGAGAAGAACAACATACTCACTTATTTGGATGTCATGTAAGTGTATTTAGTTCACGGTCATTCTGTGTCAATTTATGTTCAACATGAAGCTATGAGTTAACCAAAAGCTGCTAACATTAGCATGCTAACACAACAATGCAGAACACAGGTGATTGCAGCACGAGCAAAGGACAATTGGTGCACATTCTAATTGATAACTCCTTCATTCAAAGCGAGTAGAGGGGGGTTGGAGGTGTGTCTCTGGAGGAGAGCGGAGGCTTCTGAATAGCGGAGGTGTCGCCAAACAGCAGTTTGTTTTGTTTCATGCTGGAACACAAGGGCGACATCTACTGGATCACAAAGTCACACATTCTTCCTTTAATATTGAATATATTGATATTTCTTAAAGGCAACTGGAAAAAAAATTGTCTGGAAAAATTGTTATTTGGCACTCATGGAAACAAGATGATGCTCTTGCCGTCAAATCTTGAATAATTATATTTTTCATTTTGTTAAACATCGTTTCACAATAACTTTGAATTACCCAATAATCCCAAAGATATCTTAACATCCAGAATATCTGTTTTTCAAGACAAGATGAGAGAATCCATATCCTCTTTTATATTAGCAACAACTCTGCCTGGTGAATATGGCATTAGCCAGTTTCCTCATGCTTTGTCATCAGTTTCAAAGAAGGCCGATGTTGCAAACTGGGCCACGGTATTGTTGGCATAATGCTGTAATTTTAATCCCCTGAGTTATAAACAGTAAAATTTGGCTTGCAGTACTTGGCAGAACCCTTTGAAATTCATAAATGGTGATAAGTGCAGAACTGTCATCCTAGCAAAATGTGTATATGCAAGAACAAAGGCCTGTTTCAAATGAACCCCCAGCAGAGAGCAGCTCAGGGGAGGCAGGTGTGAATTAGTCTGACACCTGCAGAATTAACAGATGCTTCCTAAACTTTGAAAAAAAAAGACATTTTATCACAGCTTACATTTAGCAGCATACTGTAACAGGAGTTCCTTGTTTCAACCTTTAACTGTAAAAGGTGAAGATGACAAAAGTGAAGAAAAACAAAAGACTATAATTTATAGACGAAGCCGGGGTGATGTCACCCAATGGTTACTCCAAGGGGCTTTGGAAGCCCGTCGATTGTTGTTGCAATGCAGGAAATGTTGTCTCAACTTAATTTACAGTCAACCTAAAGACAGGCTGCGAGCTGGAGCTGAGACAGACTGACATTCAATCAGGTCAGCTACGCTCCTTATGCATAACTCATATCATTCATGGAATTCAAAAAATGGATGAGGTATAAAAACAAATCCCCCCTACAGTGTGTGCTGATGAAGATAATAACTAACCAGACAGAAATCTTTATTTGCACCAGGCTGTAAACATGTTAATTTATGTTGTAAAAAAAGTGGCATTTTGAATGGGTGTGTATGTGACTTCAGGGTCTTTTCAGCCAGCCTCAAGTGGACACTCGAGGAACTGCAGGTTTTAGACTTCCACATTGGATTCATTTTTCAACACCAGAGGTTGCCGGTTGAGCAAAACATTTGGAGCTCCCAAATAATATATACATATGTTAACATATGGGGCATTGGTCAAACACTAAAAGCCAAATACATGTCAAAAACATTCATCTCAAACATGGTTTCGATCTTTATAGTTCGTTTCTATCATGCTAATTTGTCTGTGTTCCATTTTCTGAAAAGGTAAGTTTTAGTTATTTATTTGAGGCTTTAAAAAGAGTTCTAACGACATGATTGACAGCTCCGTTGACAAATGAGGCTCCTGCAGCGCTGCGTGCAGATTAGCAGAGTAGAGGAGAAACGGGGAGAGGAAATGTAACAAACACTTACACGAGAGTCTTTGAGTTTTCTATAACTTTGAGTGTCTTCAGTAAACTGACACACAAGTCTCTTCTGCTGTGAACCATACTGACCTGAGGGATCTTTGACATCTTATCAATAAGTTCAATATGTTTGGTTAGCAGAAGGGGCGGGATCACAAATTTCCAATATGCTGGGGTATGTTGTGTAGGTATTTTGGCTTCACTTTTCTTTTTCAAAGGAAAGAGGTAGATGCATGTTGTCCAGCTTTATACAGGCAATAGTTTCAACCATGCACACAAATGCTGTACCACATTTACATTTAGAAAATGAGGTTTCATAGATGATACTTTATGCTATAAGGAATCACTGGATTTAATCTCCTCTACTCCTCAGAGTTCTCCTCACACATTGGGCACTGCAGGTTAATAACAGCACATTCTCTGTATAATGACTCCCTGGCCTTATTCAGCAGCCCTCTGTACCTGGAGACCTCGTGTCACCTCTCTTGTCTCTCTGCGGCTGCTGATAACTCTGTTAGAACTGTGTTGAAATGGATTTCTGTCCTCACCTCTGGGATGATGGAGTGTGTCCCGGCTCAGGCTCGGTCAGGAGGGACACATCCTGGCACTGATCAGGAGGGATTTAAGGCAGCATAATTGAATTTGGTTCAGGTGTGAATTGCATTCATTCGACATTATCACACGTTCTCACTTTTTACTCTCTCTATTTTATGCCCCCTTATTGTTTCAGATTTGCTAGAGCTGAACTATGCTCCCTATAAAATGTCCAAATCAAATCAGAGACTTTATATAAGACGTAGATGTAGCCGCTGAGACGTTACCTAGATTAAACTAGATTTGAAGACTCCAGTTTTGGGTTTTTCGCTGCTGATTATTTGGTTTTATCAAATAGTGATCATATTCAGACAGAGGGGAAGGACGTGAATCTTTGCGCTTGTAGAGCCTAACGTCATATTGATTTTCTGTCTATTTACTTGAAATAGGTCCCATAATAATAATTTAAAAAAAAATATGAAAATGAAAATTTGCAATTCAGACCATAGTTAGTGTGAAACTTCAGGTCTTTTTTGGGTTAAAGGTCGACACAATTGGACATGTTTTGCAATCAGTGGAGTCGCCCCCTGCTGGCAATTGTAAAGAATGCATGTTTGATTTTTGAACTTCCCTTCTCTGTTGGCTTCACCTGTTTAACCACGAGGATATGTCCACTTCTTATATAACCAGATTGATTTATAATAAGTAAAATATAATTCCATTTTAAAAACACAATAAAATAAATCTTGAATATGAGAGGGGAAAGGAACACAAACAGCCAGAGGTGTAGGGGTGGAGCCTGGGGTGGCCAGGGCCACGCTTATTAATCTGATTGGGTGGCCAACCCTTACATCCTTAACTTTGATTGGCTTATGTTGAAATCAACTATTGATGGTATTGGTGCTTTCAAGTGGTGTCGGACACATCGGAAAAAGGAGTTTCCGAGTTGAAAAATGCAAATGAACGCCTGCTGAAGTTGGAACAACAACCTGAATCGGAAAACTTGAAAAAAATATTCATCAGGCTGCTGGGCTTCCCTTACATTTTAATGAAACACATGTCATTATGTTAGTAATTTAAATTGTGGCTCCGGATGTACATCATCCTTTAGGAAAATTAAGCCAAGATGTTTTAAATGTTGACACTGTTGTGTCACCTTTTAAAGTTAAAAAATATATTTTAATGCCATTCATTAGGGTGTGTGTGTGTGTGTGTGTGTGTCGGTGTGTGAGAGAGAGAATGTGCTTGTGTGTGTGTGTGTGTGTGTGTGTGTGTGTGTGTGTGTGTGTGTGTGTGTGTGTGTGTGTGTGTGTGTGTGTGTGTGTGTTCACTTACACTTACAGCCGAGCCTGCAGAAGTCAGTGGTGCAGTTCAGCCACTTCTTCTGCCACTGCAGAGGTGATAAAAAAGAAAGGACAATGCTGCTACAGCGACTGTTTCAGGTTTTAAAGAAAATCTCTGCAGGGATACTTCCTTTAATGTTTTCAGACACTTTGGTTAATCTGATGCTTTAAGTGGAAAAAGGAGCACTCTGGATGTAATTTGAAACTACTTTGCAGCATTTGCAAATATTTTTTGGTGGCCAGCGGACAAAATCGACCACTGACATTACAAAACGTTTTGTACCTTAAAGTAATTTAGACCCAAAATATGTAAAAAGACATTCTGGTTTCTGTTTGTGGTACGAGGAGTATTGTCTACTGGTGCTTCAGCAGGCTTTGGCTGCACGGAGGAAAACAGCTCATGCAGAGCAAAGAGGTGGAATACAATCCCAGCTCCTATTGGTGGAGATCTATTGTCAATTAACCTTAAATTAATCTGTAACAGACCACCTCTATCTCCATAAAATATTGTCTCTTAGAAGTCGTTGCTCAACTCCAACTTCATTTTTGCTTTTAATGCTGTAAGCAAAGGCAACACATAAAAATAGAAAGTCTTGGTCAGAAGCTTTTTTGCTTATCGTTGGCAACACTGCAAAACCCTCAGAGGCTGTGTATCACAGCCAGACGAAACGATGGTTTCCAAGATTGCCTGCCATCTTGTTCTCAAGCTAACAAGGACTGCATGTCCGTATGAAAATCAAAACAAACCTTCTTCCTATAGACGCAGCCCGTCACAGGTCAAAGGAATAGATGTTTGCTGTGGATGGTTTTGAGTCTAACTTGTGTTTCAGTTTCACAGTCACTGCTGGTCTCCTCAGGTCACCTCAGCTGCTCGGTATTCTTCAGACCGAGCCTTCATCAATCATCGTATGCACACTCTGAGGTTCTTTAAATCTCACAGGAACCAATTTGAACATGACCTTTCACAAACCTCTTATGGAAATATTCCCATCATCCATTGTGGCCGCGCGTTTTTTTTTTTTTTTTTTTTTTTCCAAGCAGCGGCAGAACTAAAAGCTGAAGCTGTGCTGTTCTGCTCATAAGGTCTGGCGTCCTCTGTGGTGTAAAGGGCACGGACCCTGTGGAGAGAGAGAGAGGAGGAAGCTGCTGTGTGTGAGTGTGTGTTTGTGTGTGTGTATGTGTGTGTGTGTGTTTGTGTGCGTGTGTCTAGAGAAACAGGGAGGTTTGTTTGGCTTCTGCAATCATAAAATATGAATTTGTTTCCACTGTCACATGTGTCATTGAAGGGCTCCAAGGTCAACAAAAGGTCCCATCCAAACGTGAGTAGGACCCTCATTAATACTGGAGCACAAACATCTCACAGCAGGTCGGCACTTTTCATGCACGGAGCACCAGACTGCATGATAAATATGTTGCTTTAATAAACAACCCCACAGTGTCACCTCCATAACACTGAGACTTTAATCACACCTCACTCTGCTGTTTGTGTGCTTAAACAGTCGGCACTACCTTCACTTCAGTCTTCCTGCTACACCGGCTGTTTGCTCACTTCTACACCCAGAATGTGTTTTTAATGTCCAGAGCAAATCGAACGTTCAAATGAGCTGTTTCTCTGTTTTTACAATGAGGTTCATTCTGTTCACACAGGTGGGATACAGGGGAGGAGATGGAGAGAGAATTATGATAAAGGATTTTGATTCTTTAATTATACAATTGGAAAAGATGAAAGTGAAGGCATCAGTGGGTTATTAATAGTTTATATTCAGTCATAAAAGACATCCTCATTAACTCTGTTTGTCTGGAGCGTTCTTTTATTGGATGTCAAACATTTACGTCTCACAGGAAAAAGGTCACTCACACCGCAACCAAGAATAAACCCATATTAAGTTTTTATTTCTGTGCTCATGATTCCATTGTTTTACCAAGCTAGTTAAATCTTTAAAGGCGACCCCTCCCAGGGTTTACACTCTCACTGAGGGCACATTTAGTGGTTAATAATCGTCTACACATAGAAGTGGCTTCATCGGCATCCTGAAGAGGATAAAAGGTTAAGATAGAAATATGAATATTAAAGCATATACTGTATATAAATATTTAAATATTTCTGTATAGCTAACTTTATTTCCATCTGTGTTTGTGTAACTTTGTCCAAACAAACTTGAAACTTCAGTTTATGTAAATATGTGCTGCAGTAACTCCCCCTCCAGGCCACTTGGGGATATAAGTGGACCTCACTATCCACTGCGTCACTTCCATGCCCTGAAGAAGATCTTGTGCGGTCGAAAGCAGTTTGCATGTTCTTCCTGAATGTTTGTCTTTTACCATAAATGCCCTGATGGAAAAAAAATATAATTTAAAATGAACCCTTGGCTTTGAGTAAGAGTGCCTGATGATAGCCCCGTGGCTCCCCCTCACCTTAGATTAAAAAAAAGTCTTACCTGTTTGCTTTGTGTGTGAACTGAAAAATAAAATCTGATGTTTTTACATAGTGTGGGAAGTGACACAAATAAAATGAGGAGTGGGGAGGCTCAAATGTGACTTTTTACCATCTTAAGGAGGCCAAAAGTGAGCGCTCCATAGACCAACAAAATACTGGTCTAAGGTCTGTAGTCTGTGTGTGCAGTGTGTTCCTGCTATTCAGGAGGCGCATTAGTAAAATAAGTTGGTCATACAAAGGTAACAGAAGCAGGAGAATTCATACTCACACCTATTTGTTATAATACTCAAACATGACGGTGAGTGCCCAGAGATGTTACTATAGACCGTCCAGTATCCATTACACACAGTAGAGAATAAAGCAGAACAGTCAGTAAATCTTCACAGCCTGTTTCTGATCTCAAGCACTTTGAACATTATTTAACATAATGTCATCAACTCCATTCCTGTCGGCTTGTCTGGGCATTTTAATAATAAATGAGGCGACGCCTGTGAGTCAGTTCAGACAGAAAACTCAAGCTGCACAGATTTCACACTGACAAGAGTCATTCTAACAATCTCCTATAAAACACATCTTTACAATGTGGTGGTCTTATTTAAGCTGAAAGATTTCCCTCCTGCTGCTCTATATCGTTGGTTTGCCGTCTCGTACCAGACAGCATCCACCTGCAGGCTCTGACTGGGGTTAGGTTGTAATGTCCTCATCACTGCGAGGAGTGATGAGGTCGGAGCCTAGATGCCAAACTCAAACTGTTTTCATCAGGCCTACAGCTGCTTCAATAAATATTTCAAAAAGTGCAAACGTGAGTCGTCTGACTGAAATGAGGTTATGCTCTCGAGTCTACTGCGTACTACTCTAGTTCCATGAGTTGTCTCAAGCCAGGTCTTTCTAAAAAAAAAAAATCTGCCCATTTTTAAGGGAATGAAAGCTGACACTGATTGGTTTGAGTAATTCAAACTCAGTTAAATTGCACTATGTTGTTTAGATCTTGTGCTTTAGATTGTTTAAGTGTCTCAATGTGTGCCACCTACTGTAAGGCCATTGCAGCCACTTATCAGCAGGTACTATTTGTGTTCTGTCCTCATTCACATCTTCCACGTCTTCTTCCCCGAGAATCTGAGCTATACAGCAATACAATAAGATTCTCCTATTGAGGGGAACTTACGGCTTGATATTAGTTACACATTTGAGTTGTTTCCCTGGATATTTACTTGCTTGAATTTGGGCCTACGGCTTCTCCTGAATTATTCTCTCCACCTTTAATACATTAAGACAAAGATAATAATCAATGCAATTTTAGGCCTTTATAAATAACTGCACTGCCTTGAGCTAAACACTGCTATCACAACGTGCAGAATCTCTAGCAGCTTATGTTCACCCTGTTCACCAGCATGCCAACATTAGCACTGAAAATATTGTACAGCAGTGGGATGAAACCATTAGATCGTCAGCAATAGAGGAAGAAGAAGTTGAAACAATGAACAGCATAAAAGAAAGTTTCATAAATCTTACTCCTGGAGATCTGTAAAGTCACTGAGACTCATCAATCCGGCTTTCTCCTCATCCCTTCCCTCTCTGCTCTCCTCAGATGAGAAGAAGAACAACCTCCCGCAGGACTTCGACATCGACATGAAGGACCCGGAGACCGAGAAGGCTGCTGTGGCCATCCAGTCTCAGTTCAGGAAATTCCAGAAAAAGAAGCAGGACGTGAAGTCGTAGAGCGGACGGCGTTCAGCCGCGTCCTCACTCGATGTGGGCCGAGTCTTGCATGTCAATCAAACTTCACCGTCATGAACTGAGAAGGAGGGTGGGGGTGGGGGTCTTGAAGGCGGAGGTGAGGGGAGGGGAGGGGGAGGCCTGAGGGTAAAAAGCATCTCTGTGAAAGTTTGTGTGAAATTACTTACTTATAACGACTAATATATAAAAAAAATAATCAAGTTCTGAATGTGTGTATTTCAATCTTTCCTTTCATTTTGCTCTTCTTTGACTTTGACTTCGATGACACTTCATAGTTTAGCAGCTTAACATTTCGTACAAAACTTTCAGTGTAAGATACTCATGATGACAGGAAAACAAAAAAACATCTCATTAAACGTCGAACAGCGTTGACTTAAATTCAGGAGGAATATAAAGCCACATGCATCTCTGTGATTGATTTCATCGACTCTGCAGAGTGTCGTAATCTGAACATGTTTCTGCTCGTCTGGACGTCTGTTAAAAGCGTCGCGCCCTCTGGCTGTGTAAAAATGATCCCACGCAGTCAGCAGTGCTTTCATGCTGAACGACTGTTGCTTTTAAAAATCGAATCAATGTCTAATTTGTAACTGGAAGTCGGAGGTCTCCCCTCCATCTTGTCTTATTTTCCATCTGAAGACGTGAACCTCTCTGAGCTGTGTGTCTTTGTTTCGGTTGTAGATGTCGTGTTTGTGATTTGGTTCAGATCGTGTTTTTTCTCTCCTTGTTTTTTCTGTTGTACAAAATCCATTGTGGTTTAAACAATGTCAATGTTCTGTTGGCTCACACATGTATCCTGTACAAGCACATTCAAATATGCATGCAAGCTTGCAGAGATGGACACACACACACACACACACACACACACACAAACACACACACACACACACACACACACACACACACACACACACACACACACACACACACACACACACACACATGCATTTACATACAAAGAGAGAAATAAATAAAGACATTGAAACGGAGTACAAGTTGTTCCTCTGCAATGAGTCCCTTTGTCTTCTTGACTGTGCATGTTATCTACAAAATATGATGATTCGTTACAATGTGAATGTTGAATGAACCGATATGACCTCGTAATAAACTCATCCACTCCCCGCACTACATCACCACGTTCTCAAGTCACTGCAGCAACAAGATCCTCATGAACTGATCTATTTTCTTTTTTTAGCAACCTGCATATATATTGCACATTACTTGACGTTGATTGATGCAAGAGACAGAAAATTTGATTAAAATCTGTGCAGGAAATGCATTAGATCCCTCGTACCCATAAAACTTGTACCTACTCATGTGTCATATCAGATATACGTGTAAGGTCTTATCCATCACTCCTTAATGTATGGTTAAATTAAGGATGCTACAACAACATGGAAACAAGGGTAAGGTCATTGCATAGACTGTATATTAAAAGCAGGAAGAGTTATTTTATACTTTTCTTTAACCTTTTGAAGCCCCAAGTTTGGCCAATTTAGGACTTTGCAGTTTTGCTGTTTGGAGCCAGAAGTGACCATATTTATAGAAGGAGTGAATACACACAGCTACGCCTGTGACAAGTCGCCATGGTAACGACTAATCAATTACAGATTCCCACAAACTAGCTCATTCCCTGCTGTATCGTCTGTATGACTCTACATGGGATTATTTACTAAATGAGCATCTTGAAGAAGACTTGAAACCTGAGATTTGGATCATTAAATCATTAGTAAAAAACAACATCAAGGAAGTAGAAGGCTCATTTTCTGATGGACTTATGTTTAAAACCTGAGATCATATGACACACATATGTAGTCTCAGTGACGTCACCCATTGGTTTCTGAAACAGACTTTTAAAGGCCATTGATGGCGACCGCCATTCTGAAAATATATCAAACTAGCTTTCAGTCAACCCAACAGCAAGCAGAGAGGTGGCAGTCTAAGCCTATAGCAGCATAACTAGGAGCTGGTCCATACCGATGCCAGCTCTAACTATAAGCTTTTCAAAAAGGAAAGTTTTAAGTCTCCTCTTAGAAGTACAGAGGGTGTCTGCCTCGCTGACCCTGACTGGTAGAAGATTTTAAAGGAGAGGATAACTGAAGGCTCTACCTCGCATAGTACATTTAGAGACTGTAGGTACCAGGAGCAGACCTGATAACTAAAGGCTCTACCTCCCATAGTACATTTAGAGACTGTAGGTACCAGGAGCAGGCCTGATAACTGAAGGCTCTACCTCCCATAGTACATTTAGAGACTGTAGGTACCAGGAGCAGGCCTGATAACTGAAGGCTCTACCTCCCAAGTTCTAGAGGGATAATACTGAACTATTAGCTCTTTAAGATAAGATGGTGCCTGGACATTTAGAGCTTTGAAAATGAGAAGAAGGATTTTAAACTTTATTCTAGATGTTATAGGGAGCCAGTGCAGAGAAGCCAATACAGGAGTGATGTGGTCCATTTTAATAGTTCTAGTCAGTACACGAGCTGCAGCATCTGGACTATTGGTTATAATACTTTTGAATGCCTGAAGCCACTGCTACAGAGTATGAGCCAGACATTGAAAAAAAAAACAGCACACGACCGAAACAGCCTGTGTTTATATTTTCCTCAGCAAAGATTCACAGTGAGTGACATGTTTGACTGCAACGAGCTTGTAATGGTTTGCTCTAAATCTGACCATATTTGTGAAATCATATAGTTTTAAAAATTGTTTGCAACTTGGGGCGCTAGCTTAGCTCAGTCAGTTGAACAGACATATACAGAGATGCATCAGCCTCTGGTTTGACTACAAGCCCCGCCCCTTAATCTACTGTATGTCTATCCCACTCTCTCCAACTCACATTTTCTGTCTCTCTTCAGCTGCCTTATCAATAAAGGCTTAATATTCATCTTTAAAAATAATAATTTTGCAATTTGTAAATAGTTGCAGACTTGAAAACTGCCACTTCTTACCTTCTGTCTGCAGCTCATAAGTCTTGCCAGCTTCATTATATTCATGGTCTTATATCACAGGATGGGGGTGGAGGGTGGGGGGATAGTGGGAGGCCCTATTACTCAGCATGGCATCTATATCTGCCTTCCACGTCTGAAGTCCACAACAAATTAAGATTTACTTTCTGCCACACTCAGCTGCTGTCATAAACAAGATACAGGCGAAGGGAATTCTTCCCTCTGATCAGACGGAGAAATATGAAGGTGTCGCCGGCAGCGCTGGGGAAATTATTCTGAAAATGTAAAGTAATAAACACGTCTCAGCGCAGGACTGAAGTAATGAGTGCTGTACCTTTCGGAACAGTTTGAAGCTGACAGCTGGCATTGTTTATGTTTCATTTGTTCTTTTCAGAGATATTTCTTTCTCCTCTGAAATTCATTTAAAGGTTAGGAGGCCTGCAGACATTTCTTCTGGATGTTTCTGAGAGGCCTCTGAGATTTCTCTGCAGAATGATGCTGTCCTCAGAAAAGACCGCTAGATTTGTTTGAAATAGAAAACTCTCACTATCTGAGGTCTGACGATAAGACTGAAGCTCCTGTGAGGAACTTTCAGTTTGTGTCCTTTTTGGTGAACCTGTGGACAAAACAGTACCTTTAATCACTTTTCTGATTATGTCCTGAACATGTGTGGGAAGTTTTTAACAGAAAATCCTCATCTTATTTAAAGGGTTGGTGCATTTAGTTATTAGTACACAAACTTTGTTAAAGTCCAAGACAATAATTGGATGGATTTAAACCGCCTATAATGTTTAGATTCTTTGTGGTTACTGCTTGTCACCAGGGTTGGACTTCAAAATCCGGTTTACCAGTCATTTTCCTGATGGGCCAGCGCACATATAGGTCCTGATTTCTGCCTTTTGTTCTTGAAAATTAAAAATAGCGTCAAGGCCATTTAGCGAGCCGGGTAGAATCACGACTATACAATTGAAGCTTCCAGCCCGCCCCCCTCTTTGTCCTCTTCTCAGAGCGCAATAGTCTCAGGCTGAAGAAAAGCGTCAACTGAGGAGATCACAAGAAGGCACAACAAAAAGTTGGGAGTGCAGAGAAGCAGCAGACACTGCAACATGCAGGGACTGCTGTAGCTTCAACATGTCCTGCCACAGCTGTAACCATCATGCAGTCACATATGATTTCTCTTATCTTTATAACTGTTTGTTGAATTTTACTGATGAAGGGGGTTGCAGTTGAGACAGTTTTAACAACCAAAGCTGTCATAAGAAGCTGAAAGATGAAAAATGAAATGTACTTCAAAATGAGGATAAATACCATCTTACAGCTTTTTCTTTGATAATTACTTGTACTTTTTATGACTTGAGCATCTATTGTGTACTCAACAAAAAAACTTTATTCCCCAAGAAGTCAGTCAAGAGTGAAGAGCCCTGCTTGTAGCTCAAAATCTAACTTTAGCCTCAGGTCTGAGCCCAACGCCACCCACTGCATCATTTTTTAAAATGTTGGTGAACAGCTGAGTTTGGGACGGGGTAACTGGTTGAGTCTGTCAGCATCGTGTTTGCAGGATTCAGGTCTCTTTTTCTTAAGCAGCAGATGTTTTGTGTCAAGCCTTTTTTTAACCCATGAAATATTGATGTTTGTCATTTTAGTACAAAATGTTAATATTACCTCAAGCAGAAGATGATCGGTTTCATCACAGCAGCATTATATGCAGTACATCTTTTATTCTGCTCTATGGTTTCCCACGAGGATTTCCATCGTTTCCCAGAATGCCCTTCCACAACTCAGTCAGACAACTCATGTTTGAAATGTTCGTTGCAGCTGCAGAACATTTTTAGAGTTAAGCATCAAGGCTCCGACCTCATCGCTCCGCCCAGATTGGAGGAATTTGAGATGAGATCATAAACCTCCAGAGTCGGAGCCTGCAGGTGGATGCTGGGGCGATGTTTGGGCTGAAAGGATGAGCACGGGATAGTAGTGGCATTAACAGGGTAAAGGTAGGGATGGGAAATATTGCAGTTTTAAAAGGTTGGAGGGTGAGCTTGTCTGAGTTTTTGTGGAGAATAATGTGATGTAAACTTTGAATAAGCTTGCAGACGTCGCTGCATGTAATGCTTTAACAACAGCATTAACAGTGACCATGTGTTGTATCTTTGAGGGGATATAACTGTGATATAGCAACGCTAAAGCTACCAACTAATAGATCTGGAACATGTTTGTGTCTCAGTTCCTTAGTAAGTCCTACAGCAACAATATTATATATTAAACCCTTAATGGATAAAAAAAAAAAAACAGTCTATACATGTCGACCCTGCCTGTTAGATATATATTACACTGTGCATACTCTACGTTTACTTTCAGTTAAAATGCAAAAATGATCATTTGATCCTCAGGGAATGATGAGACATTGGTGTCATAAATAAATGGTCAAACTAAGATTTACACATTTTCTGCTCATTCAACTCAACAAAGTGATCGTAATCTTCTGAAAAACAGATTTTATACAGCTGACGTACTGCTATATTTCTTTTTCATCTGTTGGAAGCTGCTCCTCCTTCGATGTTTACACTACTCGTTATCGTTTGGTTTAGTCTGACTTGTAACAGAGTTATGATTCATACGTTCTTTTGTTACTTTTCCAGATCAAAAACTACACATTTAATTATGTTATTTGGTGTTTAGATTTCAGACACATGTTCAGTTTATAGCAACACCCAATATAACACGGTTTGTCTCTTGTCCCAATGCTTTCTGGTCTTTAGAGGCTTTGTTTGCTGGATCGAGTCTTCAGGATCTAGTCTTCAGGTTCTCCTTTGTTTTCCATGTTCCCAGTGATGCATGAAAAACTTGGTGTTTAATATTTCAAAAAGATTTTCCTTCCTATGATTTTAAAAGTTTTTTTTTTTTTTTTTACACTTTTCCACCACAGCCGTGCAGAAATCGCTCAAGATGACATCATGACTAAAATGTGTTAAGTTATTTCATTATTTTCATTATATCTTCATCTTTTGTGAGAGGGGGAGATCTTATCCCAGCATGCACTTTGATGATGAAGTAGTGGTGGGATGAAAAACTGGACACCACTAGACGATTGCTCAGAAACACCTGCTGCCTCCTCAGAATGTGTTTCTAAAAGTTATAATGGGCTTTTTTTTTTTTAAAAAAGAAGAAAATTGCCTGCATCTGTTAAAGAGAAGTAGAGCCTTTACTCAGCAGGCTGAAGTTAGCTGCAAAGATTAATGTAAGAGGATGTGTCCAGAGGGCATCTTAACTCTGTACAACACTGCCACCTGCAGGCAAAGAAGCGTCACAATCACAGAAAATGATCTCATGGATGAACATTAAAAACCACTTCCTGCTGACCGCCTTTAGGTCGGCTCGTTGTCGTCGACATGAGAGTAAGACGAGGCGTGTTCCTGCGCAGATTCACGACCCAAAGCAGCCATAAAGCAGAGCCTCCGCCCGCTCTCTCCATATCTCTTCTTCTTCTTCTCCTCCATCATCTCCACATCAGTCACTCATGTCAAACCCTTTGAGGACACTTTGGGGAACAGCCATTTTATTAATCAAATTTGAACTTTGTGTTAGTTTCTCTTTATTCCAGTGCCACCATGGTGAACACTCATGTTAAAAATAAAAAGTGACATTTTTTTTGTTAAAATGTATAATCATAATGAAGACAGTTAATCATAGAAACTAATCATAGAAACGGACAAAATGACCTCACAGCATTTTGGATCAAACTCTTCTCCCTTCAAAGAAACAGAAAGAACAGAAAGGGGCCAGGGTAGACAGGAACAAAAAAACAGATTCTTACGTATATCCACATTTTTTTTTTTTTTAGATATTTCCCATAGACAGTATAGGTTTGGTTTGAAGGGGGGATTCTGCTGGATTGTCTCACGTTTATTTTTTTTTCCCTGTAGAGGAGCATCACCGCAATGCAGCGACAGTAAATCTACTGAGGAGAGTGAGAGCCGTGAAGACTCTACCTAGTGCACTGAGAGTAGGGGGGTCTATCTGGACACACTTGAGTCGGGGTGTTGTGAAGTGCAAACCATCAGTTCTCTAAAGCCTCCCTATTCTAGCTAACATCATTCACCACCCTGGCAAACAAGCAGTGGCAAACTACACCTGAATACACAGCTGGAGAGCGTCCGGCCCTGTAAGTATACTCACAACATAGTTATTTTCATCATTACAGTACAGTATAGAGCAATAGTTTTCATAGACTTTTCATATCTTTTTTCATATTGCACCATCAGAGAATGGGACACAGAGAAAGATCAACAGAGACTCCATTTCCTAATTAAAACGAGATATGTGCAAACATGACTAAGGACTTTATTAACCAAATCAATTCTTCCCTGTAATATCCACAAATAAAAGTGATTTCTCTTTTTATATATATATTTATAGTAATAAGAATAATAAATCTTCACATTGGATCATTTCATAGTGTGACAAAATGCTCGACTGGGCCGTTCCAGCCTCGATCGTAATCCTCATTGTCTTTTTAAATTGGTCAGTCCCCATGCATCCATAGGAAATAGATTTTTTTTTCTTCAAAAAAAGTAACAATTTGAGAGCAGCTGAAAAGTTTGGACTGGTGTCAATTGCTTTCATTCCAAGATTTTCTGCAGAGTTTCATTCAGTGTTTCAGAAGGATATTCCATAGGAAAAAAATGACTCCAAATCGTCATCTTCCACTCCAGAAAACTAAAGAAAGATGTCCGGCTTCTTATGAAAACATCGTAGTAATGGTGAGAATAGATCATTTGGTAATCAATAATTAATGATCATTAATAGCTGACAACTAACAATTAATAATCACTGATTAATTATAAAGAATTAACAAGAATCAAGAATAAATAATGCTCCCTCGTTACTCAATTAGTTTGGCAAAGCTCCGTCTGGAGTCGTTTCCGATGAGTGAATTTTTTTTCTCAAGTGAAAAAAAAAGAAAATACAAAGAAGAGATAAAAGAAAGCTCTAAAATAAATAAAAGGAGATTAGTAAAAGTGACCCCGCCCTGTGAGGAGGGGGCGTATATACAGAACTGCGTGGTGAGAGTCAGTTTACTGCACTTGAGTGGTAAGTCCAGTGTTAGAGTGAGTCCTTGTCCCGCCCCAGGGGCCCCTGCTGTTATACCAGCGTGTAGGACTTTGCGTACGGGTTGCTGCTCTGTTTGAGATGTCCTCGCGAGTCCAGCAGGGACTCCTGGGAGGTGCTGAGCTTGGCGGCCTGGGCCAGCTCCGAGCCCTCTCTGTGGGGGAGCGTGGCCGCAGAGCCAGGCTGCCACTGGGCCACTGGGTCCCTGCTGGCCTGAGGGGCCTCTGTGGGCGTGGGCGGGGCCATGCGTGACGGCCGCTTCAGAGAGCGGCTCTTCTGTGGCTCCAGACACGCCTGACCCATGGCTGCTCGCTCCGTACTCGCTGTCCCCCTGGAGGAGCCCGAGCAGGACATGCCCCGGTTCAACAGGAAGTCCATGCGCAGGTACGGAGGAAGGTGAACCAGCTCACCTCCTGCAGGACGACACACACACACACACACAGGTAAGAGTAAAATATGAGTTCAGATTGCTCAGATATTCCTGCACAGCTTTAACTGATTTGTTTTTTTAAACTTTAACCTGGTCTCAGATAACATCAAATCACTGTTAAAAACATCAAAAGGCAGAATTCATGTGATCCTGAGTGCTGAGGAGCTGGATTTTTAGATGATTGTACGTTTACTATGTTCATATTGGACAATACAGTCAACTCTGTAAGTCAGGAGAGAAAGGTGGAAAATTCTCCATAAAATAAAGTTTACCTTTTTATTATGCATGTCTGGACAGTGTCTTGTTTTATTGCAGCTGGGTTGTCTTATAAACGGATCACTTATACTTGTAACTTTTATCAAAATAATAACTTTACATGGACGCCATATAAACTCATATTTCATTCATATATAATTTAGAAAAAAAGGTGCTATATTGTTATTTAAAAAATATAATCTATTTAAAAATTTGCCTGGGTTTGTCCCAGCTCCTTCAGATGAAACCATTAAAAAAATGTCTGACAGGTGCTGGTATCAGAGCCACCACTAGAGGGGGCTGTGAGGACACATATGGGTACCACACATGAAGTGACAGCCCAGTCAGGAAAGGAGAGGGGAGCAGCTTTCCTTGTACATTAAGGAATTCCCAACATATTCCTGAAATATGCTGTTAAAGTCTCCTCCCAAGCAATGATTTAAAACCATCAGGATCTGTGATCACTTCAAGATGAACAACAATGTAGCTTAGCTTCATTACATCTCTGTGTCCTTATCAAAAACACATAAGAATAAAAGACTTGATCTTGATCTCTCATAGTTTTCTCACCTTTAGAGGTGATGAAGACACAGTTCTATCAGCTCAACCAATCAGAGCATCTCTTTTCTTTATGCACTGAGTCACACAGACATTCGAGCTGTCTACCTGCAGCCTCGCTCCGACACTGACCTCGTCTAACGTGATGCGCTAAGATCTCACCTTCAGCCTTCCCCCTGTTACTGTATATACATTATACTTTCACTACTGCATTAGACCAGACTACCTCTTTCAAATGAAGACTATCTCTCTTTAAACAGAGTTTAATATTCTGCTAGTCATTCATATCAAGCCTGATTATTACATGATTTATCAGGATCAACATTTGAGCCTCTTCATGACACAGTAATACTCATCATTTACCAATCATCACTCTGAATAATCAAGAGCTCCTCCGAAACTGCTGTGGTCAATGGGATTTAACAAGGCAGCATGGCAGACCTGAAGTGATGCTACATCTTTTTAATCCTAGAGTTAGAATAAGTTGATGTTTTAATTAATTTGTTGCTCTTAACATCTGTTAATATTCAGTTTGACTCCCCTTAACATCTTGGTAATTTAAAATAAAAACAAGGTACATGTGCCCTGATTAAAGGATAAATGCAGGAGGCATCCCTTATCCCATTTCTGCCCCTTTGCTTCACTGATAAGTTGCATAACATACCCTATGGCCCTTAGTTGCCATAACAACCAAAGCGGCATTACCACCTTCAACAGAACCAGACTGTTTTGATGCAAGCTAACCAGGTAGTGACAATGCTGATGCCACCTAGCCTCCCATATGGCCACTTCCAACACTGCACAACAACAGGCGGAAGTGATGAATAGGAGGAATAGGCTAGTGAAAGAACCGTTTATCTAACGCATCTCTTAATCTCTGATTTATCAATAAGAGAGGCAACGTCTCTTATTGGAAAAAAAATTATAATTATTTCTTTAAACCTTTTTTATTTTTGTTAAAGCCTAAAGGTGAGAGGGTGGAAAATAGATTTGTGTTTAATTGTGATGTTTTTTGAAGTCAGTGGTGAAAATTAAATATATTGGAATTTACCTTCATGTGCACTCTTTAATTAAATTGCTGAGAAGTTTGGGATTTGATGACTTTAAAGGTCACTAAAATACACTTCACCGTGTTTCTCTAACACTAATATGTGTCCCTAGTCGGTCTTAAACCCCCAAAAAGAAAAGTCCATCCTCTCTGTCTTTTGCCTGCTCCACTTTTCAGAAAATGTGTGCTCAAACAGGCCGTTTGGAGATTTTCCCTTCATGACATCACAAAGGGCAGTAACCCCTCCCCTAGGTGGGTTACACTCCCACAGCTAGGTGTTTGTTCTGCCCTCTGAGTCTGCCTTCTCACTGTAAACAATAGGGCCCTTTTTCAAACCGGCCACTACCCCCTACCCCTACCCACTACCCCTCCGTTTGCGCGTCCCCGCGGAGGGTCCGCCATATTAAGTCCGTCCCAAACCAACTAGCGGGGAGTGGTAGCGGGTTATAAAACCCTCCACCAGCGAGTGTGCACCGATGCCGACTTTCGGCTCACGTGCAACGTCTATTGTGTCCGGTCGTCATGGATGAAGCAAACTGTGAGTTCCGTGCAAGTGTCTATAAACACTGATCCAACTAAGATAGACATTTAATATCCTCATACAGACGTTAACAACTTCAAATGTGTACTGAGGATCAAATATATGTTTATTTATTGTAAAGTGTTTTATATTTACAGGGACTGTCGCAAAAACAAAAGAATATTAAATCATGTTGCAGAGAACTTTTCACTGTTAATATTTATTTCTTATTTTTCTACTTTTGATGTCTTTGTGAAATCTAAATTCAACAACAATAAAATACACTTTTTGCTGCTCTGATGTTCAACAATATTATCTTTGTCTTTGCATTAATTTAGGACACCCTGATCTAAAAATTACAATAAATTAACTTAAATGATAAATTACAATAAACAATGTAGGCTCAATCTAATAGTTTTGTTATAAGTCTACACTAATATAACTAAAGAAGAAGAAGAACAATCTAGGCTACATAAATATTTTTACAGAATGCATTAGCTGCAAAAAAAAAGCTGTTCCCGCAAGATACCGCAGAGTAACCATGGTAACACACAGTTCCTGTTTCCGTGTGAGAGAGGGAAGTTATTCCCAAAGCCTGCCGCTGTATTTCTACCCTACACCTTGATGAAGGAGACTTCACTCAGCTGAGAGTGTGACTTCTGACGGAGTGCACTCTGTCACGGAGGGGGAGGGTGTAGGGGCTGGTTTGAAAAAGGGCCTAGGACATGGAGCCAGAAAACCTGAGCCACCCAAGCCCTTCCAGAGAGGGGGCGTGGTCAGACACAGCTCATTTACATATTTAAAGGTACAGACACAGAAACAGTCTGTTCTGAGCAGGGCTGAAATAGAGGGGTTTATAGACATGATCAAATACAGGATCAGAGTGGATTTAGAACAAGAAACTTCACAGACATGTTTTGAGGAGCTCTGAGACTTATTTAAAATGGTTGAAGAGGAGGAGGATATGTGACCTTTAACCTATCTGAGACCATCATCCAGTTAGAAACAATTGGTAACACTTCATGGGGATTCACTGTTAAGAGTTAAAGTTATATGTTGGATATAAATATTAGAGAAGAAGCTGAAGTTAAGAGATTAGTGTTATCAGCATCAATAAGCGGGGAGGAGTAATAAAGGTTAGCGCGATGTCAGCGCTCAGTTCGAGACAGCTCTGTGGTCTTTGTCAGCAGGTCTCACCCGGTCTGTGGGCCTTGGGCACAGCCATGTTCATGACCCGGCTGACATCCTGAGGCTTGGGCGGGGAGGCAGTGAAGCGGCAGATGCCTGACTCGGATGGCGTGCTGGAGGTCAGGCTGTCGGTGTAGTCGTTGGTGCCTGCCGTCATCTGCTCCGAGGAGGTGTCGGAGATGAAGCACTCGGTGATGGTGAACTTGGCGTGCCGCAGCTGCTCCTCCATCTTAGCGTGCTCGTAAGCTCTGGCCAGCTCCTCGTAGGTGGAGGAGGCACTCTCTGTTGACACCATGCTGCTCCGCGCTCGGTCTGCACAGGGGGGCGGGTTAGTGGAGGGATTAGTCAAAGTTAGTGGTTAGGTACAAACTGGTTGTTAGGTTAGAGACGACGAGTGCTTCTGTGAGACTTCTTACCTGTGTCCTGAGATGGGCTGACGCTGTAGCTGTCACTCTCTTTGTCCACAGAGCCAGCCACTCTGGGTGTGGGCAGCCTCCAGTCGGTGCTGAGAGTGTGGGAGGAGACGGGCGGGTGGGGGCGGTTCAGGGTCCACTGGCTGGCGTAGCGGTTTCGAGCAGCTGGACCGGCTTTGGCTGTGCGGCGAGCTGTCGGGTCTGAGGATGAGGAGGAGAGAGTTTGCTGTTTATGCACTGATTGAATACAACAACAACTTAAAGCTGTAATAAAACTCAATCAAATGGTCATGGTATTGTTTTATGAAAACACACAGTTTTTTTGAATTTATCAACAAAATGTCTTAAACCTACAAACCTTTATACACTTTGAGCTTTTGACCTACAATACCAAAAAAAACTGATCAGTCAGGAAATGTCTGCAGACGTTTTATCATGTAAGAAATACAGTAATAATAGAAGTGAGCAACTTTACGGTCAGGCATTTTAAAAAAGTAAAAGAATATGTTCTTTAAAAGGGTTCTACGGAGACCCTGAAGTCCCAAAAAGTTACAACAAATATCTCGATCCCACAAGTTATTATCTAACTTGTGTGCACAAGATATTTTCATTTACTTTTTGAGACGTCAGGGGGTCCGTAGGGTTCTGAGTAAAGTCATCTTAACTTTTTAAGACCAAATTTACAAAGCACTATTAGTTACTGATGGTTGAAAGTGTAGATTTGAGGTCACCAGAGGTCAGAAACAGTTTCTCTGGAACCAAAAGGGCATCTAGATTCCAAACTGTTATTTATACTTGATTTATTACACATCTTATATGTGTAGCATGAGTAAGGGTCTGTAATAGAGGAGTCAACAGAGGTCATAATAAAGACATACACCAGTAGGATGATTTCCTGACATGACAAAAGAGATTCCCTTTTGGAGTTTTTAGCCACAAACAAATAGAAAGCTGTTTGGTTTGTCTCCTGCATGCACACTGACACACACACATAAAACACAGTCCTACCATGTGTTTCACTCTCGTCTACTAACAGACAGACAGGCGATGCTTTCTGCCAGCAGAGTCAGTGATGACACTACATAATAACATTTGATGTAACATGCTTGAAAACTTTGCCCTGCAGATGTTTTATAAGGAAGGTAATTCCACCAACATGTTTGTGAGAGCTTAGAGATACACACACTTTTTAGTTTGATGGGTTTTGCAACTTGAATGCAACTTTGAGTGTATGATATTAAATGGGGCATATATACATGATATATGGGATGTATGTTGCAGTTTGAAAAAATAAGCGTGAGTGTGGTGTGGTGACTTGAGTTGTCTGAACTTGCCCTAGCATAAACAAAAATAATGAAAAATACAAAATGACAAAAGTAAAAAGTGCTGATTTGGAACACACACAAACACAAATTACATGTTCATCCAATGAAGCTAAAGATGAAAAAAAGCGTCCGTACTGGACTTACTGGTTCCTGGTCTGGCGTCAGACACATCTACCAGCGGACCGGTGGCCTGAGACAGGGACTGGTAGTGGACTGTGTGGGTGACTGTGGACGACTTGTTCTGTTTCTGGGTCTCCCCGAAGTCGTTATCAGTCAGCAACACAGTGGACCTGTCGTCTGTGGGAGAGCAACGAAAAACAAGCCGAGTTAATCATCTCCTTTAAATGTTAATATAAAAAAAGTGTATCGCTTTCTTCACGGCAGCAGCGCACAGCAGCGGTGAGCTTACCAACAGTCTCCATGGTGTCTCTCTCCTCGATCAGCAGCTGGGCTCTGGGGATGTCGATGTGCATGCGGAGCGTCTGTTGCTGTTTGTTAATTGGCTCAGCTGGACGTGTGTTTTTACTGAGAGCACAAAAACAAAAAGAGGACTTCATTATCCTAAACCCTAGTCATAATGAATTCTCCTCAGTACTAGCAGGTCCATTTGCATAATGAGATATTTGGCTGCCAGTAAAGTTGTTGAACTTTCTTACCTCATGAGCATTTCAGCCAAACTTTTTGCATCTGGAGAAAAAAAAGACAAAACATAATTTAACTAGTTGCGCATACAAAGTTGCTCGACATACTGTTTTTGTTTCAAATCTACTAATTTCCAGTGCCTGATTTCAGGACTTCTCAGAAGATTTTTTAGACATTAGACATCAGAAAACAAAAACCCCAATTATCCTTATGTGAAGCGTATTGTGGTTTAAAGTAACAAATGTATGATACTCTCAAACTACTGTATGTATAGTATGATGTTGTCAACATTTATATTTTGAAGACAACTATTACAACACTTGCAATCACCGGCCATCGCTGTTTGTCCAACTCCTACGTTCTTTTGTCAAACATATCGGCTCAAAGAGAGAAAGAACGTACAGCTGCAGTCTGTATTAATGTTCCCAGATTATAATGAATACTATCATGTTCTCACATGCTTTTTAATACGCAGAGTCTGTGCAACCAAACCATAAAGCTTTTTGACAACTTTTCTGATGACGATGCACAACTCATTAATGTTCAAGCTGGACATCTGCTTATTTGTGATGCTACATAAAGATGAAATCAACGATTATTTACATTTCTTTTTTTAATTAACCGAGTAGCAGATGTCTGGATTGGATACAGTTCACTAGGGGGCAGTGCTCCCCTGCTGCACAGGTGAAGAGGCAGCTCAGCAGTGTGTGTTCAGATTTGCTTGCATGTTTCATTTAAAAGAATCATGATTGTTATATCTAACAAAAGAGAAGTATTTTACAATACTTCTATAAATCCATCAATAATTACTCTGTTTGGTTCAATTTGTTTTTTAGTGTGTAGTTTGGGAAACCACAAAACTCAATGTTTTTTGTTCAATGTTTTAAAAAAAAAAAAACCCTCTCATATCTCACCTCGGAGCCTCTTGAGCCGCTGCTCCCTCCTCCTCCTCCTCAGCACCAGCAGCCCGATGAAGATCACCACGATGCCCACCAACACACAGGAAATGGTCACCATCATCTTCAGACCTTCACCGCCTCCAGAGCTCTCCTCACTCACGTTTGGAGCCTTCACCAAAGGTGCAATGGTACCTTTTGCAGAGGCGATAATAAAGTGTGTGTTAAGAGGGATACCAGAGCTAACCACACACACAGACACACACAGAAACACACACACACACACACACACACACACACACACACACACACACACACACACACACACACACACACACACACAGACATACACAGACAAAGGCTTTAAGACCCTCTATTCTCTAAGAGAATCAAAGTGTTACTGTTGGGAAAAACACTTGACTGCTGATATCCACAGGAATATATTTAGAGTTACAGCTGACTTGAACATGTTGTCATAATAAGCAATCATGTTCAGTGTAGCATTACAAGCTCATACATAGTTCCCATTATACCAAACTGCCCTGAACTCCTACTTCATACTGTAACTAGACTCTCTGATTTTCCTTTTCAGCAGCTGCAGGACGATCCTCACAGGAAAAGGGAAGTTTTTGGTCTTAACATCAGAATACTCATGAGCTCCCAGCATGAAATATGAGCTGATAGCATCTTTCATCTCCTTTATCTCATCAAAGATCATTTCATCATTTTGTGACTTGTGTGTGGGCGCTCCTGAAGGCCTGTGGTGGCGGTTTCATAAGCAGCGATGCTAAAGCCCTTGGAACCGGCACAGAATGTGTTTTTTATTGCCCGATTCATCAAGGTTAATTCAATCATCTGCAGCTTCCAGCTCTGAGGTTAAAAGAAGTGTTTTTTTACCTCTTTGTTTCAAACTGCAATATTGTATCCTAAATCAAGGCGAAGATAGGCTACCGTTACTATGACAAATCCTTCTTACCAAGATGTTTTTCTGTCACAGAATATCACTTATTTCAAGATTTTTAGTCTTTCATAAGATTAAATTCATACTTGAAACTTCAATAAGCAGAATTATAAAGACTTCGATCACAACTGGAAAGTAAAAAATGGTCCAAAGTCAGGATTTCTTATTTGAAGTATCTCATTCTTTACATCTCTCTTCATACTGAGAACAGAAAATAAACAAATCTTTAAAGATAGAGTCAGTAGACTGTGTCCCACAGACTCTGTATTTTAATGCTTTGGTTGACTTGATACGTTTCTGGGTGGGGGGCTGTTGTGTTTCCCTCGCAGACGCAGAGTTGGCCTGCTTTCTGTTGGACAGGCAGGCGCCAAACACCCGTGATTAGCTTATGCTAGCGTGCGGTAGCTTGCAGTGACGGTACACGCAGTAAACGTACACACAGTAAACGTACACACAGTAAACGTACACACTACGTCCTGCAGTGAGTGTGCACTTCTGGGTGCGATGAGCCCAGGAGGAGGGGCCCAGTTTGAATGTTGTGTTTACAAGCTGCAGCGAAAAATGCTACTGACTGTACCTTTAAATCTTTTATTTGTGTCAGAGAAATGTGCTTCTTTTAAGTAGAAGAACTACATTGAAGATATCTGTGGGTTCTTTATAAGTCAATATTTTATTACTTTTTTAAAAGATCTCGGTAAGCGATATATCTCCCTTCTTTTCAAAGATAATTTTGAAGATTTTCAGCAATATGTCCTCTGTTTAAATGCTTCTTTTCTTGTTTGTGAGAGCTAACCTGCATCGTGCTTTAAGCTAAACTCAGTTTGCAATAGTTAGGGGAAACTTTGTTCTTCTATTAGATTCTGCACTTTTTCTAAAGCCAGGGTTCCCTGCCATTTCCTTCAGCCTCGTTAGAGTTTTCAGAGTATTGGTAAAGTAATGTGTGTGAAAACAGGATTGTCCCATGTTATCGTGTTTACTCACTGCCGTCATAGCTGAGCGTTGCAAACTTGACCCTCTTCTCAGCGTAGCCGGCGCTGTTGTAGACCTTCATCTGCAGCTCGTACCAGGTTGCCTCCTGCAGGTCGTACAGGATGTAGCTCTTGGTGAGGGAGGTGCGCTGAGCCGTGGTCCAGGTGGGCGCCTCGACGGCCCGATACTCCAGAGTGAAGGAGGTGATGGGGCAGCCGCCGTTATTCCAGCCGTTCAGGTTGAGTTTGACTCGAGTGGCGTTGATGCTGGTGAAGAGCTCCTGTTCTTTAGAGTACTGAGGTTCTGTATGGGCGGAGGAGGGAGAACGTCAGTGTGTGAGGAGGGGAAGTATAAGAGAGATGATAATGATGTTAAGGTTTTTTCTTTTTTGCAACAAATGCGATTTATGTGCCTGTCGATGATGATGATGGCAACAAATCGAGGAAATACATGTATGTGTTGATGTGACGATCAAAAGATGACTTTGTTATATCATACCTTTCCCATGAGTCTTTGCTTCAATGATCTCACTAATGCGTCCAGGCCCCACTGCATTCTGGGCCGTGAGTGTGAACTTGTACCAGGTGCCACACTTGAGGTTCTCCAGGCGATACGAGCGCTCGCTGGGACTGATGGGAAAGTTCCCCCACTGCTCGCTGTTATCCTCCGAGTACTGCAGGATGTAACCTGGAAAACAGAGAACAGTGAGTTAACAGCTCGCCCACGGTGTTATTGAGAAGGTAAGCAGAGATAAAGGCAGAGACAGAAACAGATCTATATCTGACCTCGAATGGAGCTGCCTCCGTTGTCTCCGGGGATCCAGGACAGGGTGATGGAGGTGGTGGTCGTCTTGGTCACTGTGAGGCGAGGCTGGTCGGGTGGAACTGTTGAGAAGAAAACACCACAAATGAGTCATTCTAATGAAGAGCCAAAACATTTGTGATGTAGTATTTGCAATTTGATTCTGTTTATTTTCTCATGGTGCAAAAGGAGATTGTTTGTGCCCATGTTTCACTGCCTGCACTCAAGCCATTCCTCTGACATACATGAGAGTTATATTTGGAAACACTGACATACAGAAATCCAATGTTCATGTGCCCAAACTTTACATATCTATTTGCTTTTATTATTATTTTTACATAAAACTCATGCAGCAGGTGGACTCATTTCTAAACTCATAATATTCTTCTGTGTGCAAGCAATGTCGTACAGGGAGTTATGTTTTTTAAAGGTTTATTAGGGTCTTTTTACACCTTTACTTTAGAGACAGGACAGTGGATAGAGTTAGAAACAGGGTAACAAGAGAGAAGTGGGAGAGTGGGGAATGATGTCTTGATATCTTTTCCTTAATGTGGCTTTTTCTTTACTCTGTGATAGAAAATATAGCTGCTGCATTTGGCTGGAGTTCCATACTGACAGTGATTTAAGATTACAGCCCAACAAGTGACCAGAGCAAAACGTCAGATGGTAACTTGATGGGCAGAACTCCACAGATGGGTGAAGTCACAGCTAGAATCCAATCCACATCTCTTGTTTCACTCCTGTCCAGTTGGTGGCAGCAATGCACCTCTAAACTGGTTATATTCTAAAAACACTAGATGAAGAAGATATCCACCAACCTTAAAGACAAAGTTGTGTAAATGCATTAACACAGATCTGCTGCTGCAGCATGCTCATCCACAAAGAGCTTGTCTGTCAGTTTCTGATCGGCACTGGTTGTTAAAGTTTGGTACAGAAACGCAGTTTTTTCCACAAGTGATATTTCTTACCTTGGACCTGCAGGTTGAGGACGATCTTGTCCGACCCAAAGCTGTTACTGGCCACACAGGTGTAGTTCCCAGAATCCTCTGCTTTAATCGTGCGGATAATAAGGCTGCCGTTACCGTGGACGCTGCGGCGACTGTCAATCACAACAGGTGCTGGGGTCCCATTTCTGAAACATAGACGAATCCAGGATCAATTATTTCAGTCATATACATGAATTGTTGCAGACTGTGGACAGGTGCATTCATCAGTATACTGTAAGTGTGTATTTGCTCTGTACTCACATCTCCTTCATCCACTTGATGGTCGGGGATGGATCACCCACTGCCTTACAGGGCAGCACGATGTCCCTCATCCAGGGTGTTGTCACCGTCCTGTTGAAGGTCAGGATCCGAGCTGGGGCTGCAGAACCACACACATACACTTCATGAGCACACAGAGGAGGTGCACTTACTCTACATACTGTCTATTTAAGGGTGCACTCACACTGACAATCCGTACCGTGCCTAATAACGCTTCAACCCTAAAGTCCAGGGAGGCAATCTTAAGCCCGGTACAGGACAACGTTGCCTTGTGTGAGTGTGCTCTAAGTGTACCACAGTTCAGCTCCACCTACCCTCAGCCATTGGTTTGACGGTGATGATCTCACTGGCGTTTCCTCGCCCCGCTGCAGTGACGGCTACCACCCAGATGCTGTACTGACGGTTCCTGCTCAGGTTGGGGATGCGGTAGAAGAAGACATCTGGAGCCGCCTCAAACTCGCTGCTCACCTGTGAGAGAGAGGACATTCAGAACGTTTACTATCTTCTGCTGCAGATCAATTAAAAATAATCTGATTTAACACTTGAACGCAAGTCTGGTGATAGTCTCCATTTATCTGCTATAAAGAGTCTCTATGATATGTCTGATGTCAATGTAAGCTTGAGTTTTATTGAACACTAGCAGCCTTATCCATGCATTCATGTTTATAAAGTGACATGTCCTCATAGTCATGATTAGTTGATTTTGAATTCATCCGGTTTAAAGCCCTAAATAATTCAAAGCCTTCACACAGAAACGTACATTTGGTCTGATACTGACGGTGCCATTTGACTTTGTTTAAAGAGTGTTACCGTGGGGTGGGGGTTGGAGCAGAAGACGGTGTACTTCCTGATGATGCCGTTCACTTTGAGAGGAGGAAGCCACGACACAAACACCACCGAGTTGGATGCAGCTGCTGCCTTCACGCCCGCCGGAGGACCAGGAACTTAACGGAAAAGATGATGGAGTTCAAATCTTTTTCCCCCACATTAAAATAATATTTATGGTGTGATACTGAACAGTGTGATAAAAGTAGATGATAGACGTCTCAAATTCTAAAGCACTTTCTGCTGAATGCAGGTCCACTTAATAATCATATTTAAAAACCCTGTCTCAGTTTTACTACAGGGCTTCAATCACTGCTGGAAAATATCGCCAAGTTAGCAAAAGACCTACATTTTTAATTTAATGTGAGGAGCAGACTTACTCTAATTCCTCGATGCCCTACAGCAGTGAGTCAAATTCAGTCTCCGGCACATTCATCAGAGAGGAACAAGCTTTTATTTCAGATGATGTGACTTAAGTCTTCCTACCATCCTCCTTGGTGCGGGTGTAAATCTGTTCACTGCGGACTCCATCTCCGGCTCTGGTGAAGGCTAACACCTGGATGCTGTAGTTGGTGTACTTCTCCAGTCCGTCCAGCTCCAGAGAGGGCTTCGAGGTCGTCACGTTCCTGATCTCTCCGAGCTCTGATGGACAGAGAACAAGAAAGGAGAGAAGAGAGAGAGAGAGAGAGAGAGAGAGAGAGAGAGAGAGAGAGGATACAGTTTAATGTAGCGAGGACAAGTCTGCTAAAAGGCCTCGTCTAATCAAAGGCTCTGAGTGTAAATACTCTTCTGATATGACAAGCTGCCACTGGTGCAAACCTGTAATGGATATATTATACAGCAGATCAGGTACATTAAAGGAGATGTAATGCTCGAGGGTGTCATATCACAGCCTTGGATTGGACGTCATGTTCAATCATAAAGTTTAAACAAGCCCACGTCCAAGGTCTAAGGAAGTGCTCGGCCTTGACTTGCAACCTGCTCATCTCAGCTCTTGGAGTTGAGTTATTGATGTCTCTCTTATCGTCTAATCACCTACTTAACAATGTATTCTTCCTACTTTATATTGTCTACTATATCAACTCTTAACCCCTGAAATAAGCACACGCTGGCGGGAGTGCAGACATGTAATGTGTACAGTTAAATACATTTTAAGCATGGGTGTGTTTTATGTGTGTTTGCCTTGTTGTCTTGATGTCCAGCTTTACTGGACACGTATAAAAATAAAAATAAAAATAAAAATAAAATACCACAATCAAACCTGAAGCAATGAGTCAGTTAAAGGTACACAATACTTAAAATTGTACATTTGTACTTGAAGCCCCCGTAAGACGTTTGAGGTGATTATGAAACAGACTGAGGTTAATACTGATGCCTCTTTATGATCCACGAAGTTCATCAAGACAATCAGAAACAAGATTAGTGATTAGTGATACATTTGACTGTTACAAGAAAGCAGGATGAGATTTTATGTTTGAAAATACTACTAGCACTTTGTCCACAGGGGGCGCCAAAGTCGACAAAAGTTCCTCATCGAAGCATTAAGAGGTGTTGCTTGGACTAGTTGATTAGCCGCCTTGCCATCATCTAACTACAAGCCATGACATTGAATCGTTTATATCTTTATGTTCTGGGTTCTAGTCCTGTTTGAATCTGGTTCATCACAGTTGAAATGAGAAAACTTTACTTTTCAATGCGTTATATTAAACTGAGACTAAACCTGAATGCGAGCAGCGTACGTCTATCCATCTACGTGTGTTAGTGTGACCTTACAATAGGCATGACCTGTGTCTATCTTAGAAGAAGACACATCACTGTGATACTAAAGTGATCCAACAACACACAGATATGCAGCACTGTTTGTTAGAGAGTGTTTATGTCTCCCTCTGCTGGTCAGTCACTGATGTACTGACGATTACTAAGGATTGAGGGGTAACAAATACTAAAGTGTTTTATCACAAATCAAACCTGTTAACTTTGGAACATTGGCCACTAAATGTGTGAAACCTGCATAAAACATGAGCCGAAGCATTTGCAAATGATTTAATCGTGATATTTCCTCCACAGAGCAGCAGACTGTTACCATGCAAACTAGTCCAGGCTGTCAGATCTGGAGCGGTCACGGTCTGTAAACCGGCCAACATGATGTGACAGTAAAGGGGTCAGAGGTAATCGAGCTGTCACAACCGATCCCTCTGACACAAACCGGCATGTGACGACAGCATGCCACGCTGTCTGCCCTCAGCAGGAACATGCAGACTGTTGGCCAATAATGGAGATTACCCAGGTACCCAGAATACACCTGGATTACCGGTACTATTGCTTACTCAATGGCAATACATTCCACTGTATTATTTTTATTGTAAATGGTAAGTTATTGTCTTATTTCACACTGTAAGATATTTGCACAGCCATCATCTTGTCCCTCCATGCAAAGCTGTACAGCTCTTCTGTTACATCTTGTGTATCATTTTGTTTGTTTTATTTGTACATTCTATTAAATTAAAGTAGGAGTACTGCTTTTCATTAGCTTTCTGCTTCCTTTATTCTACGTTTTATATTCATGGTTTTTGCACCAAAAACACTGAGACAAATTCCTCGTATGTGTTAACTTACTTGCCAATGAAACTGATTCTGATCCATTAAAAGGTTTTTTAACTCGTAACATTTTGGATTCAGCAGAGATCACAGGATCAAACATCATGTCTTATAGATGCTCTTGGATGTAAGCACACAGGAAAACGACTGATTTGCAGTGATATTTGTGTTTTTTGTATTTCATTAAACACAAAAAAGACAAATTTATAGATAAAGAATACAAAAGTGCTACAAGTAGTCAAAAACTCAACAACCAACCTTGAATCATGCAGATCACAACATCTTGAGTGATGAATGTTTTTGTGTCTCTTTATATTGCTTACTTGAATATTTGAAAAATTTTGAAATCTCAATAAGATCCAAATGTTGTTTTGTGTTTTTACATATAAAACACAAGGAGTGATATAAGTTCAGTGTGTGCATGTTTTGTAGGAACTTTGTGGTCATATAATCTGCAGTAAAAAAGCTATAATATGAATCTTTGCTGGTAAAATTACAATCAAGCAGCTTTTAGTTTTTACTGTATTTTCATAAAGTTCAGATTCTTCTGGACAATGTCAGCAGCACTTCATTTTAAAACCTTTAAAAGTGATCCCTCCTGTATAAAACTGTATTCTTGTGTTTTAGTAGAAGTGATTAGATAAAGACGTGTACCTCCATCAGGCAGGTTGGCCCAGTAGATGACTCTAAAACCCAGCAGGTTCCCGTTCAAAGCGTCTTTGGGAGGAGTCAGCCAGGACAGAGAGATGACCTCTGGAGACGTGGCTGTGGCCTGGACGTTCTCCGGAGGACGACTCGGCACTGAGGGGGGGGGGGGGGGGGGGGGGGGGGAGCCAAGAGACACATAATGAAAAAAACTCTCTAACAACATGCTGCAGCACCCTCTGATCTCCACCAGGGAGCGATATATCCTCACAGATCTCTCAATTGTGATGTCTTGCTTTTTGAGAACAGCCAATTCAGGGATGTTTTTATTTTGAAATCATCAGATCCTAATATATTAAATGTATGACATCTCATGTCTTTGTAGAAACTTTGGTGTTTTTTTTTCTCAGCTGCTCTTAGTGTCACCTTAAAAAATGACTTTATATTATATTTCAATGTCTTCTTCTATTATTCAGAGTTTTCCCTAAAGAATCATATTTCATTGAGTTTTGTATGTCGTCATAGCCTCTCTTACCGTCCTCCAGAGTGGTAGCTGCCACCTCTGTCGATGAAGGCCCCGTTCCTGCACTGTTACTAGCCTGAACCACGACGCCGTACTGTGTGAACTTCTTCAGGTTGTCCAGCACCAGAGTTTCTGCGTTGTCTCCTGTGGTCTCCACGCTGATGACACTGAACTGGTAGTTTCCACCTGAGCTGTACTCCCTGTAGCCCACCTGGTAGCCTCTGATCGCTCCGTTCTGAAGATGCTTCTTGGGTGACTGCGGACAAATGAACAGGGTTTATTTGAAACAATAGATTGACACATTAATCCAGAGACTTTTTATTTGTACCCCTTTGCTGCTTGTATCTTCTACTACACCATCCTACTAAATGGGAATTCTTTAATTGACACATATTTGAGGACAGTAGCATTTTTCTGTTATGCAGTTTGTTGTCCTTCAAAATCAAGGTTAGGTCCCCTCTTATGTTCATCAAATATTCCCCTGACAGCAATCATAGTGTAACTACATATACAGAGATCAACACACCCATAATGCATCATTGATGTATTTATATCTGATCCTTGAGGACTCATAAGTGGGAAGAGAGTCATTGTGCCACATATGCAAATGTTTTCTGATTGTGCCTCTGTCAGAGTTTTAGTGCAGTATGTGATCAGCATGATGATCCTTCCCCACAGTTTTTCTTTGCCAAGGACTTATTGAACGGTATGAACAGATATCTGCACATCAATGCAAAATCTGAAATACAGGGACAACCAGGGTTTCTGTGTTTGTAGTCAAAGCAGAACCAACCAATCATAGGCGATTTGGAGGTATGCAGAAATAAACAGATACAGTAATCGCCAGAGAGTCCAGAAGACCGTAATGTTAAACACCTAAGGTCAGAATCTTCATGAGATAATGGCTGATGTTTCCCAGATTGATTACTGCTTGAAAATATTCCAATTGACTTCAGCTTTCAGCTACATGTACAATGAGAATATTTGGGTGCGGCTACATTGAAACCGGTACATCTTGATTGAATCTTCACACAATGCAAATACCTCCGGATGGCCAGATGCACGTTTTAGACAATGCCATTTGTTGCTGCACATACACAAAAAGTTATGGAGTGCAGTTCTTCATATAAAAAACACACGAGGTGTGTAAAAAGCAACTGCTACTGCTAACAAAAACTGTGGATACACAACAAAAATTTACTTTTTAATTCAAGAAATACCAACGGAGCACACTGTGTGTTTGACTTTAATGTTCTGCTTTACATTCATAAAGTAAAACAAAGAAACACCTGGGACCTGCACTGCACTGCTCTGTGCTGAACTGCTCACCTGAAGCAGCAGCAGGTAAAATGTTGAGTTCAAAGACTTACAGTTAGAAACAGTTGGTAATTCCTTTTGGGAAACAGCTGACTTTCAGGCCCAAGTCAAAACTCAGCACTGTCGTACCTGATTGTACCTGCTCATCTTGACACAGTCACATACTCACTCCATGCAAACACACAAACACATTTTGAACCTGCAGGGTCAGATTAACTCACCCGCCAGGTGACTCGGATACTCTGAGAGGAGAGGGCTTCCAGCTGCACCTCCTGAGGTGGTCCATCAGGAGCTGAAATCAGATCACAAACGTGTTTTTATTATGAAACCGCAAACATGTTAACATCTTTAAAAAGGCACAAAACAAAAGCAAAGATTTGTGTGAGTTGAAATGTGTGTTTCTATAGGAAGCTGCTGAGTGACAAGAAGTGCTCTGCTGAGGGGGGGGGGGGAGAGACAGGAGATGAAGGGATGAGGGGGGAGGCTAATTTGCAGAAGGGGTCCAGCCTCAGTCTATTGACCGGGGTGTGACATTTACTACTGAGGCCGCTAATTGAAAAGTTCTGCTTTTAGTGCGAGGTCAGCGTGTGTTCAATAATGCAACAGAGCCATGGGGCTGATGTCACCGGGCTGTTAATGAATTGACTCAGTCGGCATTTACCTCCTTTTGCCTCTCATCTTTCACTCGACGCACACACTCAAATGTGACTGTGATCTTTTACACCGTTTTTGTTATCCTGATTGTTTGGTTTGTTGTACCAAATAAGATCAACCATTCTTACTGCACCCTCATTTATTAGTGCACGGGTACAAAGAGTGAAAACCAACATTAGTGCATGAATTATCTGTGTAGAGAAAGCAGCACAGAAAAAAAGGTAAACCCCATTCCCCGCAGCTGATTCTCACCTGCTTCGTCGGTGGTGATGGTGAGCTCGTTGCTGGCCTCACTTTTGCCGATCAGGTTCTTGGCGAACATGCGGATGTTATAGGTGGAGGAGGGGTGGAGGTCGATGATGGTGGCCTGGTTGAGCTGAGGTGAAACATCTTTGGTCTTCTGAGCCGTGTCCCAGGAGGCTGCGGAGGGGAGAGGGGCGAGCTTTATTGGGGTTGCTGAAGTCAGGGGAGAGGTCAAATCCAGCTAAGTGCATTAAGACAGGCTGCAATACATTATAGCTCTTAGACAAAGTGAGTGCTGAGATTTATCAAGCAAAAACATTATTTTCTACATCCTGCTCAGTTTCACCAATGCTGTGTGGAGGAGTTAAAGATAGAGCCAGACTAATGTGAATGTTGGCTAAATATCCATCAACCACCTGTATCGTTTTTCTGATATGCGTCAGTTAGAAAACGTAATAAGGAGCATATCATTCATGAAACAATGCTTGGGTTGATTCAGAAATAGTTCCTGTCCATGTCCTTTTACCAGCTGATCGCGCTCCAACTCAGAAGTTACAATCCTCTCCGCAGTATGTAGACATGTAGAAGCTGAGCAGACGGTCGCCTGCTATACATTTGGTTATAGATGTATCCGATCCAGTTAAAAAATCACTACTTAGACCACCATGTCAGTAATCATCTCTAAAATCTGCATCGGTTTCAGTCTCTTAACTGTCATATAAGTCTTAAAAAAAGACTCGTACAGATCATTTAGTCTTATGTATGGTGTAAATGTTGTGTTCTTGTACCTGATTTGTTCTTGCTCTCAATATCAAATCCTGTGATCGGGCTGTTGCCATCAAAACCCATCGTCCAACGCAGTGCGATAGTCCGGTCCTTCACCTCTCTGATCTCCACCTCTGGAGGGTCTGGGGGCTCTACAAGGCACAAGGATCGACAAATACTTATTGTTATTTTCGCGTCGCTGAATTAATATTTCCACAACTGGTGTTGAGGTGAGAACGGTTCCACTGAATAATTTGATTGATTGTTGTTTTTTGGAAGGTGACACAGGTGCGGTTGTACCTTGCACTGTGAGCTGTATGATTCCTCGGTCTTCACCGAAGGAGTTGATGGCATGGCAGGAGAAGAAGCCGGAGTCCTCCCTCACAGTGGGCATGATCTGATCAATGCACAGGAATGAGGAGAGTTGAAACAGAAGTTGAATACAACAAACAGGCAGATTTCCATTCATCCATCCAGTAAAAACTGGATTTTTGTCTGTAAACTAATTTCTACAGACAAACAAATGTTCAGAGTTCAGTATGTCGAGGGACTTCCAGGTAGCACAACCTCTTACCTGCAGGGTGGAGATGACTTCATCGCCCACCTCCTTGACTGACACCACGTAGCGGCTCGTCTCGGGGTTGATGATGCGTTCCTCTTTCTCCCAGCGAACCATGATGGGTTTCTCTCCGTGGGCCGTGCAGCTCATCTTCTTCTCCTCGCCCTGCGTGGCCAGCGTGGTGTTGGGGTATGATGTGATCATGGCAGGTACTGAGAAGAAGAGAGGAGGAGAGGAATATGTTCTGTTAGTTTTTGTTGTCTACATGATCCTTGTTCTTGATCTGTGGATGTACGGGAACAGGAATGAAAACACTTTAAAACAACTTTTCATCGAGACAGTTTCGATGGAGAAACAAAGTGTTCAGGATCTCATAAATCTATAACACGTTATGAAATACGTTTTCATATAAATCAAAGGAGAATAATGTAAAGAAAATAAACTTCAGGCTAGCTTTTATTCACTAGAGCCACAAAGATATAATGTAGTAAATAAGTGCCCTGAAGTTCATTAAATGTTGATAAAGAAGCTCTTTGGTGGGGAACATAAATAAAGAGAGAGAGAGAGAGTGAGAGAGAGAGAGAGAGGGAGAGAGAGAGAGAGAGAGAGAGAGAGATGTATCCCTCAATGCAGCAGAAAGCAAAAGCCAGTTATTCAGTTTGCATTTAGAATAAATGCTAGCATGTCACTACATTAGTGGTGTTGTGTTGCCTAAAGGAGTGGGTATACTCTTCAATGACCCATCCAGCAGAGTATAAACAGCCTCTGTTACAAACAGTGACATTTAAGACTACACTTGCATAGTTAGTGTGTACTCTCCAATTAGAGACAGAATGGGGGGGGGGGGGGGGGGGGGGGGGGATGTGTGTATACCCTATGGAGACTGAAAAATAAGAAGGTATACTCTGTATACCCTGCACTTCACCTCTGACTACATGCACTGTCCATGAGAAAATGAAAATGTTCTAGTGGCAGTTTGAACCTGAATACAAGAACTCTTGGTTGATTAAATTACAGCCATGACAGCCTACTCAAGGCCCCCTGCTAGAGAGAGCTGTTCGACTATATCCAAAACTTTCTGCACCCAGTATACATTAAGAATACAGAATATAGAAAACATAGTGCCCAGGTTTAGAACGACTTTAGTCCCCCTTTGAGGAATAAGTGCGCTGAACAATCAAAATGCAAAGCTGGCCTGAGGCACTGAAATGACGGGATGTTTTTTTTCCATCAGTGCAAGACTGGTGATTTATCTACCTTGAATGCAAACAATCATAAAAGCTGAAATGTGCAAATTAAAAGTACTCTGAGATGCCTGTATGGAAAAAATATTTTTCTTTGATCAGGAATATTAAGTGTAGTCTTGCATAGTTTACTGTAACTAAACATACAGGTTTCCTTTAATGTTGTGTCGCAGCCTCGGTGTGTATCTCGTATCTGAGGGTCCTCAATGCTACAGTGATGCTCTAACAACACTCTGAGGACACAACACTAAACACACTAACGACATACATGCCTCATTACACCTACAGCAGAGTGTATAACAACCCCCTGCTCCCAGATGCTCTCACACACACACTCACTACCGTGTATACACACACACACACACACACACACACACACACACACACACACACACACACACACACGCACAAAGCATGAGCTGGCTGATGTGATGAGAAGTGTCAGGCAGGAGGTTGCAAACATTTAAGCCTCATCTCTTATTCACTCTGCAGCCATTTGGGGCTCGGCTGTGGAATAAAACGCTGATTTATTTTGCATGACAAGTATGAATTTTTTGTTAGGCTCATTTAGAAAAGTGAGGGTGGGGGGAGAAACTAACTGCTCGGGCTTTATTTAAAACGTTATCGTTTGAGCGCACAGCTCCTTTCATTTTGCAGTTTAAGTGGCTCAGAGGTGGCGCAGGACGATGTTGTTGACACCCTGGCAGACTGGGATACCCTGTGAGGTGACATGAAAGCTCATTGACACAGATCTGCCTTCTGTGGGGTATCTGTGGTGTTCTAACAGGTAGATTCAGTGGTTCTCAACTGGTTTAGCCCCAGCACCCACCTCCAACTCCTTAAAGAGAAATTGCGACCCAAATTTTTATTTTCATTCTACCAATCCCATTTATTTAGTTAAAAACTGTGTAGTTGGGACCTCAGATGGAACAACACATGTGACAGAACAAAGAGATGGATCAAAACAAACTGACGTTTTGACACCATTTTTTTCCCAGGCCCACATTTGGGATCCACTGAAAATGGCTCTGCGACCCACTTTTGGGACCCGACCCCCCAGTTGATAACCACTGCTTTTATTGATACACCATTAAAAGGTTTGGTTTGGTTAGACACACTGATGTCACTTAACAAAGTTATGAGTATCACAAGAACGCAGTGTAAGATTCATGTGGATGTTTTTCTTAAAAGGCTACTGTGTATTTGAATAACTGGTTGTAATTTTCCCATGTTGTGTTGTTGTTCTTGAATGTGTCTGTGGTTTTGGATGGCAGACACCTCGGCCCGGTCTTTCTTGTACAAGAGTTTTCTAATCTCTAAGGGACTTTCTGGTCAGATAAAGGTCAATATAGGAATCATATCATAAAAACAAAACTGGCTCCATGATCTACTTCGTAAAAGGTGAATATGTTGGTAGTGTGATTTAAGATCTTCTTAGTATTTGTTGCATTATCCATCATCCTACAAACTGGTTTAAATAGAAGGATCACTAATCCATGAAAAAAACTTCTTCAAAGAATAAACTAAGAATAATCAGACCAAATATGTTCTTCTTCTTAGAAATATTACAAGTTACATATATAATGAATGTCATGTTAATCTTCAAGTTTTCCTCGTTGAGTAGCGCTAAAGTAACTAGCATGTTTTATTGAAAAAAGAAAAAAATTGATTATCTGTGTTTTCCTCCATCATGGATTAAGATATCAAAAGAAGGAAACCTCTGCAGGTTCCCTCGTTGGAGCATTAGGGTTGTAATTAAAACAATGGCTCCTCAAAGGGGTGAGTCTGAGAATGAAAGCACGATGATGCTAATGTGAACTAATTGGAGTCGACCAAACGAGGTGTCACTGGTTTAGTGTGGGGGGGATTAAGTGGGATTGCTTCTGATCTCAAAGCTGTGGCTCTATCCGGCTGATAGACACACCCATGTGGAGCTCTTTATACGATACATTGAGTTTATTTATTGATTCAAACACAAAACTTGCATTCTGTGTTTCTAGACTCAAAGTAGACATGTTACATTTGTGGACTACTGTCGGTAGTCGCCAAACAAAAACTAGTTTATCCCATCACTGGAGACAGCTGAATAAAAGGCAGCAATACCATTTTTAATGTTTTCAAGGCCAAATAGATTAATTTATGATTGACAAACTGTCAGAAACCATTTCAAATATGCTTTAAATGAAGCATCCTTTCCAAAAAACTGTGCTTTATAAAACCAAAGAAGGGTTAGGGTTAGTTGATGTCATCCATTTATTCTCCTATGACAGTTACTGAAATCCATTCATTGGCAATCAATTTTTAGTTTTTGCACTTTTGTATTTTTTTAAATTAAACTAGGGATTATTATTCTAGGGGCTGCACAGTGGTGCAGTGGTTAGCGCTGTTGCCTCACAGCTTCCTGGTTCGAATCCCCGACTGACAGGAGCCTCTCTGTGTGGAGTTTGCATGTTCCCCTGGTGCATGTGTGGGTTCTCTCCTGGTACTCCTGCTTCCTCCCACAGTCCAAAGACATGCTCGTTAGGTTAACTGGTGACTCTAAATTGTCCTGTAGGTGTGAATGTGAGTGTGGCTGGTTGTCTGTCTCTATATGTCAGCCCTGTGATTGACTGGTGATCAGTCCAGGGTGTAGCCCCGACTCTCGCCCAATGACAGCTGGGATCGGCTCCAGCCCCCCCACGACCTGGGTGGAATATTATTCTAATATTCAGGTCACACAGCAGATCTGCAGTTGTGTACATTAAACTAAATGTTATGTACAACATGAACATCTTAATTTGAGTTGAATGCCAACAGAGGACGGAACTCGAACCAATCAAATACTCAACAACATGTGCAACATAAAGAGGTTTCAGACATGAGACGCTGTGTCTGCGTGTGTTTGTACAAGAATCAGCTTGTGTCTATGTTAATGCGTGTTTGCACAAACGTGCATGTTTGTGTGAGCAGCTGAGCCTGCCCAGAGGCACACACCGACATGGCTCTGTAATTGTTGTGTTGATGTATTTCTTTAATATCCACGGTGAGGGGGAAGAGAGAGGAGAAGACAGAGAGGAGGTGAAGGAGGGAAAGAGGGAGTCCCCGCTCTCATTAGGTATCAACTCCCCTGATGTCTCATTTAGTTTGAGCACACACTGAAAAAACACACACAACATACACAGAGAGCTGAGCTGCCTGACACCAGAGGTGATGGATCTTAAATCTTATAGAAGAGCTGTGACTCACATTGATTCACCTTAAGTTCAAAATGATGTTAATGTGTCTGTAGCCAACTTGTGCTGAGATCTTCAAATGCCCCTCATTGGCTGCCGTCTCAGCAAACACTATCATGTTCAAGATTATGTTTGTTCACTGTGAGCATGATGACTTCAGAAAAACAGAAAGAAAATCAGAGCACACTAAGTCCCTTAGTATCAGGAAGAAGGTGTGTTCACACTAGTTTTAATCCTTCAGACTCTGAGCTTTATAGGCAGGCTGAAATGATCTAACAGTTTGTGAGAACAGAGCACATCTTATGGTGTATGTCTCAGTTAACTGATGTTGTACGCTGGCTGACTTCAGGTGGGAGTGTATTCATGCTAGAGAGAGCTGGTTCTCAAAAACACAGCATCAGATGTAAACTTAAACCTAAAATGAAAGGGGTTTCAAGAATAAGCAGACCAAATATGTTCTTCTTCTGAGAAATATTACAAGTTACATATGTAATGAATGTCATGTCAATCTTCAAGAAAGGGGTTTCATTTTTACCAAGGAGCATTAGGGACACTTTAAGGAGATAACAAATCTGAGATTTCCAGAATAAACTTGGAAATCTATAAGAATAAAGTCTGAAAAATAAGAAAGTTCTACATTTACGAGGATAAAGTCGGAAATAAAAGGAGAATAAATTACGGGAATACAAGAATATAGTGTGGGAATAAAGTTGTACATTTACTAGAATAAAGTTGTAAATTTATGGGAATAAAGTCGTTTCATTTTAGTCTATAGTTAGGCAGAAGAGCAGCAGCCACCGCCGTCCGAAAATTAGGAATGTGGAGCATCTAGTGAAGGTTTACTTTATTAGAGTGTAATATCGTAAATTAACAACTTTATTATCTTAAATGTATGACTTCCATCTTTAACATTTTAGATTTATTTTTCTTTAACGCAGCCGCTATACTCATCGTATATTTTCGTCACATATTTTAAATTGATATGAGAAAATATTAATTCCTGTTGCTCAGACTGCAAAGAAGTCCTCTGATGAAAGATGATACAGGAGTTGTATCTCTCTGCAATGAAACCAGATGTCTCAATAAAGTCTGTAGAACACGAGGACAACTCAGAGGTGAAATCATTACAGTGGACGAGCCCACAGTGATTCAAACGTGTGAGAACATTTGCTCCAATGTTTCCAAAAGAGAGAAGAATATCGAGTGTCACTGAATCATTGTCTGAGTCAAATAATCAACAGTAAAATGTATACATAATGTGGAAATATTATCAGTAACAAACACACCACCTGCCTTCATCCATCCTTCAGTGATATTCTTAATGCATCGTTAAATGTATTAGAGTATGCCTGCTTAAATTACTGCAATAAATATAACACTAAAAACATGAATTGTGAGATGCCTCATTTTGCAAAGCCCAGTCAGTGTGTTGCAGAGTGTTTGTCAGTGCGCTGCAGATCCAAAACACATCGAATATTTTGTATGTGCAGCTTAGAAAAGAAAACATCAACATCCCAGCTGTTACAAAACCACAGAATAATGTTGCGCAGTGTGTTTACTGCACCGCACAGTGTGTGTGTTTTTTTATGTGGAGGTGAGGAGAGCCCTGTTCCTCCACAGCAACCCAGAGGGCAGTGATGATACGCTTAAGCCTGCAGGGGATTGTGGGGGATAGGCTGGCTGCTGATAGGCTGCTCCCGTGAGACAAAAGCCCCCCCGCCCACCCCCTCTCTCCATCCATCCCTTCTCCCAGGCTCCCTTTCACCTGGCCAGGTTACCATGCCAACCAGCATCGGACAGTCTCTCCTCCCTCCCTCCCTCTCTCTCTCTCTCTCTCTCTCTCTCTCTCTCTCTCTCTCTGTCACTACTCTTAGAAAAAAGGACCATTTCTAGTAGCCAGGAATAGAACACAGACCTGCTATTGATTTCCACAGGAGTATGATGATGATTACACAATCACGGCCTCAATGTCGCAATGCAGGACAAAAATAAAAAGGAGTTACAAATAGGGAAAAATGTTCCTCACTGGTGGTGTCACTGGTGTGGAAAACAGAATTAGCTGAATGGAGAACGAGTCAGGAGATTTATAATAACACATAATTATATGAGAAAGGCTACTTCAGTGCGGCGCTATTCATGTGTGGTCAGGGGACGAGAGCAGCGAGCCCACCTCAGAGGGTTCAATGAGATGTGAGAGGTGAGGAGACAGAGAAAGAGATTCTATTATTTTTGAGGCATCGTTTCATCCAGATTAAATATTGGAAGAAAAGAAAATGCCTAATCATGATGATGATGATTTAGTCTACAAATGAGGTGATGTGAGATTTAACCTTTTACTTCAGCAGAATTAGTTAAACAAATGAACGCCCAAACTAAACTTCATCAACTGGAAATGACATCAAATGAATACCTGATGAGCTACTTGAATTCAGAGCCGTCTAACTGGATATCTTATTGTACTACTTATTCTGAATAAACAGGACTAAATGTTGAGATTTCTCTCAGTCGTCACCTGGAGGTGTAGTTTGAACATTTGAAATACATCGACAAAAAAATAAAATTTATGTCATATTAATGATTCAACCTGATTATTTCTGGCTGTGTTCTTTCTGTGAATGCTTTCAGTCTGCTGTCATTGTTGTAAAAAATGATGAAAAGCAGTTTAGCAGCTTTTTTTCACACAGAAGTTCAGGCACTCAAATACAGAAACCCTTCAAGTTATAGCAAACATACAGATACTGCCTGGTAATGATGAAAAAGCAGTTATTGTAACAATGAATAATAAATTGTTGGTGCTATGGTTGTAGCTGGTTGGAGTGGGAGGGGGTTTACCAAAAAACACAGGGATTTGCTCTTTTTCTTATTCTTGAAGTCTTCATGTAGGTTAGCAAACTTGAGCGTAGCTGCACATTAGCTTACGACTGGGGACTTATGTTGTTATAGACATATGTTGTTGTGAGCTGCGGCCGCTTGAGTAAGAGTAACACAGTATCAGGTGAGAGATATCCACCTTCTGACCTGATGAGGTATGAAAGAGATACGGCTCAATGACATGTTGAAGATTAGTCTGTGTGGGAGATAGATGCATGATGTGTTTATCTGCATGTCACACAGCTGTTCATCATGAATATATTGGGACATTTAAAACCACACTACATTAGCTGATGTCACATTGAAAATGCTTTGACCAACAGTTCACTCATGAAGTTCTCTGAGTGTCTGAATCTCTACGGTTACCAATGAGTATTTTTAATGTTGTGTTTTAAATCAAAAACCTTTTTTCAGCACATTCAGTGTATCCCCCTTGTTTGAGGACTGAGATGCTAGTCGACACAACACTGTGTCTCTGTCTCTGGCTGCTCAGTGTTACCCACAGGGCGCCCCCGCTCAATGGGGGCCAGACAGGAGAGGGCGAGCTGAGATGCGTATAGCTCCCTGCCCTGCAGGCACACTGTAAGTGGGCGCTGGGGAGGAGACGGCGTGGGTGCGGGGGAAGGGAAGAGCTCTGTGGCGAAAGCACAAAGATGACTGGTTCACTGGCCGCCCGCATGCAATGTACTGAAATAATTCCCTTAGCTGCACAATTGGCTTGGACATGGATCATGATACCAAATGTATGCCTGCAGACCGGGCGTGCTTCTGTGCCGATTCAGAGGTGTGGGGGGGGGGGGGGGAAGAGGGGGCTTGGATGCAGATGAGTAAATAAGATGAAAGAAATAGAGATCAGAGGAAGAGGGGACTCTCTCTCTGGTTGTCTGAAGGACGTTGTGCTGCTCAGTGACCACAAGACCGTTTACCACTTCTCTTCAGTGAAGCCTCATTAAGTACTCGGCCCTCATTGCTGCGTCTGCCGACATTATGATGTCTAATAGGCTTGATTGGTCTTAATTGGCCCTGATAAACATTGAGTGGCTGTTGACTGACTCTGATAGCATCCGCTGTGGATTGGTAATGAATTGACTGAATTGCATCTGTTTTGGATGGTAGGGATGCTTGACTGGAAATTGCATGAAAAGCATTTGTTTAAGCCTCCGTCTGAAGCCAGTGTTATGACACGACAAAAAACTCATTACTACAATAAAAATAAACATAAACACGAGTGCATCTACTCACATTCACACATGCAGCACTCGGTGCAGTGAGTGCAAGCAATTTCTGCAGGCTGTTAGTGCAGCGGCAGTTTTCATGCAGGATGATGCATGGTGTATTATGACGAGACATTAGCCTATGCACAGACACTCATAACAATGAAAGTGCCAAGCTAGGACACCACAATAGCTGCAATTCATTTCCCGGGGAGTCCACCACAATGGCCTTGCAGAGCGGGATCTATCTGAACCACTGCATTAGCCTCCCGGCCCATTACTCTTTTGTAATGGCTGCACTGTGCTGCACCCCTATCTGTTCCTTTACATGCTGTCCTTGCGTTAACGCTCGCAGGCCTTTGTGTGCAAATGTCCATCTTTGTGTGTGCGTGTTTGCTCACCTGCGCCACATTTATGACCTGATAGCATGCATGTGTCCTGACAATGCATCTCAGAGGTTTCTGATTGAGTCTATTGATTCCCCCCCCCCCCCCCGTTTGTTTACTGATACATCAAGCTGCACTCGGACAGCCAATAATACACAGCCGAGATCATACTATCCATCACGTGAGCACTTCAGCGTGCGTCAGCTTGTGTGCCTCCCTAATTGGCTCCTAAGCCTCTTAAGTAGCTGCCAGCGCTCGAGTGGTGTAGGCTGGCCTGAATAAACAACATGAAAACAGCACAGAGTGTACCCGACATCAAAGACTACAATGTTACCCAGAAACACAGCCAAAGACTTTAAACCGGACTGCACAGTGTCGACTTTGTCGCTTTTAAACACATACAGAGGCTTTAAGGGTTAATGAGCTCCTTGTTAATGCACAGACACACACACACACACACACACACACACACACACACACACACACACACAGAGATGCACACACAGGAGAAGATGAGGTGTGGCTCCCCTGGCACACAGGGGGAATCAGGTTACTACAGAGCACAGCATCACAAATCAGGAGAGGCCTGCAATCACAACAAGCGCCTGACACTTCAGGAGCACCTGAGGGACACACACACACATTTACAGACACACACACAAACACACATTCACAAACACACATTCACAGACACACACAAAACCTACAAGACAGAAAAAGACAAAGATCAATAAACTGGCGGTGTGTTTTACTTTCTCTCTGAGATTTCGACCCTTTTCTCTAGAGAGATGTAGATTTAGTTCCGACACACATGTACAGATACCGATACTGATTCTGATATTTTTAAAATGAATAATTACTCGGGTTATTGTTGTTGTTGGTATTAGGTGTGAGGCTACACAAAGCTGTAGTAGTAAACCCATCATGGCATTGCACCGCACCGCACTGGCTTCACAAACAAACAGGAAGTAGCATCAGCTGTTAGGTTTTCAAATCAAACATTTTAAACTTAAGTTCAAGAATTGTACTTTTGGAACATATAGGAGCTGTTTCATCTTGTCTGAACGTTGTCATGACGATTTTTGGGCACTTGTGGTTCAGTCTGAATGTCTTCAAAGCGAGACTGTACGAGTAGAGAATGTTTTGTTGATCGGTGACATGATCTGGCGCCGTCAGTCCGATATGTAAATTATGTCATTATCGGACCCAATACAGAGATACAGATATTAGATCAGATCGGTCCCTTCTCTACTTTTCTCAAAATGACAACTTTCTCCTCCGTATTTGGACTTGATTTTCAGATGACAAAAATCAAACAAACAAAAAAACTACTTATCAAATAAAATGATTCCTCCTCTGATGTTTGTCTTATGCCTGGTACTAATAATCAAACATTCACATTTTCCATATATTGGGCCTTTTTTCCAAACATGTTGACTTTTCTCCCTGATGCCCTAAAACTCTTTTGTACAAATAATATCCAATCGTCACTCAGCAGTTTTGTGCTTTTGATTTAAATAACTGTAAGAAATGCTGGCTTATTTATCATCTCATATTCCAAGAAATTCAAAAGTGAAAATGTCTTCCTCTTGTTAAGTGAAGTCAAACAGAACAATTGTAGAACATGGAGAACGAGCATCAGACAGTAGGTATCAGGGTATTATTAAAGAAAAATTCTCTACTTGTAATTTGTTGTAAAAGACACTAGAAGGAAATAAGAGAGTGTTTCTGGGTGTATGTGTCCTGTGAGGGAGCGTGTCAGGCTGCGTGCAGACAGGATGGGTCACGACGGAGCCGTAGCCTATTTGGCTGCGACTCGCAGACAGTGAGACTCTCAGCAGGGAGTGCTCTGCTCCGGCTTGATAAGAGCCACGGGGGCATAAGCCACATCCAGCAGTGACTGATCAAAATGAGAACCCAGACACTGCAGACACACAAACATGCAAAGCCATAATCACTACCATAAGCTCCAACTCACAGGCGTGTGCATTTCTGTGGAATTTAGATATACATTATCTGTGACGCTGTGTTGTACTGCATCAAGAAAATGTATGCAGACTGTGAAATCCCCGCTTTTAGCAGCTCTCCTTCTGGGACGCTAGGGTGTATTAATCATGAATCAGACTCTCATGAGTTATAAAATGATCATTCAACCTGAAGAGGGCAGTATGCTGATTTATTTGGAGTATATTTATTTGAATTAAAAAGTTTAATTTTCCATATTTGAAATGTGTGTCAACTCTAAAATAAAGACTTCATTTCTGCATAACAAATGTTTTGATTGTGCTTGTGTGGGAAAGATCTTAAAAATTTCCCCTCAAAAGTAACTTGTAGAGGGGCGCTAGATAGCCAAGCGGTTACGTCACACCCCCCATGTAGTCCTTGTTGCAGCTGCCATGGGTTTGAATCCGACCTCTGCCCTTTGCGGCATGTCACCCCTCACTCTATTACCCCAACATGTCCTGTCTCTCTTCAGCTGTCTTATCTAATAAAGGCAAAAGGCATGATGGGAAGGATGTAAACATATATTGCAGATTGCATGGAAAGGGTTCATCACACTGAAGAGGTAGGTTTTTCTTTCAAATTTAAGGTAGAATGTACTTTTTACTGTATTAGAGAAAACATGAAGTGTAGAGAGGAAAGCACAAAGGAGATGAGAGAAGAATGACATAGGTTGGATTGGACATGGATAACCTATTCCTCCTCCATCTCGCTCTCAGCGCTCTTTTCCACATGGCAGCTCCCTCCTGCATGCAGAATTCAGGGCTTAATGGAGGGGAGCTAAGTCCTTGGCCACACAGCGGATAAATGCTGTACTTTTTCCAAGAGATGCGTTCAGAGGCAGTGGCTTTTTTGTGCGTTGCTTTCGTGGGATTCATTCAGGCAGAAAGCTCAGAGCAAGCGACCATGATGGCATCTTGCTGCTGGCCCTCGCTGTCACAGACACAGCCAGGCCCAACTCATTTAACCTTTGTTCTTTAGTTTAAACTTTAATATTACCTGAAACCCTCAGAAGTAAAAAAAAAAAAGGTGCGTTGACTAGATCAAAGTTCAAACGGTAAAAAAACATCCTAAGTTTTTAGGATGTTGCCTTTTTCTGTCTGACTTACTTTTCACGTTGAGATACATGGACTTGCTGACATCGGCTCCCACGTCGTTGCTGACTCGACACAGGTAGAAGCCGCTGTCTTCTTCCAGCACATGCTTGATGAACAAAGAGCCATTTACCAACACCTCTATCCTAAAGCCTGAGTTAAGAGCGATGGGTTTGAACTGAGGGACCCCGGCACCTGTGTGAGAAAACAGAGAGAGTGGAATCAGGGTTTGTACAAACTACTGATGTTGATGTTGGTGCCATGTTTGAAGAAAAGCTCTCCATGTGTTTGTGTACAAACGTTCAGCATCCTTTGCACTCCTCAAAACTGCCCAGCATTATAACGCAGGCTCGTAGAAATAAGTTTAATATAAGAGGTTGTATTTTCAAGAAAAGAGGACAAAGTTAACCCGAGTCAGATTCCTTGTAAGTGTGAACAAACCTGACCAATAAAGCAGATTCTGATTGACATGTAGGAAACATAATTTTACATCCAAAATAAACTAGACGTGCCTTCATCTTTAACCAGGGATGAGTCATCAATACAGAGAATATGTCATTACTTCATTGTACATCAGAAATCACAGTAATCTCAGTTTGGTCAATGATTATAATAAGTAAGGTTGTCATATCTGGGTGTTATGAAAGTCCATGCTGCTGCAGGTTTGTTGAAAAGACATACTGTTCACATGTCCAGCCAGCATTACATAACATTATCTCACATCTATTTCCTTCTTCTTCCAGTGGAATAAAAGAAGCGTCTCCTTGTACTGCTCCTGCTCTCTATCTCACTGTTCTTATTTGGACCTGGTGTGGGTGTTATTATGTATTCAACCTCAAGGCTGTGTACATTATGTTTGTTGTGTTGGCATTTGTAGAAGAGCATCCAAAGCTGAAAAGAAGTTCGCTGGAGGACAGAAAATCTGAACAAACAATCGAGCAGGAGAGTCAGAAGAGAAGAGAGGGAAGTTTTACCAAACCTGAGAGGAACAGACAGTTGATGTCTGGTGGTGGACAAAGTACACAACTTCATAACCTGAGTCAGTATAAATACTCCTGGTCTAATGTGACTCTAATACAAGTGAAAGCTGCTCAGTCTAATTAGTATTTTAGTCAAAGTACTGGAGTACTTGCTTTCCAAACTATTTAAAAAACCATCTCAAAACATTGTTGTATTTTGACAATGCATGAGTACATTGAAGAATACTTTCTGCTACGTTATGTTGATTTAGTAAACGTCATTAAACTCACATGCTCCAGGTTTTAAGATTTGCAGCTCCAAAATAAAAGGAACTATTGTAGGAACAACCAAAAATCCCTGAAGAGCAGGGAAAATGTCAGCCGGGCTTTACACAGAGAGAAAACAGTCACATTTCAAACATGGGCTGAAGATAAAGACATGGGTTTCTCTGCTGGAGAATCACCTTCCTGTCTCTGCTGGAGCCGTCATCACCACCACTAAATGAATGGCCTGATCTGACGTTTACTCAACATTCCTGGATGCTCGCAACGTACAGGTATGGCGACATCAAACAAACACAGTGTATTGTCTTTCTGATCGGCTTCAACAGCTGCCTTCAGATCAAGAGTAGCAAAGAACGAGAACATTCATAGAAATGTAGTTCAGTCAAACATATGACATTTGTCTTTCAAATGTAGAGGAGTGAAAATAATATGTTTCCCCCCAAATAATACTCAAGTCCAGATACTCAAAACATGTATTTCAGTACAGAACTCAAGTAGCTGCACTTTGTTACTGTCCACCTCTGCTTATGTCATATGTGTATGAAGCACAGGTATGTTATTGGTGTGTCGTGCTGTGTGCTTACCTTTAGAGTACTCCCACTGGATGGTAGGAACAGGATAGCCTTGAGCGGAGCAGTTCAGTATCACAGCTTTCCCATAGATGCCGTCCTGATCCTTTGGTTGCACCACAAATTTAGGAGGAACTGCGAATCAAAAATAATCATGTGTTAGCATTTATCGTCTGTGCAGCTAACTTTCAAAGAAATCGCTCATCGTCCCCAATAAGGTGAAGGAATATGAATAAAAAGAGTAGAATAAGTACGATGACCAGCTTTCACTTCTCACAAAGAAAGTTGAACAACATTCAACTGTCAAACTAACTGCTGCTTCCTCCACATTTGAATAATTTATACTTTGTCATGATATAATATTGTTAATTTCCATTTTATAGCATCTGTGCGGCCCGGTTATTTCACTTTGTCCTTGAAAGAAAAGAAAAATGCAGCCATGAATGTTAAATAGTTTCAACAGGCAGGACACTGTTCTCTTCTCTTAGAGCTAAACTAAGTTATACATCTAACATTTTAACACAAGCTTAATATTGGTTTATTTGTGACGCTATGCTTAAATGGTTTTGAAAGGTGTTGTGGCATTTCACCTCAAACGTATTTCCTTGTGAAGTTAGATTTGTTTGTCATGCTCTGATGTTGTTCTGAGTACGAGTGTGAGTTCAGTCAAACTGTTGCCTCTAACATTCAGTTTGCTCTTACTGCCCTCTTTAGTCTCAAGAACAGAATAGATAGATAGAATAATAGATAGAAGTCTGGAAACCTATTAGTCCATTATATCTAATCCTGCAAATGAATAGAATAAAATCTCATCATTGTTCATCCTGTGTGGAAACCCTGCAGACGACTTTATGCACATATCTGTATCTTACAGCATGCTTTAGTCAAATCATGGCCTTCCTCTCTGTAACATCACCACCCTCCTGTTTTCTCTCCTCACCTCGAACAATGAGCTGGCTCTGATGCTCCACGGCGGCGGCCTGGTTGCGCGCGATGCAGGTGTAGTTGCCGTTGTGCAGTAGCGTGAGGTTGGAGATGCGCAGGGAGCTGGTGAAGTCGATGTTGTCGATGGTGACGCCCAGGCTGGCTGGGATCGGTCTGCCGTCCTTCTGCCAGGTGATGAAGACGGGCTGGTCTCCGGACATGACCACGCAGGGGATGAAGACTCGCTGGCCGATGGAAAACCGAGGGAACTCAAAGGGGTGGATGGTGGGTGGAACTGGGGAAGAGACAAATGTATTTCACATTAGGCCTTTCATTTAGGTTCAACAACAGCAAACGTAGCTCAAAACCAATCACCATTCAGTTATAAATAAAAAGACAACAGGTTAAGATGTATGTCATGACTGAGCTACTTATAAAAAGCCCTCCCACCGCATGTCATTTTGTCACAACTCTCTCTTCTGAAATATAAACATTAGGCTGTGATTTTGCATAAATGAGAGAAATATTTTATCACCTCTCTGCATGCAGGGCGGCTGAATTCTCTCTCAAACAACATGCATATAACATTCTCCCTCACTCTCTCTGCTCTCTGGGGACACTGTAGCCATCGTGAGAACCAGATGCTTTGGAAAATTAATGATTTAAAATAACATTGGAATAAGCGGCACTTCAGCGCTTATTTAATTCACAACAAAATAGGCATAATAGGCTCCTGGGGATTCCCTCTCGGCAGCGTTAGAATGCTAAGCAGCCGAGAGGCAAATTAGTCGAGGCGGAATGGCGGCATAGCTTTGTCTACGCTGTGTGATTTCCCCCTCGCACACTCGTTAGCACATCGAGACCCGCCAGAGAGAGAGCGAGAGACAGACAGAGAGATACAGGGAGGAGGGGGTGTTTGCCCATCCGACATTTCAAATTATGCGTCGTCATTGAAGGAAGAGAGCCATCTGAGGTTATCATCATGTGGCTCAGCTCTGCACCGCTGCATATTCAGATGAGCCCCATAAGCAGGCCCGGGATGATGGAAATGCTGCTTTGCTATCAGTGATGTGAGTCAGGTTTTTTTTTTTTTTAGAGGTTGTAAAATACAACCATACCTCTGCATATCTGTGTTTTCTGCCACCAAGAAAGGTAGATACTGACCTGATGCTTTAATGTATCTTTTCATGCCAGATGGAGAGACACAGGGTCAGCGTTCGGACCGATAAAGTGATTTTATTTCAGTGTCCGCAGACTGAGAGATTTATTACAGAGTGTACTCAGTGTGTCTGCGCAGCTCAGTAAAATGCTTTAAACTGCTTACTTATAATAATAATTCTGATGGAGTACAAATTATTACACTCAGCCACAGCAAACACATCTTAATCTATTTCTCTAATATGAAGGCTTACTGACAAACCAGAGGACATCAGCCCCCACAGAAGTGACTATTGGAATCATAGGCTGAGATGACCTCATGTTAAATCCCATTTTAAATCTTAAATCACAGGCAAGGCAGGCAACTGCTTGGGGCCCCTCCATGGGCTGGCAACCTTTAAACTGCAGCAGTATCTCAAAATGAGCAAATTTTGCAATTGACAGTAGGAAACCTCCCTAATGGGGCCCTATCTGACAGCACTAACTCTCATTGGCCTACTTAGCATATCATGTATCACTATTGTGAAAACCAAAGTTGGTCAATAAAAATCACTGGAAGAGGAAGAGGGTTGTGAAGCTGCTAGATATAATAGTGGGTGGAGGGGCCCTTCATTTTTTTTGCCTTGGGCCTCAGCAGATTCTAGAATCGCCACTGGACAAGCTGTACATTTTGTAAAGATGTCTAAAAACACTGCTCTATACTTCTCGTCTGTGGTGCATGATAAACCCATCCATCAATGAGGAGATAGACTTCAAGCCATTTTTATAACATTGTCTAGGTTAACACAAATGCATCCTTTATCATAATATAAACAGAATATATTTTTTACACTACATGCCTTATTTAACATCATACAATCATGTTCATTGTTGTTAAGTGTATTTAACATGATGTGACAATTTATTCTGTGTGCACTTTCACATTTACCGGTACTATAAATTGGCCCACGTTGTTTATTGTAACCATTGTAGAATTATTCACAATACTTGTCTTGTGTATTTAGGGTTAATTTATTTATTCTATGCTGCTGTAATTCAGCCTCCTGTCACTTTGTTGATATAAGTGAACCTCAACTCTCAATGTGTTGACCCTAATTAGCCACGCCCCCATGAAGACTGTGTGAGGTTGAATCTGGTCTGTGTTTTTTTCCTGTTTTTCTCCTTTTTTTGTTGTTGTTGTATTTTATGATACATGCTCTTATTATTTTATTTATTCTAACTAATTCCTTTTTGTCTCCAAGCGAGTGTGCTTGACAAAATTCAATGTATGGCAGCATTAAGTGAAACTAAAGGCAGATATAATCAGGGTTCATACCTTTCACAGTAACATAGACGCTCTGGTGAGTGGAGAGCTGAGGCTGCACCAACACGTTACACGTGTATTCTCCTTCATCCACGTCCTTCTGCACGTCAAACAGCTTCAGGGTGCCGTTGTTCTCGAAGGCCCGCTGCCGGTGGTTGTAGGGCAGCAGGTTGGAGTCCTTGTACCACTTGATGGAGTAGTATGGGTAGCCGATGACTCGGCAGTGGATGTACATGTCCCGACCAGCGATGGCAGTGAGGTTCTTCATTGGTCTGATGCTGGCAGGCCCTTGAAGGACACATTGGAGAGACAACTCTCTTAAAATGATTTTGAGGCGGAGGTGGTGGAATAAAAGAAAGTTGTGCTGTATTGTGTGTGTTTTCAAGACACCACAAAGATGACATGCCTTGATTCATTCTGATAGTAAAAAACATTAACTTTACCAACTTTTGTGAGCAGTTTTAGAATGCCTGACTATGATATCAACAAGACCACGTAAACATAAGTCTAAGAAACAAAATAAAAACAAACCAAGCCCAGAATCATTGCATTGGAGCAGTTCTGCTCATACAAAACAAGCTCTTTACCCTGTCAGAACCAGGGACTCGTGTTCCCTTCTATTACCTTCTGCTCCCACCTCTTTGCTGCAGGATGTGATTGCCTCTGACAAGCACTAGAGAAGAATGTTCCCTTTCCCCACTCATGAAGCTATTATCAAAACCATTACTCATGTTCCCGGCTTTCGCACACACTTGTGAAAAACCAACTGAATAACCAATGGGCTTCCATAGCTCAGTGTCTATCAGGGAAATGGACTATCAGGCTTCTCTTCAAAGCACTGCAGAAGACAGTTTAACTGGGCTCTGTAGTGTGCTTTGAGCACAAGCATGACGTGGGTTGCTACTCTCTTTAGCACGATTAAGGAGCCAACGATGTGAGAAACAGTCATTACACTTTCTCCACAATGGCACCTGTGGAGATTTATCTTCATTGCTTGGTTGCATTCGGCATCCGCAAACCTCCGCTTAAGGGCTAGAGGATCGCCCTATTTAGCCTTACAACATGCAAGAGTGAACACAATCAAATTAAACCAATCAGTGTGCAGAAAATACCCTTCCCTCCCTGCAATAGAGAAATACTAATAGCCTTTGCACCAAGCACGGAAAGCTTGAGCGCCCCAGTATTACCGGGACATGACATCAGAGATCCAGCCAACCATGCCTCTGTAGAGAGCAGATATCACTGCACTCACACACTGGAGATGAAGGTTAATCACCCAGTGGTGTCCTGATATGAAGCTATCAGCAGGGGTGAGGTAGGACGCATTAGGTTAGAGCTACTGGAAATCTGGCTTGAAATAGTAAAAAATCCACGTATGCCATCAAAGTTAAGTGTCTGGTTAAGTACCCACAAATATCTGATCAAAGTGGAAAGTTTTGACCGACATGTACCTGAATCAGTGCAGCGTAGTTGAACAACACATTGGAGTTCTCAGATTCAGAATCAGATGAGCAATTAAAAACCCTGTCACTTACATATTTGTTCTAAAAGCCATGAATACTAAGCCATGCTACACAGGGGCGATTCAAGAGTCTGATGGGGCCCAAGGCAAAAACTCACACGGGGCCCCTCAAAACAGCATTCATCCCCATTATGTGATAAACAATTTGACCCCAACAAAAACATTTTTTTAGAGGAAGTTATGTATTAAAGTGTCTCTCCCTCATGTTTTGGGCTCGACAAGCATCATTCAGTCATTTACTATTCTATGAGTGAGTGCTGTCAGATGGGGCCCCTTTAGGGACGTTTCCTGTCATTGCAAACTTTGCATATTTTGAGCCCCTGCTGTTGTTTAAAGTGGATCAGCCCTTGCTTGTTGACAAGCAGAGCCTCTGATGGTACATGAGCAGAGTGCTACATGATTATAAAGCCAAAGTCTTCCAAACAACCTCTGCTGAAAAGATCATCAAAGACCAGCACTCAACTTCTGTGATCCACATATAATGTTGCCATTGGTCGACATTCAGCCTTCAGACGAAGCTAGCATGGCTTGTAATCAGCCTTACTGTGGGACTTTTGCTCTGATTGGATTGCAGTATTAAAAATAAAATTCAATATTCAAGCAAAACCGTTGCCATTTCAAACCAAATATCAGGAAAGTTTACAAAAAACAATATTTCCGATCATTACTGAACCTTAATGCTAATACATTTAAGATGCTAACTAATACATACATGAGACCCTGTATTTGGTTTCCAGAGGCTCAAATGTTGACCCCAGTGACTAATACAACGACGAGGGCTGTAAAACAATCTCCCCTACTCTGAGCAAACACAATAAAAACTTATACATAACATAATCCAGATTCTAAACATTAGAGGGACTCGCTGCATATCTAATGACTCAAAATAAAATCCTCTTGACAAACTTAGTCAGGCATTCTTTCAGCATCAGCACATTTTGGTGCTTTCAATGTAGCCAATTAAAAACCATATAAAACAGAATAAGTCAAGACATGTTGATGTGTATATGTGATGGTGTGTTGGAAGAGTTGATCTGACAAGCACCTCTTACGTTTATTCGCGCCTGGTAGGAAACGGTCCCGGCTGAGTTATTGCAGATGCAGCGGTACACCCCTCCATCGGGAACCTGGGTCTGGCTGATGTTCAGGTGGCTGACCACGTGTCCCTCCGTGTTGGTGTAGTGGGAGAAGCGATGGCGGCTGTCCCGTGTCACGGCCTCGTCGTCCAGGGTCCACACCACCCGGGGTTCCGGCGTTCCCTTCACCGTGCAAGACAGCGACACAAACTCGTTGATGTTGTAGACCTTCTCGCTGAAAGAAGCCAGGATCTTTGGGGTGCCATCTGATCAGTGGAAGGAGAACCACATGGTAATGTATATTTAGTTATTATACAAAGATGATATTTACAGACAACTCTTAATTCAAATCTATATATTTTAAAGACTAATAAGATATCTTTTTAAATACCTTCACATGCTTCTGCTGTATAAAAAGCAGAATTGGAGCGTAGAGCAGATTAATACAGCTCATTGCTCTCGCTCCAAAACATCATTGGTAATCAATATAGTCTTTTTATTGGTGTAGTCATGGGAGACACACACTGCAGCAACCGAGCTCTTGTAACAGAGTACAGGCCCTCTTTTAGAAAGTCTTATGAAGCTGACGCCGCCCTTAGAAAGATACTTCAAATTTGAAGTCGACGGTGGCGGAAATTAAACTAAATATCTTGAGAATCTTGCTGTAACTGAGGCGCTCCTGTCATCATAATCATCTCACTCTGAGCTGTCTTGAGTCGGTATGATTCTCGACTTAGTGTGCATATAATGAAGTTATGTGTGCTCAATTCAGCAGGGAACAGGAGGCAGCTTGACGGTAAGCATGGATGGGACTTAAAGAGCAATACACCGTACACACAAAAGCTGCTGTCAGCATGTCCGAACTAAATGTGTCACATAAGTTGGAACCCTTGATTGCTGGAAGGATAAAGAGTTAGTGCAACAGCTGAAAGGCTTAGTGATCCTAGCTTGTGATGCTAACCCTGCTAACAACACTCTCCACAATCAGGCAGATGACATATCATAATGCACAAATAATGGCAGCAGCAATGAGGAGAAGTGTTATCTGTTTATGCTCCAGGGTTTTATTTCTAGTATATTCCCACATAAACTAGCATGAGAAATGATCTGAACAGGAATCTAGTTGTAGTCTTGTATAAAGTGACTCCTCAGATTACAGTCTTTGAATTGTCTTACATTTGTGACTTTTGCATCTGGTGTTTAAGAGTCAGATTTAAGTCTTTTCAAAGTCTATAGTTCCTTTTTATGTGAAGACAGATATAACCTGTGTAAGTCTGAACCATATGAGAACAAATATGCAATGTGCTATAACACTGTTCTATGTTGTGTTAACAGTGTGAAGTGCATTTAATAAACAAAACATTTAAGTGCATTTATCATTTCTATCTGCCATTTGTCAAGTTTTGCACAACACCTGCGTTTTCAGGGTGTCCCCCCTGATTTAGAAATAATCAGAAAAGCATTTTTTTAACCACTAAATTAGATTTTTTTATTTTTTTATCTGAGACTGGTGTGAGCTTCATCTGGTGTGGACACATGGCCATCATACTCATGCCTCCACCCAACAGTTTAAATGTATGCATGCTGAGTGAGAATGTTTTGCTCGTTTAACAAAAATATTTAATTTTTACTGCAATAAATTTCAGACTTTTGCGATGTTTTTAATAGAAATGCTCACATCCCAATATCAATAATAATGTGGATAATTGTGTAGCCCCATTTATGTCCACATAAAACACATTTATTAAACACTGAGTTACTTATTGATAAAAAATAATATGTGATAACTGGCCCTGCACAGCTTCAATAAAACCTCTTTGATTTCTGACCTTCCAGTATGACTTGAACATAGTCCTGGGCGGACATCTTGCCATGCCGGGCGAAGCACTGGTAGGCTCCTCCATCGCTCTTGGCCATTCCCGCCATCACCAGGTTCTCTCTGTGCTGGCCTGTCATGCGCACGCTGTTGCTGGGGTAGATGAGCTCTCCGTTTCGATACCAGGACAATTGGTACTCCTCAGATCCGGTGACGCTACAGGACAGTGACACCTGGCTTCCCACGCTGCCCTTCACCTTCCGCGGGCTCACCACCACCTTCAGGGGCTCTGTGGGTCAGAGGTCATATTTAGACGGTTTGGCCTCATCATCGAGCTTTATTTGACAGTGAAAGATGGAAAATGCTAAAACAATCATCAAGAAATCTGTAGCAGCAATTTAAAGACACTAAATGTTAAAAATCAACCCCAGTGTCTTTCCTCCGGCACACGTGCGCTCACCTTTAACCATCAGCCTGCCCACCACCTCAGCGTTGCCGTATCCATTCCACACCTCGCACACATACGTCCCTGTGTCGCTGGGCTGAGCTCTCTCTATCAGCAGGCCCGTCACACTCTGTCTGTAGCGCGTGTCGGGCTCCAGCGGCCGGTTGTCCTTTAGCCAGCGATATTTGGGTGCGGGGTGACCGGAGGCTTTACAGGGCAGCTCCACTCGATGAGACGCCATCACCTCACGGCGCTCAAAGCTGTCCAGGATGTGGGGCGCTGAGTTGGTGGGATCTGTGGGATGGGGAAGCAAGAGGTTTGAGTTATTTTCTGTTTTCCCCCTCCCTCACCTCCTTCAAGAAATCCCTAAAACCTCACCTCTTCATCACTGCCTACAACCACTAACTCCCACACTCCGCCCCTACATTACTTCTTCTGTTACTGTCCTCGTCGTTTTTTGTTTTGTTTTATTGTTTTATGTTTTTGTCAAAGCGTCTTTGAGTTTTCAGAAAAGTGCTATATAAAACCAATGTATTATTATTATTATTATTATTATTATTATCATTATTATGACACGTTTCGAATCTTATATTGTTATTTATACAGTATTATGCAACAAATATACTTAAAAGTGGGTTGGTTACATAGATTTGAAGTTTTTATTAACCCCTTATTATTATGGTTTGTGTCTTAAGCGTTCAAAGTCCTAAAGGGCTTAATTGCTATGAAACCTGCGCCCCTGTTTCTACATATCTGTTGTCTATGAGTAACTGAAAAATTACATTTTGAATTGATCCAGTAGGTTTCTTCAGCCAGAAGCAGAGCAACAGGCTGTAATGGCTTCTATGTAATCCTTGGGGACAAATGAGTGCTTAAAGGTGCAGGAGGTCACCTTTAAGTTTTTCACGGACACATAGCTCTTCCACGCATCTGTCTTTTGAAATGGATGTGCAAAGGTTTTTTTTTTCAATTTTCAACAAATGCATGAGTTCTTCTTTGAAAAAGTGTTTCTTTTTAAAAACTGAAAGGCTCAGATTGTTACTCAAAAGAGATATTGTGACTTAACGGAAAGGATCCCTACAGGCCTGAATGTTGACAAGACACCCAGTGCATAAAACAGAAGAATAGTGCAAATCCTACAGGATTCATCAACCTGCCACCGGTTCAGTCCACACTGTCTTAATTTATCTGGACAACGATTGTGACTAACCTGACAATTATTTATCTATAAATCTCCAACGTTAACTTTCACACATTTAATGAAAGGCTTCAGACTTTAACTTGGTAAATGTGTTTGTCTTTTTAACATCTGTGTCACATTATTAGCTTTATCAGAGAGACAGTGTCAGACTTTCTAGTTTAATCTACGACAGCTCGACATTCAGGGTTATTTTCTGCTCCTGTCAAAGCCACAGAGGACACTTCGACTGGTTTGGGGGGCTGAGTAGGACTCCAGTTGACGAGAATTTTTTTTTTTTCCTGTTGGTGATTTTCAAAGTGCCCCTTTTTTAAACGGTTGAAGGGAGAGAAGGGCATTTTCTGTCCTGAGGCCCTCCCCCTCAAACATTGCTGGCACGGAGCTAATGACCTTTATAACATGTCGCACCCTCTTTAATTCATGTGTTTTTGTCCTGTCACTTTCTATTCTGTTCATCCTTTGTGGATCTATTTCAACAAGCACACATTTTTGGTCCATATGGTGCTGTTCGCACATGCTGTTTATTCAACCAGCCCAAACTGAGAAAGCTCCATTAAACACACACATGAATACAAATCATAACAAAAGAACAAGGGTGGAGACTTTTCTTATTGTATTTAGATGGTTTTAAAATGTTGATTTGTTGTGTCATTATATCCAATTATACACATCATGTACTTAAAACAATAAGTACATCCTTATGGCAGGAGGTGAAGTGATACAGTTCCTCATACAGAATATTTGGATTCTCCTCTCACCTGAGACGATGAGGCGGGCGCTATTGCTCTGTCGGGTCTCTCCTGTGTATCGATGGCGTGTCATACACCTGTAGTTGTACAGCCCGTCCTCCATTTGCACATCCAGGATATACAGGGCTCCCGTGGATGTGATGAGAAACCGTGACACTGTAAACAAAGAAACACAACAAATTAAGATGCTGCACTTTTTAAAAGTCATGACGACATCTTAGTGAGCTCAAGTTAGCGGCAGCTCGGCTCACAGCCCCCCAAAGCCCTGCTGAAGTGGGTTGGAGAAACAAATATTATTTAGATTAAACTGCATTATTCAGTGTTTTTACCCGCTTGAATTGCAAGGCCTATTTGTATGAACAATTATGAATTCTGACTGAAAATCAAGATGAGCTTCTACAAATATGCCAGCAGCAGCTCAGCTTGAAGCCCCATCTGATGCCCTTTGTCAAGACAGATATTTGGGGGGGGCTTGTTATTCATCTATTGAGATAGGATATAAGTGGAAACCAGGAAGGGAGAGCCTGGAACGACATGCGGGTAAGGCACCGCACGTCGGACTCGAACCCGTGCCATCCGCCCCCACAACAACCTCTGTACATGAGGCACACAAAACGACTGCTAGAGACCAACGGCGCCCTGTTAAGACACATTGTCAACAGTTTTATTCAGAGATTCGACTGTTTTTTTTTTTTTTTCAATCACCTGGTACTGCAGGAGGTGACTTTTGAGAATAATTTAGCTCCTAGTGGAAAAAAAAGAAAATTCACAAACACTGAGGGGCCATTTTGAGAATTCATTAAAAGTAAAACATTATAGCCTGCCATGCTGTTACATCTCTATTGCACTTTGTACAGTGACAGCAAACAAAAAAGAAACCCTGAGACTTCTCAATGTAGGATTTCAATTAGCCTTTGGGAATAACCTTAAAACAAATAATAAATAAAACAAGTTGTTGATGATTGCAGTAGAGAAATCTGGATGTCTGGATTCAAATCCTTGGGCTCTAGCAACCAATCAGTGTAATCCTGAAACTGAGCTCAGTGTTTAGGAGTTAGCCGTCTCCATATTTTCCTTAATATTTAACTAATGGTGTAAAAAAAATTAAATAGAAATTGCCTCTCGATTTGAATGTAAGAACTATAATTTTATGGCAAATAATATTCTAAACGTATCCAGAGTAAGCAAACATCACGTATTCATTCATATGCACTGGGAAAAAAACCAACACCTTACACATTCTCCAAGAAGAAAATACAGAAAAAAACAATTTTAAAGTCTCTTAGCAAATATTTGCAAGTCAAGTGAGGAACGCAGCTCTGTGTGATCATAGTCACCAAACATCTGCTGCAGCCCATTTAGCTCAGCAAAGCTCTGAGGCACTGTGACAAGGCTGTGTGTTGTGTAGCGGTGTTACACAGCTCGTTATCATGTAGCTCATCGCTCTCTCTCTCTCTCGCTCTCTCTCTGGGGGGAAATTCTCGCTCTCTCTCAGTTTCTCTCTAATTCTCTGCTCCAGACTAAAGCGCAGGGAGCCCGGGATCACAGAGCACTTTGATATGGCCTGGCTGCGCAGGACGGATGTGCTAATATCATGCTGATGTTATGCTAATTTGTGGGAACATGTGAAGGTAGAGAGAGGTAGTCAGTGTTTATGAAAGGTGATGTGTGTGCTGGAGCTGCTGGCTGCCGGGTTTATTTCATGTCACCGATGATGGAGGAGCCTATTTGAGAAGGGATCAAATGGGGCCACCATACGGTCGGGGATTCTGGCAATATCGGTAGAGATATCATAATGCAGACATTATGAGGTGTTGGATTACTCTCATTTAGGCCTGCCATGACAGTTTAACACACATTAAGACAGCTGGGAGAGGCTCTTACACGGTGCATAGTAAAACATAATGGAAACAAGCTTAAACAAACAAGCTGTGATCATTTTGTTACAAGTGCAACAACCCCAAAAAATACATTATAAATTACAGCAAACATGTATGAAAAAACAGTAAGTTACTATATAAATATATATAATAAAATACATTTTAATATAAGGGCGAAAATGATATGACATATGTCTTACAGTCGCAGAGTGAATGGAGCGAATGACAAAAAGCGACTTACAAGATGCTGACAGATTACAGAAATGGTGCTGTGATAAAGTGATGTATGAGAGGACAGAGAGAAACGAGAAACAACAGCGAAGGTGAGGGAAGAATACACAAAGGAGTGCAGCGAGGATGCTATTGTGAGCAAGTGATGACCTAGTTAGAAGTGAGAGACCTTGGATTTGATATCCTGAAGGGGATTTTTTTCAGCTTGTGGTCGAGAGGCTCTCGTGCGTGACAGACAACCGGTGGTGAAAAAAGGGGGGGGGGAGGGGAGGGAAGGGGAGGTATTATATACCTACATGTGTGTGTATGTGTGCAGTTACATGTTAGCATGGAGATAAGCCACTGAGTGTTGTATCATCTGAATGTTGTTTCTAAGAAAAGGAAGCAAGTCAGAGAAAGCAGATATTAAAGAGAAATTGTAGATCAGACTGTTTCTTGTTTCTTTCTTCAGTCTCTCAGTTTTCTCCCCCCCTCTTCTCTCTCTCTCTTCTCTCTCTCTCTCGTTGTCTGGCATCATAAGTTGACAAGTTAGGTTTATGAAGGAGAGGAGCTTTCATTAGAGCAGACTACCTGTCACTGTGATGAAAAGCCAGCGGAGGAAGAGAGGGAGAATTCCTGTTTTAAATGCACTTTAAACAGACACACACACACACACACATGCATGCACATATATGTTTGTGTGCGCGCGTGTGTGTATGTGGGTGTGTGTTTAAAGTGCATTCTCTTTCGTTGAATGGTAACCTTAGAAAGAACAAAATGGTGGAAAAATGTTGTTGAATTCCAAATACAGTAACGCCCAGTCCAGCCCCCATACTGCGCTTTAATTGGCTGGGAAAATGATTGGTTAAATACCCGGACTGTCACTCAGAAGACCACAGCTTGTGTCCTTTGTTTTTGGGCCATTTTTTTGTCTTTGACCTATATTTGATAGGACAGATAGAGACAGACAGGAAATATAGAATAGGAGATATCATGCAGCCTGTATCTTTTTGTATCTGGGACGCGCTGCACTCCCTGACTGATGAGCGGATCTAGCGTCCCCTCTTTGGTCTCTTGTTTTCTTTATATAATAGCCTCGACGACGAACATTTCCTAAACCCTAACTAATAGGTGGTTAATGTTTTGAGATAGTCACAGTTCAGTCTTGGTACTGTTTTGGAAAAGATTGTGGCCTGAGTGAGAAACTTTCTGTTCTCTCCTGAGTCAAATGAAAGCTGAGGTTGGAAGTCTCGTATTAAACTCTACAGTAATGCTGATGTGATGCAGTGTTTCCACTTCTTTTTACAGACCCCTGTTAGCCCCTTTATCTTAATACTATTTACTTTAACATCATCATCAAGTATTTATACCCAAAGTACTTTTACTTCCTGATCGCAATAAAATTTGAACGGTTTCTACGGCAACTGATGTTTACTGAAGAGCCCAAATAATTTAATGAATTTTAATTTCAGTTATGTTTGTTGTTATGTTTTGGTTTGCTACATTATGATACATCTTGTTTGTTCCTTTTTAATCCTAAATGAAGTATTATGTGAGTATTATGAGTTCTGGTGTAAGCAGATTCAGCAGGTCTCTGTTAACACTGCTGAATATCTCTGCTAACTGGTGAGTAAAGCATTGTTTACATGATGGATATTTACACCTTTGCAATAAAAGAATATGGTGCTGGTAGTTGATATCAATTCAAAATATAACAGCCATTGTAATTCTTGTTTAGATTCTCTCCTTCTCTTCCCAGAGGCAGCTCCTGCTCGCCGCCAACAAACAGAATTGATCGTCTCTCTCGGAGCTGCAGGCCTTCATTACTGTACCGTGTGCGCATGTCCTTGTAAGCTGAGGGCATTTCTGTGTGTATGCTTGTACCACTGCAGTTATCTCAAATCCCACTGGCTTGTGTGTCTGCATATTCAAGCCTTTGTGTGTGTCAACGCGTGTGTTTCTACGCATGTGTGTGTAAGCGAGTGAGTGTGAATGTGTTGATGCAGCGTACATCTGCATGCAGGAGTGGTCAATAATAACGATCGAAGCCGCTTCACTACGCTTTTCTCTGCTCCTCTCGGCTCCACCTACTGCATACTAACAGCGCCTGAGAGACAGCCTCCACTGTTCCTGCAGTGTGTGTGTGTGTGTGTGTGTGTGTGTGTGTGTGTGTGTGTGTGTGTGTGTGTGTGTGTGTGTGTAATGTGTTAGCATGCTCCACATATGAGCATGCTAACATGCGTGTTGTGTCCACACCTGTCTGTATGAGAGTATGATTCTAAAACTATGGCTTCACTTCACACCAGGTGGCTTGCCGGACCATCGGTCGTCTCCTCTTCGCTTCCTCGACCGCACAGCTGCTTTGGCATCGCCCGGTGCCACAAACACAGGTCTCTTTCTGTGGATCCACATTCAATAGCTTCAATTAATCGCCGTTTAAGCCACGCTGAGCTGCGAGCAGACTCTTTGTTCATGCAAATGGAGAGGCCTGAGTTGCTTGTGAGACATGTTAGAAACAAGAAGAAAAGGCTGAATCATTTCATACTGAGCTTCTGTTTATACACTTTTCACCAAGGACAGTTTATACTCCTCCTGTGCATGTGTCCTCACATGCATACAGGTCAATGTTACAAGGACTAAGAGAGAAGGATTTCAAAATAATGTTGAGACACAGTGACGTCGCTGAGCACTTTGACCCGCGCACGCTGGGCGACCATCTGCCCTGAAATCAGCTGAAAGAGTTATCTCTGTATCCTGAGTCATTTTAATATTCTTTAATTGAGACATGAATGAAGAAAGAGATGAGATGGGAGGAGGTGGAGGAGGAGAGAGAGAGAGCCAGCAGGAGAGAGAGAGAGAGAGAGAGAGAGAGAGAGAGAGAGAAAATAAAGGATCAAGAGAGAGAAAAGCACCTCTGGGATACAACCACTCTCTGTCATCTTAAATGACTTACAAATTAGCTAACAGCTATGCGCTCCCAGTGAAGGAAAAAAAAAGGAACAACTTTCATATGCTAATGCAGATCATGGCTAGGAAGAGCAATTATCAAAAAAAAAAGAAGTCAGCCCCTGTCAGTCTGACAGATCTCAACAGGATTCCTGTACCTCTGTCTCTTCTTTACTCTGTCTGTCTTTCTCCAATTCTACACGCTGCTGCCTAAGCAATACTGCACAATACATAATGTAAAGATGTTGGGATGAATTAGTATTACTATATAACGTTTTGATACCAGTATGAGAAATGCTGCTGATAGAGGCTAAAATGCTGAATCAGGTAACGCTGAGTTCTCCAGTCCGTCTGTGTTGTTTGTTTCTTTCGCTCCAAAATAGTGACCCACAAGGCAAGTTGCACCGCTCTGCCACCAGAGACTGTTTAGAAGATCAATGATTTTAGCCCACAATCACAGAGTGTTTCTAGCAGAGTATGTACATTTAGAGAAAAGGACTTCAAAAATCTCATGTAAAAATGTGCTTCACAGCAAGGCAGGAAGGACTACAAACTGAGGCTGCTGCTAACTTTAGCTTAGCTTAGACTCCCCAGGATACAGACATTAAATCAGTCAAAACAATAAAAGCAACTCAAGGTTAAAACTCCATGTCACTCGGACTCTCTTCATAACACACAGGTGGGAGGGATGCATCAAAAAGAAACACAGTTATCTGTTCCGAGATATATTCATGAATTTTCTTTCTCAGTTTTGACAGAATCTGAAACTAAATAATAAGATAAATGTCCATTCCTTTTTTGTGTGATTTGTTCATGTTAAAAACATTTTAACCTGAGCCTGGATGTGCACAATGACAGCAATCACATCACGTCCATACAAGTTGGGAGATTTGAACTGTCACTCCTCCTTGAGCTTTACTTCCAGACTCAAAAACGGACAAATATTGGAAACTTATTTGGGTCAGGAAGTCACATCTGGAGAAAATGGGGATAAAAGGCCAACAAAGATCCTGACTTTCCACCCAACCTAACCTAGAAAAACAGGAGAGAATGTTTACTATCTGTTATGACCTTGAACACCTCGACCCCTCTGTCCTGTGAGGCACTTTGAATGGTCTGACCTATCAACACCGAGCGTCTGGACGCCACTTACAGGAAAGCCGTGGAGTCAGCTAAACAATGCAGATAAAAATTGCTTCCTCATCACTCTGCTGGCAGTGTCCCCACTGTGCGACTGTCTTGGAGTGTATTAGCATTAGTAGAGTGCCGTCCCTGGAGACAGCCGGGGCCTCTGGTGTCACAGTAACCTTGGACACTCAAAGTCACACAGCTTGACACGATAAATTAAAAGAGGATAATCCATGCTGCATGCACAGGTGTGTACTAACAGCCCAACTCTGAACTGCATCTAGAATTGATTAAAATAAACCACTCATCAGATTTGTGCTGATTTTTCATGTTTGTGCTTTTCAGAATATTTCTCAATAAAATCCTGGAACATTTAAGATTAAATAAGTATGGGACATTTTGTGCTGGAGGATCATAAACAGGACGAGAACACATTTCTACTTCCAGACTTTTCCAAACTCAAACGAATCGTTTTGGAAAGAACAAAATAAGAGAAGAGTTTGTCTTGTGGAGAATATCTTTACTGAGGAGATTTTTAGAGTCGTAGATTATTTTCATAATTTTTAAATGTAGGCCTGCACGATATAAGAAACAAATGTGACGTTCAATAACATTGTTCAATGTTGCCATAGTGATATGAAGTGCCATAAAAATCGATGGATCTCAGGGAGGCTGATAGCTAGCTTGACTTTCATCTGACTGCATCAAATTAGTAAAGCAGGAACATTATACTCAGGCCTCCATTGGATGGGTAAAATGTGTGTGTGCTGAGTGAGAAAGCATTGACTATTTACAAGAAATAATGTTTATTTTTTTATTGTGATAAATGTATACTTTTGTGATGTGTTTATTGTGAATGCTCATACCGTAATAACGATGAAATAGTGATTCATTGTGCAGCCCTAATTGAATGTCTACCCTTGATCCCACCACCCCAAAACATAAAACAGCTTCTATGTTCAGAGACATTGAATAAATGAGACAGTCAATGTGAAAGAACCAGGATTAAAAGTGAGATTCTACCAAACACATCCAGGAAACCAACTGCCAAATGCAATATAAGCGCCATATGCAACGGCACATTGTTTCCCACTATGAACGTGTCACACAGTAACTGGAGCCAGCATGCAGTGTGTGTGTGTGTGTGTGTGTGTGTGTGTGTGTGTGTGTGTGTGTGTGTGTGAGAGTAATAATGAGTGTATGATGAGCCCAGGAGGGCCGTGTTGTAATTAGACCTGGTCACAGTTATTGGCAGACTGACTCGGGTTTGATCAGGCCCGGGATAAGCGTCTCTATGGAGCGAGGGGGATCCCTCCAATTTAAAAACGCCCCTCTAATAAAAATCATCCGTCATTCTTACAGGAGCCGCTCTGACAGCTGCTGGGGTAACCATGGCAACACACTGGCCACCATCCGCTTAGCAAGCAATATTCCCAGTTAGTGAGAGGTGGAAACACACACACACACACACACACAAACACACACACACACACACACACACACACACACACATTTACTGTCCAGTCCAGTGTTGCAGCACTTAAACACACTTTTCTGGATCTGGATCTTTGTTCTCATTTCTTTGATTTATCGCCTTAAAAAATGACAATTAGAGGTTAAAGGTTATTTATTCCGCGTCTGTACAACAAAAAAACCTACAATGGCCCTGAGGGATCTACCATTTTTATGTTAAGTGTGTTTGGATGTTAAGGACATTTGTCAAATGAGTCATCATGAAAGCTTGTAGTTAACTCACTGCAGCATAAACAACAATTAAAATTAAAATATACTTAAGATTCACAACGTCATTGTCATGCACATCCTTATAAACATCCTCCCTGAATATGCACATAGACAGTGAGGGGGAAGAACATTTGGAGCTAAAATTCTAAATAATCTTATTTAGTCTCTTGTTGTGTAATGAGTTTATAATGTCTGTATTCTTAAAAGACGAGCCAGGGACAGGGGTTGAGAATTAGCCACAGCTAAACCTGTATGCACGGCATCTACTCTGTATTTAATAAATGAAGCAATATTCACTGCATGTGTCCCTGTTCAATAAACAAACACAATAAATTAAATAAAAAGGACTTTTAAGTAAAACACTTAAAAGCTTTTTTTTCCCACATCCTGAGTGTCAAATGTTCGAATAAAATGTTTATTTTCTTTGTTGTTTGTCATATTTTAGTGAACTTCTGTGATTTTTTAAGTTTCGGTTGAAACAAAAAGAGATATTTGAAGACATTACGCTGGGCTTTAAGACATTGTTGTCTTTGTTTCACTGTAAGACCTTTAACAGTCCGAACAATTGATCAATTAAAACAGAAAATAGTTGGTAGATGAGTCATGTATGAAAACATTCTTTAGATGCAGCCTTTATGAATCCGGTTGAAGAACTGACCTTTGTGAATCAGCACGTTTAAGAATGACAACATGTAGTCGAGTTTAGTCGAGTTTAACTTCATCCAGAGAAAAGTGTAAAAGTAAAGATCACATTTTATGAGCTTAACCGCACAGACATGATCAGACTTCAGTGAGTATGAACGTATCCATTCCTCCAAAGGTATTCACACACACACACAACAGACACACACAGATGATGCACCTGCCCTGATTTGTCATCACACCTGGGCTTCATACTTGAAGCAGTCTATCTGGATTGAGACTCCGCTCGCTCCGAGTTGAGTCAGAGTGGAAGGCTGAGCTTTTTTTTAAAAATTTTATTGCCGCTCCTAATCAGCGGTAGCATCCCTCTGCTCATTAACTAGACACACGCTAGCCCCGGGCTAACAGCCTCATATGTCAACCACAGATAAAGATGTCATCTTCTGCTTGACTGAATAAACCGCTATTAAAACTAGATGCAAATGGACGTTGAACGATATTCAAATAAGGAGGCAACAGGGAAGCTTAAACCCTGAGGCGCTTGGCCTCATCGTTGCCCCACATTCCTCCGTCGTGTTAAAACGGAGAAAGATTTGAGATTCTGTCAGTCTGCACAGAGACGTTCTACTACATGTCTGAAATCAAACTATACAGGAAGGAGATGAGGAGCATTACATGATGAACAGTTCAGATGGCAGATTTTCACCAGTATAAAGGTTTATGTTGCATATTTAAAAGACCAAACACAACACATAAATATTTTTAGCTCCATTTTGGACTTTTGGGAAACCTTTCTTTCAAAATAAGAGCCTCAGTGGCTGCTGTAATTCTGTCTTATCAAATGAGTATTTCACTGATTTAATCATTCATAGCAATAATATTAAGTGTATTTCATGTGCTACAGTATACCAGTTTGAGAACTATCCTCTTATCCAGGCTCTGATGTCAAATGATCATGCAAATTCAAGTCACACATCTCCTGTGATAATGGCTGAAGATGTGACTTCATTTCTCTCAACATAAACAGCTGTTTCGTATCAGTGGTCTAAAATCTAGTCCAGGTCAGAGTATACTCTGCTTTGGTCTTGGAGTAGTTGGTTATTCATTCACTTGTACTTGTGCCCTGACAGTTAAGACGAATCAAATCGTATCTAAAAAATGTGTGGTGTGTGAAACAATCTGAAAAACAGGCCTGAGCAATAAAACGACAACGATGATCATCACGTTTTTTCCAGCACCGTGCTCGGAACTTCTGATTGTGAAATGTTGCTCTGTTTAAGTATACAGTAGGTCGTCATGTTCTGACAATAAAGAATAATTAAACAACTTTTAACCATCTGGTTCCTTCAACTTTCACTCAGGAGCAAAAGTCTGCCTTGAAATGGTTTGACATTTATCCTGATAATTATCGATATCTACTGATGAGGACATTTTTAGACATATCGCCCTGGCCTACCTCGTAGTGAGTCAAAATCAGCTGTTAGTCCAATGCTCATCCCCCCATCTTAATCACAACATGAATGATGACTCAAGTTATTTTAATTACATCAGAGTATTTATCAGATTTCACACTAAAGACTTTGTCACCTGTTAACACACTGTGATGTGGAGAAAAGCATGAAACTCCCCTTTAACGTTTCCTTCAGCAGCTTTGTATATTATGAAGCATTGCTCTATGTGTTCAGCAAACTGTGGACAGTGTTAGCTGTAGCAACGCACAGAGTAAGAAGTGAGTTTATCTGAACACTGTCAGACAGTCACACACTGACACCACGTCTCTTTTCTCTTACAGACTCTTTTACAAGCTGCATGTTTTTTTTTTTCTATTCCAAATGTGTGTCTGCTGAGGAGGGAAATCTCCGCCACAATCTAATCTATGTGTTTCTATCTGCAGTGTGTTTGTGTGTGGTGTAATTAGCCAGCACTGGAGTCGAGCTATTAAACCCCCGATGGTTGTGTGTTTACAATGCTATCATTGGCCTCTCTCTGGCCAACACTAAATGAGCCAGTGTTGAGCCTCAGCTGTATAATCATGAATATTCATCGCTCTGTCTGTGAGGACCTCTGTGTGTGTATGTGTGTGTGTGTGTGTGTGTGTGTGTGTGTGTGTGTGTGTGTGTGTGTGTGTGTGTGTGTGTTTGCGGCTCTGGCAGGCGTTAAGAAAGCTATTACTATCTACTCAATCACAATCCGTCACTCTGTCTGGATAATAAGTCAGGCTGACAACAATTCCACTTATCACCAAACACAAACAAAACAGACTTTGTTCCAGGAGCAGAAGAAGAGCGGAGACTGTTTCAAGTCCTGCAGATTTTTTACTTTCAAGAACTCTGTGTTCAGTCAGGGTTAAACTAGCGGGTCACGCACAGTCTTTTCATACTATTTAGGTTGTTTACAGAAATAAACCCACGCCATGCTTCTCCTTTCATCTTGTTTTAGAAATCTTAAAGAGTAGTAAAGAAAATTAAAAAAAGGAAAGGTCTGAATATCATTTGAGTTACCTGATGGGGAGAGAGATTCAAAACTTGTTAAAGACTGCAATAAGACATTTGGATATGCACTGATTACTAACATCTAAAGAGACGTTTATAAAAATGTCAGAAATAATTCAATAAATAGATTTTACATTTTCTATTTCCCCTTCCCTCCAAGTTTCTGTGACCCTCCTGGTGCCCCCAGTGCGACCCCCACTTTGAAAAACCCAGCTGTAGAAGACTTGTAAATGATGTCTTCACACCGGGGCCATTCTCTAAACGAAGCATCGGGGGTTTCCATGAGCACATCTCAGTGCGGTTGTTAATTACATTACCTCAGTGAGAAGGAGTCAACCCCTCACCCCTCTGTAAACTGTGCTAACCTGAGTGCTAAAGAGTTAGTCCCATAGTGCCATTCCCACGGGACTTCATGGCACCACATAGCTGCTTATGGAAAAGGACTTAAATACAGTGCTCATTGGTGTTTCATGGTAATTTGTGGTGGCAAGTGGAGCAGACGATGCCGCTCTGTGAGTAAAGCAGAGGGGGCAAGAGGAGGATTAGATAATCAAACAGTGTGCCACTTTAAATAATCTCTGGCTCCTCCGGGGGAGGTGAGACTTAAAGCCAGAGCCCTTCTGATTTAATTGTCTGATTTCCCCGTCATTACGGTTGAGGGCCTCAGTAATTCAGGCTTATTAAATATTCAGGAGCCACACTGAGGAGGGGAGGAGAGGAGGGAGGAAGATGAAGGTAGAGATGAGGGGTGGAGAAAGAGAGTGGGAGGAAGTGATGACAGGACGAGGAAGATGTGCACAGCTCGACAAAGAATGAGACAAAACGATACGTTGATCCATATTGTGAAAAAAAAGATCAGGAAAGCCTCTGATTGGAAGAGTTTTGCAGGTTCTTACTGATGTGATCACATGATGGATCATTGATATGGGTATGGTCAGTACGACGTGTTCCAACAAGTTTCAGATGGTGAAGTTATTTTAACTCTAAAAAAGTCAATTATTCAGTTTGTGAATTTGTATGAGGATAACTTCCAAATGTTATGAGTGTAATCCTACAGGTGAGCTATGCTGTCATGAGCAGCAAATAAAAATGAGGAAACTTTGAAGGCTTTTCAGTTTTAGTGAACTGGTAATAAACCAGAGCACACTGAATGTGTTGGAGTGCTGATTAAGAACTGTCCATGGTGCTGAAATGCACTACAGAGAAACAGGCCTCACATTAAAAACATGAAGATGGGACTATACAAAATATAAACTGAGGCTTTAAATGAAGCCACACCTGACAACAAAATCCTCCTCAGTGACTGTTAAATAAATAAGAGATGCTGCTAAGAAGCGAGCTGTTGAAATGAAGAAAACAAAGTAATTTAAAGACAATTTCATTCCCTATGATTCATTCTGAATCACACAGAGAGAGACTGATTCACTGATGGACTTATTCTAACATAGAAAAAAAAAAGACATCTTGACAAATTGAAACCCACTGTGACATTCTGTGAGTAGAAAGTAACGTATGAAAGCACATAGCAGTGATTATATAGGACATAAAGAGACAGAGTGCTGCTCTCTAATGAGTCACTCTGTCTGATTACAGCCTGCAGCCACAGCCTCCATCCACAACATCACACAAACTACATGTGACATTCAGTCTGTAAAAATGACTTTTTCTTATAAAACCAGGATCAGTTTATAAATGACGGGAGAACGTTTTCTAAGCTTCAGACCAATCAGTGTGTTTGAGGATAAATGTTCCAAATCATAAAGTTCTTCTGCTTTATTGATGATTTGTATTTATAAGGTGATTTGTCATTGAAGGACCCTGCTCATTTATTATCAAATGAATCTCCAGTATTCTTCTTTTCTCCCTTGTTTGGCTTGATGGGATCTCTTCTGACGACCTTGTGGGGGTTACATACTGTGCTAGATTGAAATCCCTCCATCTCTCTTGTTTGTGTTTCATTCTTATAAGTTCATACATGCAGGTTCATAGCCTCATGTGAATGTCGACGAGCTTTGCTAACTCTGACCTGCAAGTCTCATTAGCTACAACAACTGCTAACACCTGCATGAATGTGAGTGTTGTGTAGTAAAGCAGAATTATTAGAAGTATACGATGAAAATAATGAAATTATGATTTATACGAAAAAAAAAAAAATATTTATGAGAATAAGCATGATTAGAGCGACTGTGGTAGCTGTTGGAGTAACTGTGGTAGAGATAAAAAAGTGACAAAAAACGCGACCTGAATCTTCCCCTGTATTTAAAATGAAAACAATCGAGCCATTCTTTTATGTAAGCATCAGAGAAAATGTTGGCACCAGATGTCATGAAACCATAAAGATCACGTACAGTATGGCCTGTGTCCATTAAGAGCGCTTTTTTCCACTGGCAGCGCCCATGACCTCAGTTTCAGAGCGCTTCTCACTGGTGCTTATTGTTGCTAGGTTACTATAATTCAGTAACATTGTTGGGTGTTCCGAACAGTCAACATTTTTTCAGCTGAAAGCGCTGTGAGCATAGCGACCAAAAAAAAAGCTGACGGCTGCACTCCGGTCGCTGATGATAACACATTTGTTTCGAGTTGAAAATGGGCACAGCTGGCGCAAAAAACCCAGCATAAGTGGACACAGGCCCTATAAGTAAGAAATGTGCGAAATAAGACTTATAAACAAGCTGTGACAACATTTGGCAGATTGAATATTTTTAATCTTAAAGTCACAATTGGATTCAGTTTTTATCTAAGCTTTAACAATGCTGTATTTGCTGTATACCCATGCTGTAAAATTAAAAAACAAATCTTGAGTTTAATTTGAGTCTAGATTATTCAGTACATTTTATTAGGGGTTGGGATATTATCAGTATTTGTGTAAATATGTCAGAATAGCCAGAAGGAAAATAGGAATAGGAGTTAAAAGCTGTTATAATGATGATAAGCATCATGTACAGTAAAGTCTGTCAGAGAGCAGAACCGATACAGGAAGCATTAAAGTGGAGCATGCAAACAGCTTATTATGATCAGGTATCCTGAATAAGGCCTTTAACATGAAGCAGTTTGATTTGTACTAACTGGATATAACAATGTAGAGTAAGTCAGGATTTATGAGAATTCTTTGTAAACACATCTTTGATGAGCGTCTCAGTTTGAGTTCCTTTTGACAGATTACGATTCACAGCATCTTTCCTCTTGTTTACAATCTAATAAGAGAATGAAACTGAACACATTTACGCTGACTCACATCGACATTATAGGAGTCTAACAACCTGACTCCTCGCGTTGTTACGTCTCTAGAGGACAGAGTGGAGACACAACCCTCATTTACTGCACAACTTGATTATAATCATATTCTCCCTCCACCTTTCCCAAAATGCCTAAAAATCACAATAAAAATATATTTCTTCTTCCCTTCATGTCATTTGCTTTTTAATTTGTGGTCCTGTGTCTTTGTGGCGGTCCCCTCTGTTTTCCTGCTTTTCATCTCTTGCCTTTTCCTCAGTGTTTCCTTTTCCTCCTCCCTCCCTCCCCCTCTCTCTCTCTCCCTCCCTGCAGGGCATTAGCTTGCAGTGGTCAGGCCGCTTGACAGCTGCTCCACCTGAAGAATATCAATCAATGTTGCTGTGGAGACAGAATCAGGCTCCCCTCTATTTTCCACTCTGCTTTTCCTTGTATCGTTTCGGTCTTACAGTGGCTGCTCATGGACTGATTCACTGTTTGTTTGTTTTTATTTTCAGTGTAAATGCACTGCAGATATAAGTTAAGCTGATTTATTATAAGTGTACACTTTAGCACATTTTGCTGCTAATCTATGTGAGGTGTGACTAATTGAGTCGCGGATGCAAACCCCACGATGTCTCAGACTATCACTCCAGAAGAGGCAGGCAGACAGGCGTGGGATGGAAGTGTCTATCACTGCTAACACGTGGCAGAAGAGTGAGCACTGTACAAATCAAGCTGCTCAGTATGGAAACACATTCAGAGTGCTACTAATCTCCAATAAGGACTCTTCTACTCATTCATACAGAAAAATCAAAGTGATGACTGGATGGATAATGGAATCTGCGTCTTGTTTTTAAAGCCACAAATCCGGCATTTAGACTGTTGCCATGTTATTTTTTGGATCCAGAGGTGACAATGTTTGGACAAGAGGGTGGAAGTGGAGAGGAGGGAGGGGTTTGCAGAAGGTTAATTATCAGAGACTTGCAGCATTAGCCTTTTGCAAAGGTGGTCGAGGCTGACCAGATATTTGATTTAAAAAAAATGAAAAAAAGCTTGCAGTTTTCAGCTCGCAGCTTGTAGCGGCTGAAAAAAGCAGAAATTGTGTTCCCTGATATAACTGGTCTTTAAGTCACCTCGGCCTGAAGTCTTTCTGTGAATAAACAGCACAGCATTTGTGTGACCCCTTTGCATGATATGACACAAAGCAAATCAATGTCAGAAAAACACAACAAAACAACAAACATGCCAGGTGGAGTTCATGCAGACACTAACCTGCTAATGAATTCTAACATGTAAATAATATTAAACTAGATTCACTCACTCCCTGAAAATAGTTTGGACAGTCTTGTATAATAATAAACCTCACTGCAAGGCATCTTACTTTCTGAACGGCATCAACAACACAAACACGGCTGACAGGTTCAGTTCAGTAAACTTCTCTCGAGCAGACAGCTCGCAAAACTCACCTGTAACTCAAAGTGACCAAGCCCCTGATTATACAAGACTTTAAACCTGAATATAACTTTAATGGATTATTTATTTCAAAATGTATCACCTGTACAGCTGTCGTGAATTTGAAATTGCGCGATCAAAAATGTTTGTATACATCATAGATTTTATTTATGGGGACTAATAGGGATTGCCTCACTTTTGGAGTGAGCCTCAAGAGGCCACATTAGGAACTGCAGTTTTTTGGCAATCCGGCTTTAGTTGCAAACCACAGAGGCTGCTGTTCAGATAAAACTTATTTTTTAAAATATAAATTACAGTATATTTTGTTAATTATTCAACATTGGTGGAAACCCATAAACCAAAAAAAAAGTGGCACCATAATGTATAAAATACATGTATATCCTCCTATCATGTTTTGAATATATATTACCTAGCAACAATCCCTTCTGGGTAGCCAAACTATCAGGAGACCAATCAAATCTTTCCCTCTAATTGCTCTGATCTACTTTCCCATATGGTCCCCAGTCCCACTCTGAGCCCGTCTCCAAACATGCCCCCCCCCCCCCCCCCCCCCCCCGCCTGACTGCTGTACATAACACTGAGCGGTGAAATGACTCCCCGCAGACCCATCGTCTGTGCCACCAGTGCCAGCCCGCCAGCGGAGGGTTAAGTAAATATTGGGTGAAGCAGCTGCTCTCAGAGTACCATCGTCTGCCTGTGTTTCTTCCTGGTCCCAACCTGGTATAAATCACACGCAGCAATTAGTGCCACGCTGTCCCCCTGCCCTCGTTAAACAGCCCCGCCTGCCCAAGAAGCCCATAAACACCAGATACCAGCCTGCGTGGGTGGGTGGAGGAGAAGGGATGGACGGGTGGATGGATGGACTTGAGAGAACAGTGGGAAGTGTTTTAAACATTACACTGCTGCAAAAAATAAACCTGTGGTTTGAGCAAAATGCCAAAGTCAACATTCTATTAGTAAGACCCCGTTTAAGAGCCCTGCCTTGGCTTTTCCTTTTATTCAGCCTATTGAAGTTTGGAGCAAAAATGAGTTTGAGGCAGAAATAGTGTTCTCCTCAGGTGGCACCGACAAAAAATAAATGTCTAAAAAACTGATGACAGGACACCTCGAGCTGCAACCTAGCTTATGACTCTAACTACGATGGATGTTGAATCAGTGACGGTTTCAAACCAACTCAAAGAAAAGCCATTAAATCCCAATGGAAGGTCAAAGTGTCTGAACAGAAACAAGCAGATGAGGTGCTCACTCAGTTAGCCACATACCCCTGGAAGTAATCTCCTTATAGGTACAGAACCAGATAGTTATCCAAAATGTTATGACTTTTGTTTGGCACCACTACTACTACTACTACTTCTACTAAAACTACCAAGACTCATTTACAAACGAGGTTAAAAGCATTATCATTGTCAGTGAAGCAAAGACAGTGTTGTGTGTTGCCTGGCAGACAGGTAAATCAGGTTAGGTTGACTCCTCACTCTAATCATCAGTAGGGCAAAGTGTGAGATTAAAAAAGCAATCTTTAGATAACAATCCATTTCTTTGATACCACTATAAAAAATATATTAAAGTCTTAGACACCCAATATTAGTTTTTAATCACCAAAGATTTGCAAGCAAACTCCTGGAGACTATCTTGATTGCACAAATACGCATGCAATTTAGACAGTGTCAGCTCCTCTGCTCTCAGCCTTTTTGTAAGAGATAAAAATCTGACTTTTGCATCCTTTTGCATGGGACCCCGAGGGTATTTGAGAAACGTTAGTATTTGTCAACCTGTGATTTTCGGTCCATCGCTGCTCTCTCTCTCCTTTTTACCTCGTTTTAAAACACATGATATCGGAAATTATCGAAGCTTCAAAGATTTAAATCCTAACTTAGAATGTAAATTATAATGGGAATAATAATGTATCGTCAATAAAATGATGACTGAAGATGGCAGAAACATCAGGTATTTAGAGACAGTTTGGCCCTTCACATAGAAATAATGTGTTTTACTCTTTAAAGTTCAATAGTGATGAATATAAAGTCATCTGCGGTTTAGTCACTCCATAGAGAAAAATGTTGAATTTGAAGAAAATCTCCTCGAAACTATCAAACAAAGAAATATCACCGTTAAAAAAAACACGGGCCTAACTTAAGCATGTGTTCAATCAGAGATGTAAACAAACCATCAACAAAATCCGTCAGCTGAGAAGTGACAGAAAACGGATGACACACTGCGGCCTGATTTTCTGATTTTGCGTATATGAATAAAACAGCATGAGCCAATGATGGCCTAATTTACGATGCATCCTCTTAAAAGTGATAATCAATGATCACTGAGCAGATTTTTATCATTCATCAACTGTGATGGCAGTGATCTAAAATAGCCAATTAAACCTTCAGCGTAATTTAGCCGCCGACGGCTCGTGAAAGGACAAAAACGGCGTCTGGCGAGAGAGGAGAAATAGCCATCAGCACCACTATTACCATATTGCTCTAAATTACCACAATCAACAGGGGAACATTTAACATGCCACCACCCCAGTGGAGAGGGAGAAAAAAAGTCCCACAAATTATGTCAGAACGAATGCAAGTGATTTACATTGTGCTTTCTTTGTGATTGTGCGCCCAGTTGCTGTTGTGTGTGCGGGGTGATTAGGAGGTAATGAGAGTGTAATTGGGCATTGGGCACATTTAGAGAAAGAGAGGGAGAGAGAGAGAGAGAGAGAGAGAGAGAGAGAGCTTTCAGGTGCTGAATTTCTTGTCTTATAAGGACAATACTGTATGGGCAGACTCTCTTCCACCACCTCCACCCTGACTGCCCCCTCACAGACGACGAGGCAGAGGAGAGGGGGGGATGATGGAGGTGGGATCTGGAGGAGGGGGATGGGTGAATATGTCTGGAGCAGGTGGAGGATGCTGGTTACTGGTGCTGTAAATGTAACATGTCATTCTAGGAGTGCTTGGATTGCACACATGTGGCCTCCCAGCACATCTTTATTCCCTCATGCCTTGCTTTTTCTCTGGCTCTTTGCTTTGTCTGCTTTTTTTTTTTTGTGCGTGCAAAGATAAGAAATGTAGAAAAAGAAAGACAATTGTGCAATTTTTTTTTTTCTCATACAAACCTTCCCCAATTTCCTTTTCTTTCTGTCTGTCAGACTGAGACAGATTCTCCTGTTTAGGTGCATTGTGAGAGGGAGAAAGACAGAGAGAGAGCGAGAGAGGTGAGCTGGTTACTGTGGCAACCAGGAGAGTGACTCTTAGGCGATGGCATATGCAAAAGGGAGGGAGAGGAGGTGGAGAGAGGGGAGAGTGCTGGTGAAGGGATGTAGTGTAGTGAGGGGAGGGTGGTGGTGGTGGTGGAGGAGGAGGTAGAGTGCAGGAGGCAGATCAGAGGGAGGTGTCAGTGGGTTACTGCGCACACACAGATTCTCCCTCTCTTTTTTCTCCCCCCGCATGGCAGAAGAAAGGGAGGCAGAAACAAAAGGAGCTGTCTTTTGAACGGCCTCTGCGCTGGATTGGACTGTCAGCGCTTCCTCCTAACAAGCTCACTTAGCTCGCTGCTCGCACTCCCAGACACTTCCTTCCTCTGTGTCTCTCTCTGAACACTACATGCTAGCACACATTTAAAAGGTACACACTGATGGGGATTGACTTTGTGATTTGAGATATAAAAATCATAAAAATACTTGAGGTACATGAATAGACTAATCCTTTTCCAACACAAAAAAAATCAAGAACAATTTCCCCCAGAAGTGGTGGTGTCATCAAATGTGATGTTCTGTGTGACCAAAACAACCGAACCAAGAGACCTTCAGTTTGTAAAAATGTTAGCACAGAGAAAAGCTGCAGAATATCTCAGCTGATGGGCCAGAACCACAATGTTTAACATCTTTCATTGACAAGAGACCAAAATGAGCCTACGCAGCGTCTGCCAAAGAGAAATAAATCACTTCCCTTTTGCAAGTGAAAGTTGCTAACACTTTAAATGAAGGTTTACATATTCAACAGTAACCGGGTCCTTATTGGAATACATTTTAGTAACACACTCGCTCTTTGTTCGGCACGTAGTAATTGACGCTGTACTCTGCATGACCCCTTTCTACAATGACAAGACCCTCTCATTTCTGCTGACTGATAGTAAGTGAGGAAAGTGGTAATGAATAAACGAATACGCTTTGCTCAGTATCGGCCTCATGAGGCAGTATTACAGAGCGAGGGACATAACGAGTACTGAGAATATTGAACCTTACTACTTGTGTTTTTATTTACAATAGGTAGTAAAACGGTGGACGTTGGTTACAGACATTTAGGTCTTAGTCACTCTATTGACAGATTCTAAAAATATATCAACTCTGTACATGGGGGTCTGGATTTTCAGCATGGGAAGTGTTCTGGTTTCTGTTTGTAGTAGTAGTCCAAGCTGTATTGACCAGTTACATATCAGTGGACTTTGGTGTGTGCAGCAGAAACAGTCTGTGTGGACAGCAAAAGCAGGCGGAAAGCAATCCGTGCTTATTACATTTTGACTCCTATCAGCGGGATTCTGATGATGAGTAATTTGTTCCTGTAAACACATACGGTATGTACAGTATCTGCTTAACAGTGCAGATAATAAAACATTAAATATTTCAACTTGAGCCACAAATCTACTTGACACGATGAAGCAAAAAGCTAATCAGCGCTCAAATTTCCTGGCTGCCTGAAATGCATCAGAAGCGATGGATCCGACCTCCATTCAACAAACAAACATTTAAAAGTAGTTTTCTACTCTTCTTGAGAACAGAACCTGACAAAGGTTTGACTTTTTACTTATTCTGCATGTACACAGACTGAATGAATTCAAGCAAACGTAGAGCTCTCCCTGATGCTTTGCTCTAAGATGAGAAGGGGAAAAATTGTCATAAAAGCGTAGGTAAATCCTCCTGCTTTTTTTTCATTGGCTGCTTCGACCAAAAGTGACATTGACAAGTGGTGCGACTCTGCACGAGTTGAAAATGAACTTTTATGCTTGGCCAAAAAAAACAACAACTAGAAAAACGTGTGGTGCAGCAGCAGAGATGAGCGCCTGACAAGCACGTCGTACCACAGGAAAACAATGGTGGACCCCCATTAGCTTCAGCATAGCGAGAAGCTTTTCTTCCCGGGGTCAGAAGTGTTTTTCTAGCGATATGTCTCTGCGTGATTGGGCTCTAAGTCTTGTTCGAGTAGCAGCTCATTGTAGCTCATTTTAGCTCATGTTTGGCAACTTTAAAGAGACGTTGTGGTATAACTGATATCATTAAGTCAAACCTGACAATTTTAAGGTAAATATTAAGACAAAGTGTAAGAAGAGGACGTGTAGAGAAGTAACATAATGTAACAGGTTTGAATGTTCTGAGCCAACTACTGTTTCCACCTACTAAAGAAATCACAGTCATATTCTAACTTCATAAATCTACCTGAATCTTTCCGTCTCTGAATGCAGGGCTTCTCTTTTAAACATTTGGTCCCCGTCTCTGAATGTACACTTTACAGTTTCTGTTTAAATTTGGACCAATTAACCTTTTTCTCCTTCCAGGGGCGTTCGGACTCTCCTGGCCCGTTGTGAAGACAAGAGGAGGATGATAGTAAGAACCCTCTGACCTTTTGACAGGAGCCCACAGAGAAACAGACTGCCAGAGACAAACAGAGCCATGGGGTGGGTGTAATGAATATGCTGCCCCCTATAGTGGGGATGACCTTATAAACAACAACAAACTGTCACTATGGCCGGGCCTGCTGGGAGCTGCCCTCTGTGCAAGGGCAAATGGCCTGGAACTCACTGGACAGGACTGCCAAAGCTCACAGAAGAGACTGTTGTTAGATTTTATAAACACGGGGCAAGCTTGTGTTTACTCAGTGAGAAGTAACACATTTAACCATCTGAACTCTGCACTTGTAAAGACACGCATACAGTGTCCGGTATCTGCTGTGATTTTAGTTCTTGCGGTATATTTAAAAAGAAAATCCATACAGACTCAGCCCAAAGGTTGTGATGATAATATTTGATCAAAGTATTCTTATAAAGTATCATTACCACATTTTGTTTAATTGTAAACATGACCTTCAACACACACATTATTTCTTAGAGGAGTTATACGACATCTGTACTTCCTTTTAGCTTTGATATATTAACATTTTCATGATCAGATGTAAAGGCATTTTGAAACGGTCAAATACATAATAAAATCAACTCTTGAAATGTCCAAAGTACAACCTTAAAATGATTCATATCTTTAAAACTGATTCCACCTAAAGGTACGTTTGGTAAGTAAGACTTAACTATCATTATATTCTTTTATTCAAGTTTATGCAAACAATTATCTCCTGCGACCCCGTCAGGCCAACACTGTGCATACACTGCTCCTCATTTAAACTTACAATATGTAGAATTTTCTGACAATGTTTACATAAAAAATGACTAAACCTATGTTATATATATTTTTTGAGTACTTATATTGGCTCAAATATTTCCAACGTTATCAAAGCAAGAGAAATCCGTAATGTTATAGTTGTAACGGGACGTGTATTGTCGAAGCGGCCGCCATGACAAGCCGCCATGACAAGCCGCCATTACAAGCCGCCATGACAGACACAAAATGTTTATCGTTGCCGTGGAAACACTGGATGTGACGTCAAAGACCGCTGCATAAGCTAGCAGGAGCTGCTCCTGAAAGCTGCCGTACTGTTGCTGTATGTGCGGCTTTAATGGAATGACATCATCAAATCAAGGTACAAAAAGGATGACATGAAAGATGGCGGCCTTCTCTAAGAGAAGGTTTGAAGGCTCCGTTTTTTAATAGTTATGACTTTAGACTGATCTTAGCAGAATTATTTAAACTGACAAAACCATGTGAGTTGTGCTGTAGACGTGGATCCTTCAGTCATTTACTGACAAAGCACAAGACAAACTGAGAATTACACATCACATGTTATTTGTTGTTCTAGCAGGTAGATCATCAAAAGTCGCCTCGATGCTGCTGCTGATGTAAATGTGCTCCTACAGCGCGCTGTAGCGCTAAATGACACCTTTTATAATACACGACAAGCTACGCCTGCGACGGCTGTGATCTCCGCCAGGCATTGTGAATCAAACGGCAGAGGAGAGACATCCTCGTGTTTCAAGGGGGGACTTTCATGTCACCATGAAGGAGACGGGGAGGAGCGGTGGAGGAGGGTTCAGAAGTCAGAGCGTGGCATATGGCATCTGGAATTTTGGGCAATGAGAACTGACAGGTTAACTGAACATTTGGCAGGGAGGGGTGTGGGGGGCACAGGGAGAAAAAAGGGTAGAGGAGAGGTGGAGGTGTGTGTGGGTTCTGGTGTGTGTGTGTGTTTTGGGTGGGAGGGGTAATGTGGGCAAGGTTGCTAAACACTCCCATCTGTTCGTATCCCGAGGCACTACCAGGGCAGTTAGCTCCCGTCTTATGCAGATGAGGTGTTGCTGTGCTGACTCCTTCCACTCACAGCGGTATAAATAATGACATAAATATATAAATATATTTGAATAGGAGGAATGGCAGGATTGGGAAACAAGGAGCAGCAGGGTCAAGCTGTTTCCTGGGGAACGTTTGTTTTTTTCCTGTTTTACCTCTGGATGATCACAGCTCTCTCAGGATGTGTGAGAGCTTTAACTATGTCCTCATTAGGGTCTGCTTCCTCTGGGTCCCAGCACCGTCCCAGGAGAGAGATCTGCTTAACAGGGGTCTTGTATGCACACTGACATTCATTTTAAGAGCTATGGAGGAATGCCAAACAATGTGATATATTAATGTGTTTAAGTGCTGATTTTTTTATCAATTAATGTCAACTTTCAAAAGCAGACACACAGAATTTAGAATATGTAAATTGACGTCAGCCTTACCAAAGCCATGAGCACAAATACAGATATTTTGTTTTGTCAGGAAAATAGAGTTAATGATAGAGAATGGATGAAGATCAAAATTTGAGAGAATTTTTTAGTACTAACAAGGAGGCTTTTTATATCTATTAAAGAAACATTAGCGTACGTTTTGAACCAATTTTATTCCACACGTCCTTCTGCGCAGCTGTGATGCTCTGCCACATGTGCTGCAGATATTGTTGAGAGTATTTTACTAAGTCCTAAAAATATGCCAGTACCACTGCGGCTGTGAGAAACCAAAAACAACAGAAAGAAAAAGCCTGCAAACTAGCTAGAATACAACAAATCGTTTTCATTGGATCACAACGTTTCGACTTGAGGTCTTCTTTGTGTTCTTCAGGACCTGAAGATGATCCCTGGTCGAAACGCTGTGATCCAATAAAACATTTTTGTTGCATTCAAGCATACAGTATTTGTGGAAATATCATCTGCTGCTCTGGAATAACCCTGCACCATAGTATGTGATGTGAGTATAACCAGCCCTTTTTAAGGGAGCTAAAAAAGGCCCAATAATTTTGAGCGACAAATTGGTCAGATTCTACAGTCTCAAAAATCTAATTAATTTTGTGTCTCACTTGTGGTAGACTGTAGCTCATCTGTGTTTTAATGCAAAAATGAAAATAATAAAGTCATCATTAAGAGTGAACATTTTACATTAATCAGAACGAGCAGGAACAGAAGAATCTACTTCATTCTTAATTGAATAGTTAATTCATTTATTCTTACAGCGTGTCTGCTTGCCAGATGTTTTTTTTTTTTTTTTAAAGTCCCGTTAGCATCTGTCTTAGCTGTTGCTAATCTTTCTGAGCGTCTACGCCATCCTTCAAGGATTTCTCTACACGTCCACACACACTGATTCCATCCTACACACTGTGGACTTCACTGACTGACGGGGGTAGGAGGGCTAATTGAGTGAGATTCTTGCATCACCCACACGCCTGTTCTTAGACACAGTCAGGTCATGTGTGTGCCCACTAAATGATCGCATATTCAAATGAGGATAAGGAGCTTTCGATGGAACGAGGAGGGGGTAGAAGGAGGGGGAGGAGGGGAAAAATGGTTGAAGAAGTGGAGGAAGGAAAGCAAAGCCTGAACTGATTTGAATCTGGTAAACTGTCAGAGAGAGGGATTACCCCACCAAATCCCTGGCGAAAATAGAGGGCCTGAGTTATTTACTAGCCTTACAACCAGCTGCAAACCATCTGTACTTAATTGTAAGACACAAACTTTATGAAGATCAACTGGGGATTTGTCCACAAAGCCTCTTAGCGCTGCTGAATTGGTGTCCCTGCTTCGAGGGAGAGTATGGGAGGCTGCTCGAGACATGTCACATGTGCTCTGGAGGACATGGGTTCTGCTGGTCTCAGGGCCCCGACCTGTTTTATATGTGGACAAACTTGTCCGACCTGTGCATCAGAGTAAGAGAGGGACAGGGGCAGGGAGCTGACACGTATACTTACTTACTCTTCTTGGATAAGAATCTACGCCAGGCATGACCTGACTGAATTCACATGTGGTGTAATAAATAAAACGGTTTCTAAATGGAAAAAATCCTGGAAATGGAAAAGTGAAAAAAAGACTGGGGCAGTTGGAGAAAGTGTTGCTAAGTTTAAAGATTTGACGTCATATTATGCAAAATCATTACAGAGTGAAGGAAATGTCGACTTAATGGCCAAAAACATCTTATAAGTTTAAGTATTTTAGCTCTTTTGTGATTTTATAAAATGATAGTAGATTGTAACCTTAGTTTCTGTTCATGTGGAGTGACCTAGATTAGTTTCGATCAAAAGTAAATAGATGATAAACCAAATGTATTTTTTAAAGCAGCTACATTGATTTTATGAAAAAAAACATTGAACTTGTGAACAAAAAGAAGTTGTTCAAATAATCCACAACTTTGGAAATGGCTCCCTCCTAGGAGCTCTTGAATGCAGCGATACATACGTAAAAAAAAAAAAGAAATGTCATACAGCTACACACATGAATGGCTGAGGCCGGCATCAGAACGTTTAATTGGCTCGGGCCTGAATGGCTGTCATTAGCTCCTGATTAGGCGAGTAACTGGCCCGGTGACCTACGCTCAGTCAATGGAGACCAGCGGCGTGGAGACAATAGTGACCATGAGATAGCAGCAGACCTGCGTGTTGCATTGTTTAATGTAGGTCGCTGTGCATTATGTTGTTGTTGGCAGGCGTCTGAAGACGGGAGATAAGAGGTCCTGTCCAAGCTACCGAATGGCAGGTAGCCAGCTTAATCCTATTTAACAAGATCTGAGCTGAATCTGGGGTGGGGCGTGTGGGTGGGGTCACACAGGGAGCCCGGCGGGGTCAGGCTGTGGCTTTGTGGGAGGTGTTTACCCGGACATTGTGCATCTTAAAATCAGTGCACAACACACTTTTCTGTATGTGCTCAGTGAATGAATGAAAAGTAAGTGTGTGTGAACGAGGATTGTCAGGATACCAGAATTATGATACTCAAAATCTAATCATTTCCACACCTGTTTGGATACCACGGCAATAAAAGTAGAAGTCCTAGGCACCCGATATTGGGTAATTTCTTGTTTTTAATAACCAAAAAATGCAGGCAAACTCCTGCAAACTATTGTCAATGTAATGTATTTGTGAAAACCTCCTCTGATCTCTGTCTGTTTGTAAGAGACATCAGCAGAACTATTGCATCTTGGGACTTTAGAAATGTCAATATTCCACTGTTTGCTGACCTGTGACTTTGGGTTGAAATAAGTCTTAAGATCTTAATTTTTTTTTAAGCTTTGGTACTTTTCGATTCTATTGCTCATTAAAAAAATCTAAGATTGTATCATTTTCAAACATATGGTAAAGAAAGTAACAAAGTATTGATCATTTTGACAACCTTAGTGTGAAGAAGGGAATCAAACTGAGGGTTCTACGGTATATTATTGTAAATGTACGTTTTGTTGTTGTTGTTGTTGAACAAAAACAGAGCATAAAAGGCATTCTGTCACGAGTGCAGCACTTCTAAGAAACTCACAGTCGGGTCACCCAAGAACCAATATTGTCAGATCTAAGCCGCTGGCCGCTTTAACTCATTTATTTTCTTCCACTGCGCTAATTCCTCCCATCTCCATATGTTAAAGGGGCTGAGGGAGGGGGGAGTGCGTGCGTGTGTGCGAGGGTGTGTATCGGCGTCGGGAGGTGGGGGGTGTCAGGGATTAGGCCATCCTGTCTGGACATGGCCTTGTGTAATCACACTGGAAGGGCTGGTCATTGTACGGCACAGTCCACTCCAGTCCAGTCCAATAAGGGCCCCAAGACCCCCCGTCGTAAACTCAATAACCAACACTAAAACGAAAAAACACTCAGCCCCCCCTCCCACAAATACACACTGAATCTGACTACAGCTGCTGTGAGCAGCAACCTGTTAACACACAAAGGCAAGTTTATTTATACAGAGCCTTTTAGACACACGGCCTGTTTAAGAGTTTAAGAGGGAAAAACAAAGCTAGATTTAAAAAAAAGGGTTTTAAAGGACAATGAACAAAAAGAAAAAGGAAAAGTTGGATAAAAGTAGTTCCTGTGTGTCAACCAGCGTTTTTTTAATGATCAATAGAATTTAAAAAGTACCGAAGCTTTGAAGAAAAACTTTAGATGTTCAGCCATGAACGTTGCCAATGTATTTGTCCAATTTAAACATTTGCAGGAACTAGGATTTACCCAATATTGGACGCCTAGGACTGCTAGGTATAGTGATAACTATACTAGCTTTTTGTCCAAAGAGTAATGCTTTAAAATAAATATTAAGGTTTGCTGCTAGATATTTACTGAAATAAACAAAATTATTGACTAGCAGCATTATAAACTTTCACATTTATCCTAAGTGAACATACAGAGGAGGGGTTTCTGTGCTTAATTAGTCACATCATAACTTGTAATACACCTTCACCCGCTCACAACCCTTCAACCCCCCCCTCATCCACATCTCTTCATTAGCAGGTATAATCCCTGATGGCCCATCTGCCAGACGCCAAAGCCACAAAACACAGAGCAAACAAGGCCTGAAGAAAAGCGGCCATTATGGCTCTGTTTGAATGGGCTGACTGATCACTGACACGGACGCTGTGTTTGCTCAGGGCCCATACAGGACACACGTTTCACATTTCCACACAGATAAGGAACTATTTGAGCTCAGGGACAATGGCTGTAGCTGATGAGAAATGCACCTGTCTTTGAAGAGGAGGGATGTGTTTATGGGGGTACACGCAGTCCGATCCAAACAAGGTGAAGCTGCTTTAGAGTATAAGGAAAACATTTATTCTCAAATGGGCCCTTACTTAAGGCTCTGATTGGGAATGATTGTATATTTCAGCGTATTTGAAAAGAAAGAACAGCTGATCAAACAATGTCAGGTATAGATTGATCCACAGAGTCCAGACCTGAATATCACAGCCTCAGTCTAAAGAAGACCTCTGCTGTGCTGAGAGAGGTAATAACATCACAGAAGATCAATTCACAACATTTCAAGACTCCCTAAAAGAGTTCATGATGTGCTGAGTGCAAAGGGAGGTCACACCGAACAGCGAAAATGACGTTTCCCTGCAGAAGCCATTCGACCTGAGAAATGTTTTTATTTTATTTTGTGTCCATATATTCTGTTTGCATCTTAATAAAGAGACTAGCTTATATTCACATAGTTGTCAAACAGTTAATCTTAAACAACAGAGCTCTTGGTGACCCAAGACTTCTGCACAGTACTGTAAACTCTGTTGTTCCCCGCGTGTGGATGATGTTTTTTATTTCTCTTTTTGGTACCTGAGGTATAACTGGAATGCAGTCTGCACTGTTACTGTTTTGGAGGTATTTAATTTCATCATATGTCATTGTTAACACTGAGTTTTATCCTCTCTAAATGAGTGGACTCTTGATTTTATTGTTCCTAATTCAAGAATGTAGCTGTAGCTTTATATTTATGATACCTTTGCCTCGTGTGAGGTGAGAGGGGCGTGCTGACATGGACCCTCTCACCTCCTGCTGTTACACACACGCTTCATACTGTAACTTTAAACAAACAGTGAGTGCACACAAAGACTGGCTTTCTTTTTAATTTGTTTTAGGCAGCTTTAGCCGACGTGAATGGGATCAAAATTGTCTTGATTCATCCGGCAAACATCAATCTACTGACACTAGCCTGACACCACTTTGTTCTTTGACTATACGGTGCATTAAAAGGCCTCAAACACATTAATCATTTATCATAAGGGAGCTCTAAATGATCTCTTCTCTAGCACAAAAATGCCTCGGTTCAGAATCAAAGAGTAAGTGTGTATTGTCTTTTTTATGTGAACTGAGATCCAGCTCTGTTCCAGCTACACACACACACACACACACACACACACACACACACACACACTGGCTCACACAAAATGGCTGCCTTGGACTGAAGGAGGCAGTAAGTCGGAGCAGCAGCAGCAGCAGCAGCACAGACACATCAAACCTTTTACCTCGCTGCTGCTGCTCTCCTCCTCACTCTTGTTGAGAGAAGATTAACAAAGCGTCAGTAAAATCACCACTTGATTGCTTTTTTCTTCCTCCACAGTATCACCCTCGCACAGAGACATTTAGGGGCTGCATTGTGACCTCGGGGGGGCCGCACCAACCAGGATTATATAGAGGAAATGTAATCCTGGTTTGGGGGGCTGAAGGGATCAAGGCACTAGAAGACACAATGTAATCAGGAGGAACGTCTACACCCCAAGAATCAGACTGCCAGATAAGTCCAAGCAGAGGTTTATCCACAATGTCAATTAGAACATATGTTGGATACAAATTAATTGACACAGTTGCTTAAAGATAGAGACAGAAGCTTTTTCCTTAAAAAATTAACTTAAGACTTAAACAAAAGTAACCGCTCAATCATGGGCCTTCTGGGCCTCCATACATGTGTGGTGGTTGTCCTTTGACTGGATTTTCATGCTTTGGTTAGTTTTACTTGAAACTGGACGTTTCTGAGCGGGAAGCTGTTGTATTCCCCCCCAGCCAATAACAGCGCACAGGTGAGTTTGGGAGTGGGTACAATTGGTGATTGGACGCGATTCAAACCGGCAAATATGAAGGACGTGGATGTAACGGCAAAGAAGAGAAAATATATTCATAAAGAGGCAAAACACCAAGCAGATAAAGCACAATCTAAACGAGGGAGAAATTTGTTTTAGCTTGTATCCGTGGACGAGGAGTTGGTCTGCTTTCTGTTGGACAGACAGGCGCCAAACACCGGTGGATAGCCTGTGTTAGCGTGCGGTAGCTTGCAGTGTAGGTACAAGAAGTAAATGTACACACTACGTCCTGCAGTGGGGTTAGTGCGGAAGGATGAGCCCAAGAGGAGGGGCCCAGTTTGAATATTGTGTTTAAAAGCTGCAACTAAAATGTTACTGACTGTACCTTTAATGTTGGTCCCTTTAACAAGCTAAGAACGTAAAAACAAACAAGAATGAACCCGATAAATGTGCGCTAAGTGGTTCAAATTATTGAATTGTCAGACTTTAAATACAATTTAAATATTTCATGATTGCACTTATTGTGCCAAAACAATTTTATCTATCATTGTTCTGATACTGAAAATTACTTTAAGCGTGCAATGAATTTGTTGAACATTGGTAAACAGAGAATCTGCATTGAGGAAAATGTCAGTAAATGTGTTTGTATTTTGCTTTGAGTCTAAATAGCTGCACAGGGTGACACCATCTAGTCGGTTTTATGGAGTTCTGCGTGTGTGCAGGTGCAGCAGACACCTGGGACACACACACATAAACACACACTCTAAACTTTAAACCTGCACCTCGCTGACACCGAGTGCACCAAGGTGACAGCTTTAAAAAAAAAAAAAAAATCAAGCTGTAGTGGAAAAGAAAGCAGAAACTGGCGAACATACAGAGAGCTTAATATCTGCAGAGAGAGAGAGAGAGAGAGAGAGAGAGAGAGAGAGAGAGGAGCTTATCTTCCCACCACAGCTAATATGAGCTTCACAATTAGATGAAAGGCTCTCTCCCTTTCTCTAATTTTTGTTCAATTTCTCCAGGCAATTTATTTAGGGAGGGGGGAAAAAAAGAAGAGGAAAAAAAAAAGAGGAGAGGAAGCCGAGGAAACCGTATTGGCTAAGCGCATGACGAGTCATAGCAGGCCTCAGCCAATCAGGAGAAGCTGACAGCGTCAACTCAGGCCCTCAGCAACAACATGACTATTTACTGTATGCAAGAGAGAAATCTATTTGGAGTTCATCACTGCACATCCAACACACCACACACACACAAACGGTCAATTTAATTGTGTATATACAAGAAAATAATTGAACTCTTAATGCATTCATTTTTTTCTGCAGTTTTATCTTTAATTATGCTTGAACGTAACGTTAAATCTTACATCTCATTCTTCAAATGTAATGTGATTTCCAACAGCTGCAGGACGAGCACTTTCACCAAACATGCAAATCAAACATTTTTCCTCAGCGCTTTGAATGCAGATATTTTTAGACAGCTCACTCTGTATTCTGCATTATGGATTAACCGGGATTATGCAAAGGACCCTTCATGCATTCACTTATCATTTAATTTCTTTGTCCTCTGAATTATTTTTACACACACTCCCTCCGCATTGTATCTCTCTCTGTACTTGCAGAGTGGAACTAAAGGATTATGCAAGCATTTCCAAAAAATTTACTTCTCTCACCTTGGACAAAATAATGTAAAGCGCTGTTTGGGAGGATCAATAGGAAGTGTTCTTTGATTGTTTTACAGTACTCGTTCATGAGCATGTAAAATTAAAATCTGCTTTTCAGTTCAAACATGTTAAATAGATGCTGAACAGAAAGACGCATAATTATTTTAAATCTTGCATTTAAATTATGTGAAATTCAGGATTATTTTCTCGGGCCTTCAATAAATATAAATTTGACTGTTTGTCTTTTTATTAAAATTACATAATTTATATTCATTCAACATTAGCAGTATTATGTGGTTATTATGTGTTATTATTTAGGAGATACATATATTCAAAATATAGAAAAATTTGCTGTCTGTATTTTTTTTAGGCCCTTAATACACAAAAAATGAACCCTAATTATTCTCTTTAAAACTTTCCAACATTTTAAAAGAAAAACGTATCTTTATATTAAGATAGTTATTTAAATACATCATTTTTTAATAATATTTAATTGTCAATGCATTTGTATAAAATAATTTTCTTTTTGTATTTGACCGATTTTATTAGTTTATTTGTAACGGATTGAAACAGAATAATTAAATCTATAATATGGTGAACATATTAAGTAACCAACACGTTTGATCATCTTTAATAAACACATGATGTGTGAGCCTCCAGGCCTCCGAACACTCCCCGGTCATCTGATTGTTAATCATCCTCTCTCACCATCTGCTCCTCTTTCTTCTCTCACACTCAAGGTTACACATCACAGCTTGAGAAAAACTGCTGCAGGAGTGAAGCCGGACATGACAGGGCACCTGTGCAAAGATGGGGGGGGGGGGGGGGGGGGGGCAGTATGGGTTGGGGTGGGGGGTTACAAATCCCAGAATGCACTCTGCATGCTACATGCATTGCTCGGGGATATCACTTCCCTCGCTGCCTGAGACGTCCATCTATCAAGGTGATTTCCCATGGTGGCTTCTCTTGGAAATACCTCTCAGCAGGTCACCTTTCTGCCGGCACCGGCTCCTCGTTGAATGAATTCACTTCATTACTCGGAGTTTTGATTAGCATGCAGAAGTAAGGGGAGGAATTTTTGCTGCCATTATCTCTGGCCCTGACTTGTGGGACAGCTAAGGTTGGTATGACTTTCGGTACGTCTGTGCACATTTTTCTTTTAGTTACTGTTATCTAAAATATGCAACGATTACGCATTACCTTCTTTAAAAATAAAAAAAAAGCTTTGGACAATATTATAAAAGCACCAGCAATATTTGAGGCCTGCTAAGATTTTGGTGAGTGTTTGTCTCAACAGAAGAGGGGATACCAGTGTGCACAAACAGTCACACATTAGTCCGTTGATGTGGTGATGTCTAATGACAGTTCATTTCTCGCCTGTCCTGCGTAATAATCATGAGGATGTGGAAGTGGAGGCCCGCATGTCATGAGTCTGCATTAAAGCTCAAGTCATGATTTTTCCCCCCCTCTTTCTTTTCTCTTACTTCCTTGCCGTGAAAATGCAGCACAGACGGGGGTGAAAAATGAGAGAAGGAGGGATGTAAGGGAGGGAGGGCGGCTGTGAATAGGCAGAGTGAGTGGCATGCATGGACAGCCCCTCTGTCTCTCAAAGACACTGCAGCAGCTGCATGCACGCGATAAGAGCAACCATTCACAGCCGACTCCCCCTTTTTCCTCCTCCCACACACCAACACACACACCGATACTTTGCTCCTCTCTCTCTCTGCCTCTCTACCAAACACACACACACACACACACACACACACACACACACACACACACACACACACACACACACACACACACACACACACACACACACACACACACAAACACAGGTTCATATGCACATGAAGGCTCTCACACAGATGCTGAGATTAGATGCAGCCTTTGTCACCTGTCAAAGGTCTTCTCTGGAAATCATTTTCTTGTATTTTTTCTAACTGTCTCTGTCGTCAAAGAACAACAGGGTTAAATGTGACAGCATGGGGTTGGAGGGGGGGACACCTTTCTTTCTTTTTTTTAATTTTTTTTTACTGCTGGCAGAGTGCAATCACGTAGCACACAGCAGGCAGAGACACAGGCGTTTGTAAAGCGCTGTGAGTGACCCTCATCTAGCTGTCAAACCACATCCACCACTGATTGCTGATGTGCTTTTCTATCCAGTACTCTACCAGAATTCGGAAGAGAGCTTCATACATTAATGACAGCTGTTTTTTTTACTATCTTGTCCTGTATTAGGGGCCCTGCAATGCCAATGTACCAAATAAACCAGGATGTTCTGTCACCAAAAACTCAACTTGCATTCAGTCGTATTGTATTCCAAATATATATTCAAATATGAAATCACTTTCTGTGTCATGTTTCCTCTTCACAGCCTGCCAGACAGGAAGTGATATTTTTGGACTTATGTCCATCCATCCAATCCAAAGACAGTGTTCAAGATCTGGACAGAGGAGCTGGGTTAGCTCAGTCCGTTAAAGCAGATGCCCATCGTACAGAGTATCAGTCCTCGATGGTTCAACATTTGGCTCATGTCCCTTCTCACTCTCTCTTCCCACACTTCCTCTCTCTCTCAGATGTCCTATCTATTAAAAAGTAAAAAACAAATGACTGAATGTAGCCTCTGGACAAAGTGAATGCAATGACCCTACTTTAACTTTGTTTATTACCTCAATAAAAATCTAAAGGAGTTAATTGTGAGTTTAACACAACACAGCATGATGTTAACTTGTAAACGATGGCACTATTAGAATATATTAGATGATAGAGCAGGATGGTTTACAAGTTGCTGCCAAGGTGAACTAGTATAAATGGACAGCAATGCTACATTTACAATGTCATCCAAATATGGTCACTTCTATCTTTTTTTAAATTTAAATGATGGCGATGGCAGTAATGTGTCGAACAAAAGGGCCTTCACACAAACCAGTGTGATGTAAAGATGGCTTAATCCACTTTTTATACATAACATTAGATATACGAATACAGTCTTAAAATATAACACATAATTTAGCCCAGCTTAGCACTAGCCTTCTGTGCAGTAGTTTATGCAGCCTTAAATCTTGTTATTTAAATGTAGCTCTTATCATACAAACACCCACAAATGTTTTTTTCCCCTCAATATGTGACATGTGAATGCACGCTATCTACACATGCCAATCACTTTGATCCACCGATAATGCAGCCCCAAATCCATGCAGTCCACAAAATGTCTAAGTGCCAATTAATTGGTGGCTCCTTCCATGATTAGCTCATGTTGCGCTTATAGCTAATCTGTATCTTGGCAGGGAGCCATGCATGACCTGGCATTCATCCAGGGCTGTGAGCGGCAGAGGCAGCAGCCATGAGCTAGCCCGGCACAGCACAGCACAGAACAGAACAGAACAGAACAGCTCTGAGCTGAGCTGCTGGGAGAAGATGTGCCAAACTGCAGCGGCACAAAGGAGACCTCACTGTTTATCAAAGATTAAGGAGTGTTTAGTATCTCCCCCCTTCTCCTCCCTTATCATGCCTGTGCTCAAATATACGCATGCGTACACACACACACACACACACACACACACACACACACCACCTCCAGCTCACACCCTAATTGTTCCCAGCCCCGAGAGTTTAATAAAGAACAAATTGCGGTTATTGGTGAGCAAACAGCACAGTACGGAGGAGGGAGTGTGATCATTGCAGCGGCGGTGCAGTAAAGAGAGAGAGAGAGAGAGAGAGAGAGAGAAAGGGCATCAGCCAATTTAATTAATATGTGTGTCAGTCTGAGCTGAGGTTGGAGCAGCAGGCTGTGTGGAGACAGAAGTAGTGAGCACACACAGTGTAATCTAAGAGTCATGTTTTACAGTTATGTTGGACACCTGAGACACATCTGTAATGTATTCATGAGCGTGTTTTTTATAGCTGCTAACTCAGATACATACGCCCATGTGTTCTACCTGTAATGATGTAATGAGCAGCGATACATCTCTGCAATGTAAGGCCTTAGCACGGGACAACTTCTTGGATATTTATGTAACAACTACAGCTGCATGATTAAAATACAGGCAGGCACTGAATCTAAATCAACATCACTGTAATCTGCTACCAGAGAGACTCATACATGACTTTAATTCAACAAATGAACAACAGCGTTTCTTATATCTTTGAATCTTCCATTTAGATTTTTACATGACATGTATTTTTGATTCAATGTTTTTTTGTGGAGTTCTCTCTGTAGATCATTTTTATATTTTAAATTTAGAATTTTTTTTTTTTTTTTAACAATGAATTATGTCGTATTCAGGTACGAAATATCTATCTAAAGGCTCTCCGTCTAAAAGGCCCATTCCACTACTGTTAAAGGTTTTATTTGCTAATCTCAATGATCCTTTATTCCTGGTCACATGCAGGTTAAATACATAAAACAAAAGGTATAAAACGAAGGTTAAATAGTAAAAAAAAAAAAAAGAGGTAGATGGTTGTCTAACTATTAGCAACGTTTTTATTTTAGATCTTTGAAAAAATAGCAATATTGTTTTTATTCCATTCATGTCAGTACAGCACCTTGACTTGACTTGAACTGAATTGAATCTATCCACGTTTTTGGACCGCAGGAACTTTTTCACAGTTCAAGAACTTGAAACCCTCCTCCTTTTTTAGTGATTCTCCACCGCAGGAACTATGAACTATTTTAGTTCCTAGAACCCCGTTCAGAGGAACCTTTTTTGCTCCTGCTTCAGAGTTGGTAAACTACCAAGCACCATGGCCGTGTGAAGTCCCCACGATGTGTAGTTCTCATGAGAACTCCCTATAGTGGATAGTTCCTCTTCAAAAAGAACTGAGAACTGTTTGGTCCGAAAACACCTTCTAAGTCTGATTCCACTTCAGGTTTCTGCCTGATGAATGGGGGTTTTGTGCTTGCATGTTAGTTTAGTGTAGACCTGCTTTATATGTGGCATTTGTTGGGATTTGGCTCTTATCATCAAAAAATTTAAACTCTGTTGTTCAATCCAGCAATATGAGGATAGTATGAACTGATCTCATATTCATTTATAATAAACAGCAGATGACCAAGTTACATTGAAAATGATTATTTCAAAACAATTGAGAGTAGCTAAATGCATTTAGAAATACATAAATTGATATATTGTTGTGAGTTAAACTGAAAAAGGAGAAAGGTCAAATGAATGTTTTGACTCAATAAAAAACAATTATTTGGAATATAAATCTATGCACTGATTGTTGATATGTTTTGTCCTTTTTCATTGGTAGCTCTGTTTCTGTGTTTCTGTGTTTTTTTTAACCTTCCAGCCAATCATGCTGCCTGCACGTTGCCCAGCCCAAGTGTATCTACCCGTCATGTTCCCATAATGCTTTGTGGCAGCTGCAGCTAGATTCATGCACACAGGTATTGATTTTCTTCCCAGTTTTTTCTTTCCTTCAGTGCAAGCCTTTATTTATCTCGCTAAGCCCCTGCCACTGAGTGAGAGGAGAGAGAAGCAGCTCGCAGCTTGTGAGAGAATTCAACACGAGAGACGCTTAACACATAACCTGGATTTATTTTCATTTATCTGTTATTTATCTGCCACCAGCGCTCTGCTGCAGAGTATAATCCTGCAGCCGTGTGGGATGCATGTGTAGGTATGCATGTGTGTGTGTTTGTGCTGTCCGTCCATCCATCCATACAAACACTCCATTCTCCACAGGCCACCTGACCCATTTTTTCGGTGTGAATAACAATACTTCAGCCAATCATGGGCAGACAGAACGAGCAACGCTGGAAAAAGACTCTACATCCAGCCTGTCACACGTCACAGTCCCAACCCTGCCTGTCGACAGAGCGAGCGAGGGACAGGAAGAGAGAGAGGGTTAGCTATATCCTCTCTCCCCCTCCTTACCTCCCCCTCCCTCTCCCTTCACATCTCCACCACACAGGGACCAGTAAAACCATTACACACCCACCCCAGCCCCCAGCTCAAGGTTGTGCTGCACCAATGGCTGTGCTTCCTACATCACAATCTAAGAAAAGGGCAAAACCGTCAGCGAGCAAGCTGCAAGGCTGCTCCCAACAAAAGATATTCATTATACCACACTACCTGTAGGCTTGAACACACAGTGTACGGCGAATGATTACGGCCTCCTTTCAGACAAATGTTTACAGTATGTAACAGGGATACAGTGTTCTAAAAATACACTTGACGCAGGAAGGCAACGACCTGCAACAAATTTATAAACATAATCTCCCTTCTAATTTTATGCATGCAAATACATGTTTTAAAATACATATATGCACACTGATTATGCTACACACTGATAAAACCTTAACACAACGTGGTCAAGCACCTCTGGACACAACACTCACTGAGGGAATCCATAGTACTGTATGGTTGTGCAATAAAAAATATCTCGATACCAGAATGGGATGAAAAGTATCTTGGAAAAACACCTTATGTTGAAATAATCACTAAAAAAATCAGTCCCAAGATTTGATCTTGCATGTCAAGGTAGGAGCCTAATTCTTGTCTTCAGACAATATTTAGTTATCTGTGAAAGAAGTTGATGTTTTCTGGAAAACAGGAGAATATGAGTAGAGGTCAGATGTCTACAAGTAATCAGAGAAACAAGCTGAGCTACATTGAGTTGCAGCTCGGCGAGCAGCCCCCTCGCCGGGTACCCTGTGATGCTAATGTGCAAGAGAAAAACAGATTCATAATCTAAATCAGTTTTTTTCCAGTATTATTGAAATACTCGTACAAATCCTCCTGAGTGCTGAACATCGAAAAGTCCTCACTAAGAAACAAGCTATGCTAATGTTAGTCACAGTTTTGCTCACACCCAACAAGGCCCGCCAAGAGCAGTCACTGATTATTACCGTGAAACAATTCCATTCAGTGTTTTTACTGTTTTTAATAACTGTGTCTTTGGTTATTGAGACCATGACACCTCTGCAGATAATTCAGCTCAAGGTAAAAAAACCTCCTGAATGATAAACCTAAAAAATAGCTTTTAAAAACCAACTACTGGTGGCAGCTCAGCTTGCAGCCCCTCCTGCTTTTGAAGGTTTTAAGTCGACTTTAAGTTTTGTAGTGATTTTACTTGTTTGAATTCTCTTCACTTAAAAACCATACAGCCTTGTCTGGTAGACAGCTGTAGCATGTATTGTTAAGCAGAATACTAGCGTTTAATGTCTTCAGGTTATTATCAGAACACTCCCAAATCTGGCAGCATTCTTCAATCATATACAGTGATCAATATATCCTTAAAAAAATACTGTGATCATATTTGTTGTCATATCACCCAGCCATTATCCACAACGACGAGGATGAGTTAAAGGTCAGCTTAGTTTGACTCACTTTAACTGTGTGTCTTTAGATGTTTACACGGGGCGTCCAGCTGCCTTGAAATGGAGGAGGAGGGAGGATGGAGGAGAAACAGTGGAAACGCATGATAACGTCCAGCAGCCCTTTTTGATTGTAACTCTTGATATTTTCTTCAAAGGCCCATTATACACAGCCAATTAAACCCACATAGTGTGGCTGGCTCTACTCCCTCTCGGCAATGGCTGCAGGGCTGGAGGCTGGCTGCAGCAATAACTCCAACACACATCCCAAATGTCAACAAACATGAAAGAAACTGTGAAACGCACAATATGGTTTAGCAAACGGCCAGACTGAGAGTGCTAGAATAATAATCTTTAAACAACTGTTTCCAAACCCAGCAGCACCGAGGGCTGGTTTACATGAGATATTTACTGGTTAACCTGAAATCATTGGTGTTTATTTAATGTTTATTTGGAATAAATAAGTTAGTACTTTACCATTTAACTATCGAATGCTGAAGAGATAGAGATAGAAACAGAGTGCAAAACGGGAGCAGAACCAGAAAGATTGAAAAGAAGGAAAAAACGAGGAAGAGCTGAGCAGAGCAAAGGGAATCTGTGTGATGGCCGACGGCCCTTGTGCTTTAGCTCGTGTGCTGAATGAAAAGAAGCCCCGGCGTGGGTGTGTGTGGATGTGTGTGTGTGTGTGTGTGTGTGTGTGTGTGTGTGTGTGAGTCTCTGCAGCATTGCTGGGGGGTCGGCCCCCACTCGGCCCTACTGCTGCTGAATGCAGAGCAGGCAGCATCAGGCCAAGGCAAATGACTACAAGGCCTCCTCAGTGACTGCAGCACAGGCTGCACCTGGGGAATGGCCCTGCACAGAGAAACAGCCGCAGCCAGCCACAGTCCATCACTGCGCATCCCATGAAGCAACACTGCAGGAAGTGCACACATTAACAACAGGCACAGTCTTTCACCAAAGTACAAGGTTTCCTTTTTGAGATTTTTAATCTCTTCCTGGTGAGCTTCATTCACGCCCATCACTTCAACATTAATCAGAGTGATCATCAGGGCCTCGTCGTCTTTTTGACAGCAGACTGTGGTACAAGGAAATCTGTTTTAAAGGAAAAGGGGTGTCACACAAGACAACAGGACCCCTCACCACAAATATTTTCCCTGCTCTGTTCCATCATCACCAAAACAGACACTCAAAGCAGCTCTGGATTATTACTAACTGGTTTATTCCAGTGTGACATCAAACTAATAGCAGTCACTTCCACGTGGATTACTGCAGAGATAACGGTACCAGTACATGAGAAGATTATGTGAAATCAGAAAACCTATTTGCTTCTGTTCTTGTTCTCAGTCCTAAGCATAACATTCAGAGATGAACAGTTAAACAAGGAGGCTCAGTCTATCTGGTCTGTGTCCTTCTTTTATGTAATTTGATACTCTGCTTTCATCTTTGGTTGACTTAATCTTCACACAGAAACATCTGAGCACCATTCAGACAACCTGAATCTAAAGCTCCAAAGCATTATCAACATCGACCTAAGTCACATCCTGCCCTCATGTAAACTTTTAGACCAAAATTCATTACAGTAAAATCATTGTCTCGCTATCTCTGTCTCTCACACACCTGTACATTTAAAGGAAATAATGTGTGCTTGCCAGCATCAATGCTCAACATTTAAAGCTGACCCCTAGATGTTGAACTCAGAGCCGTCTTTTAGCAGTGTTGCTCTCTTTAGATGAACATCTGAAAAACACAACCCGTATCCATTTATACTGTCACCCAGTAAATGATTACAACAAAACAAAGACATCAAGTCTCATCAAAGTTATTCCTTCAAATCGCAAAAACAGAAAATAGGGCATCGTGTCCAAGTTTTTTTAAATGTACATGATGTTTGTTGACATTCGTGTTAACTATTCTCTTTGTTTGAAAGGTCGGATTATCAGACACATCCCACGAGTTTATCAAAACCACATGAGCATAACTGTTCAGGTAAATGAACCTGCAGCTACTACTAATGGTATTACTTCAGATGCATAGTGAAAATAAACAACAGTAAACAAGTTGTTCGCAAATATGAGCTTAATGATTGCAAACGCTGCTTCTCTCTTTCATTTCAAGTTCTCTTCTTCTGGGCCCTGACTTCTGGTGAATGTTTGGCTTCTTGACAAAGATATGAAGACAGTAAGACTGCTGGAGAAAGACGAGACTTACTATCGTGAAATCAATGACTTCTGGGCCTTTGATTGGCCACATGCAATGACTGCAATGAAGTAAAAATAAAATTTCCATACAAATATTGTATTGTTAAACAACAACATTTAAAATGGCCGAAACCATTGAGCACCAGTTTGGTTAATTTTGCCATTTCCATCCCTCCTGATTAAGGGCTTTTCTCAGAGCCAAATTATACAATGACTGATTTCCCTCCATTGTGTCCAGTCGTTACCAGTAAACCCATCATGATAAAACTGGGACCTGATTGGTTCCCCTCTCCAAACAATGGCTGAAATCCTCTTAGTCGGGACAGTTTGTAGCTTTTGAATTGATGCGAGCTTAGATAAATAATGCTTTTTAAAATGTTGAACAGAGGTGCAAGTATGAAATCTGTTGAACAAGTCGCAGGCACAGCTACGAGAAACTGGTAATTTGTATAAACCCAGAGTTGGTCCTGCTTTGTACTCTTACTTGTATTCCAGCTAAGTTTAGTAAGTCATTTAATTTAACAGAGTGATTAACCAAGTCCAAGAATAAGTTTATTTGTACAGCGATGGCTGAGAAGAGGTTTAAGCTAATCCTTGCCTCCAAACATTTGGTAAAGTTGTTGTGCAAAATGGAACACAAAACAATGTGGATTTTTCTAAAAGTCCAAGAAAAAACAACAGATGTTTGATTTTTTAAAAATATACTTCATGCAAATTGTCATCTACAGGCCATTCTGTTCCAACAATGACTAAAGAGTCAATGACTCATTGTAGAAAATTAGCGGATTTTGTCATTATCTGGAAAATTGGGGAAAACAATCAATGACTTCTGCTGGATTTTGGTGCATGAACTAATTTTTCACCCAATAAAAATGGTCTTAAATTTGACACCTCTGCCCAGGGACACACGCTCATTACGAGCTAGCTAACAGTTACAGGTAATCACAGTGTTCTGATTGGATGTTGCCAGTTCTTTTGGATACTAGAAACTCCAGTTAATATTCATGACAACAGAAACATGAAAATATGCAGAATGAAATAGCACATTGAAGGTATAATATGTGACATTTTAAACATTCATAAAGAAGATATCAAATACATCTGATTCCTTACTGAATAAAACAGTGAGAGGAGGAGTGATTTCAAACTCTCTCTGGGCTTGTTGTTCTCAGCCCTGTGTTCATACGGGACGGGGCGGTGCTTCCTTCAGCTTGTTTATGTTTTCTTTCATGGGCTTAAATTAACGTCAACTCCTCCCTGTCCAACCGCTCGCCCCCGTGGGGGAAGAGTGAGGGCCCCGCCTACTCAGGGACGATGTCAGTAGAGAGTTCAATTCAAGGAGAGCCAACAGACTTTCCAAATTGAAGATACGACTTTTTTGGCATAAAATACTTCAAAGATGTAAGAAGGCTGCAAATCTGAATGGAGATGGGTCATAGAAATGTCTGCACTCGGTTTGAACACTAAGGGAGTGACGGGGAGGAGGGGTAGCGATGTGCAGAAGGGGTAGCCTTGTTTTGGTTTGAGATGCGGTCGCTAAAGTGTATTTTAAAAGTTGGTGGTAATTATGAGGGGGAAAAAGTATTTGGTTTTGAATAATAATTCAACATGTGTCTGAAGGATAATGAATTTGTCATCAGTGTCTTAACTCAAAAATAATTTGTCTCCCTGCCAAACTAGCGTAACAATCAACATTTCTCAGTTCTCATAAAGCCCTGGGTCACTGGACAGCCACTTTTAAAGCACAATGCAGTACATAGCACTGTGACTTGTTGGTTTTACTGAAGCCATTTTTCATCATAATTTTCTATTCTTTACTAATGGACACGGGGCCTCTTTGAGTGGTTCTTTGTTATTCGACTGAAAAAGGCTCCACGTCCATCGAGACTAACAGAAGGCCTTTCCGACGGCGCAGCACATCATGTTACACCTTCAACACTGAAAAGCCAACTCAATTATTCATGCTGGAGACAGAAAAGCTACATTTCACAAAGTTTTTTGTTTGAAGTCCAAGTGTTGATATTATTTTTATTCATTAAAAATTAAAATGTCGATGCTCGGCCTTTCGAGATGAGGGGGTTAAGCCATCTTTCAGGGAGCTGTCAGTTAGTGTGCATATAGACTCACAGACATGGATACACACAGACAAAGTGCACTTAAAATGTGTGTAGAAGAGGATGAGGGGAATGGACGGAGCGTCGGTAGGATGCGTGCACTGAGACGTGAATAAAGACCATTTGCTCATGGATTCATAGGCTTCCGTCATCCATTATTTAGCATGGAGAAGAGCGGTGGATTGGTGGCTGGATGATTTTTCTGACAGCGTTTACATGGCTGACGGCTAAAGATGTGATGATTTTTTACCGCTCGAGATAAACACTTTGTGCTAACAGAGCTCAAACTTTTTTTTATTCTCTCAAAGATCCACAAATATTCATTCGAGACAAAGAGATGTGCTTTAAAACTATTGAAGTATTAAGTGATACATTTAAACACATAAATATGTTCGCAATAAGAGAAACTGCAGGACAGTTTCCATCATGGACACACCAGTATCTGAAAACATGCTCCAGGCAGATCCATTTATGGACAATTAAGAGATTGCTATAGATTTCAACATGGCTGATTTCGCCTCAATGGACAAATGTGAAACGTCAACAAAAAGAAAGCAGTTGCTAGCCAGCATTTGCCCTCCACCCAAAAGCAAAATGACATTAACTCTTGTCTATTGAGTTTGCTAAATGCCCCACATAAAGTGAATTTGCCCCCCAGGGCTGGGAAACAATCACGCAGGCGAGCGTTCCATTTAAGTGATTTGAATGATCGGAGAGCTGCAGTGCCTCCTATCAGCCGCACAAATGGGTCAATACACTGAGACTAAGTGACATGGCTGGCAGCCTGCGCTCTCGCGGAAGACCCGGGCGGAGGAAGAGGACCGGGACCTTGCTGTCATTGGGTCAGACAGACGTGGATACACACACGCACACACACACACACACACACAGAGAATGGGCCAGGCGGGCTAGATGGTACAAGCTAGGTTCATGTCAGATGATCGGAAGAGTCACTTCAGACCACACACGCACCTCTGCTGTCACTACAAACACTGCTTGAAAACGTCATCTGGCCAGGATAAACTTTACTCAACCCTCTGAACTCTGCAGTAGAAATGACCCGATGCCAGCTACAACATTTCTGATGTGTTTGCATACATAAGGTCAATTCTTTGAGAATCTTTGAATGCTTCATATCCCTAAAATCTGAACAAGATGAGGTCTGACAAGGTCTTTTTTTACTTCAGCCAACTTCAACAGAATTGAGGACAATGATCCTGCAGCGAGACTGCGGTCACCCTCGCACGTTTTCCACCGTGCACAATGAAACTATGTTATGTGCAAACATACAGCGTGATGATGATGATGCAAAAGACAAAGGCTGTATCGTTCTCCAGCAGGAAGAATAAAACGCTCAAGCTGCAGTAATCAGGTTTGACTCTGGGATCAAGATAAATATGTTCATAATACCTATCTCCTGGAGCCACATGGAAGTCGTTTTCATCCTGTTGTAGGCCCCACCTTGCAGAATATAAGTGCATTGTATACGTAAAACATGATTATATAAATGACAGAAATCTCAGCTTTTCCGATTCTTGTCAGGTTTTTTTAATAGGGTAAAGCTATTTTTCAAATGGTTTCTACGGAACCACATTTCAACATCGACTTTCATACCAAAGCTAAAGATGTAGCTCTGCCACGTTTCTCTTTGTCTGACTCCTTCATTTTGTTCTTCACTCTAACATTTCCCTTATTGTAATCACGACAGGATCAGTTTTATCTAGCGGCTCACTTAGTACAATGTGTCTCATTTGGTGCTGTGAAAAAAAAGACTGGATGTCCAACCAAATCTGACCTGGTGTCACACGATGATTTGTTCTCACTTGTTTGTGTTGAGTGTTTCATTACAGAGAGTCATGTGGTGTGTCAATAATCCAGACAAACTACGGACTGATGCTAAACTTCACACAGACATAACCAGCATGCTCAGTGGGACATTGTAAAGCAGGACTGTTTGACAGAGAGGTGCCATGACTTACTTTCAGCGTTGATTGACATTGTGTCTTTCTCCCAGGACACAACGGTGATGTAGGCCTCCACTGAGGCGGGGATAATGCACTTGAAGACCGCCACATTGCCTCTCATGGCTTTCTGGTCCTCCACCCGGACTGTGTAGGGCTCTCGTAGGACTGCGAGGAGGGACAGAAAGGAGCGTTGAGTGTAAGACAGAAAACAACAAAGACAAGCTCCTTTTGATGACGGATCATGATTACATGATTAATAAGTGAATATGGTAAGAAACTGACCGGCCTTAATGTGGACATCTTGGCTCCTGATTCTCCCTGAGGGGTTCTCCGCTGTGCAATAGTAGCTGTTGTCATGGATGAGTTTGCTGAAGCTGGAAGGGGGGATGTGGAAGATCTGAAGGGTGCCATTGGGGTGCACATGGCGGATCCCTGGCACATCATAGATCTCCTCGCTGGTGGCCAGGTACCAGCGCAGTGAGACAGGGGGCACGCCGGCGGCGGGACAGGGCACCGATGTCCCTGTGGTGCTGGCAAACACTACCTCTTGCACAGATGCATTGACAAAATATAAGCTGGAACGTAGATCTTCACAGAAAACTGCAGGAGAGGAGGGAGAAAGAAGAAACAAAACACAAGTGTTAGACGCGCAGTGAGATTTTATGAATTTGATAAAAACCTTGAACATTGTAAGCCAGAGGTCTTTAAATCATTTAAATGAAAAAAAATATTCACTGCTGTTAAACCCCACCATGTAACAAAAGAACTTGCACAATACTGCATCTGTATCTTGCTCTGAATTGAGGCCAAGTGTGTTTTTCCCTGGTTGACCATTGTGTTTGTGCTCACTGCAGTAGAAGGAGGTTGCAGGAGTGAGTCTCTTGTTGTCTATGAAGAGACATTGCAGCAAAAATTCTGGGAGAGCAGCAGTGGATGTGAAATAACAGAGGCAGCAGAGAGCTGCTTGTCTGTCGACACAACTATCCAATAAGACACGAAGATCAGTGTAAACAGCTCAGAACACTGATCCCTTAATCAATGGCAGAGAACAATTATCTGCAGATATTTTGATTATGGGTAAATTATTTTAGTTGTGTTTCAAAGACGACACAAACCTTGGTGACTGTGACTTACTTGACATTTATAGCTCTGCTGTTTTTCTGATTTAATTCACTTTGAAGGTAATGTATTTGAGATTAAGACCATTGTTAAAGAAAATCAAGACGTTTGGTTATTTTACTTCTGACTAATCAGACCAATCCCTCTTCACAAATATCGGCGTACGCATACACAATCTTATGGGGGCGAGGGACAAAGTTTTTGGTGTCTGAAGCTTTCCTGTTTGACTTATCACGTCTGAGCAGCTCTTGGTTGTATGCAGAAAGAGTCTATGTTGTAGAGTGAAAGAGGAGGATGCATTAGTTAATATACAATCTATGGAGCCATCACCAATGACGGGACAACTATTCAGCTTTTTTTTATTCATCAATCCCTATAAGCCTATGTCTGCATCTAAAGGTAGAAAACTATCTGGTAGAAGACAATGTCTCCAAACTTAAAGTGCTTCCTCACATCTTATGTTGTCCTACTGTTCTTTATGACCATCTATGATTTATCTCTTTTGTCAGTCTTCAACAAAGTTTTTGTCTGGATGTCCAGTTATATCCAGACAAAGATAAAGTTATCTAGCAGGGATGTCAGACTAACCAACAAGTCTAAGGGTTAGAAAACATTCAGAAAACAGTCAAAAATTGAGCACAATGTATGCAAAATTGTAAACAATGTAATTTGCTTTGCAAAGTGTGGCTAATGTTAGCAGTGCTAGCACCAGCCTTTGTCTTCGCTGCAGGTTAACATCCACATGTCTGTGCTAAATGTGAGAACGTATTCCTCTGATCGATAACTCGTTTTAACCTGACGCAGCCTACATGCATTTTTATTTTGTTTTTCTCATTTAAAATAATGTCGAAGCGTGCTGCTCCTATGAGATGCTATCAGTTTATTAAGCTAAAATTACCGCAATCGTGTTGCTAATTCTCTTAGCCCGTTTATGGCAATTTCCATTACGTGTTAGCATCAGGCTAACAGACTCAAATTTACATCCTGGTCCATCTGTGAAGGCCAATAAAACATCCGCTACTGCTAATGTAAAACCCAAGATCCTTTCTTAAACCATCAGATGAGCTAGAAGACCGAACACAACCAGACAGAGTTCTCAGAAATCCACTGAGCTCTTGTTGTCACTACCTTCAGGGCTCCTTTTCTTTCTTTATAGAGGAGTGTCTCAGTAAACATATGGAGGCACAACTCAATGCTATTCAGGCTTAAATAATCACCCCCAAAAAACTAATAGGACATGTATAATACACGAGGCTGTGTCATATTACCAGAGATGTTATGTTCCCAAGATTAAATTGGTGTTAGGAAGGTTTTATCTGTCTTCATTTTTACTGTTTTTGTGTTTTCTAACCGTCACTCAGCCAAACATCATCCATTCTCCTCTGTGACAAACTCATTTGCATTAATGCTTTCATCAAAATTAAAAGCTGTCACGGCTTACGTCACCTCCAAAATGTTTTATCTCGCTCTAAATAAGTGATATGTCATTGTTACAAGCTCAAACACTCACTGAGAATCTGTTCTCATGATTAGAATTTGGATACTGGCGAAAAAAGCAACAGTCCTCAAAGCTGCTGAGCTGTCAATTTATCATGTTCATGTAGACGGTGAGCAGCAGAGGATGTTTCCAACAGTCATCTTAACTAATGAAGGAAGTCAATGTAATGTGATGCACTTCCCCTGTAGTAAGTTACTGTGCTGGAGAAAAACTGACAATGTAACTCTGTGCTGTAATGGACAACCCACACAGCTGGCCTGAAGCCAGGATATGTACACTGGCTGGATCCCAAGGAGGAGCAGAGGACTCGTTTAGTGCATGCACTGACTCTTCAATGTTTTCACTGTTTATTTTTCAGTTGCGGAGAAAATAAACAGAAAGTAACTGCATGCAGAACTCTGTATGAATTATCATTTTTAAATCTGTAGCTTTACAGTATTTATTTGTCTCTGCATTTCAGAATAAGCTAAATCAAATCCCTCCAAACTACCTAAAGGAATGAGTGACGCATTAGTAGCTGAGGTCATGATGAGCATAGGAGGTGCTAGAGCATTCAACAATAGCATTGTACCTATTGTTTTAAAGAGAGATGAAGAACTCTTAGGAATTCAATTGCATTGTGAAATGGGTTATAAATGTACATGAAAATACAATACTGGAAAGCGACAGCATTCTTACACCACGCAGTCGATCAACAACGTTATGGCCCTGTTCTTGTCTGTTTGACACGGTGAGGTCTATATCAACTCCACAAACAACAAGACAACAGGGGACGAATCTTCTAAAAAAGTTAAATACCCATCCATTGTCATATTAGTTAAGGTTTGCTCCTACATACACAGGTACAACAACGTTATCTCCTTTGAAATATTGCTTTCATATCATCCATAAGTTATGTCTAATATAGCCTATTCATATAGGAGAGCTGAACAACTTTACCTTTTAGTGTGACTATATATGTAACAGATAAACAAAGTAAGTACTGTGCTGTAAATGTAGATTTATTTTTACACTAAAGTCAGTTTAATTTGCAGGGTAAATATAATAAAATTGCTAGTTTGGGAAGAAGAATTCCACAGTGAACAAACAAAGGAGTGGCAGTATAAGCGTTAGGGCTGATCTTAGCAGCAGTGTTTCCGTGTGAGCAGCCTCTGTTAGTCACATACTGTAAATATTTCAGCCATCTCCTCAGTATCCACAGTCTGTGCTCTCTCTGTTGTGGGCTCTCCCCGCCTGTCGCCAGCCTGCCTGCCTGTGCGACAGCTGCCAATCCCCCCTCCCCGGAGACCCAACATTTTAGCGCTTCATAAATTCCTAATGAGCGCGCTCAAATCACCGGCCACTTCCACCCACCGGTCGTTCAACCTGTTACGACAAACAAACACCACGGTGTACACATGTTTCCGCACATTTGGAGCTGCACTTACTTCACACATGCAGTACTCTGAGGGGGCCCAGGCCCGGAGGTGTGGAAAGGCAAACAGTTGTAGTTGTCGACAGCTACAGGACTGTAGTATCTTATCTAAGAGGTGGTGAGAGAGGGCAGCAGAGCCATGACACGGGGTGGCTCTGGCTTTGTTTCTTTTTTTTATTGATCGTCACATTGGCCATGATGAAAGCTGACCATAGTAACATTTAAAAAATGATCGTTAAGATGGAGAGGCAAATAGTGAGGTGTCCTTTTGACAATAAATTGAATGTAGGGTCCAATCTGATGAAATGGTGATGGGGCGTTTGAGGTATTTAGAACGACTTACCTCAGGATATCAGGGAAACAAACTGTTACTCCCATATGTTTTGTCTTAATCACTTATGTGTTTCTAATTTGTTGTTAAATATCTTTTATTGTCTTTTAATTTCACGTTGTCTTGAGGTAACATTTGTTATGAGTGGGCGCTATACAAATAAAGATTGATTGACTGATATTAAAAAGCACTCTGTGACTGTGTTTTTAAAGGTGCTACTTAAATTCATTTTCATTATTATAGTCTTTATTATAAATATACATTTGAAAGTCTGCTACGACTCAGCAAGTCACAAACACTTTGTTATGTTTTTCAAAAGGTGCTGTGAAAATAAATTCAATTCAATTTCAATTCAAAAAAAGCTTTATTTGTCCCAATTCAAACAAAAAGTGACTATGATATTAAAGTTATTTTTATAAATGGATTAAATGTGTCTGCATTAATGCCGTACAAACGCTAAAAAGGCATCGAGTATACGCTAAAAAAAGGGAAATGAAATGGCTCAGTCACATCATGATACATGAAGAACTCATCAAGAGTTAATTTATGAGCTTGTAATCACACCGAGTAACAGCTTGTCAGTGGTTTCCTCGAGTAGAACAATCTGCCATCGAGATGATCATAAAATCTCAGCATCTGTTGTGAATGGCACGGAGCGAGTGTGACTGTTTGAACAATCGCTGATTGAATACTGCGACACATTGGACTTAATTTGGCTTTAAAAAAGAAAACATACTGCGTAGTCATGTGCTGCACAAACACAAGAGGCTGTTACTGGGACACTGTGCTGCAGCAGTAGATGGTCCTTTATTTAATTTGAGAAGAAACAGTCGACTGCATCATCGAACAGACCTGAAGTTTAATGAAACAATGTAAGGACATGACGTTTGTTATTCCAAAGACACTGTCTAAAAATAAACAACGCTGTACTTGTATGTTAAGATAGTGGCTGACGTCCCACATTTAATGTAACTAAACAAACTGTAAAACACAGGTTTGCAGTGAGCTTAAGGAGGAGTTACCCAAATTAAGAAGAGGAAATGTATCAAAGAAGGAGAGAGGATGCCTCTCTTTTTAACTGCCTTTGTCTCGATTCCGTTTTGCACCAACTCATGAAAAATTGAGACCCGCCGCCCCCCACCATGTTCACCAAGCATTTCTGGGTGGCTGACTCCTTAAGCTGAGAAAGCCTGATGGACGCAGAAGTCTGCCAGATCCCAATAGTTCAGATAGATACAGTAAGAGTGCATTTATTTTTCAGTGCAATGCCAAGGAAAACAGTGAGGGCGGGGACTGAGTGGGGAGGCGGGCGAAGCTGAAAAGCACTCCGACAAAGACGCTGCTATAAACAGAGAGTGGAAGAAAAAGAAGGGAGAGGGGTAGTAGATGTCATGACTGAGGTCAAAGGTATGCTCCCTCTCAGTTGTATCCCACAAACCTACTTCAATTAATACTTTATTTCTCTGTTATTCCTTTTCTCTTCTTTGGCTCACTGTCTCTCTGCTTTGTCCACTGTGTTCCTCTGTAACCTTCGTCTCTCCTTCACGCTCCTCTGACCCCGTCTCTCACATTCTGACCCGCTCCACCTTCACATGAGGACGTAGGTGCAAAAAAACACAACGCATGTGAAGGTAGGGAGCCAGAGGAGAAAATGGTCTGTACCATACTGCAGCCAGCTGCCCACAGACAGACTCTTCTGTTCGGTATTTATACCCACCTGTAACACCTTAAATGCTGTAGCTATAGAGCAGGTTAAGAAATCCATCAATTCAATTTATGGCTTAAGAGAAGGTTTCAAAACACATTAAGAAAGAATTATCTCCATTCTTTTAAGATCGATTGTATTGACAAGTACCAAAGCTTTCAAAAACTTCAAATCATCAGTCGTATTTTTAACTAAAAGCTGCCGTGAGTTAAAGAGACGAGGGCTATCTTAAGTTTCACAAATATGTTGGCAATGTATCAGTGCAATGTAGACAGTGTGGTGCAAGGGTTTGCTTTTCAAATATGGTTATTAAAACCAAGAAATCACCCTTAATAGAATATCTAGGAGTTGTATTGTTGTTGATGAATCAGGTATTGATACTGTTTGATTTTTATTAGAATCGTATCTTGTGTTACGGCAACAGTGTCCCTGATAGGTTGTATTGTACGGATGTCAAGCTAGTAAGGGGGCGGGCCTTCCTGCCTGGTCGTAGGGCCAATGGCTGGGGAGCCACCGTCTTGATTAGCTGAGGCGGGCAGGTGTGCAAGGAGGGACACGGTCGAATTCTACACCACTGATCAGTCTCTCCACAAACCATGAAATCTGTCCTTGTTGTTAGAATCAAACTGATCGCCTTTCAAGAAACAACCACCTGACAAAATCCTACAGCGCGCATCACTGTGGAGCTACAGTTATAGTCTAGTTTGGCTAACATTAGCATACCCTAGCTAATGCTAATCAAACAACTCAGTTACTACGCTGCACTTAGGTTGGCGTTAGTATGCTAGTGTTAGCTCGCACCAACGTTTACATTTTCACACAAGCTTTGGCTTCCACAGACATCTCAATACAGTCACTGAGCAGCGTCAGAGGTTCAGAAAGCTGCTCTCTCTTAAACCCGGACGAACAGACATCACACACAAACACCTGACCCCTCGGTTACATAAAAAGTCGCCTGCTGTTGTTCTGGCTAAACGTAAGTAACAGTAAACAAAGTTTTCTGTGGTAAAAAAAAGCCATGAAGGTGGTATGTGTGCTGAAACTGTGTCCAGTTTTGCGTTTTCATACAGTCCCTGATGCACAAAGGATCCAGACTGGTGCAGCTGCTCTGCATATCATAATCCCCCTCAGTATTTTAAGGACAACCTTCAGATTTTTCCTTCACTGTTTAAAACATTCTTGTGAGGACGGAAGAATACTTTTACTGCCGTCCCTGCTGAAATTACATAACCATAATATGTCTGTTTAAAAATATTTAATTTGGATAATTGCTTGTGAATTAATAGCCCAGAAAAAGAACAGCCCAGTTTGTCACAATGCTCGGTTGCAAGCAAAGGAGACAGTATGTGGGTGGTTGTTGGCAGTAATCAAGTGTGTTTGTGTTCAGCACCGTTAAATAATAATCTCATTAACGGCTGTCATAAAATAGTAAGATGTAACACACATGCAAATGAACATCTCAGAGATATGTATGGCATAGTTTTTACAGAAGGAAGAGGAGACGAGTCCTTTCGGGGATCTATCGATAAAACTGGGAACACGGGAGGAAGATCAAAACAAGAACGGGCTGAAGCTTGAAACAACAGATAAAAGATTCATGTGGACCCTATCGATAGTCGGTCAGCCGTCAGCCTGGCTGCCAGATTACGGCTGCAGTCTGCAACACTTTGGTCCACATCTCAAAGTGTTTCTGTCTCTGGTGATAATGCTGCTTCTCTCAATCTGAAAGTTGAAATGAATTCATCTTTTTAGATGTTACCAAAGCTTATTTAAAAGCTTATAAAAAAACGGGGGCTTTTTCTTTTTTTTCCTTTTATCTGAGAGTTTCTGGGTTTTTTCTTGTGCCACACTGAACATGAAGGAGATTTTTGATAAAACAATTTCCTGCAAGGTTTTTTCCCAATCTTTACCTTTTGTACATTGTTAGCGACTAGCTCTGCACATGAAGCTTCTGAAGTCAATAGACATTCACAATCGGAGTCCTCGGTATGTGCTGGATGAAGATAGTCATAGTCACTTCTAGACTAAAGGAAGGAAATGGCCTTCTTAAATTGTATAGAAAGAGCGGCCATGTTGTTCTATAGCAAGCAAGCCAGCTGGTTTTAAGAAGAACATACCTCGTCTTCTTAACCTGCCATTTACCTTGAGTCCTGAAGTTCTTATTTAAATAACAAATTCCTCAAATGTACAAACTGTACAAAGTCATTCTATCTCAGTCCTTGGCATTGCACACACAAACCATTTCAATATTATTCCGAACACCAACGCACTCCCATGCCTATCACTCCCACACACACACACACACGCGCTCTCACTAACAGGCACCATATGCCTGCCTGTGCTGAAGCCTGTCTTAATCGACATCAGTTTTCCATGAGCCAAAACCACAGAGAGGAAAAACTGATATTGTTTAATTATGAATCATACACATGTATAATAGATGGACCCCCTTTTTTTCTGTGTTTTCTGTCTTCAAAGCTCAGAGAGAGGGCAGGGAGGTGGGGTCCTGTTGGGTAAGTGAGGTGAGCCCACGTTCTTCTTCTTCTTCTTCTTCTGTGAAATAATGCTTGGCACGGTCCCAGATGTCAGCACCAATTGGTGGCAGACCCTACTGACTCCTCTAATCGTGGATCGCAAGTGACTTGTGATGCCGTCCACCCATAGAGCAGGGACTCTGCTCAAGGGCACCAGACGCGCTCCGGTCAAGGAGAGTGCATGCGGGCGTGTCAGAGGGAAGTGGGGGGATGAGCGTTAATATCTAGAAGACCATGAACACGGAGGCTGACACGGGGCTCGGCTGACAGCTGACACAGTGACGAGTCAAGGCAGCCAGTTATGTTCTTTGGTTTCGCCCTGCAACCATTTGTCTCTCTTAGGGTTGTCACGATAGCAGATTCTGAAACTTTAATACAATTCTAGTAAAAAATCAAGAGATATCGCTACCCGTTTGGATACCTGCACCATCGGTCAAAACTGCCATCTTAGCTTTGCAGCCGTATCAATTCTATAACATCTGCAGCCATACATGTATTTGCAAGGAGAACATGACGATACATTGCCATACTGATTTTTTGAGCACAGCCCTCATACGTGTGTGTCAGAAAAGAATGAGTATGTACCATGGACACAGTAAATCATGTGTTTTCCTGTCAGCCGAAAAGTGTCCAGATATGCTTGGTTTCAGGTAAGGAGGTTTCCTGTGTGTTGTGTTAAATGCATATTAAAAAGAGTACACATCATTGCCACAGTGCCTTCATTAGAAAACCAGTTAGCAGCATCGAGTGACACCAGTATGTTTGGGAGAAACAACAGGAAAGGGTGCAACACTGAAACAAATATTTGTCCCCGCGGATTATTCCTACACAGTAAGAATGATCACAGCTTTATCCATTATGACGGTCAATATTTATGTTTCTGTTACTTTTCCACTTTTTTGTTCAAAATGTAGACAATCAATTAACAAGTCAACAACCAAAATATGTATTTTATGGGAGGACATTTTCTGTTTTCAGATATATTCAAAGTAAACACTAAGAGACAGGTTTTTGAAAAGGCCTCAGAAACTCTATTAAGAACAAACTCAGGAGCTTTTTATTTCCCTGTGATGTGTTTTCAGTAGCACTAGTGAAGCTCCTTTGACAATGCCCATCAGTGGTTGCCTCCAAATCATCCAGGCAATTTATTTAAGTAAATGTCGGATCAATACAGGTCCCACCAACACACCACATAAATAGGCCTGTGCATTAGTCTGTGCATTAGCGCACTGATGTGTCAGGGGCTTTTTAGCTGGGCCTGTGTTTACCTCAACCAAACACCATTAATCAACCGTATGTGGATGAATGCAGTCTGCAGCCTCTTGTTGTGTTGTAGAAAAAAAACAACAAAAACTCTTTGTAGCTTCATGATATTTCATAACGTCTTTCTGCAACATCCTGATATTCAGCCTTTCTTTCTATTCTTTCACATTGAATTAGTAATTAGCCACACAACAACACATCTGTCCTGCTCAAGGCTGCTGATGTATTTAAACATTGCAGTGTGATTGGCTCTCAGCCACAGTGTGGCCCTCAGCAGGTCAGAGAGCTCTGTGGTGCTACAGCGGGCACCAAGACATTAGGGCGAGTCCACTGGGGCAAACAGGCACTGAACCACACTGACAGCTCGTGGCAGTTACGCAGGTAATTAAGGCAGAGCTCTGCAGAAACCGCCTGGGGAGGGGAGAGCAGGGGGTGGGGGAGTGCAAAAGGGGGAGGGGTAGGGAGGGGCTGGAGCCGGGGTGGGGGACAGGACGGCCTCATGATGACAGTGAGTAAGCATCCAAGCCCCCCTCCTCCCCTCCTGCCTAGGGGCTTACACAATATGCAGTAAAGACAAGCGCTGCGTTGATCTGAGACGCAGATCAGAGAACAGGGTCCCCTCACTCCCCCAAATCACCCGCTCCCATTTTGCCCTCATGAATAATGTTGAGGGGTCGCTTAGTGCCACGCTGCCACTATGTAAAACCAATGATATCCTCCTCTGATCACAACTCTCTGGAGGGCGGGATGAGAGTCGCGGTGGAGTGGGTTAGTTTATGCATATGATCGCTCATTTACATAAACGCTCACATTAGAGGAGGGAGTTCACGTGCGCTTTGAGGACGTTAATCAGGTACATCACCGGGGTGGAAATGGACAAATCCACCAATAAAGAGGCAGAGGGAAATAAAACAGCAAGCTGGCTGAGGAAAGAGGAGGAGAAACTCCTGCGAGTGAGTAAACAAACCCGATCTGCTGCTGCTGCTGCTGCTGCAGAAGTTAATATGCAAAGGCACATCAAGAGACAGAAGAAGAGGTAACAACAACCATATGAGACATCCATAATGCTCCATTACCCTCCCTAAGTGACACAGCACAGAAATGACAGAATGTACCCGATGTAGCAACTTCTAATATTATTCCACATGAATATCAAAGTGTGAATCAGAGCTTGATGTAGATGCTGGAGCTACAGAAGAGCTTTGTAGGCACAGAAAAGAGCTTACAGTACATACTGTGCAACAGAAGACATTTAATCCCATGATATACAGTAAACATGGAGCCTTTCATCTGACACATAAGGATCAACAAATTAGCATTTTTCAATGTTCTCTTCTGCGTATTATGTAACTCAATCATCTTGAAAGTAGAAAATAACGTTTACATGCGCATTGTGTAGACTCCCCAGGAGTTGTCTCTCTGTTGTCAGAAATCTCCTGAAAGACACAGGATTTTTCCAGGAGTTGTATGTGTGAACGCAAACAGTCACATTTCGGACTTCAGTTTCTCCTGCCAGACCCCTAGTATTTGTTCCGCAGCAAGTCCGAGTGGGCTGATGTGAGAATGCAGCAGGATATTCTCTGGAGAATTCACCTCGAGCCAATAGGAGGGGGAGTGACGTTTATATACTGTGACTGCTGCACGCTGCATAGAGTGTATACATGAAACCACTACGATCTCTGTGAACGTAATTAAACGGCTGCATTACATTTTCTGTTCACCAGTATGTTTTTCACCAGTATGTTTTTCTCCGCTATTTTGTGGATGTTGTCATTCCATTGGACTACTCGTAGCGCTGATATAAAGGCAAATATTCTCATTATAGTGTCATATAGCGGACTCCTCCTGTTTTTGCATTCTTCATAAGGAATGGAAATAAAGTATCATTCAGGACGTTTGTTGAAGATTTGTAGGTGCAAAGCAGAATGCCCTCCAAAATAAAGATATGAGTCTACGCCTCCTTATTGTCAGACTTTTGGACGATCTCAGTATTCAGTGCCCTCCAAATGAAACACTGGACATCAACAGGCCTCATGGTAGTTCTTCTGACACTACACAAACCCACCCAATTAAGACTTTTGAAAGACTGCAGCTGAAAATTGGACATGTGGTTACCTTCACAGACAATGATACTGGTCAAACTCTGTGTATGCCTCGTACTGTCGATCTTTTTCCTCTTTTAAAAACACAGAGTCTAATTTTGTCAGAAGTTTAGTCATTCCATCATCCTTATTCAAGTCCTCCGCGGCGATTTCCAGCGCGCTATCCCTCGCTCTTCCGGTTAGCGACAAGGCAACTGCCAATGCCTGCTTCTTCTTCTCCAAATCGGTAACTAACCTCCAAATTTCGACCTAATTTCTCTAACTTTCGTATGACTTCTTCTCGTCAAACGGTGGCGGAACTTTATAATTGCCAGCGGCCATCCTCTGCTACCAATGTTAGTTCAATAATTACCACGAAGACTTTTCATGATCACGTACTTTACTGGAACTTGACACATAGTACAGCCATAACCACAACTTCCAGCACCCTCTTGCGCCCCCTGCCCCCATCAATAGTATAGGACATAACACTTAACACTCTTTCCAAACTGTACGCAAGAAGAGCCAGAAATTATTGCATGGATAGATACGATAACATCTCCTATTTATTGCCATTCATTCAGACTTTTTCCCTGTGTTTATTGTGAATGCTCATGTCGCAAAAACAATGACTATTGCAATTGATAGCACAGCCCTAATGTACATAACAGAGTAAGCAAAGAGATAAAAGTACAAGTCATCAAAATGTATATCATTTTTTAGAAGCATTTATGGAAGCCAACCTATTTATATCAAATAAGCTACAAATAGTGATTTATAGGGGTATTTATTGAAGTTTATAATCTTCATCAAATGTGTCTGAAAGAGGATTTATATACCTCCACACAGCATCCACATCCAGCCATGACTCTAAAGAATAATTACAAAGAGAGGCCGGAGTTTTTCCTCTAGTAGACACATGGATGTCTGAACAGTCGTACAGTACTTGACTGTAATTTGTATGCAATATATCCCGGCACATTAAACACTGAGCATGCTTTTAGAGAGTGAAAGAGAGGCTTTATTTCTATTTCGGTAAAATCCTCACCACCTCTGCCTGCTGTACTGTCAAGTATACTCTGCCTGACTGAGCTGATAGACGGGAGAGAGGATGAGAGAGGGGAGGTGGATCTCAGGTGAGCTGAGAGGGAGGACATTAAACCCAGCAGGGAGGGATGAACCAGGAGATTAGCCGAAGGAGGAAGGCTGACAGCTTTAAGTTCATCTACATATTATACTACAGCACAGCATGGGAGCCTATAGCCAACATACAGTAGGTCCATATCATAGGCATCGGAAAAGAATAATAATAGCATTAAATATTATTTCATCAGAGTTTGAAGTAATATGTCTGCTGGGAAATCTTTTAGACTTAAAGGTTGATCATTGGCCATTAAAACACCTGAGGCAGACCAATATATTTGGACTCTATCACAGGTATATTTCTATTGGCTAACAAGTTTTTTTTTTAAAGAAAGTCAATTTGAAAACTTTGAAGATTTAAAATTTTAGAGATTATAATATGCATAAGTGGTGTCATCACTTATGGGGTGGAGTCACATGGTAACCATATAATGTGTAACGTTACATTATACGTTACATTATGATGCATGACAATAATATCATGACTCAGCAGATCTGTCATACTTGATGTATTGTTAAACAATCCTAAGAGTATACATCATGACATCTGATTAAGTGAAGAATATAAATCCAGGATTCATGTATTCACCGCTGTCTTATTTTTCTACTTTTAGCCCGCTGTCTTCGTCTTCCTCTTTGGCCAATTGACTTCGGTTACCTTCATAAGCGCCACGGTGAGGAAGAGTCATGAAGTGGTGACGACGTGAGTCAAATTGGCAGAGAATCTGTTAAGGTTGTTTTTTAGAAAAACTTTTTGTTGCGGCATGAATAATTGTATCAAACAAGTAAGTACGAATAATTTATTGCGGTTTTGATATATTTTCCCCTCCATAATCACTAAGTTTAGTAAAAACACAAACGTTCAACTGCGTTATAGATTGATTTTTTTTGTTTTCAAAACAGCCAGACTCCGAGTCCCTCTGCGTACTCATTTCAGCAAAAAAAAAATGTTATCTTATCAATACTGATTTCTCCCCTTAACATATGTATCAGTCTCACATATTCTATATCAGTCAGGCTTCAATTTCCTGCTTTTTGAACCAAAAAAAGCACTTCTCTCGATAATATCTGATCAGTGCAGCTAGTACTGCCAAATACTCATTGCATGGCACCTCTCCAGTTAAATGTAACTCTGTTTGTATTTTGGGGGATTTGTTAAAGGTTATGAGTAATTCACATTCGGTGCATTGGAGTATAAAATGGCACAATTTGTTGAAAAACCTATTTTCCAGAATACATTCTCAAAACATGGCAAAGGGCAGAAGACGGCAGAGGTCTTAATCCTCTGAGAAGTCAAAAAAGTAAGAATGTGGACCTTATACTACTAGAGAGAAAAAAAATACATTTTCTCTAATGCATCGTTTTCCATTCAGCTACAAAACAGAAGAAGGTGATGAACATCTTAATCATGGTGGTTTTTAATGTGCAAGATATTTGAAGCTTTTGTACAACAGTAGATGAATACGTTGTAGTTACGTGGTAGTATTCTGAACGTTCTTCTCTTGTGCATATTATTGTTTTGCATCTTCTTTGGGTGCTGAAAACAAAAGCCCTCCGCAGCAGGGAGACAAAGAGGCAAAATAAGCTGGCAGTTGACAGTGGAGGGCAAATCAAAGTCCTGGGGTTAAATGGGATTGTGGGTCAGATGACTAGACATCGTTGCCTTTCCGCTCGCAGCCATCCTCTTATGCCTCAGAAAAATATCAACCACCCCCACCCACCATCACTTCCCCTCCACTAGCACTCCATTTGCCTCAAAGGCGAGAGTATTTTATCTTCACTTGCCCCACAGCGAAAGAGTCCAGCCTCTATTGCTACGATGCAAACACACAGTTAGACTATTTTATATGGATCTATGTTTAATTTTTAGAAAGTTATCTGCATCAAAGGTCATAAGAATGTGTGAAAATTCACATATTGATGCCAAAAGTAGCATTGAATCTTCTGGTATAGGCATATGTTATAGGGCCTTCATTATGTAGTCCTACAGGAGCCTGTCTATACAGCGCTATAAATCACCCTGATGGATACACAGTCAATTGAGAGTAACACAGCCGGGCAATGGCTGAGAAAATGGCAGCAATCTGCATTAGAGCTGCACTCAATCTGCACACAGATGAGAGTGATTCTTTATTAATCATCATGTTCTCTGTGATCACCCGACCAAAGTACATCAAAAACACCGTTTCATTCATGTTCATAACCATCTCCCACTGCAGCGTTCCATACATCTCTCTCTGTCCTTCACCTGCATCGTGTGGATCCTACAGCCTGCCCGGTGACAGGCGGCTCTGCAAACACTGCCAGGCAGCCGGCAAAATACATATGAACATATTCAGAGCGTTTAGTGCCTGGGATTAATCAAATTATAATTTAATCATCTGATCAAACAGCAATTAGCATAATCACTTCTGGGGAAGGCCTGATAGAGCGGAGACTGGAGCGGAGTGGAGCCGGGGGCTAGCAACACTTTAATGAAACATTTGCCCCAATGTTAGAAAATGTTACACGTTTCAGGCTACAGGAACAGAGCGGGATTTTGAATGCTAATCAGCACGAGTTTGGTTATGCATGATGAATGCGTCCAACACTCAGCCACAGGGGAAGAATTTCCAGTGAGGTCCGGATTTTATGATTTGTTGTTGGCAATGTCTTTATGGTTTAACATTAAGTTATTATTCACACAAAAAAACGTTACTATGTATATTCTTTTTTTATTATTATTATATATTACATGATTGTTCTATTTAATTCCAATCCTTTCTATTTAATGTAATAGATCTTAACCTCCTCTTTTGGAGAGAAGTATCACAGATATTTTCACCAGTGTTTCCTCCCTGGAAGCGCTCCCAGGTGTCCCCTCCACCTATTTCATCACAAAGACTTTAGCACCGGGACCCGACCCCCTGAGAGTCTTAGGTTCCATATGCACTTTGTTTTTACTTACGATAAATTAATTTGTTTCATTTTCCCATAAAAACATAAAAATATAAAAACGGATAAAACATGATCTGACCTGAATTCTGTTTTTTAAAACAAAGTACAGGTAGGAGTTATGGCTGGACTCAAAAAGATGTAGCTCTGTATGTTATCAAAATGGTTATGGATCGTTAAATAATTCTTAAAGTGCAAAACAGTCTTTTATATGTTCATTTGAGAGGGATGTTAGAAGGATATAAATTACCTTTAGCTGTGTCTCAATGTCAGCCTTACCACAGAGAGCAGACAGAGATGTATCTTTTATGTGAAACCATATTTTAGAGTATAATAAGAAAATGATTAGAACTACTGCAATGTGAGCTGTGGGCTTTCAACCATTTCTATAAATATAACTCAGGTGTTCAAGTAGCTAAAAACAAGTAATGAACCAACAAAGGTTTAAATAGAAATAAACTAAAGGTCACGCAGAATAATCTTAATGTAAATCCAATATTTAGATGTCAACATAAAGTAAATACAAAGATAAATAGTTCATGTTGCAGTGCTGATCCCTCGATGCATGCAGACAGGTGTCAGAAGAAATCCCAACAGGATGACACCATGTTAGCATCGACTATCACCACAATGATCTTCAAGGAATAACAACCATTATGCAACTAGTATTTAGTAGTATTAGTGTAAGTAATTTGCTTTGGGGAAAAAAGAGAACAAATGAGAAATGTGAAATTAAACTTATCCAAAGTGGGATTTCTTTTGGTAGATATGTTGAGAGCAAAAGCAATCAGGACAGTTCAAAGGTTTAATATCAACATTTCCGTTCTGTTACTTAATCTAAAAAATCAACTAGTAAATCAAGATAAAGGTTTAGGTCATACAAACCTTTAGTAAGTGAAGGACTACAACACACTCCAGTTCAATATTTAAATGTCATTTTTACTTCAAGGAGAAGAACGAATGCAAACCTCCACCCGCCAAATCAGCCACACCACTTATCATGAATATTTGTTATCCTTCATTAGTGTGCGCTGAAAAAGAAATGAGCTATTCAGGTTTTTGAACCAGGCTGTAAACATGCCAGTTTTACGGCTTTTTTGAATAGGTGTCTATGTGACTGTTGAGTCTTTTAAAGCCACGCTCAAGTGGACACTCGATGAACTGCAGTTTTTTTGCACTTCTGCATTGGCTTAATTTTTAAACACCGGAGGTTGCCGCTTGGATATATCATGATACAAGAGTCAAAGTTCAATGTATTCAAATATATCGCCACCAATAAGGCAAAATACTGAGATTTTCCTTTTAAATTTGAGGGAGACTGACACAAGAGAAGGAATCATGTTCATAACTTTGTCTCCAAATGCTAGCCTGCTTATTTAACAGAAGAGTGGGATCTGTGTTATTTACATTGTTTCATTCACACATACAGCATTATGTGCTGAGGTCTACACTACAGAGGACGCTCTGCTACTGAATCGTTTTAGTGGGTCATTGTAGCTGCACTAAAGCAAAAAAAAAAAAAAAAAAGCATTCGTGTGAATCTGAAAAACAAAATGCTTTGTTAAGTCCATCTAAATAAAAATAAAAGTAGCCATGGATACATCTGTCATGTTTAACATCAAGTGTAAACTAGAAGATGATTAAAGAGCGATGGCCTTTAGTTACAGAGAACCTGAGCTAAACTTACCTCTTGTTGTACCTGTGTGGCTGCAGCATTAACCTACTGGCCTACTTCCCAATGAAGCCTACAGACACAAACAACACAACTAATGGTCATCTTGTTAAGTAACCAGTCCAGTTAACGTGCGCCAAATACATTGTACTACGTGTGCCTTGTACAAAAATACTCCCCAACACTATCTCCTTGTCTCATTCCACATACAGGCACAAGTTGTAAGATGCATATCACAGGAAACACCAAAGGTACTCCAGAGATTTGTTTTTTCAATCTAACAATGCTGTAGAGATGTTTTACCCATTTACTGCCCCTTTCAAATAGAAGACTATAAAGTGCACTTTCTATTTTTTGGATGCAAATTAAGTCACATGTGATGAGTTACTGACAAAGATCAGTAAACACTGATTGAAGTAAACATTTTTGTCAGCATCCATCACACATTCACAAGCTAGGAAAACTCTCAAAGGATGTTTTAATGCCTGGCCTCTGGACTGCAGAGCTTTCTCACCCCAATTTCATCAACCTTATTAAATTGCTGACATTTAATAAACTTGCACTGCTCTCATATCAGTTGTGAACATGTTCACCACTTAAAGCATTAGGTAGTATTGTTAGAGGTTATTCAAGAATACTTTAAAAACAACTTTTGTCACTAAAAAAGCAAAAGAAATGCACTTAATGGAAGGGTTAGCATTTTTCAAAAACTAGCATGATTTTGAAAGTAGCATTCCCTCAGTGCTCCGTCTGCACCCCCTCCCCTCTGTGCTCCCTCAAAAGCCACGCCCCTCACTTACATGCAGGGGCCGTTGCGGATCTCAGTTCATCGCTTGCAATTTGAATCTACGTCGTCTCATGTCTCATAAAGCGATAAGTAAAAACGAAACTTTATCATAAAACATGTAAAAAAAAAACAAAGTGACTATTTTACTGCTCACAACGGCCAACGATAAACTCGCAGTATAAACTCTGTCGTCGGTGACGCGCTTTGAGTGTGGGCTAGTGCACACAAGGGTTAGAGAACGAGCAGGGAGACAGGGAGGCTTGTGATTGGTTCATCAGATTCGTACCTCGTGGCAGACATTGGTCAAAGTTTTTACAGGCTGCTACAAATGACTGATTTTCTTTGTTCCTTTGGACAATTTCAACCAAAATCTTAAAAAGTGGATCTGGAGGGAATTACCAACCCTGCCTTTAAGTGTACATTATGGCTATAACAGAGAAAATCATAAAGTACAAACAGTGTCTTCTCCCAGCTCCACAGAGAATAAAGGCTGTTGAGACTTAATCCATGTCCAACAATATAAGTGTGTGATATAACAGTGCCTGAAATAGCTGTTTCTGCATGGAAAAGCAGGCTGATTGGATATGATTCTATGAGCTTTAGATACAACACATAACACAAGCTGACTCCTTGTCCCTCTTCCCCCTCTCTTCCTCCTCTCTTTCTCCTCTCGCTCTGCCTCACTACACACCATCATCTCCTTAAGCATTCTGGTCTGGGTTAAATGAAACCTTTAACAGTTCAATGTGCATCCATTAACATATGCTTGAGTCTACTCTCGTCTCAACGGCCAAGCTAAGGCGCGAGCATACGCACACACACAGTGGAGAGACACAAAAATCTCGACCCGATGGCACTGACAAATCCCGCTGTGATTAGTGAGTCCATGCAAACAGCGTGTCACTAATACCTCCTAATGTTAAGTCTCGTGCAAAATGAAAACAAAACAACAATGAAAACCTTCTTCAATCTGTGCACCCCTACAAGATATGACTTATTCTAACCTTCAAGCTAAATATTAACACAAGCTTCATAACGAGTCTGTGTTACTGAGTTGTCACTTCAAAGGCTTCAAAATAACGGATAAATAAATAACCTGGGTTCAATGAAGATATGATAATGTGATGAATACACTGAAGCAGCATCAGTAAACACAGCCGCTCTGCTCAGATGTAAAATACATTAACACATTAATAGTTATTCCCAGTGGCCTACATTGTGTTGACTGCTGTGCTGATTCTAATGTGCGCCTGACGAGCTGAGCTGAGTTGTTGTTTGCTGATGTGTGTTTCTGTGACTCCGTCAACCCGCCCTGGCTCTATGCGAAGTGACAGATGTGAACCAAAAGACACCAGTCTGCACAGACCCAGTTTCCCACTGGCCTTAATGTGACCTCTAACCAATGCACTGATCATTGGTTAAAACACTAACCTATAGTTTATAGACTAATGTTTCACATGGAGCCCAAACACAGAGCAACAAAGATTGGCTTGCTTTAATGAATGCAAACTCTATCATGATGTTGGGCTGCTAACTTAATGTTAAGGATAAATCAACAAAAGCTTTTCTGTGAACATAAACGTGATCACAGTTTTATTGTAATAAAGTGATCTTGTCCTGCATGGTGCTTAAAGTTACCTTTTATATTGTTGACATTTAACATTATTCCCAAATGTTGGACCGAGAGCCTAAACTTGACATAACCATTAAACTCCTAACAAGTGCTGCATGCATGATATTTTCATTATCATCTCTATGACTGCATCACAAAAGGCTCCCTGAAACACCATTAATAAGAAAAGCCCCTTTTCTGCTCAGGAGTCACACGCTCACACTCAGCAGGTGAGCTTTGGACCAATCAGGTGCGGTCAAAGATACATTAATATCCATGCATTCACATCATTCAGCCAACGGATCGTCATTCAGCCTCATCAGCTGATTTCATATGTGCACGTTTGAATATTTGTCTGTTTATCCCACAACATTTTAACACCAGAGTACTGAGCAATGTTGTTGTAGAGCACTGATTGAAAGGATTTAATGCAGTCCTTATGTTAACTGTGCTTTGCTTGCTATGAGCAGATATTTTATGAAATTTGAAATCTTTTGAAAGGACAATATTTTAAATACCTTGACTGTTAAAGTTTTCAGACATATTTGTATGAATGTTCTGCAGCAGAAACCTTTCCTCATAGTGTTGATATTAAAGTATAAAGAAGTAATCAGTCTCTTTCTATTTGTTCGTCTCAGATATACAGACACATACAATGACTGTTCTATATAAATATACAGCACCACATGATGTTCATGTTTGATATTCTTATTGCAGACCCACTCCTCCTCTCTGAGCTTGATTGGTTATGATCGCGATCCTTAGCAGGGTTAAAATTGTGCTGTTTTTTGTTACTCCTGATCAAATAAAAACATCCTAACTGCTGCTGACAGCTGCTTTTTGTCTTTAGTGCTCCGGAATATCTGTTCAGCATGAGGAAGCTGTTTCCAATCTGTTGCTACGATGAACTGAACTGGAAAAAAAATGCAGAAATACAAAAGAAATTTCTGCTGCTACATTAACCATGTTTGAAAACTGGATTAAGTCGGACTGAAAATGCTTATGTTTTAATAAGCGGTGGAACCTTTTCTCCAGCAACCCCTCGCCATCCTAAACTGAAAGCTAAAAATACACACGCACAGAGTGATGCTAAGAGCCAATTGAGGAGCTCGCTGTATATTTACACAGCTTATTAGTGTCCAATTGAGCATGTGTCAGATTTCCCCCCTCTGGCATAGCTGAGCAAAAACAACATTATGCCATTCCCCCGATTTTATCTCTTCATCACTGGAATATGTTGTTCCCATTCCATTTAGCTTTTAATAGACTCTTCTGCAAGAGCACTTTAAATGCTGAAGCACTGCAGAAGTGAACTCCACAGCAGATTTGACTCTCTACAACGTTGAATTGTTTATATCGACTGTAGCTGGGATTGCAAATGCGTGCTCAAGTTGGCAAACTCAGAGCAAAAAGGGAGTTTGTATCGTTGATACTATTCATAAAACACCTCTGCAAAAACTGCAAAAAGCTGCGGTGTTAATCTTTAGATATATTCCACCAAGGGGCAATGTGAATATGCACACAAACAGACTTTACCAGGACAACCTGAGCAGAATGGACATGTTCATGCAATCAAAAATGTACATCAGATCAAGTGACTCCCAGCTCTGTTATCAGGCTGAAATCTATGAGGAAGCATCACCAGGGTCACCTGAGCAAAGTGCAGCGTTGCTCGAGCCCAAAGCCCACACTGCAGCAGCAGTCATTACCCAGTCTCCATAGAGACAACCTCAGCAGCCTGTACTGGGCCAGAGCCCTAAAAGCCTTTATTTCAGAAACACACGTCTCTCTGTCCAGAAGAGGTACAAAATGTTCGATTGTGATGAAAGCTGCTCATTAAGACTATTATTTGCAAGAAGGGAAACGACAGTGCTGCAGAAAGAATACGGTCTAAGATCAACAATCACGGCCCTTTTATTCTGCCGTACAGTTAATTTAGCGTGGTACGGAAAGAAGCAGAATACAAAGAGAGGCTTGTCGTAATGAACACAAGGTTTTTCTAAATTCTGCCACAAAAGCAACATTTGAATGTTTGAATCGATAGAAAAGGTCAGCGTCGAATGAACCGGGTCTTGTCGACGTGAATGGCACTGCATCAGCAGCGACCTCAAACGTAGCATTCATCACAAACACAAGTGCTGTTGCTGCCATTCAAAGTTTCCATGTAGATGTCTCGAGCAGCAGCCATTTTGCAGCGCTGTTGCCTGGACCAAAGAGGCTGAAAGAGGCGTTGAAAAGCAAAGCGATGCTTGTGTTCAGCAAACAGAGATTTACGCACACCACTGAGGGGGGATATGAAATGGACATTGGTGTCCTGTGTGTATTGATAATGTCTCGAGTCAGTCGTATACAGCGGAGTCTTTGCTACACCCGTGTCGCTGCTTTGCCTCCATTCCCTCCTAGAAATAAACACTGCCTTCGTTGAACCCTTCAGCATTGGCCACAAAATGGTTTTCCTGTCATCTTTGCTTGACGCATCGCCCTCTACTCTCTCTTTGCATTGTGTCCACTTTGATTTTTTTTTTAACCCCTTTCTTTCCGCCTACCTTTCAAAACATCTCCTGAATACCCCAATTTTCTTTCAAGCTGATTTCTGCCCCCCAACACGCGCACATCATCCCACCCCCTACCCCACAGCCCCTTGTCCTCCTCACTGTCCCCCCCCTTTCCTTACACACCCTTCTTGTATTCGCTGTAAAAACCAGTCACCTTTACTCTAAAAAAAACAAACAAAAGCCACTTATCAAACCTATCTCTTGAGAATTTGCTGAACAAAATAGGATCTGAATGCATTCTGCAAGATGTGCACTTGGGCAAGGGTGATAAGGGGCTTGTCTCTTTTTTTTTCCAATCCAAAATGACTCCATGTCTGTGCTTCTAATATGGCGGGTGCAACGCCAGTAAAAAGCACAGCAGACCTATTTAATCCTTTTTTCTAGAAGATAGTCGATGGATCCGATACAGAGCTCGTAAACAAGCCAATCATAAAGGCAAGTTCATTAAATAAATACTTAAAATCAAAATCAGGACTTGCTTCAATCATAGAATGCAAGTAAATAGGCAACATTTTGAATCAACATGTCTCAATTTAGGCGTTTTTGGATTGAAATAATTTAAATATTTGTACAGATAATAAACTATCCCAGTCAAATTCACACAATAATAGTTGTGTTTAAAATCAATTCACAACAGGTTTAAGATTTAGACACACAATCGTTGAATACACCAAGTCACCATGTGGATTTGTTACAGCAAAATAATTCACAACAACATAATTTCTCTTAAGCTTTATATCAAAAAGGGGAATAGAAATCTGTTGATATGCAAATTGAGCGTCTAAAAATGAGGTTGGAAAATGCACCCAGACTCAGGCCTAATGCAGCTTGTTGAGAGCCAGGGAATAATCCTTCAAGAGGCCAAATGAGAATGAATGAAAAATAATTCTGAGAATTTATTTCCAATCAAACATTTTCTAAAAATTCAAAGAACAAACAGAGAAATGGTATTTTAAAGCATTACTCCTCACACAGTACAGACTGCACCTATCATTCAACCTACATTTCTCCTCTCTCTCTCTCTCTCTCTCTCTCTGTTTGTCTCTCTCTCTATTTGATTAAAGGCTGATCTTAAGTGTTTAAAATGCTAAAGTGGTTGAACGTTTGTAAACTTAATCTCTATAAAGGGTAATGTGTGTAACTATTTAACACCTAAATCAACCTCGTCGCCTGTGTCAGGACATAGCAACAAGCTGTTCTTCCGTTTACATAAAAATCAATATCTTCATTGTGGAAATGTTTGCATTACATTTAGGATCTTTTGTCTACATTCAGCAAAAAGCCACACTAAATCAGATAAACTTGAAGTTTAACGAGCGCAAATGCATCACCTACCATTCAAGATGCACTGGGAAAAGATGAGAGCCAATATCCACATGCCCCGCTCCGTTCAATATCCAAGCTTATGCTTTTTCTTCTTCTCTCCCCGCACTCTTTCTGCTTGTTATTTCTTCCTTTTATTCTTTCAACAAGTCATTTGCAATGAAAGAAAAAAGGGAGCTTTGCAAATCTCTCTCCCCCCTCTCTCTCTCTTTTTCTCTCCCTCTCTTTCTTTCAATCCTTCACGTTGGGAAGAAGAAGAAGAAGAAGCAGAGGAGGAGGTTTGAGCTTCTTCCTGCTGCTGATTGTCTCCGGGTACGGCGGGAGATACTGTATCATCCACAGCTGTGCGTCTCCCCCCTTTTTTTTTTGGACTGACCGCACCGCAACGCACCGCGCCGGGCCTCAGTGCAGCCGTCCCCCCGTGTCGGAGCGCTGCTCTGCGTGGATCATGAGGTGGCTCGGCTCGGTGCGCTCCGGTCCAGGTGAGCTGTGCCGCCGCTGCTGCTGCTGCTGCTGCTGCTGAGTCAGAGGCACGATACGCATAGGACACACCGCCTCTGCGCACACCCAACTCCACGGTTAAACAATTAAAATCACAAAAGAAAAAAACAAACGTCTCCAAAAAATCAGAAAAACAATCAAGAAATAATGAAGAAATAAATCAGAGTTCTATGCACTGAAAACACCCAAACATGTCATCTCAGGTGTGTGGAGAAAAAAATGCGTAAAAGTTGGATATTTTCGAGGATTTTAGAGCGCATGGAGTTGATTGTTAGCTGCGCTGGAAACTCATTCTCTCTTCGCCGCCTCTCTCCGTCCGGCGAGCAACAAGCACACGCATCTTCCCCCCGCAGCCGCACACACAAACTGCGCACACTATAGTCCCTGCGCTTAAAACCTGCGCTGCCACACTGCACTGTAGAATAAACCCTCGCCTCCTTCTCCGCAGCCGCCTTTCGCCCTCTCCATTGCCTTAAAGGTGCAGGGGTGGGGAGGTAGTGGGGGGGCTAAAGGGGCGCACACTGAACCTTTGAAGGGAAAAAAAAAAACTCTGTATTTTTGTTTTTATCTAGGAGAAAGAAAGGATCACAATGTCCCACTCAGAGACGGAAAACTGTGCAGTAACATAGGCGAGAGAGAATTAGCCCATGCAGGACATCCTTGTATGGTTTGCTGGCGCTGTAGCAGGCTGGAGGATGGATGCTGAGGGAGGGAGGGAGGAAGGAGGGAGGGAGAGGGAGTGATGTAGGCTACACCTGACTGGATACTATGTAGGCATTTTGTGAGGGGGAAAAAAAGGCTAAATTATCTTAATTGGAGGAGATCAGATCCTGTCTTTTAATGTGTTTTCTGGATAATTTATGAGCCCCCGGGGGCATTTTTGGGGATCCTGCAAGCCTTGCCCCCTGCATTCATTAATTGACCTTGACAAATATAAGCAGCAACCCCCCCAATGCACCAGGGGGCATCAAACGGCAGCCATGTCAGGCATCCACAGCCCCCTGCGTGCTTTACCTCCATTCAAGGAGGCTGAGGATTGATATGTGAACACTTGAAAGCATAAATACATTTCATTTGAATTTATGAGCTCAAATTAAACAATGTCAACAGTAGCACTCATATGTTTTTAAAGGATTATTTAGACCATTCGGAGACATGCAGAGGATATATGCTTTCTTTGGAATCGTCATGTTTTCCAGGCATGCTATTGTAAAAAAAAAAAAAAAAAAAAAAAAAAGTCATATTTGTGTTATGTGTTGCAGCGACATCCGCTGCCATGTGGCTCTTTGAATTTAGCGTGGCCCATTTATGTTCAAATAGTGAAGCAGGCGAGCCAGGCTTCAGCCCTGCACCCGGATACACTGTCTGTCTCTGAGACTCAGCATCCACATCAGACCTGCACATGAGCACGCTCTGCACCAGGAATACACAACCTGTCACCGCCTGTCTGGCCCCTGAATGTGCTTGCAGCCAGGCATCCCCAAAATAAAACAGATCATTATCACCGACTCCAACCATCCGGACTGAGGCAGCAGGGTGGAAGACATGAGCTATTCCCCACACATTGAATACAAAATGTTTTTTTGTTTTTTTTGTGTTCAATTTGCCTAATCCCCCTCCCTGTCAGTCTCATTGGCTCCAAACGTTCAGGGGGTTTGTTGTTCTGCTGTTCTTTCTCATGTGCACGCCTCCTCTTCCTCTACACACGGCTGTTCAGCGCTGGTCTGCAGCCTAGTGTTCTTAACACAACACTACTCTTTTCAAATGGATCATTATTAGAAACCATACTTTACATGTTTTGCTCCGGCTGCAGGCAGCTGCAGGAACTACTGAGGCTGCCTGCAAATAAAAAGAAACTCCAATAAATATAATAATGTTGTTTAAACACCGACCACTATGCACAGATTTCTGATTTATTCCTGTTGTGTTTGTGCTACAGTGATGGCCCTTTTTTTTGTGCAAGTCAAGGATTTTGGGCCTGTTGATATTTCTTGTACGAAAAAAATGTGATGACCAAACATTTCTATATCGATCAATATCAAAATGTATTGGATGTTGCTGCCACTTTGAAGATATCAAACGAACAACAGAGGCCTCAAAGCATCCAACAGATTGTTAAACTTAAAACCATCAATAAGAGGAATGTATCACACATTTAAAGCTCTGTTTTTATGAAGTAAAGATGATGAAACCTGCAAAAACACTTACAAAAAGTAGTTTCATCACAGCACAAGCTCAGCATGTTTCTAGGAACTCACTAGGAACATATTTCTTGAAGGTTATGATTATTTCATTGCTCATCATTTACAGTACAGATGTTTTAATGGGAGTTGATTTAACAATAGAGGTTTCTTTTTCTTAAAAAACAATACAGCCTGCATCTAGAGCAGAGTGAAAAAATTATTCATAAAAAAATCAAGATTATTATCTTGTGACATTTTAAATAGATTCACAAATTCCAAAACTTCCTTTTTTTGGGGGCTAATTGGTCAATCCTTGCTAAGTGCTAGGCTAGCTCTTTAACTCAGTAGAATGCCAAATGGAGCAGCAAGACATTCAGCCAGTCTCACAGATGACTGGAGTAGATCATGAAGTAAGTACTAATTTAAAAATAGACTTTGAATCATGAATCCAGAATCGTTTTAAATTGAAAATAAATTCTCAATCGAATCCTGACCCCAAGAATCGAAATCTAATCGAATCGTGAGACACCCAAAGACTCCCAGCCCTAGTACAATCTTCTGTAGACATATTTGTGTCGTGTGAGGGGACTGCTAGCCGAGCTTCCACTAACGTCAATATAATGCTATCGATCAAATTCATGTTAACAGTTCTGAATAAAATGTCCTCTCCTTTCGAGGATAACAGGACACTTTTGAGGGTCGATGTATAGCAAAGTGTCCTGCCTTATTATTTTTCTGTACCCAGTCATACTTGGATTTATACAAAACAGCAAAACCCAGAAAGACAGGTTTATAGCGTGAACAAGTACATGAGTATCTACAGAATCCAACTTAACTAAACTAAATGTGACATTTGTAGACACAGACACAAAGTTGTTGGTGTGTGTGGTCAGCTGAATACAGAGTAACTGTAAACCTGGCACTGACCCAGTTCCTCTCATCACCAGTCTTGTTGATGTGTCGTCTTTTTGTCTATTAATGACCAATCATGCTGCCATATGGTGAATGATTGTATTTAATGTTCATCCATGTGGACTGTGTGTGTAGAGAGATTGGATTAAAATCACTGGCTGCATGCTCATAAAGAGCTCAATCTCTGTTTCTCTAATCCCAGCTTTAACTCCATGATATGTTGGGAGGTTATGATCAAATCAGAAAGGTATTATCCTCTTTAAACCCTTCTGTTATTTACACATTAAACCCGTCGCATACATTTCTAGGACTTCTTTTTGAACCGATTAAAGGTTTCCTGTATTTAAAATGCTTGGTCATGAATCAAACTTTCGCAGAATTTCAAATATGAGCCGATGATGATGTTAAAAAGGAAATATAGGTCAACAACAAAATGATCATCCCCTCATCCTGAGGTTTATTTTATAGGTTTTCTCCTTTTACATTGATGTATAATACTTGATTTTATTAACTCTAACAAGTAGCTGATGTTGTTGGTGTTGTGTTTTTGTCAGATGGATTACAGAAAACTGCAGCCATGATTTTTATAAAACTTGGTGCATCAGTGTAGAAGCTGCCACAGTAGAACTCATTTCATTTGGACTTATCTGTAGCCGTGGTAGGTCTGTAGTAAGTGTGTAATATAGAAGCACTTATACGGTGTGTGTGGAGTTTTGCACAAACTATTGAGCTGGCCGATAAGAGCGGCAGAGGAAAGTAGACTGATATAGCGATGAGACAATATTTTGTGTGAAGTTGCTCTGACATTTTAGTTTCGCAAACTCTCTTGCAATTATTCATCTCTCATCTCTCAGTTGGTTTTTTATACTGCTGTAAAGATCCAGCTAGGCTCACCCATTTGAAGCTATGATAGCTAAAATCCGTTCTTACCACACTTCTTGATTTGGAAACATATCCAGACATACACAGTGGCTGTGCTTGTAACTTTGCCTTTAACTAAGGGCTTAGAGTTGGAGGTCAGTGCTTTTAATGTATCTACCTGTTGGACTCGTGAACCTAAAATATATACTTTCCGTAATATGTTGTACGTTTGTTTATTTGCCCATAAAACATGCTAAGAGCAAATAGATTTTTGATTTGGAGCAATAGACCGAAGAGGCACCCTGCTAACAGGGCATAAACATGTTGTTTCCAGCTCATCAAACGCTGCAGTGAAATACTGTTATCAGCGGATGTCCTGTGCTGCTACTTAGCAGAACAGAGAAGGGACGTATTGATTGAACCAAAAGAAATATATGTTAGAGAGAAAGAGCGATGGATGAAGTGTTTGTGAAAATCAAATGGATCATTTTAACTGGAAGATTATAACAAAGTGAGTGAGTACAGAGACTTTCTACAAATGAACGCAGGGATCAGACAAAAAAAAATCTAAACCACTGAGAGCACGGATTGTGACAAACCCGCTCCGTTCGACACTCAACCTCTTATTTTCACTGCTAACCAGAGAACAGAGATGCAAGAGTTGTAAAGCAGTGTGTTGTTTATTTTCAAAATGCAATTCAATTAAGCCAATTGTATAATAATGTTGTCTTGTCGTAGCTCATTCATAATAAAATGTATATATATGAGCTCATCAGGAAGCTACTTTACAGCAGGGAATGATAATATCCATAAATCTTTACGACTCAGAGCCAGATTCCCGAAGGGAAACTTTTATGACTCTTATTAACAGAACACATCCGAGTACTTTGATTATATTCAAACAAGCCAATAAAAATTATATCTGGTAATGTCTTGAGGATGACCAATGACAGCAGGTTCATCTCAGTGTGCGTCTCCTAAAGAGAGGAGCTCTGCTGCCTGGGTCGGACTGCTGAATAATTCACAGCACGTTATGAGGTAGAACAGTAGTCTAACGTACATCCTGAGACCCTGGTTTTATTAGATCATCTTTGAATCCTTCTCCCTGCCCATAAATTCAGGGCAGAACATGAGACAAAGTCACAATTCAAGTTTAATGAGTCGACATGTCCCCGGAATAAAGAAATGGAGAAATCGTGTTCCCTTTGAGAGTAATTCGGTGCCATTAGAGGGTGGAAAGTGCTGCGTCTGCCTGAAAATAAGCGGTATGCCATAAGCTTTCCACTGCACATTTTTGTGTAACCAGAACTGATGTTTTGCTTTTAAAGCAACACAGGATTTAAAAGGACCAAGTCAGCCTGTGACACAATTAAAATTAATCTGCTGACTTTCCTCAAATCAAGGAGGGGGGATACTCATTCAGCTGCAAGGTGTTCACACAAGCACACATTATTGGATTATCACACTATACTGACAAAGCGAGAACCTGGTCATTCTTTCTGGTCAATATGAAAAAGCAAATGAACTCCTGTATGTGATTGGATCTGTTTAAATTGTTTTAAGTTTTCCCTCCTTTTGAAATGTCACTGGAACACGTTTCAGTAACAATTTGCCGCTGGTCTTTCTCAGAAACAGCGTGAGACTCCAACACTGCCGACATTTTAAGGTTTTTTTTTTTGGTGACATCTGCCCAATAAAAAATCCTCTTTTCTGAATCAGCAGTTACAGGTGTACTAGTTTGCCATCATTAAATTGGCGGAATAAAATGCACATCTGCTAACGCCATCTTGTTATTTGCCAATGGGCAGATATCTCTTTCTATGAATTTTATTTTTGAAGTCTTTTCAAATAAATGTGCCACAAATTTGATTATTTTTATCTATTGTTTCAAAGCAATCAAAGAGGAGTGGACTTGCATCCTCGCTCCATGTCTACCTATCAAAGAGGTGACCTCCATCTACTGAACAGGAACTTTCCAGTCCTTCATCAAATTAATGTTTAGCAGAAAACCATTTTTTTATTGTTTCGAAGCAAAGATATTGTTGTTTCTGATTGATTGTTTCTTGAATATTTAAGACCACTTCAAACAAAAATGAATTTGTCGTCTTTAAGACATGATTCATTCATACTGTACGCCTGTCAATCCAGAGGAAGATGTTTTAGTCTGAACCAAAATTTTGGCGCCGACAACCAAGCGTGTAGACAGTCTGACCACTATGGAGTTACCCTATCTGAGAGGCATTCAAGAAATACTCATTCTGCTCCAGACACAAAGACTGGAAGTATTCTTCTTGTATGTTACTGCAGAAGTCTTAATATGGATTAGCTGCGTTTAGGAACAGAGAACTAACTAAATGCCTGAAAGAGCCCGGGTTAAAAAGAGTGAAAAACACTAATTCTCCCTTATTGGTTTCCATAATCACCTTGCCTCACATGGTAGCAACCAAGTGAGTGGATCTATACATTGATTCCCAACATTGACTACTTTACATCTCATGGCTCAATGCACTCCTGTCCAGTCCCTGATTGAGTGGACAGAAGGGTCAACCTGAGGTAATTCAAGGATTTTAGTGCTTTTGGATTAGGATGGCAGAATTCATAATTATCCTCTGAATCAAAGGCATCTGCACTCAAGCGTAGCTTACAACCTGCTCAGATCCAACATTTAAACTGGAGCGACAAATCAGCTGGGCGCTCTGTTGAGAAAGCCAATCAGTGTTTGGGTTTTCTAACTTCCTGGAAGGTATCAGACATGACCAATCAGAGCATCCAACAAACAAACATCCTGAAAGCTGTCTCGTCGCCTATCGAGGACAGACCAGACAAAAATTTCATTTTTACTTTACAAGCCAGATTTAGTCATTTCAACAAACTTGAGACCTGTTAATTCAAGTAACACACAACTCACATTCAGTTTCTGTTTTCAGGCTTTTTTACATTTATGAATTCACTGAATCCTCTGGAGACATTTAGCTGCCGAGGGTTTTCCAATGTCTCAGTGCAGGTGACATGTGGATGTCTTTCTATATGATCTTGGTATTTGTGTTCATCTTTTGTGACTATGGTATGACACTGACCGCCGGTGATATCTGCCAATGAGGCGGCTGGTGGACTGTCGTTCACAGAGAAATGGTAAACATTTGAGTTTGACTCTTCTGGTCCGTAACTGTCCAACATGGGGTGGCAGTGTTGCTTAGTAACCACAGCACATGACTGACCTTATCGGTGTGGTCATAAAAATGTATGAAGTCCTTTTATTCATTTTTCCTCCTCTGCAGTGCTCCCTCTCCCTCTCTCTCTCTCTTGCTCTCTCTCGCTTTTACACACTCACCCTGACAGACACACACACACACACACACACACACACACACACACACACACAATGTAGATGAACACATCCGGATGCATTGTTCTGGTGTATGCAAGTGTGTGCGTAAGTCTGTGTGTGAGAGAGAGAGAGAAAGCAGCAGGGTGGTAATGAAGGGCTATACCTGACACATGCCATAGACTGCATCTAGCAGCATGAAGAGGGTGAGGAGGGGGAGAGCATCCAGTGACGGGAAAATCAGCAGTCACAAGTCACGCAGACACACACACACACACACACAAAAAACCAGCAGGAGCAGCTTCACTTTCCCTGTATCATTTTTTATCATGCACCCTAAAGGACTAGAATTATTGCTTTGCAGCTGTATGCCTCTGCCAACAAATCAAGTATCAGTTTACATCCATGACGATGGGGGGGATACATTTGTATATTAAAAGTATTTGAAAACAAGTCGGCACAGAACAGTTTACAGGAGAGATATTGTGAGGAAGAATGTCAATGTTTTTTATTTATTAGCCTTGGTTAGAAACCTGTACCCACCGCATCTACTTTGTATTTTACACAAGTAATGTTCATTGCATGTGTACCTGTTAAAAAAAAAAAAAAATTGGGTCAGCTGTGGCTCAGTAGATAGAATGGGTCGTCTCTCAACTGAAAGTTAGGGGTTCGATCCCCAGCTCCTGCAGCGACATGTCCGATATGTCCTTGGGGCTTTTAACCCCAAGTTGCTCCCGCTGCTTCTTCAGTGGCGTGTGAAGGTGTATTAATTGGTTACTCAATACTCGATGGGCGCTTTACAGAGCAGCCTCTACCATCAGTGTGTGAATGGGTAGGTGTCACCTGCGGTGTAAAAGCACTTTTTTGACTTTTTTGACACCGCAGTTTCTCACAGGAGCTTTAAATATAATTCTAATGTTTTCAAATTCCCTTCAGGTGCTGCTCAGAAATTTCATGCACATGAATGGGATGGATGAAGTCACCTTTGAAGTTTGACCCTCAAAATCTCATCAGTTCATCCCAGGGCTGGGCAATATAAGATAGTAAGTTTTTAAGATATATCGATATATTTTCAAACAAGATATAGGGTAAGACAATATATTTAATATGGATATAGTTTATGTTGCATTAAAATAACGTTACAGAGGTGCCAGGTCACCTTTTTCTCATCTCACTGATGATGACTGACTGTCTGTCTTTCTTAACCCTGCTCCTCCTCTCTCTCTCTTTTACTGTATTTAAAGAACATTTTTATTTTATAATATTACTTTTTAAATTCACAAACAGGTAGTTTATTTTTCCATGTGTTTTCACTGTTAATAAAATACATATTGATATATATCGAGTATCGCCATTCAGCTAATCAATATCAAGCTATGAGTTTTGGTCCATATCGCCCAGCCCTAGTTCATCCTCAGCTTGAAGTATTATTTGTACCAAATTCAGAAATAGTCCACATTCAGGCGTTTCTTAGATATCTTGTTCACAAGAATTGGAAAGGAATCATTTTAAGAAAAAAGTTTGTCCATGAAATTAAAAATCAAAGAGGAGAAACCTTTAATGTTTTGGAGTATAAAATGTTGTAACTTTTATCATCAGTTTATCCTTTCAGACATTTGTGTGAAATACGTCATTATGAGATCATGAATTCTTGGGTTAGTGTGAATAAATATTTTCTGAATAATCACAGTGACCTTTTAGTCTTTGACAACCAAGTTCTTCTCTAGTCCTGATCCTTGAGTGTCACCAGATGTTTTTGCTAAATTTGAGGCTATTCCCTCCAAGTCTTCCTAAATGATCCCGATCAGAAGAGATTGATGGATGTACAGTCGGAGGCATGAGAAACATGCAAAGGAAGCCGATTTAAGAAACATAATGAAATTTGGATTACATGTTGTGTAACCTATGATCCGGAGTGCTTTCAGTATCACATCACAGTGATCTACTTAGTTGGTGTAAATCTGTCTAGTTTACGGTGTCCTAATCTGTCTTTAATCCCCAGAACATATTTATGGAACTGACAAAGTGTTTTGAGAGGGTGGGTGCGGGGGGGGGCTTCAGAGCCTCTATGAGCCAGGGGGCAGCACTGATGATTCCTCACAAGGCGTAAAGCCCTATGTCTGTCAGCTCACTGACATGGTATCACAGAGACCGGCTTTCTTGCAAAGTGCTGCTCTGTTGTTCCCACAGGGAGCACAGATGTTAGCGTTGCTGTCGCCATCTTTATGCCTCGACAACATCTGCACAGCTGTGTTGTCGGCTGCCACATGCAGGCATGAACGCCGCAACCCGCTCTTGAACTGCTGACAGCTAGGGGCAGGTCGGCACAGATGGCAAGGGGGGGGGGGGGGGGGTGTCAGGGGACTGGCACTGGGGTGGAGGGGGGGATGGCAGGTAGAGGCCGGGGCTCCCATCTGGCCTCGATGCTGGCTCTTTGCCCCGGAGCATCTTCAACGTTTACTCGACAGAAAGCCTGTCAGGAGTTGGAAGTCACCTTGTGGAAAAGGTTGTACTCTCAGGGCGGTCAATGGAGATGAAGGAGGGGGTGGGGGGATCAAACGCAGCAGTCTGAGCAGGGTGTAAAGACAAGAGTGGTAACTAACTAATTGATCCCAAGGCGACAGCTTTCCCAAGCTTTTGCAAGATTCTGTTTATAAGCTGCAGTCTCACAACAGTTGTTTGTGGGGTGGGGGGGGGGGGACATTTTGTGTCATCTCGGATGAAGCCAAGATCTCTTTACTTTAACAAAAATCATCTTTGAAGGTGGATTTTAATCTCTTCAAATATGTATAAAGAAGGAACGGTCCTGGAAGTGCAAAGCAGTTTCTGAATATTACACTTGATCCCATGTTTCACAGTACATTGATGTTTTTCATTTTGTGCACTGGGTTCCTTGGGATACAGAGAAATACATTTCCATGTCCCATGTTCAACAAACAGAAAGAAAACAAACAGTTTTGTAAGAGAGTTATTACATCTTATTTGGGATTTGCTGAAAAAGCAAAGGTTATTTACTGACAAAGAAATGTAAGGCATGTTAACAATGGATGTACAGTAACACCGCCAATCTATGGGAATTTAGAAAACATCTGCAGATATCCCAGGCTGATACGTTTTTTTTTGTTTTTTTTAAAACAGACATTAAAAAATCTTGTTTTAAAGACACAGAACCCCTAATTGCTCCCGCTCCAGAGACAGCTGGGTTTGAGGGAGTGCGAGTGGAACAGTACTGATGGGCAGTTGTTCACTTTACGTACAAGCCTTTGCTATCAGTAGGCGTTTTCGGACCAAACAGTTCTGGGGACTTTTGGAAGAGAAACTCTCCACGAGGGAGTTTACTGAGAACTACACACCATGGGAACTTTTTTTCTGTTTGCATTCACACTACCATGGTACCTACTCTGAAGTGGTGCTGAATATATAAAAAAGGAGCGTTTCAACAGTTCCTAGAAATGAGGAAGTACCTGCGGTCTGAAAATGCCTATGATGTCACAAATGTAAAAGGCAAACATGAACTTTGTGTATCAAACATATTTCTAAAATCAATATCTGTTACATTAAAAAGTATTGTGGTGGGTGCAGTCCCATTAAAACGGGCTTCTTCTCAGCCAGCCTATCAAACATAGTGGACAGTCGGCTCGTGGAGGTAGTAACAGTAGTATTGAGTAGTGTGTAATTAAGTCGTTTATTTTGACTCTGGGTTAATCTTCTGCCCTCATGTTTTCCAATTTAAGACAATGTTTAAGTGCTGAGAAAAGGACTAAGCTGCAGACCTCCCAGCCCATCCCCAAACTGCATCACAAGACTGAAGCGACCGTCTGCACGTCACAATGGCTTCTCGCCGGAGCGCATGACATCGCCCAGTGGGGGGGTCTGGGTTTGACCTGGACTGGCTGTCCAGGGCGCAGGGCCAGCACAGAAGAAAAGCTCTTTACGGATGGAGCATGTGGTCAGGTCATCTTTCCTCCTTCTCTTTACCCCCTCCATAGCTCACCCCCCCTCTTAATCCCTGCCCGAAGCTGCCGCCTTCACCTCACCCCCCCCCCTCCCATGTATCCGTGAGGAAATGCCAACAGATGCCCGGTGTCTAAGACGGGCATTATGTTCTTAGAGGATGTCCTGGTAATTCTGGTTTTTGCCAGGCTGCTGATTATAACCACACTGTCTAGAAATGTTGCAGATGAGAGGCAGCACAGAAGACAACAGGTAGCCATCTCTGTTGGCCGGGTCACATGGTGCAGCAGAGCAAAAACAACATCTCCAGGACCCAGAGGGGACATATGTCTGTTTGTAGTAAATGATGGAGTGATGGGATTAACATTCAGGGAATAAACAGAATACACTGATAGACAGATAGCAGGATACTTCTTATACTGGGGCCATTGTAGGTTATAATGTCGAGGGGATAACTAAATGGTATTCAGGGATTCTAAATGAGAATCTTCCAACAGCAGCGTTTAGTGTTGTATTTTATAACATGTTACTCATCAAGAATTTAAAACCGGAGGAGCAGGACTTCATTTGCGATAAGAAAATGTGTCAGTCATGGGGACTCGGGGAGAAAGTGGTTTGTCAGACCCTGAGGGGGCCACACTGACCTAAATACAAAATTGTCAACAACAATCCTACAATGACCGTCCAAAAGAGAGCACTGGGGACACAAACATTTAACTCCGCAAAAGACAGTTAAAATATCTACTGGGAATCCGAATCTCCAAAGGCTATTTTAATGTTGCATAGGTCAAATTCATCTCCATGGCAGCTGGGCAAAACAGCACACAGCATACGGCTTGTGTCAACAAAATACATGTTTTCATGTTCAGTCAATAAGATGGCTATGTTAAAATCAGATTATCAGTAACTGGGTGTCTTATGTGTAAAGCCCTTTGTTGTTCCTCTTATTCACATCAGGACAGATGTTTTTGTCTTATTGTTCCTGATGTATGTTTTCAAACGAAGGGGGGGAAAAGAGATTGTTAAGATTAAAGTTGAAGCCTTCCAGTAAAGAGGATTTCTCATCAGCTCATCAGTGGTGCAGAATTCATGGCCTTGACTGAGTCAGGGAGGACTGATGCCCCCTTGTGGTCAGGGGTGGTAATGCTGTTGGAACACAATATGAATCCTGCTGTATCAGGCCTGTGGTGATCAAACTGTTTATCTGTTGTTGGTTCCTTATCATGTAGTTATTCCTTAAGTTTCCTTCATTCCTCTTTAGGAATAAATACAACTGAGAATGTCTTCTTGAAAATATGACATATTTTTCCTCTAAAAACTACGATATATTTTTTACATGTACAGTATTCAAAAAGGTTGCTACCAACATTAGTGCTGCACCTCAGTGCATTTATAAAATAAACTGTAGTACTGTAGTATGTGAAGCCTTTTATTAACTTTAGGATAAAATTGTTAAACATCTTTTCTATTGTCAATGTAGCTGATTATATGCAAAGATGACAGATGTAGCTGCACAATATAAAAGAAACCACATTATTTTAACAGCTAAAGTTATTATATTTTTCTCCTTAAAAATATTTTAAGTCATGATGATTTGACATTTGTGAGTGCATTAAATAAACATGTGTTACATCTGGAGATCAAGTTTTCTTTTCACAGGAGTCTTCAGCACTTCTCACATTTTACAATTACCAGAAAAATGCAGCTTCTACAATTTGGATAAATACGAAGTTTGATCCAAAGTCGACTGGTCTGGATGAAGATTTTGAAGACTTTTCACCTCTCCTCTAAAAGGCTTCTTCAGTTCTAAACTTAAGTGGACGGAGCTAGAAATCTCAGCCTCTAGCGCCGTCCACCAGAAAGTTCCCAGTTGACTTTGAATCAAGCTTCGAATTTACCATGACCTGGATGACTGAGAACATACACAGACATCATACAATTTGGATATTTCATGTTGCCATCTGTGAAATATTCAAGCTGTAAGCGAAAAAAGGTCTCTCTGGGTCACACCATGACTCAGAGGTTTTGTCCTCAGTGATATTTCCTGAGGTGTACGTGTTTCATAGTGACATGAAGAGGTTCAATTCTACAATAACAGATGACATCTTAATAAAACGATACATCCCTTTATTTTAGACTAAGACTTTTCCGCTGCTTATGTCTATCATATAGGAAAAAGTTTTAGTAATTTTATATTTGTACTACTGTAAAAGACGTATATGTCATTAATCTTGTGAACTGTATTGGACAGTATCAGTTTTTAAATTAAATATTAGGAAAAATATCGATTCATCAATGCATCGCAATTATTTTTTAAAATCAATGTTGAATTAAATCATGACCCAAAGAATTGAAATCAAATTGAATTGTGAGGCTGTGGACAATACCCAGCTCTATTAAATATATACAGCTCCAAACTAAAATAAAGAAGATAGTTTTACAATGAGGTGCCGTCTGATGGTAAAGTTTTACTTTGTCGCCTGAGGTGAAATATCTAATTGGATTTTAAATGGTGAAACAACCTTTCTATTTTAGTAATAAAGACATTCAGATTGTATCGAATCGTTTAATTTTTCATACCATTGCGCCGTTCTTTACCTTTATAAACATATAACATTGAATCATGCAAAGGTAAAGAAACTGTATCAACGAAAGAAAAGTTGCAGATGTTAGTTGCTCTGGAGAAATTGCAGATTACTGTAAAAAAAAAAAAAAGCAGATTTCCCTTCATTGACCCCGGCCAATCTCCTGGACTTTAACGATAGAGTTTCCTTTCTGACCTTTGCTCTGTGTCTAAAAGCTGTGCACACACGTACATGTGTTTGGAGCAGGGCTGCACCCGTAGCTCAATACTGGTTGACCTACAAAACCAGTGAGAGTGCTGATGTTCATCACAACCGCAGGACCCTGGTGTGTCGTAAAGACTCACGCTGATCTGAGAGTCTATGAGGCTTGACGCGTGACATCGACCTCACGGAAGAACAGGGGTGGGGGGGAATAAACACATAACTGCCCAGTAACAAGAGCTCTCTCCTCATTGGCTGCTCAAGAATGTTGCATTGATCATACTCTTTGTGCAAAAAATGACACATGTGGTTTGATCCACGCACACACAGGCAGGATTACAGTATGATGCTCGACACACACAGCAGCGTGTTAGTGCACATGCATGGTCTGAGGCTTAGGCATTCACTGACACACACTCAAATACACACACACGCACACATACCATTATACACACACACACACACACACACACACACAGAGAACTGGTGAGAACTAGGGCAGAACCACACCAGTAAGCCTCTTTTTTACTTAAACATCCTCTGAGAATTCAGTTTTCTTCCCCACTCCAGATTAGCACTTAGCCCCTAGTAACAGTGCTGTCATTGTGTTGTTCCACGTCACCGTCCACGCTTCATACTTTATATAAACACTGCTTCCTCCACATTTATCGGCTGATTTTTGCAGAAGCTTTAGTTTGTGCTTTTAGAGTTCTCTGACAACACGGACATTTGCTGTGTAATCTCACCTTTTCAGTTTTATGAAGATATTTTTAGTGATATGGATGTAGGTCTTCAGCTCACCTGGCTTTGAGAGGTAGGATAGTTTGGGATAAAAATGTACCAGGTGACGGAGCCTTTCCAATGGCTGCTCCTGTAAGCGTCAGAACCGCCACATCTATTGAAACTTTGAAATCGCTGTTTTAAACATACCTCTTTGCGTCGGCCTTGAAGTTGAGCCTGACATTTTGACATTTTATTATCTCTTTTATTATCTTCCTATTTATTGTGGGGGGCGGGGATTATATGGTGTTATTTGTAGGAATGTAAAGATTAATCGTGAGGCATTTAAAAATCGATTCAAATGGGTCAAGATTCACATCGATATTCTGAAAAAAGAATCTCTATAATATGGTGAGCGTCGGCAGCTGCAGAGCAAGATTTAGAAATTGTGGAAGCATTTTGGCTTCCCCAGCACAGAACATAAAGAGGAGAGAAGATAACAGACGAGACAAAACTGTGTGCAAATATTGAAAGAAGACAGAGAACGACACAAATAGCACGACCAACATGATGCAGCGTTTAATACACACCATACAAACCACACTGACAAGCGGGTTTGCAGCCCGGCTCGCCCAAACGAATGCAAGAGCCAAAGAGTTCACGAGGTGCATTGGTGTCTTCATGAAAAAATCTAATTTTGAATCGTATTGTGAGGAGAGTGAATCGTTATATCCATAGTTATTTGTTATGCTTTTATTGCTTCATTTTTGTCTATTTATATTGTTTGTCTGTTTTGAAGCTGTACACCACTTTGGTGAACTGAGGTTGTTTTTTAATGTGCTATATAAATAAACTTTGACTTGACCAGTTCAACGTAAAAAAAATTTGGCTTTTTCTTTTTTTTTTAGCAAAGATTTCTTTAAAAAACAATTTAAGAATAACGTCAAGACTCTGAACAGAAGTTGAATGATTTTCAGATTGTAAGTAGCATTTTTTTTGTCCACATCGTCTTCAATCAAAGAATAAAAGGTTGAACCTAAAGTAATATTTTCATTGTTGTTTGGTCTACTTTATTTTACAGACCATAACATTTAAATAAGTGAATAAATACATATTAAACCATATTAAAAAAAACAAAGATACTTGGTGTCCAAAGATGTATGACAATAAAAGGCAGGAAACCGTCTGTGAGGCCACAAGTTAAATGTTTGTATTTTTTATTAAACAGGGACACATGCAATGCCCATTGCTTCATATTTAAAATATAAAGTTGATGCCATACAAAGAGGTTTCTAACCGGCTAATTTGCAATATTATTTTTGTATTAATATTTTTCTGAAACTGTTGATTGTTCATCAAAGGACTGGTTGATTATTTTCCTGTCATTCGTCATATCTATTCTTCTACTCACTTGAAAGTTTCTCTACTGATTGTATTTCTTTCAGGGCTGTAACATCCAATAATCCGCTCTGCTACTTTCATAATACTGTGTAGGATACTGCAGATATAGACTCAGACACTCAGTGATGATTGGCTGCTGTGAGCACATGGACAGACGGACACAAGCTGGATTTTTGAGGTTTAAAATAAACACAAGTAAAATACATTATTTTGTAAATCTTTCTATATTTTTAACTGTTTAAACATCTGGAGAATGCCACAACATCAGCAAAAAGCAGAGCTTTTTTTCAGCATGTTTTTAACGCTGATAGGTCAAAACATTTCCTCATTTACATTTACAAGAACTAGAAAGAGGTCAGAATGAAATATTTGAACTGACCACAGCCCAGGACTGTAAGAACAATGACACAGCTAAAAAATGAAAGGGCAGAAATTTGACTTACGGGAAAAAAAGAGCCAACCAGGGGTCTGCTCAAGTGATGATGACGTTAACTTTGATGCTGATCTACATGTTACAGAAGAAAACAGAAACATGTCATAATTCAGATAAAGAGACTCCTGTGGCACAGCAAAGACAACATCAGTAAACAGTCCTTTAGTACAGTGGTTCTCAAGTGGTGGGTCAGGACCCAAAAGTGGGTCGTGGAGCCGTTTTCAGTGGGTCGCAAATGTGTTCCTGTGGAAAAAAAATGCTGTCAAAAAGAATAGGAAGCGCTTTTTAACAAGTCGGTTTCATTCAGTTTCTTTGTTCTATCATGCTATGTATCGTCTGAGGTCCAAACTGCACAATTTTTCTTCAGATAAATTTGATTGATTTAAAAATATAAGAAATTTGAGTCTGGATTTTTTCATGGAGTAGTTGGTGGGTCCTGAGGTTAGACCAGTTGAGAACCTCCTAGACCAAACACATGCATACAACTAGACTAAGTAGGCACCGTCACACGCTTAACAGCTGTGAGTTAGCCCCTAGAACCCAGATGTAGCATCACCCTCTCAGCTGAACTGAAACAGGGTACTAAAAAAAACACAGAACTAGATTAGAGACTAGATAATGGAGGCACAGCAGGACAGAAATGGGAAAAACATTATCACATGCAAAAGCACTAAGCATCTCCACGTTCATGTGCGGTGCATTTTGCTCTGTGACTCTGTAGCTCCTCCTCAGCTGAAACATTGAGTCTAGAGAGCTCATTTAGGGATCTGCTGAAAAGACTGTTTGCTCAACACACCGGGGTTCCCGCGCCTGCCCACGCCTCATTTGAGAGGCTACAAGAAAAAAGGCAAATAGATGAAAGGCGGCCCCTCACAGTTGGAGATGATGCACCGAGGGCCCTCTCGCTAAGCAGGCAGCTATTCAAATGAATGGCTAATTGTGGCATCTGTTAACCCACTGAAGAGGTGTCAGAGCGGTATCACGGGCCTGTTAATTGGTACAAACAGGTAGCAGATGTAGACTCTGCGATTGAGCAGCTGCCATTTAGTGAGCCAACCTCCATGAACAGTGATTAGACAGCCAAGCTGATGGAGAGAGATCAAGGAGGAGGAGGAGGAGGAGGAGGAGACATTCACAAACCATTATATCATCAGTATTTGTTACATTTTGCTTGATTTACAGGTGTTGTCTCTTTCTTTGTGACTTTTTGTAAAAGTCATGTATACCATTTTAAACAGATTTTGAGTTCTAATTTTACCTCCCTTATTTAATAAGTTTGTTAAGCCGTTTGTCATCATTTTTTAAATTATGAATAGACTGAGGATGTTTTGTTATTTGACAAAACAGTTCTTGATTCAGTTTAATTTTGTGGACATAATATGCAGTTAAAAAAGTTACATTTTATCGTAAAATCGCAGTGATATCGTGTCATGACTCAAGTATCGTCATAATATCGTATCGTGGGGCCTCTGGTGATTCCCACCCCTACTATGTTTACATTTCCCCTTGCACATCGATGGCTGCGTTAGCTGATAAACAAAAACGTAAAATGAAAAATAAAAACTTAATAAAGTGACAAAAGCGTAAATAGGTCAGTCATTAAGCAGATCGAGAGGATTGAAAAGATTCAGAATAGGAACCCGATCTTCTCTCTCTTCCTCCTCAACAGATCTCTAATGTGTCTGTTTGATTTATGAAACACGGAATGACACTTTTCTGAGAACAGTCCATGGAGGTCACAGTGGACAACACTGTGAAACAACAACATGAGCTAAAGACGTCAAATCCATGCGAGTCATGCAAGACTCCGTCTCTTTCTGTACACATGTTGCTTGAAGGTTATGAAGACAAAACTTCAAGGGGTAATGTTGATAACTTTTACTTTATCAGCGACTTGATGCTCCAAGACAACTGAACTTGTGTGATGTACAAGTTAAACTAAAATACAGTTTCAAAAGTATTTCTCTGTTACTACAATTACTGCTGCTTACCGTACCACACATAGCTACATTACTTCATCACATGCATCATGCAAACAGAAGTGTTTCAAAAGCAACTTAGTATTAACTCACTCCTTACACAGATTACAATGCTCTCAGGACTCAATACTTTGACTGACATTAAATTAAAAAGTTAACAAAATTCTAATCCACAGTGATAAGCTTATATTTTTGTTTTACTGACTGAATGAATGAATGATGTGGTAAAGAGTCAACCTGAGGGCCTCACTATTATAGCCTAATAAAGTTTGAGTCATGCTTACTTCCTGCCAGCAGATGGTAATAAAAGCTTGCTCTTTGTAGGTAAAGAAACATGTCATTGTTCTGTGGGAGAATATTTAAATATATCTTAAAGCTGGTTATCTTAGAATAGTTAGCTTTTTAATATTTCTTAAATGTGACGACCCTCCACACCTATAAGTGTTCTCGAGCTGCTGGTTCTTCTTTTTGTTGTAGGTTCCTGTCAAGGCGGGGGATGAGCTACACCTAGACCCGGTGTAGTCCTCATCCATATAATCCTCCTTTCCAGACAGACTGTGTGAAAATCGGGGCGCGGATGTTTATTTTTTTTTGTTCAACAATTGATTTTATTATGTTGTAAATAAATGTTGGTGTTATTTTGTCATACAACTTGTCTTCAAGTCCTATTTTTGTGGCAGCCTAAGAGCCGGGTTGTATCTCCTGTATTAAAACTAAATGTTTTAATAAATACAATATCTGTCATATTTCTTCTCAAATCTACAAGTACAAATTCATAAAAACTGTTCCTGATAAACTCTTAAACTATTTCTTGTTACAACCAAACAATGTGTTGATTGAACAACATGCCATTCAATAATAAAACCTCTAACAATGGACTAATCTGAAATCTCTCTGTTCTCCATGCTGCAGGTGAACCCATGACAGTACATGATTTGGTTAACCAAATGATGCCCTGTGCAGGATGTAGTAGACATAGTTAATCTTTTTTTCCATATTGTTGTGATTGATAAGCACAGCAGCACATTGATATCTTAACATTTACCTAGTCCAGCACATGTTATCATATATACAAAGTCGGTATCTGGACTGGTCCTTACCTTATTTGGTACCTGTTCCTAGACTCCCCTCCTCCTCTCTCTCTTAGTGATTCTGAGCTGGGTTGGCCTCTTCTTGCTGGAGAAGCTGTTGGGATCTCCCTCTCTGCTGCCACTTCAGAATGTGCTATGATGTACAGAATAAAGTCAGACAGGATTGATTGTGTACCACGTTTTTTTTTGTGCAAAATTTAAAAATTAGGCTGGAGGTTGTTATTGTGAGTTTAACTGTTACAAATGTTTCCATGTAATGATTTTAAAAGTCACACACACACACACACACACACACACACACACACACACACACACACACACACACACACACACAGGTTAATATACATATTTCCTTAAATTAAAAATAATAATTTCTGTACATGCACAATATGTTCCTGACTGACACCTCCCTCACCCTAGTCAATACTAAGGTGGGATAATTTAACACATGTATGTGTTCTTTAGACCATAAATGACAGAAAGCTGCATAACATTTGTCTTGTCTTATCAATGAAAGCATGTGTAGTAATAAAAATAACATAAACTATGGTTGTGACCCATCTTGAGGCCTGTACAGTCAATCTCGCAGCAGCAGAGAGCATCAAATAATGCTCTCAATGACTTAATATTATACAACAATGAACACATTCACTCAATGTAACACCACTATAGTTGAATTGTACTCACTCCATTTGCAGTGTAAGAATTTTAAGAAAACAGACTTTTTTGATGCTCTATTTCAAAACCTTAAAACAGGATTTTAAGCATTGCATTGTTGAAATACAATTGAAAATGTGCATATAAACATGCCTTCAAGTTCAACACATGAAACAAATGAAAATAAAGTGCTTTGCTAAACAAATTCACAGTGCAGTAACAACATGAGCATGAACACAAACCAAAAAGGCTCACGTACATTGTTTCCACTCATAGGACTTTCAAAGCTATTTCCTCAACATTAAACCATATTTAGGCTAGTTGTGCAACATGTTGTGCAGCAACTTCTGTGAGAGATGCTCTTTCCCCCTGATGTGCTCCAAACACAACGGTCTACTAGTACTTTCAAATTTCTAAAGTCAAACAATGGAAACTGTTCCAACATATTTTACTCCTTGTTTATGGTCCAGTCAGTCAGGTGAGATCAAAAATGTGTAAGAATTCAGAGACATGACCAAACAGCCAAATTAGGCGAGGGCAACATCATAACATGATCAAAAAGATGTTTAATGTTGATTATATCACATCATTTAAAATAACACAAATACACTACAGGACATAAACAAGTCTAAAAGTAAAACTATCCCAGTTTAAACTAGCCTGGATAATCTCAGACATAGCAAGAAACACATTTTATTTTGCATTAATTTACATGAGGTTTGTCTCTCAGACAACTTTGTAAAATGTGTCTTAATATAACCCACTATCCTTGTTCAAACACAACTTTTAGGTACATCAATAAGAGATGAAGAAGCCTTTTCTTCTGATTCTGTGGTTACAAGTCATGTGTTGTTCTTTCTCTGTCTTTATCACTTCCTTTTCACATCCACATCATCTTTAATTGTATGCTTTTAAACCCGGATTCCCAGATCTGATCAGATATCAGATGATATCCCATGAGTCATTTTATTTGTTAAAGTCTAACCTGACTCTTGTGGCACTTCTTTGGAAACCACCTGACAATACGACATTCACGATAATAAGGAAACAAAGCGCGTTTAGACAAAGACAACAGTCACAAGTGAATTCAAAACATGGTCATAAACTTAACTCTTTTGGACAGTATCAGTTTTTCTATTAAATATACAGCTCTGGGGGGCGGTAGCCTGGTGCGCGTGCCCCATGTGCGGAGGCTTTAGTCCTCCGGGTGGGCGGGCCCGGGTTTGAATCTGACCTGTGGCTCCCTTCCTGAATGCCATTCCCCACTCTCTCTCTCTTCCTGATTTCTGACTTCATCCACTGTCCTATCTCTACAATAAAGGCACAAAAAGCCTCAGAATACATCTTTTAAAAAGAAGTTTTGTTCTCATCACTTATCCAAAGTTTTATGGAGACATACATAAGAGGCTGAGCTCTAACTCTGGACATCACTAAAAACAAGTGCTGAGACTTCTGAGGTGACTTCATAAAGGGTTACTCTGGGTTAGATCTCGACCACAGGAGCTCTATAAGTAAACACAAGCTGTTTGAATTCAGATATCAAATATTACCACCTATTCAAATGTACTCAATTTAACCTCGTAAAGTAGGCTACGCATTTCCAAGTAAGACAGAAGATAATATATAGTTTACTATACTAAGTCAATAACAAGAGGAAAAAAATTATCATTGACTGGAATTGTCATTTGAAAACAGATTAAGGAAAGAGTTCAAACACTGACCTTTCTCAGAAGTGAACTGCTTCCTGCTTGAGTCACACATCACGTGCAGACGTACAGTAGATAGTGCAGACACGTGCACGCTTTACTGTTTATTATCAGACATACAGTGTCCTACAAACCAACATTGTGGCAGTAAACGTCAAGAGAGGCATGTCAGCATCATTAAGCTGTAAATATGACACACACAGGAGACGAATGACGTCGGGTCATAAATGTTTAAAGACTAAGCATCGAAGTTTGTTCTTCAGCTGGGAGGCAAATAATCTCACTAATTATCTTCTGCCCTTTTAATCACATCTCTCAGTCTTCCTCAGCAGATGGAGTTTTGCAGCCAGACAACCCAGCAGAACATAGTTTGTGTTTGACGTCTATATGGCTCCGACCTAATCACTTCTCACAGTTTTAATTTACCTGCAGACATTTAAGGAGTGATGGGATGATATTTAAACCCCTCAGTCGGAGCCTACAGGTGGATGCTGGGGTAGAGGAGGTGGGGCGGAGCACGAGCGCTGTCCTGGTGCAGGTCAGAGCAATGAAAGAGCAAAGAGGGAGGGACGGGAAATCTTACAGCTTAAATAGACTAATTAGAAAGAGATGTTGTCAGGTGATTGTTAAGAATGAAGCATGTCAAGTGAAATCAGTGCAGCTCGAGTTGACGGCCTGAACTAGCTCGCAGGCGTCGCCTCGTTTATTGTAAAGAGGTTGAAGCAGGAAGTAACGTGGGTTGAACCTTCTGGCAAAAAAAAAGAGTTCAGTCAGTATCACTTTTTTAAGTAAATTACTTTTTCACAATTATTTGTATTTGGCGGTATGGCTCCGTCTGGGAGATAAGCAGCAAACCCAAACAGAGCAGGCATCAATGAAGAGCATGACATTGATCAAGTCAGAACAGCAGAAAAGGAGGAGCTGGGGTGGAGGAGAGTTGCAAAGGGAGCAGCAGTTTAAATAAGGCGGCATATGTACTATTTGGCCACTAAGCTAGGACGCTTTGAGGTAAATCAGCTGATGCGGCTTGCGTGAGATCAGCTGTTACCAAAACTCAGGCCTGATAGTAAAGCGTGACGCCGTGACCTTCCTAAACTAACGCTACGCTCCATATTTGGATACATGTTTTGCAGGTGCATTGTAGAGTGTGCATTGTGTTCTGCAGTAAGAGTCAAACCTGGCTTGAAACGTTTGCTTCATCAGCCGGGATCAAAGATAAGTGAAGAAAAATAACTCAAAAACAAAACCTCTTTGAGCAAATGTTGTTTTATTACTGCAAATAAATAGTTTGATTCTGTTCAAGACAAACATTTAAGCTGAACTAGACTATAAAAAACAATTAAAGATCGCATCCATTTCATTTATACATTCCTTCGGCTTTGTGTTTTGTTTTGTTTTATAAAAAAAAATGTTTCTTGATCAGTAAGTTTCCTCAGAGCTTTAAGATTTAAAGTGCATAGTCTGCATAGTCTGTTAGAAAGTGAGAACGGCTGATTCATACAAAATGTGGGTTTATCTTCATGTTGACCAGGAAGTCATCAGTCACTCGTTCTGTGGAGATAAAAAAAACAAACAAACAAATTTAATAAAAATGTATTAAACCTGTAGATGACAATAAGAGTCCACGTCTTATGCAAAGTTTGTACAGATTACCGAGCACAGATGTAGAGTCTATATCGATGCCACAGAAACTTCCATCTATATAGCATTGTCATACTTTACCTGCATTTGTGTATACACCCAGTCGATAAAGTAGGTAACGTTGCCGTAGACACCTGGCTTGTTCCTCCAAGCACATCCAATCCCCCAGCTGGTGTCCCCTGCCAGCCACCATACATTCCCCTCCTTGACCACCAGGGGTCCTCCACTGTCACCCTGCAGCCCACAGGACATAATAACATCCTTTAGTGTGAATGTGTGGGTGTGTGTGTGTGTGTGTGTGTGAGGGCCAGAGAGATTCATCTCAGACTAACCTGACACGAATCGACTCCTCCCTCCAGTTTACCGGCACAGATCATTGTCTCGCTGACTTGTCCGTCCAACACCTGAGGTGTGTTACAGGTCTCTCTTTTGTAAATGGTCACCTGAGCCTGATTCATTTTGTCCGGGGATGATCCTGTGATAAAAAAAAAAAATGATTGTACACACTCAGTTAGCTCAGTGATGTATTAAAAAAAGCACATTTATTTTTTGTACTTTAAGCCTTAAAGACAGGTGAACCTTGACACGTTTCAACAAATAATCTACAGGAAGGAATAGCAGGAAGTGCTCAGAAATGATTGTGTTCAATATGCTCTCAATTTCACTAGACATAGAAAGTTGGATATCCTGTTGTAGCCTTCAACTGATAAGGGGTACAACTGGCAAACCATTAAAGACGTGTACCAAATATAAAGAGAGAGAAAAGCAATGATGAATAAACTACAGGTGTTTTATAGTTAATGCTAATGAAGCACAATGTTCATTTCCAAGGCTTCAAGGCCAGTGTCCACAGTGCTCGCGTCCTCCGTTTCCGAGTGCTTCTCACCAGCGCTCATTGTTGCTGGGTTATGACAGTAAACTTCTGGCTGCTTCTCTCAGTAATGTCCATGAGGTGTTTTTTATTTTTTTTAGTTTAAATACATTTTAAATATCTCTGTGTGAATAATATTTGCTTTAACTTCAGGAAATATCACAAAGAAAACTTGAAGGAGTCGTGTCCTGGCATCAGCAGATCTACACCTGGAAATGATACCCTCAAAAGGACGAGTCAGACTAGCATCTCCTTCGACATTGTTGTTGACAAAGCTGATGTTGGAAGTCCGACCCCGCCTTGATTCTGATTGGTCAGTAAGGGAGAAGTGACATTGACGAGCACAGCGGCTCCGGGCGCCCCTTTAAATGTTTTTAAATCTAAAATGAAAGACATGGAAGCAGATTCTACAGGATGTCGATGTTTTAGCTTGGCTGTTTGAAAAACTGATTCCCAGATATGACTCATAGATTGTTCTATTTTAATCCAATTAGTGTTTTGTAAATTGTACTTTGTCTCTCTTTGTATTTCCGTCTGTAACTTTGTGTTTTTGCTGCTGACTGTCTCGGCCAGGTCCCCCTTGAAAAGGAGGTTTTTAATCTCAATGGGACCAACCTGGTTAAATAAAGGTAAAACACTGCAGCTTCATAAGTCGCCCAATTCATCAGATCATGAGAATGTAAGAGGCTCCCCTTATGAGCTTATTGTCTTCACGCTGTCCTGACATATTCTAAAGAGTGTTACAGTCAGTTTCAAGTGGAGGTTTAATGTGATGGATCACTAAAACTAACACAGGACTTTCATCAACAGTGAATTCCTTTGACGTTTCATTTCTCTGACCAACACATTCAAAACTACATCATCAATCATCCGGCTCACCAGATGAGCGTAAAGCTCCCCATCCTGTAATCCAGGCCTGACGTTCAGCAGAGAGGACAACGTCGATGTTGGGCAGACACACAGGCCTCACCGTGTCTAAAACACACACACACACACACACACACACACACACACACACACACACACACACACACACACACACACAGGTATGTTTATAGTCTCGCTGCAGGAATGAACTCACAGCTCGTACCATTATTTACTACATGAATTGAGAGTTTTATGAGGTGGAACTTACTTGAAAAAGTCAGAGGTGAACTGAGCTTTAAGAGAGCAATGTCATTGTCATTAGTTAGCGTGTCAAACTTTTCATGAGTGATGATTTTGTGGACAGTTTTGCTGCCACCAAGGCTCATTCTGATCAAGCTCACGTCACCAGAGTATACTCGCCAACTTGCAGGATAGGAGTAATCACTGAGTGGGAAAATAACAAACAGGGAGAACACAAATATCAGATTCCTTACTGAATGACCGTCAAAATGAAATAATAATTAATAATAATAACGAGAACAAATGAACTAATGGTATGAAGGTGTGCTCAGGTGTAGAGACTCACTCTTGGAAGCAGTGTGCAGCAGAGAGGATCCATTCAGGGCTGATGATGGAGCCCCCACAAGCGTGTTGACCGTAAAATTGGAGACTGACTTGCCACGGCCAGGCCCCGTTCACTGCCTCCGTACCACCGACGATACGAGAGCTGGGTGCTGCGGAACTCTCACCACATTCTGGGGACGAGGGGTGAACAAAATGAAAAAAAAAAAAAAAGATGATGTTAGGTTAACGATCGCATGTATTTGGCCCCCTTACAGAGAAAGGGTACAACTAATAAAAACATAACAAATTACAAAAATGAATGAGGATGTCAGTTGTGTAATAGTGTCCCGGTGTAGAAGTAACTTACCAATACATTTAAGTCTGACAGCTCTGACTGAGCAACTCTTGCTGCAACGGAAAAGAGGACAATAGGTTAAAAAAAAAAAGCAAAAAAAAAAGAGAGCAGTAAATCCAACGTTAGGGAATATTATTGTATAATTCACACTATGTAGATAGTTGGACTGCTACGAAGCCCCTGAAGTCCCAAAAGGTAAAAGAAATATATATATCTTGTGCACATCAGATATGTTTTTGTACTTTTTGGGAATTTAGGGACTCCGTAGATTGCAACTAATGCCGATACTTTGCATTTGAATCATCATAGCAAGAGGATCATGCAGAACATACAAACTGTAAAGAAAGACTCCCTCTAACACAAGGAAACATTTCATTTAAACATGTCATGAAACTATTCTGATACACACTTAAGAACATTTATATATCGAGCATATCAGATGGAGCCTTGCGAACTGAAACATGATTTACAGTATTTGTCCAAACAGATGAAGCACAAGCAGTCTGTGTGTGGATATTATCAAGAATGTTTGGACTTTTTTTTAACACATTTGCAGATTCATGCACGCATTTTTGGATCCATTAACACATTTACTTGTTTTGCTTTTTTTGCAGTAATGTCTCCACAGCTGTCAGCTGCCCTGTGGTTTGTTAGTTTGCACCTAATCTTGCCCTTCTGCGTTGTGATTGGCTGGTACTCATTGACGTGAAAAGATCATAATTTGAGTTCAAATATGAAGTGTATGTTGACATTTGGTTTCACAGAGAACACAAGCTGTGCTGTCCTGTGTGAAAGTTTTCTACCCAGTCACAGCGCAGTGTAATTAGGCTGAGCTCTGAAGCCGCTATGTTTCCGAGCATGATGGCTTCAAAAGGACAAAAAAGTGAGGAGAGTGTGGTTGTGCAGAAGACCATGTGGTAAAAAAGAACAACTCTTCTGCTATTGTGATATATTTAAGACTGACAGACGATGTGTGCAAACACAGGTGTGTGAAACATGCCGCACAGTCGACAGAATTAGGAACCAGGCATATTTATTTATTTATCGCACATCATATCTTCAGGGAAGTATAGAACAATGTAATCACACATCACCCTGCAGTCACGGTTGTGTTACCTGTGCATGAGCTGTGACTGTATGTGTGAGCCGTGGTTACTTTCAGACTTCAGCTTCATGTACCCGTCAGAGGCCACTGATCCTGCGTTGGTTTGTGTGGAGGACACATAATCAGTCCTGTGAGATGGAAAACATGAAAAAAATATCAGACTCAGACTCAGAAGGCAAAAACTCAATGGGGGGCACCTACAACCAGTGTTGATTCCTTCATTGAGAAATGTTGGTTTTCACAGGAATAATGCTGCAACGCTTAGCAGGACATTGAGAGTGAGTGCTGTCAGATGGGGCCCGATTAGGCAGGTTTCCTACTGTCGTTGCAAAATTTGTACATTATGAGGCAATGCTTTGGTTTAAAGTTTGGCCCCTTACTGGCCTGGGGCCCCAACCAGTTGCCTGCCTTGCCTGTTGACAAGCAGCGGCTGAGCTGTGGGAATGTTAACCAACTGGGGGATAGGTTACCGCCCTTTGTGATGTCATGAAGGGAAAATCTCCAAACAGCCTGTTTGAGCACAAAGACGGAGAGGATGGACTTTTCTCATAATTGGGGGGTTTGTAGACAGACTAGGGCAGGCATGGGCAAACTACGGCCTGCGGGACATATACTTGGGCTTTTTAATCCGGCCCGCCGAACTTGTCCAAATTATATTATTATTAAATAAAATGTTATTATAATTAAACCATGTTCGTTTTCCCCTGTAATGCCCGCGTTTCCCCAATAGATGGCGCACTTCAGAGTGTGGTGTATTATTCCCTTCTTCACTTTTTCGCTTTGCCCTATGAACCCGTATGAGCCCTTCTGTAAAAATGAGCAGATCAAAGAAAAGTGGACAGTGAATGCCGAGTGTTTAATACGGAGTGGACAACTAAATATTTTTTCACTGAAGTCCGATCAAAGGCTGTATGCCTGATATGCCAAGAAACTGTCGCAGTTTTCAAAGAGTACAATATCAGCCGTCACTTTGCTACGAAGCATGCTAACTACACTAGCAAGCAGTCCCCGCAAGAACGGGCGGCTGCGGCTCAGAGGTTGAAGGCTAATTTACAGACTCAGCAACATTTTTTTCACCAACAAACTGCGATTCAAGAGTCAACTACCAAGGCAAGTTTTTTGCTGGCATTCAAATTAGCAAAGGCTAGCAAGTCTTTCTCCGAAGGCGAGTTTTTAAAAGAATGCGTGGTAGAGACAGCAGGTCTCTTGTGTCCGGAGAGCCAAGGCCAGTTTGAAAAAATCAGTTTATCACGCAGGACTGTGACTCGCTGTGTGGAACTGATTGACGAAGATATAGCCAGCGAATTAAACAAAAAGGCTGAGTCCTTTAAGTTATATTCACTAGCGCTGGATGAAAGTAATGACGTAAAAGACACTGCTCAGCTCCTCGTTTTTATCCGAGGGATTAATGACAGTTTTGAGATAACGGAGGAGTTTTTGACCATGGAGTCCCTGAAAGGAAAAACACGAGGAGAGGACTTGTATAACCAGGTGTCTGCTGTCATCGAGAGAATGAAGCTACCTTGGAGTAAACTTGCCAATGTCACAACGGATGGATCGCCAAATTTAACTGGAAAACATGTTGGGCTGCTGAAAAGAATCCAGGATAAAGTGAAAGAGGAAAACCCTGACCAGGATGTTATTTTCCTTCACTGCATCATCCATCAGGAATCTCTGTGTAAGTCTGTATTGCAGCTTAATCATTTCGTGAATCCAGTTGTAAAACTTGTTAACTTGATACGAGCAAGGGGACTTCAGCATCGTTAGTTTATTACGTTCCTGGAGGAAACTGATGCGGATCATCAGGACTTACCTTGCATATTCATGCTTTGCTACCTGTTAAAGGCCAAATCCTTTCATGTAATGGCTTTTACATGTCATTTCTATTAGTTCACACAAACACTCCATCCATCTGTTCCTGGCCCGGCCCCTCTGTCAAATTTTAGAACCCATTGTGGCCCGCGAGTCAAAAAGTTTGCCCACCCCTGGACTAGGGGAACATATTAGTTTTGGAAAACCATGGTGAAGTGTATTGTGCATAATATGTGACCTTTAACCTTTTCAGTCAGTGTGGTACTTCTACAGAGGGGGTAGCAAAAACATCCATACAGAAGACTAGCTTCACCTCTTGTATCCGATGTGTTCACACACAGCTCGCCCATAGTTGTTGTCCCAGTTTTCAGCGCACACCGGCATCCACTTCTGGTTGTCAGAGGAGAAACTTTCCAGCAGGAAGTTTGTCCCACGAAGGCGAACTGTGACGCAGACAGAACGATGCTTTAGTAACTCGGCTTTATAACTGTGTGTAATGTTTAGGGTTTTTGATTGAATGTCTTACAGCACTGAGCTTCATCTTCTCCATGAGTACAGTCCTTCACTCCGTCACACCACTGAGACACACTCAGACATTTCCCTCCAGTCCGACACAACCTCCCCAGTAAACACTGGTAATATACTGAACAAACACATGTACACATAAATACAGGAACACACAGGTTTCTGATGATCTTTCACGCGATGACTAAAAATATTTGCATAAACTTACAGAAATACCAGAGCAGGAGTGCGATAACGGCCAGGACAAGGAGCACACACAGGGACGCACACAGAATGATTTTCCCGTGGCATTTCTTTCTACCTGTAAGGCGAGACGGGCGAGATACAAAAAGATTCATTAACAGAACTGATACGAGTTATTTCTGGTGTTACATAATAGAATGCAAATTACAGGCCTTATAGGATTTACATCTACTTCAACATGCAAATATCTGGCTTAGAAGACACTGAACAGCAGACATGACCTGACAGAAACTCACTGAGGTTCAAAGGTCGGACACAGTCTTAAATTCTTTCAGCATTTTATGGTTTTTATTGCACCAATGTCTGTCCATGTTTTGAAATGAACACTAGGGCCACCTGTGCAATTGTGGAAAAATAGAACAGGAAATGATGTGCAATAAAAGATAAAACAGTAGCATCCCCCCCTCCCCCTCCCAAGCTCAGTTTCAGCTGAGTCCTGAGTCTGGTTTTGCTCGAGGTTTCTGCCTCTCAAAGGAAGTTTTTTCTTGCCACTGTAACTTTGGTAAATGTTGCTCATAATGGATTAACGTTGGGTCTTTGTAGCTAATATAACAAAGAGAAAGGTCTTAATCTGCTGTTTGTAAAGTGTCTTGAGATAACATTGATTATGACTTGACGCTATACAAATAAAGATTGATCGGCCGATTGATTGATCAAATTGTTTCTAGTATAAAAGGTTTTTATTTGGAAAGGAATAATATGTACTTTCTGCCTATCTCACTCTTTAAATCAACAGTCTGACTCATGTTCAGTGTTTAAATCATAAATATGGGGCAGAGGTAGCCTAGTTGTTAGTGCGCGCGCCCTATGTACAGAGGCTGAAGTCCTCAAAGAGCGGATGGCCCAGATTTGAATCCGAGCTGAAGCTCCCTTCCTGCATGTTGTTCCCCGCTCTATCTCTCTCTCAATCTCTCTCTCTCTCTCTCTCTCCCTGGTTTCTGACTATAGCCACTGTCCTATCTCTAAAATAGAGGCAAACAATCAAGAATAATAAATGGCCTATTCTTTGAAATAGAACATTATACATGTTCATTCTTTTGAGTGGATATTTGTATAAGGATTAAGTGAAGGTCAATATTTACCCATGGTTCACAAAGGATACAGGTGGGTCAAACATTACTGTACCTTTCGTTTGTCCTGTGTTCTGAGGTATTCCAGGTGTTACAGTCTGGTGTATGTTGATGGGACTCGGAGTGGTGGCGACATAGCTGGGGGTCTGATGAGGGAGGGTGGGGTATATACTCTGTTGCTGGTTGTATGGTGGGGGTCTGACTTCATCGTGCTGATACGCGATGTTGTCATAGGTGGGAACATGAGCCTGCAGGTAGAGCGAAGACATTAAAGCAACACAACTTTCAAAGGATTAGGGATTTGACACAAATACCTTCACACTAAGAAATCATACATGAGAAGTAATTTATATCAAAGTATTAACAATTCAAAAAGAGACGATATGATACTGAACTTACCTGATTATCATTCATGATGAAACTGGTGTCAGTGCGCAGGGAGGTAGAACGTCAAACCTGAACAAGGTTAAAATGTTACTAAACAACAAACTATTAATAAAGAACCGGTCCTGTTATGATGCACACACTTTGGACTAAGTGTATGATTAATTAAAGCGATATTAATTTACCAAAATACATTTTTCTGACAGCTTTTATTAGCATGACGGGGTCAAAAAGCTCCAGCAACACTTACAGTATGACGATCAACTTTTTTCACTTCCTCAGCTTTTATTAGCATGTAAGATCACAAGAACACACTGCAAAGAGTCAAATCAAAGCAACTGTATTTGTTCATTTCTGGTCAAAAATATCTCATTACAGGGGCACCGGTTGCCAAGTGGTTAGTGCGCGTTAAGTGTGCGGCCCGGGGTTCAAATCCAGCCTGTGGCTCCTTCCCTGCATGTCTTTCTCCACTTTCTCTCTGCTCCTGATTTCTGACTGTATCCACTCTCCTATCTCTCAGTCAAAGGCTCAAAAAATAAGTCCTTATAAACATCTTATACAAGATATCACAAGCAAAAAATAAGGTCTGGATTGCTTGTAATGAGTAAAAGATATCTCTGGAAGCAGCAAGCAAAGTGTCCTTACTGGACCTGTTTTGAAATAAGGTGCACTCCCTTATTTGTAGAACAGGTGTTTGCTTGTTATATCTTAAGGTAAGATTTGTATCTTGACCTGTCAGGTGAGTGTGGCACATAATAAGTGTAGTGAGATATTTTTGATTAGAAACTAGAAATATTCTCTAGTTGAGATTTGGGTTTTTGCAGCACATAAAACCCCTAACTTTGTGTTTTTGCTGCTGACTGTCTCGGCCAGGTCTCCCTTGGAAAAGTGGTTCTTAATCTCAATAGACCAACCTGATTAAATAAAGGTAAATATAAAAAATTAAAATATAAAAATGACCTAAATATATCAATACTGATCTGCCCCGCTGAACAAACACTGAGTAACTTTTAACAAACAAGCAACAAGTGTATTCAAGAGCTGTTCCACATTTCTTCAGTTAATCACAAATAGAACATCTAAAATGCTCACCTCAGCAGGCAGACTCACTTTGAGGTAACACAAACTTGTGTCCACGCTTTGGCGAGGAAATGTTGATCAAATTCTTTGAAATTCCTCCAGCGCTCAGTTATCCTGTCTGTCCCTGCACCCCCTCTGTCTCTTTCTGTTTCTCGCTCTCTCCATTCCTCCATGTAATCATCAGCCATAACCACACCTTCCCTCCCGTGTGCACAGGCCAGCCTGTTGTGAACCTCTCCGTTTACACAACACTTGACATGAGCAAACAGCCGGTATCGACTAACTACAAAACTGATTCTCATTATTTCTGTTCAGGACTTCAGGCGAGGTTAATCAAGTGGACTTTTGATATTGAATTATATAACAAGTTACCCAACGTGATGTACAAATACTGTGAATGTGATTCTCATGAATCATTATCCCATTTTCAAATGAGAGGTTAATGGTCACTTTGCACATCACTTTAAACATTGGTCCTGTTAATAAATCCTTTTTCTTGTTAGCGCAGAACATCGACGTGATACTTGCAGAATAAACTTCTTCACGAGTGTGATGCAAACTCTGACTGTGCTGCATAAGAGCAAACAGAACTCCTTTTCAAATAGTCGACTCCCTCAATAAATATAGTGTCAAATATGCTTCTCTATTAAATCTGCATGTCCTTCAAATACAGCACATAAATATTGCATAACATCGAGGAAATTAAAACTTTCCATTAGTCATTAGGCAGTTTCTTTAAAGTGATTAACGTGAGTCAAAGCCGTCCCTCCTGTTAGAAGAAGGGATGGGGAAAAGGTGACGCACGTCCCTGCTTGTTTGACATAGCAGAATCTGTCATCCAGCTCAAGAGTCGTTCAAGGTAGAAGTCAAGTGAAAAGCATATTTAGACTTGGTTCTTACGCTGTGCATGCTATTGTTGTCTCTCCTAAAGAGCAGCGTCCCCTGTGTTTAATCAGTAACGTCCATTCAAACTATTCAAAATGCTGATGACCAAAGGACTGCGTTAATCTTTAACTCTGTGTTTGAGTTCACTTGAAGGAGAATAATGGAAGAAAAAAGACTTCCAGTTAGACGCTGTGGAACATAATGTACCAAAAAAAGACTTAGAAAACTGTCCTTTGGATTCTTTTTTATAAATTATATAAATATGTACAGCTGAAAAAATATATATGTACAGCTATTTATATATACAAAGTTATACCTAAACAGACACACAGACAGACACACAGACACACAGACAGACACACAGACAGACAGACACACACAGACAGACAGACACACAAACACAGACACACACACACACACACACAGACAGACAGACAGACAGACAGACAGACAGACACAGACAGACAGACACACAGACAGACAGACACACAGACAGACAGACAGACAGACAGACAGACAGACCGATTACTTCCTGACTCAACCGTCTCATCGTGCTCATGACCTGCAGGTGCAGAACAGGTCACAGGTGACAGTTTAGGTCCTGCTTGAACCGTCCAGGAAATACTGACCAAGACTCTACTGAAAAAAAGAGACCAATAAAAACTGATTCTCATGAAGGGCTGCTGTTGGTATACAAACGTTTTCATTCATATTTTATATTTTGATGATTAGTTTCCTACATTCTGAATACGTCTGTAATCACCAGCCACAATAAATCTGTTTTAATCCTTCATCCAAACTTTAAACTGTCAAATATCTCTGCCAGGAGGAAGAAAACTAACTGGTGATTTTTAAACATGTATGACTTCCTCTTAACAAAATATTAAGATGATATTATTATTTTTTTATATATATATTTAAGTCTCCTTGATTAATTAGAAAAAAATTATTTGACAAAAGCTAAATAACAAGTCATGATGACATTGCAACCATGTTTGTTTTACCGTCTCCATGGAAACAGGGATGACACAGCCATTAGACATAAATGTCTAATGTTTGCTTCTCTGACACATAAATCACTGCAGGACTCTCAAATGCTCAGACAACTCTCAGGTTAGCTCCTTTGTGACACTCTGCATGTACAGTATGTAATTAGAGATGAACAGAACAGGTGGCTCAACTTTTTCCAAACTTTACCTTTTTTAATAAAACCAAATGAATAACTACATACCTGTTACTTTTTCACGCTTTCTCACAACATGTTATAACCTTGGAATAAGCACCTCAACATTCAGCTTTGATAGGTCAGGTAGAATAATTATATTTTTCCATATTTACAACCGTACATATACATACACCTTAAACATGTTAATTAAAGCTCAGGCTTTTATTCCCTTCAGTCTAATAAATCACGCTGCCTTCATGTGTGTCAGGCATCAATACCAGATAACCTTTTTAATTTAAGACTATAAAACTGTCATTTACACCAGAAAGCATTTTTACTGTGTATGAGATTAGGATATGGTGAACAAACAACCTGCTTCAATGTGGGCGAGATAGAGAGAGAGAGAGAGAGTTAATATAATCATTAATGAGTGCTGTGCTGTCATATGGAGCTGGAGCAACATATTCTAATATCTTTAGTTGTTTAGATAGATAAAGGTTATTATGTGTCCCAACAGTGACATAACTTCTCCTTTGACAATAAGGCTCAAACAATAAACACAACTTACATTAAAAACATAAAGTGCAGTACAGACATTAAAAGAGGACTGTTAAAAACAACAGCTGCTAAAAAGGGGTATATATGATTTTATTCAGGGTGGTTATTGCAGAGGGAATTAAGGATTTTTTTTGTAGAGGTTTTTTCTGGGCCAGAGGGACTATGAGCTCCTGATGGCAGAAAGTGGAAGGAGTGGTGGAGGGGGTGAGAGGGGTCCTCAGGGTGGCTCTTCTGATCACAGAGCAGTCATACAGTTCAGAGAGGGTAGTTTGTTGATTATTTTTGCCGGCCTGATTAACTACGCGGGAGAGTTTGGTTTTGTGTTTGGTGATGAGGGAGTTGTACCAGGATGAGATATTAAAAGTGAGGATGGATTCAATGAGTGATTTAAAATATGTTTGGTGACATGAAGAGTCCTAATTTTCCTCATCATTAAGCATTTGTTGAAGCGTTAAAATTGTGCATGAGATGGAAAAAAAACAATATTCCATAATTTATTATTATCTATTCAAAAAGCCAGCACAAGCAGCCGAGTTGTCCCCGTCCCTCACTGAAGTTTAAAATGTATTTAGTCTTTATTCAGACCATCGAGCAGGAAACTCATGTGTGCACACAGATGAGAATCTCCAGCTGATCTTTAACCTTCTTTCTCACACAGGTACTGTATGCATACATTATTCTGTCTTGGATAGATGTTGATGTCCATCTTTATTTTTTGGTGTCTTGCTGCCTTTTCTTCTGGTATTTAATATGCAAACAATTTCAAACACTAAATGTTTAAAGCCATTTGATGAAAACCTGCCTTTTATTATCTAAACCTGCAGCTACACCAGGTGTAAAAGGGACTGGGCCTTAAACTGTGAAGGGCTTTACAGTAGTTTTACATTGTTGGATGTTCATACTGAATCAGGTTTCTAATAACTAGGTAGACAAATGCAGAATCACTGCTAGTTTAACGTAAGGTTTTTAGAGTCTTTTTTTTTTTTTTCTAACTTGGAGACGTATCAAAGTCACAGATTTTTTCTTTACAGAAAGTAGAGAAATTCATCAACAACAATACAGTGCTTTCATAAAAACTATTTATTTAACCACTTCAAGTCAGAGTTAAATATTAATCCTTTTTTTTTTCCCACAACGTTTCAAACAGAGGAGTGTTTTAAAGACAGGTGTGATGATGTCAGGTGAGTCGAGTCCTACTTTTTTCCGTTTGACGAAGGCCACTGGCTTTAAAGGTGTAACAGATTCTTCACAGTAAAACGAGAGAGTAGCCCACAGCTAGTAGACACACACAGACTACCAAAGAGTGTTTCAGGAGGAGTAAAGTTTACAATCAGTTTTTCTACAGTTTCTGGATGAGAATAGAAGAAGCTCCGCCCCCTCCGTTACAGATGCCTGCCAGTCCGTACTGTCCCGACTTCAGGTTGTGCACCATGTGACCCACGATCCTCGCACCGGACATCCTGAAAGAAGAGAAAGAGATTCAACATTATTTATGATTTGACATACATTAAAGGAGCAACCTGTAAGATGTGAAGTGAGTGAAATGATAAAGTGATCTTACTATATGATCAGACATTAAGGAAACATGCTATGTCAACATAGCATGTTTCCTTAATGTCTGAGCAATTGTCCTTAATGTCTCAGCAATGTTAGTGCTGGCTTCTCTGACAACAATGCAGTAGACAGTATGTCCTCCTAACTTTAGATTCTGGTCCTGAATGCTCTGGATTTGTTTGGACCAGAGAAGGTAGGCGGTTTTAAGGCACCACCACACAGCCGTTTTGGACGCCCCTCTGTTTGCCAGATATGAGAGCAGTTATCAGGTCAAACCAACAGGTATTGCAGCGATAGAAGCGGGCAAGAGAAGTGGGTCAGATAGAAGTGATTGTACCCGACCTAAAAAGCCTCTGCATGTTTCTAATAAGCTCCACGAGCAGAAACGTGCTCAAACTAGGATCAATATTGGAGATGCTTTTGAAAAATGGAGAGAGGTTAGAACACAGAAAGGTTTACAGACCGATGCAGAGCTGGATAAACACTGAAGCTTCAGAGTCCACCACATGGTGACCTGTGTGAACATAGACTCTAGAGAGGAGGGGGCGGGGGGAGACAGTTCTCTACAATGTTTAGAATTTGGACTGCAGTACCCATTTTAAACACTAGGGGTCAGAGTTACATATCGCTCCTTTAATATGATAAGATTATCTGAGCTTATATAAACTTTGTTTAAATTCTACAATCAATACTCGACATCTTTTGCCGCAATACATTGTCTTGAGCATTTTCAAACGCTTCATACCATGATAAAAGGTTGTGTGAAGAAGTTAGTCATGGAGAACGAGGAAACTGGAGGTTTTGTTTTGCATCAAACAAACGGAAGAGTGGCAGCATGACAGATGTCAGGTCACTTCACTGAAATTGAACGTCCCGTAATGTGAATATTGTGCATTTGCACATCGCAACAGTCGAACCATTTATCATTCAGCCCTATTCTGCAGGTTAGGTCCGCAGAAACGCGGCTTCTCCTACGTCCTCCTGTTAGCTGCAGCATTAGCTGCATGTAACGCTCGGTTCTAGCCCCCCTCGATAAAAATGTGTCAGTCCGACGTCATTGTCAGTGTGAGATCACTGATCTAAGCCCATTGGCTCGTTGTGGCAAGCCCAGCAGCTCATGTTGCACGCCCGTTAACTTCTGTAGAACGCCCACAATATGCCGTAGCTTCCGGTAGCACAGTAGTGCTAAGGTGCTAATGTTTATGCTCCCCTCGGACGGAGCCAGTGGCTGCATTCCCAATATGGTAAAAGAGGCGGGACATTTCCGAGAAGCGTGCTGAGCAACTGACCAATAACGACAGAGCGGATCGGCAGACCAATCAGAGCAGACTTGGCCCACGTGGGGTCTAACAGTGTGGGCTCAGCAGAGCGTAGCTGACGGACTCAGAGCGTAGAGGGAGCAAGGAGGAGCAGTACATGAAAACAGAGACTTTTTTAGAACTTTAGCTATTGTGAACGTACAAAAGTAGGAACATAGATTAAATATACGAACCCCAAAGAATATGAATATGGGCTCTTTAACAGGATTTTCTGAACAACAATCTATAATGACAAGATCAAAGCTGCTCTCTAACACTTGAATAAACGGCACACTACACGTAACATAATGAGGTCACCTAAGAACAAACAACCTGATGACAAGAAATGTGAAAAAGTTTTCTGTATCTTCATCAATAAAATATTTGATTTAAGAAACATGGATCTTCCACAACTTTTTAGGCGTATGGCCTTTATTTGATAGGACAGTGGATGGATCAGGAAACCAGGAAGAGAGAAAGGAGCCACAGGCCAGACTTGAACCAGGGCCGCCCGCATGTCGGACCACAGTCTGCGTACATAGGATGTGACCTAACCACTAGGCCATCTTTACCCCCAAAATATTATTTTTTTTATCGTTTGTCTGTGAACTTTGTCAGTGTCAGCCATTTATTTTTCTTCTAATCTGGATCTAAGACGCAGCACAGAGGAAAGGAAGATGTTGGAGATACTGTTCTTTTCCCGATACTTGAAGTCACAACCCCGACCTCTTCTAAAACTAAGACCAGGGGGTCTGTACGAGTCCCTCTCAGCTGCTTACCCGATGGGGTGTCCCAGAGACACAGCTCCTCCGTTGACGTTGACCTTTGCGGGGTCAATGTCCAACATCTTGATGTTGGCCAGGACGACCACGCTGAAGGCCTCGTTGATCTCCCACATGTCGATATCCTCCTTCTTCAGCCCTGCTGCATCCAGGACCTGACACACACACACACACACACGGTGGAGGGGTTACTAACTAGCAGAACTGCATTCACAAACAATCTGAGTATGGTTCAGGAAAGAACAAACCTCTTTGTGAGTTTTGTTTTTCACATATTTGGACTCTAACATTAAAATGTATTACTGTAGATACAGTAATGTTTTCCCTGGGTTATGATTCAATGACATGAAACACTCTGGTAGGTTCACTGTCCTCCCAAATATATGATTTATTTAATAGGTTATTTAAATAAATGAACAATAGCGCAGATCCCTTAAAGTCAAAGAAAGTTCCAGAGTACTCAGAGAACAGCTAAATTATCTATTCCAAGGATCATTTCAGTGAAAATTCAAGGAATAATTTATTGGACAGAAACAGTGAAAAAGCCTAATAAATACCTGATGCCTCTTTGAATGATTTTATCCAGCTCAGCATGCTCATGTTGAAACCAATGATGGCAAAATACACGACTTATTGATAGACATGATTCATCTGAGTGACAGGTAGGCTGACAGTTTGTCAGGTGGTTTAAGGCCCTCCTCAGCTCCAGCTCTTTACTAGGTTAACTGAAAGCTAGTTTGAGACAAGTACATCATGGCGCCCACCATCGACGAGCTTTAAATGACCTCTTCAGAAACCAAAGGGTGACGTTACTCAGACTCCCTCCATGTTTATATACTGTCGATGGTTTTTAGACTTTTATGTGACTTAAAAAAAAATACCTGAAGTAAAATGAGTCTACTGGCTATAAAGTGCATTTCATTTGGAAAAGCTTGCATGTACTGTAACAGGCTTTTTAAATGCTGTAGGTACAGTCTTCAAAGGCTGCTGTATGTTGAGCGAACCACCAGATGTCGCTGTTTTTGCAGAGTTTGAAGACACCAGTCTGAAATCTTTACAAAGAGAAAGCCTAACATTTTCACAAGTTATTATAGTTTTTGCATTTGAAAATATAAATATGGAATATGACTCTGCTAACAATAAGTTAAAGGACTTTGATTAAGAAGAAGAAGAAGACCGTGACTGACTGATTCCAGAGACTCACCTTTGGTACAGCAAATGCAGGAGCGATGGGGAAGTCAATAGGTGCAACTGCAGCATCAGCAAAAGCTAAAAAAGAAAAATAATAAATTAATAAAACAGCTTGCAGTTTATAAAAACAACAACGAAGATCTAGTTTTTCAAAAAGTGTTTAATGCCATGGTAACAGGAAGGGAAAAAGTCACATATTAAATTAGCCAGACAAATACAAACAGATCTTGGAACTTTTGGAGTTTATTCTAAAAAAAAAAAATGAGGTCACCTGAGATCTTACAGCAAATTGAGAAATTAGTATCCCGTTAAATGTGTCTCTGGTTAGAGAAAGTTCTGGATGTGAGTTTTGTGTATCATGTAAAATACATTTTTTTTTGTTTTATAAATTTCATTCATGCTGTCTTTTTTCTGAAAACACATTTGATTTTCCTCATTTTCAGCATTCATCTTTGTGTGTGTGTGTGTGTGTCTGCTGTTGTGTTACTACCTCAAATATATACCATCAGCCGCTGTAAGGATCAATAGCTTGGCGGACATTGGTGGTCTTCTTTTTAATGAGGTCCCAGTGTAGCTAGCAATGAATCAAACTGGTCCACTAACATCCTGAAATACACCTGGAAGTGATCGGGATCATTCTGCAGCTTCTTATCAACAGGTAAAACTCTCCTCACTCTCGTCTTGTTTAAAGGAGAAAACAGACCGAGTGTTTATGAGACATTTAGCCTCATATTGCCAATTTGAGCAATCAATAGAAAAACAGCCGCATTGCACTCAGTGTGCAAGGTTTCTGTGTGTAACGTTTTTGTAACGACCACAGATCTGAAAAACGCATCAGCATATGTGTGTGTGTGTGTGTGTGTGTACTTACACACAATCCTGGCCAGTGGAGTGACGTTGAGTCTCTTTGCAGCATCTGCTGTCATTAAAACGAGAGCTGCTGCTCCGTCATTCAGGGTGCTGGCGTTTGCTGCCGTCACCGTTCCTGAAAAACAAGAGACCAATCAAAAAAAATGTTCAGGGTTGAAAAGTGTGATTATAAATTTAGTTAATCAGAAGCAGAACAGAAAAGTAAAATAACAAAGATTATGAGTAATTACAGGACAGAAGGGAAGGAGAGAGCAGAAAAAAAAGAAGTGTACTAAAGTCCTCATATGTATTCAAAGGAGGGAAGAATGAAAAAGTAAATAAATTAATGACAGTAACATGTCCTCTTTGTTTACCGTTCTCTTTCTGGAACACCGCCCTCAGTTTGGGAACTTTGCTGAAGTCGACTCTCCTCCACTCCTCATCCTCAGACACCACCACGTCAGGTTTGCCTTGAAAAAAAAAACAACAACAACAAGCAAACGTTAAATACGCTGTGTTGATTATAAACCAAAGGACAGACAGTATGTCACTGGGCCTGGAACGCCGCTCTGTACCTCTCTGAGGAATGCTCACAGGTACGATCTCCTTGGCGAGCACGCCGGCCTCGTACGCTGCTTTGCTGCGGCTGTATGAGCTGATGGCGTACGCGTCCTGCTCCTCTCTGGTGATGCTGCAGTTCTTCGCTGTGTTCTCTGCACAGTTTCCCTTTTAGAGACAGAAGGACACAAGCAGCAGAGATGAAGTTACACTTTTATCACAAGTGTTACAAACCTACTCAAGGAGGTTTGACGAGTCCTCTTAGAAATTATTTCTAGTCCAAAAAACTTTTTCAAATATGAACAAAAAAAAAATCCCCTTGGATATTTATACTACTTGGTATTTTATTTCTCCAGAATCAAGCCCTGCACCAAGTCTTAGCACAACCCCTTATTGTCAACAGAAATATATGAAGTTATTGGAGAGAATTTGACATATTGGTGGTGAAAAGAGAGAGGAGGTCCATGGTTACCATGTGGAATTTGTTGTAGACATCAGTGAGCCCGTCTTTGACGATGAGGTCCTCCATCCTCACTCCTCCGTAGGCTGGAGTCTCTCTGGGCATCACATAAGGTACGTTTGACATGCTCTCCATGCCTCCTGCCACCATGACATCCTGAAAACACACAAATCCTTTTCACACAAGTACCCCTGAAAAATCATTCAGATTCAAGACAGGCTGCCCTGAAATCTTCTCTGGAAGTCTGTAATAACATGAGAAGGACGCAGTGGAAGACAAGGTGTGATATTAAGAACATACCAATGTGGTGAATGAAGCAACAGAGTCCAACACTAAAGTGACAGTATTTGCATTTTTATTAAATCTAATTTAAATTTAGCCTAGAGTATGAGCATAGAGCAGCATTCACAACATGCACAAAGATAACATTGATCCCAGGATATAAACAACATCACCATCTCCTGTATGCTCACTATGGATTTGACTGAATATTACCAGCTGTGTCAGCATATCTATCTCATTATCTACCTCACCCTGACTTCATATAGACATTTTATTAGGGTGCTGGCAGGAAAGATTTGGGGTAAAGTCATATGTAAAAAAATTGCCATTTGTTTAAACCTGCAGCTCAACCTGAACATTTTCTGGAGTTTAGTGCGTATTAATAGACAGACATACTACTTATCTACCTACAGCAAAAACTTTGTTCTTCAAAGTTTGAAAATAAAATAAATATTCCATTTGTCAAAGAACTCATAGATGTCTGGTTTTAGTCTTAAAGATACAATATGTAACTCTGACACCTAGTGTTTGAAATGGGTACTGCAGTCTAAATTCAAAACGTTGGAGAGAGCTGTCTGCCCGCTCCCTGCTAACCTAGAGTCGATGAGCACGCAGGTTGCCATGTCACGGACACTAAACATTTCTGTGTTCTAACCTCTCTCCATTTTTCAAAAGCATCTCCAATATTGATCCTAGTTTGAGCACGAGCCTAAAAAATGCCTACAAAAAAAAAAAACATTCAGGACCAGAATCTAAAGTTAGAAGGAGGACATACTGGCTGCCGCATTGTGTCAGCACTTCAACACACCATGTGTCCTTAATGTCTGATCATATAGTAAGGCCATTTTTTATAATTTCATTCACTACATATCTTACAGATTGCTCCTTTAAAGTGAAGTCTTTAGTGACTATAATCTCTTAACAGTATCATAAATCTAAATGTAAACAAAGCTTGTTTTGGGTCATAACAAAGTTTTCCTCTATCTTTTCAGGGCTCAGATCTGTCCATGCATGTAGAGAACCTGTGTGTGTGTGTGTGTGTGTGTGTGTGTGTGTGTGTGTGTGTGTGTGTGTGTGTGTGTGTGTGTGTGTGTGTGTGTGTGTGTGTATCTACCTGGTGTCCACACATCAGACTCTGAGCTGCCAACATGATGGACTTCATGCCAGAGGCACAGACTTTGTTGATGGTTGTTGCTGGAGTGCCAAGGGTCAAGCCTGAAGATAAAATCACAGACATGAGAGAATTTAAGAAAAAAATCATGAATAAAATGTTCTGCCTGCCTCTGTGTCAGACTTCCAAAAGTCAGCAGTATAATACTCAACAATGTCAAAAAACAAAAACAGATTTTCTTCTACAGAATAATGAATACAAGGACTCCCCAAGCCTCGTCACTGGGAAGCTGCTAGCTCCTGTTTTGCTTATTTCATAGCCTTTGACCTGCATGTACTGTAGGATGTGTGGATCCCCCCTCACACCTCTGGACCTCCCTCCCCCCAGCAATCTGTAATATTGACCCCCTCCATTCTTCATTTTAAAGTCTCATCTCAAAACTCAAACTGGCATATTCTGTATTATCATTATCCATCCTGCCTGATATTCATTTTATCGATGTATTGTTACTCATTTTTATCTCTAGCTTTGTAAAGTGACCTTGAGTGTTTTGAAAGGCACCTTTAATTAAAATGTATTATCATTATTATTATTATTATCCAGATTACAGATGTAAACATTGAAGCTGTCTGCTGTAGAAGGGGAAAGAAATGGCAATCCATCGCTCTGTGTCAAAAGTATTAATACTTCAATAATTACTTGTTATCACAGATTAAAACATTACAATCTCTCTTTCTTAACACTCACAGACGCCAAAGTACCAAAGCTTCTAAGCAGGTTGGTTAGAAAATTAATATCAGGATTGTTTTTACTAGCTCTGTGCAGAAATTTCTGATCTTATGGATTTGAACCTTTTTGCTTATAATATTTTAATTATTCTTACTTATTATTTTCCTCTATTTCATTGTATTTTTTTGCCTTTTAACTGCAAGTAATTCCTGTTTTATTCTTGCTGTGCTCTTGTTTTATTTGTTTCTTGCCTCTTTTCTATGTACCTCGGTACCATTACAAATGAGGGTTCTCAATGTGTTTTCTGAGGATTAAAACAAAATAAATGATGATGATAATAAGTTCAAAAGTCTGATTGAGTGATAACTTTGCAGCTATTTTTCTGCACATCAATATTTGTCATAATTAAGGATGAGAAGAAAAAAAAGGTTGTGTCCTACCTGCTGCCAGCAAGGCTTGTCTGGTGGGGGCTTGTCCTTCTCCTGCCTGAAGAACATTTCCCATGTAGACTTCCTTCACCTCTTCAGGAGCGATTCCTGCATTCTCGGAAAATTAGAAAACTTTGGTCATTTCATACATTAGCTGAGCACTGCTTCACCAGGTGACGATAATGTACAGGTAAAGATACTTCTCCCTAAACAAAATGAAACATCTGAACTGACCTGCTTTCTGTATGGCTCCCTTGATGGCAATGGAGCCCAGTGTGGTGGCTGGAACTGCTGCCAGGCTGCCTCTGAAGGAGCCCATTGGAGTGCGGACTGCGCTGACAATGACCACTTCCTGAAACCAAAGCAATTCATAATGTGCATTGAAGTGTGCTGCTCCAACATTTAACTGTGGTCAGAATTTAAAATATGTGCTGCTGTACTTACATTGAGTGAAGGGCGAGATGAGTACGTTCTTGAGACGTACTTGTGAGCCTAAAGAAGCAGAAGAATCAAAATTAGAAACACTGTAGAAAGACTTCCCCCCCAACATGATACAGTATGAAATGCCTCAAATATACAGAGCACACCTGAAGAGACTGCCAGCTGAGGCGGAAATGATATACTGATTTATCACGCCTGTATCGTGGTGCATAATGTGTGTGCTCATACACACAGACCATACATGTATTAGAAAAATAAGGATGAATGTGGAGAGATTTGTGCATATGAATTATCCAGATTTAGGATTGCCTTTTTATAAATTGATCATTCCAGTATTTTCTGCTCTTCATCTAAAACTTGAAACAATTCTGATTAAAGTTATTCAAGGTTTGCATCAGAAATTAATGAGCTAACTTTCTGCAAACAATAACAGCAGGCTTGGCAGCTAACATTAGCAACATTACGACGAAAACGGAGCTAATATAGATCCATAACTTTGGTGTTGTGTCAGTGAAGCTGACATGTACCTGTCACAGGTTAACATCATGACCTCTTGTAGGCTTTTTACAAGTTCAGTTAAGCTAGCTGCTGTTGTTGTTGTTGTTGACGACTTGACTTTCTTTATTGAGAAGCAGACATTGAGTCATGTGTGATATTCAAGCGTCTAATAAACACCTGTAGCGGTTCTCAGGTGTTCTCATGTTGTAACATTAGTTCACTCAAGGACGCTCGACAGACACATAACACTGTTAGCTCAGCTGCTTTAATATGAGGGCCTTGTGTTTAAAGCTAGCAGAAATGCTGCTGAATGTCGCTTTCGTGTGCAAAATAACAAAAAAGCAGAAAATAAAACCCAGATATGTTGAAGTCCCTCACTTACCAGACGTTTACAGACACCGTGCATGTTTAAAAGTCCACTGGATGACATCTTGTGCAGCAGAGAGGACTCACACACTTTCAGACCGCTTCACCTTCAGCCATGCAGCGGAGGGATAAATACATCAGCCAATCACAGTGAGAGGTGTGCTCCGTGACGTCATCGCTCGCTGGGCATTGTGGATATTGAAGTTTGACCAATGAAACGACTGGAAACTCTAAAATTAAAAGTTTAGTCAAAATGAGTTTAAAGCCTTTCAGATATGTTTTTTTTTGCAATAACAACATGAATTCAATTATTGACTTTGTTTGATATACCTAACCATATTCTTACCATAACCTCTGCTTTTCTTTTCTTTTAAAAAAAAAATCAAATGCACATTATTAAAAGTTGAATAACATGTCAAATATAAAACGGGTATTTTATATCATGTCCCTTCTTTTTAGTTTGTTGTTGTTATAGCTTTTTGCACTTTCAATTGACTTGCAGTTGGATTAGACTTTTGATACCATGCAGTGTTATTGATTTGAATGTGTAATCTCTTGGGATGAATCACAAAGTTTTTGTGTGTTTTGATGGTTTATTTATTTATTTATGTGCAACACCCACTACTTGTGTTCTTTGTGGTCACGTCACATGGATGAACACGCATTACAGTAGCTCCAGTTCCAACATTTAAAAGCAATGTGCTGATGCATCAGTGTTTTTAATCTTATGACCTAATCATTTATATTGATACTTAAAAACATGGAGCTGATAATACCTTTGTACATGAGGATTTTTAATCAATTATCTTCACTTCAGAGAATGTAGTCAAACTTAAAATGATCAGAAAAATCCACATCAGCATAAATCTGCAGGGTAAGAAATGACTGGACAGAAACCATGTTTGAAAAAACGTATTTAATGTGTTTCTTACATTTTGTGGTCACTTTAAACTTGAGGCTAGAGTGATACTACGATGACCACGTCCACCTTTTATTTACTATCTATCACCTCACATAAAAACTAACACAACATTCAGGCATTATAAAGAAGCAGTTCATCTACTCTTAATGTTTTGCACTTTAAAATCTGGTTCATTGATGCATAAAAAGAGAGAGATGCCTCCTACAGGATTATTACAGTATGTTTTTATTTATTATGTAGTAAACTCTACAGGGGAAAAAAACATGAAAAGCTACTCAGGAGTAATTGGAGAAGACATGAACTGTCATCTGTTATTGTGTGGTAACATGTTTTTACAAGTGTGTGCATGTGTCTGTATGTGTGTGTATACGTGTGTGTGTTTTTCTGTGTATCTGGTCTTTGTTTTTTTATTCGCAATCCATCCACCCATTGTTTAACATAGTGCGAATCACTCGTCTGCGCTCGTAGTGGTACTCGGTCTGTCTGAATCCAGATGAAAAGTACAGGTAACCTGAAATGACAGATTCATCATCGGTATCTGCCAAAAAGGAACTTAATATCCTCCTTTTGAGGGATCGATAAATGACTTTTACTCACCTCTGTTCTGAAAAGCAGCATTCACATTGTAGCCGATCCCACTCAGCTCAATGCTGATGGTTTTTGGATAACCGTCGTCCATTCTGCCTAGCATTTCATTGTAGCTAAAAGGGAAATATATGGAAGTGTTTCTCAATATGCATCATCTTTCTATAGCATATGTTCAGATTCATGGGTCCTCGAGACGACTCACCTCCAGTATCTTCCCCTCACAAAGATCAGGGTTCTACTTGTGAACGGCACATAGACAGCAGCATCCACCTTGGTGATGTATGGGGGGAGGCCGAAGTCGCTGATAGGTTTGGGATAACCAGGAAGGACAGTGTTCCCACTGATCCCCCAGTAGTGATCCCCTGTGAAGAGAAAAGGTCAAATTTGTTCTTAAAAAATAACCTGAGCATAACTTGTATATAAAGATGGATGGAGCTACAGCTGCATGCCAGTGAAGCCAAAAGATTAGAGCTTCCCCTGCTGACTGGCTGCGGCCTCCTCCATGTTAACAGATGGGACATGGGTCAAACTATAAAACTAAAATACATGTCAAACAGATTTTTGTTAACCTCAGAGATCAGAACATGTCATAATAGTTTGTATAATGCTGATTTACGTCCAGGTGTTCATTCTTCTATCGTAGTTTAGCTTCAATTAGTTATTTAATGCAAAAAGAGATGTGGGTGTAACGTCATGATTGACAGCTCTGTTGACAAATAGGGCTTCTTACAGCGTTTTAAAATAGATTAGCAGAGTAGAGAAGGAAACATAACTAACAATACAGTCATTAAACTTTCCATCGCCATAGAGTGTCTGCTCCCAACAGACCTGGATCTTTTTTTAAGTAATTTGTTGGGCCTTTATTGGATAGGACAGCTGAAGAGAGACAGGAAATGTTGAGATGAGAGAGTGGGGGAGAGCGGACTCAAACCCACAGCCAGAGGGACGAGGACTGCTACGCTATTTGCACTCCCAACCTGAGGGATCTTTTACCTTTTCATAGCAAGTGTAATTTTGGTTTCCAGAAGGAGCGGGATGTGAATTTTGAAGAACGAGCCAGAATCCAGTCTGTGCATGTCTAAGCTTCAAATTACATTACAACACAATCTGTCAGTGTCTGTCACAGGCGTATTTGATTCCAAAAATGTACTTAAGAGGGCTGCTTTCTTAAACACGTCTTTAATAAAATGTATTGCATAGAAATCAAACTAAACCTTGTCTCAGGTTTTTTCTAAATGGCCGACAGGGAAACCCCGTGCACAGCCTAAATCAAAAGTCTGTGGCACACAAAATAATTTTACTTTTTTGTGAGCGAACAAGTGCTGGGCGAACCTGAGGAAGCTGCAGGCGAAACGTGCCACACTTTTGATTTACTTGTCACAGGTCTGTTTAGGTGTCATGCTCAGAATCATTACTGTAAACTCATGATGAAACCATTTCTTCCCCCCCTCGAGCAGTCCTGTCTGCACAATATGTTATGTAAAAATAATTTCTTATGAGAAAACATAAATGCAGATTCAGATGTATCAGTCGCGGGTCCATTCAGCTAGGTGTTATCAGGTGACTCATTCCCTTCTTCAGAACCTTCCAACATTTAAATTCACAAAAAGACCATTCCTCAAAAAGCCTCTTGTTGGATTATTAACTGAACTGATTTTGTACCTTCAAAGAAAATGACCATGTTTGTTTTCTTGTACTCATAAGCGGCATCCACTTTTTTGATTTCAGGCCACACAGACTCGATTTTCTCCACACTGATGCCGTCCCAGGAGCTGCCTCTCTTCCAGAAATGTCTGACAAAGACACAAGAAAGCACTTTATTCTATGATAGAATGAAAGCAGCCAAGTATTAAAAACAGCTATTAACTTTCATTTAACTGCCTTATTTGTGCAGCTTTTTTTGTTGAACTAAAATGACAAAAAAGACAACCAACAAACAACAATCTGAGAGTCGCATTAATATGTCGATTCTGTCAGGTGAAAGGTGAGGCCAGCTGCATTTATTTTATTGTTAATATATGTTTGGACACCAAAATCAAAGCTGGACTAGAGCCTCTTAAGATTAATTTAAAATGTATATTTTTTCTGGGTTTTTAGCTGTCCCAGCAAAAAAAAAACTTCAATTTAATTTGGTAGAACATTTATCTTTAAAGCTCAACCAAGAACTACGTTATTAAAGTAAAATAAAGTGTATACATTTTCAAACTCCTCTGATTAGTTATAGGCCTTTCGGTTTTTATCTGTTTTTTTTTTTTTTTAATCTATTTTTGGGCTTTTTAACCTTTATTGGATAGGGCAGAGAGAGACAGGACATGGAGAGTAGAGAGGCGAGATGACTTGCAGCAAAGGGTTGAGGTCGGTTTGGAACCCACAGCCGCTGCGCTGAGGACTAATAGCTTTCATACATCAGATGCACGACATCATGGCTATTTGGCGCCTCCTGGTTTGTATCTATTAAATTATTAGAATTTGAAAATATCCTATTTACTTCTTTGTTGTCCTTTTCCCACCAACTTCTTTCTATTGCTGAGACATTTTCAGGATGAAATGTCACGTCTTAGTTTTTGTTCTTTTCTGTTCCTGTTTTAATAAAAACAAACCTGTGAATAAAAGTCTCACCCGTCTTTGAAGAAGTGAAGGCTTCCGTTGATGGAGGTTGCAGCGTCAAAGATCAGGTACCTGCTGCACCGGTCTGGAAGAGGCTCTGATGTGGGTTCAGGATCTGGTTCAGGGTTGGGTTGTGGTTTTGGCTCTGGCATTTTGGTGGGCTTTGGGTTTGGGTCAGGTTTAGTTGTCGGTTGAGCAGATGTTTCCCTGGCTCCTTTAGAAAGAACGAAGACGAGTCCATGTAGGTAAATGAGGATTTCTGTAAATATGAGTCTGTGAATTAGAAAAAGCTCTCACCATAGAGAGCCTGGACTCCCTGTCTGTCATCCTCAGACAGCTCGTAGTCCTCAGTGGTCACATACTGGTAGTTGGGAAACATCAAGGCGGTCTTGACCTTAGAGTGGCCTAATCCCAGTGCATGTCCTAACTCATGTGCTGCCACCAAGAAGAGATTTGTTCCTGCAGAGACACAATGATACAATTCCTGTGGGTCATCTCAATTACAAAGATGCCCTAAGAAGGAATGTTGGTACTTTAAAGAAGGAATGATTAAAAACAGTTTTGAAAATGCTTCAGTATATTTCATCCGCCTGCAGCCTTGAAGGTCCGTCCCTGCAGTGATCCTTTCTGAAATTGTCAGGCACTGTTTTTCAGGTGAAAATGTATTTAGCAGCTTATCAAGGAAGCAATCTACTTAAGCAAGTCCAAGCATGCTTGAGTAGATTAATCATTTAGACCTCAAAATGTGTAGAATAGTGCCCAGGTTAAAAAAAAAAAAAAAAACTAAATCCCAAGTACCTGATGAGGTTAGAGTCCAGGTTTCATCTTCATCAAAATGGGCGTCCCCTCCAAGGCCCTCACCGGGGGAGAAAGCGTGAGCTAAGACCCCACCCTGTCCATCGAAAGGAGCAAAGTCCTCGTGGTCTGGTTTTTTAGAAAAGCAGAGTTTTAGTTTAAATTAGATAAGGCACTTTCTTAAAAAGTACAGAGGACAGATAAGTACCTCGACCCTTGAATTTCATCATCATGTCAGCCGTTCCACTATCGACCTGTTTAAAATCCAGAGGAATGACGTCGCTGTAGACTTTCAGAGCCTTGGCTATGGCGTCGTCCACATCGCGTCGATTCAGGTCTGGAGTGTATTGAGTTATCCTACCATGATGTTAAAGTGCAAATGGTATAGAAAAACACACACCAGAAGCTTCATTGTGCTGTATATTATGAAGAATTGTGTAGAAACTTGTTGATTTATGTTTTAGTGTCATGCATTACCTGTAAGTTATCAAAGGCTTTTTCCACTTGGGATTACCCTCAAAATGGCTGTATCTGGTCACATCCGTGTAACCGCAGCGCGGTTGAGCCATCACTTCTATGGTATTTGAGTCCAGCTGCCCCGTCACCTCCAGCCCAAAGAACTCCTGCATTTTTCTCAGGGTGTCATCAAAAGAGTCCAAAGAGCTGCGCCAGACGCTGTTGGGTGCACTGACACCGACGTCTGAGAAATACTGAGACAGATACTCCTGGACAGAGGACAGGGAGAAGCAAGATGATCAGTCTCTCTGGTGATACATGGATGTATTCAAATGGAAATGAAGAATGTTGAGAAAAGTGAAAAGATTATATGTATAATTCAAATTTAATTCAAGGTTGTAACCCTTTTGATTTCAAATCTGTATCACCTCATCACAGAGTTGATGCTAAAGCAACATTTTGGAACTCCGTCCCACAAACCATTCATGACATTAACCCTCTCCCCACCTTCAAATCAAAGCTCAAAAACATCTTTTTAGATTTGCCTATTGTGTCTGACCGTGCCCTTTTTTTACTATTGCTGTTTTTGTGTAGTTGATTGTGTTCTTGTCTTAACTCACTGTGTTACTGCTGTTTCTGTAAGGTGACCTTGAGTGACATGAAAGGCGCCCATAAATAAAATGCATTATTATTATTATGTATTATTTACATGCTGATGTGGGGCATCAGTAGCTCAGTCTATAGGGACTGGGGTTGGGAACTGGAGTTTCGCACCGGCTCAAGTCCCGGCTCACTAAATCTGGAAATTAGTGTGGTAGCTGGAGAGGTGCCAGTTCACTTCCTGAGCACTGTGGGGTTGCTATTGAGTAAACACTGAAACGCAACCCACCAGCTCAGGAGCGCTCGCTGTGGGCATGTGTGTGTAGCATGTTCGACAACAGAGTAAAAAATTCAATTTCCCCTCGAGGGATTAAAAAACTATAAGTGTTTAATTGCATGTTTTTAAGAGTGGATCATTTTTGAGTGATTGATGGAACAGTCAGGAGCTTTTAGTCAAAAAGCTGCAAATCAAACGCTGATAAACTCCAAGATAAGATTTTGATTTCAAAACGACTTGCACTGTGCAGAGCATATAAACAGATGTGCTTGAGGCATAATGGATAAAGGCCAATTACTGACGGACGTATCTGAACAAAGTTTGTAACGACTACTTTGTTGTCGTTATAGTGCAGTTATGAGATCCGTGCATTCTTCTGTCGTATAACAAACAAATCAGCTGCTTATGGTGCCTTCGCTGCCCCCACCATCACACGAGGGTGTCTCCAACTCACCTCTGAAATGTCAGAATGATACTGTTAGTAAAGTCAAGATTTCCTTATTAGGTGTGTATTTCCTTGTTTTGGAATCCGTTATCCAATGGAATCTTCACACACCTTATCAACGACCTTATTTGGTCATGTAAGGTATCTTCAGAAGTTTGTGCCTTCACATAACACATCTGAGCGTCCTGAAACTTCTTCAATCACAGCTGCAGATTTTCAGCATTTTAAAACTTTTAGTTTACTTTTTATCTCAGCAATACCAGTTATTACAATTATTTTCCCTCATATCTGAAAAACAGCATGCTTACAGAAGAAAACACTGTATTGGTTGAACATGTAACATATGGGATGTGAAGCTAATTTTATTTTAAACTGACAAAACATAAAAACCCACATTAATCATTTTACATTCTACAGCGGCACCAAGGGTAAACTGTAAACGTGCAACACTGACACCTCCAGACGAGGTCAAGATGCAGATTAGAAAGGATGCATGTGGAGATATTTCTATGTTCTGCAGAAGACCATGACACATGTAGCCCCAAGTTCAGATGTTCATTTTGTCCATAAAGGCATTGGTAGGAAATCAATATGTCTGAAAGGTGGTTGTGTATGTTTTCCTTCCTGTCAAACAATCAAAAAGGGGATCTTATCTGTTTGACTTTATTAAAAGAGAATGGATCTTGCAGAATCACAAAGAAACACTGATTGAGCTTCCTTTTCTTACACATCGGGGGGGGTTTTTTCAACAAACAGCACAACAATTCAATCACTGGAGCGTCACATGTTTACCTGCGCTTTAGAGACCTCTTCTTGGCTGGGTGTAGGGAGCGGCACAGCTCCACAGAGAGCCACAATCACAACTATCATCAGAGGCAGTGAACCCTCCATGATGACTCCTTTTCACTCCTGCAGAGAAGATCAAATCCAGTAACTCGTCCTCTCAGGTTCTGCTCGGATGAAAAGTCCTGACGCACTATTCGGTTATTCCCTGAAACTGTCGATGTCACTGTTTTGGTTGGGTGGTAATGAGCGGGAAAAGATGCATGATGGGGCAATAATACATTCCTGCAAGAGTCTGAACATGAACAGTCCAAATAAATAAAAAAGATCAGTTAAGAAGTTTTGTGATGACAACAGGATTGAGTGTGTGGGATGGGGTGGGGTGTGAGGGTGGGGATGTGGGGGTGTTAGGTGTTGGAGAAGGTTAGACCTGCATGAACATGATGCAGGATAAGTGTTTCAAAAAGAACATCAGACTATGTGTCTTGTCTTGTCAAAGTAAGTTGTTGTGGAATGAACATTGTACTCAGTTCTTCATTTAATCACATTTAAGTATTAACTTCATGGCCTATTACAGCTGAGAACACACACAATCCCTGTCTGTTGCTTTGACCTTGTGCTAAATTACCCAATGTGAGTATTTCAAGGATTTAGGACGCAAGACATATCAGAAATTCAAGGCAACATCAAGAAATGTGGCTGCTCCACTGTTGGCATGTTGCCAGTGCCTGCAGCCTTCTCAGAGCTAATTTCCTGTTTTTTTTTTACATTTGAGAAGAAGAAGAAGAAGAAGAAGAAGAAGAAGAAGAAGAATACTTTATTAATCCCGCGAGGGGAAATTCTGTTTTTCACTCTGTTGACATGCTACACAAACATGCACAAACAGGATCCTATGGCCATGCACTAATGGAGTGATGTCAGAGTGACAGCGAGCGCTCCTGAGCTGGTGGGGGTATACCTCAGTGTTTGCTCAAGGGCACCTCGGCAGTGCTCAGGAAGTGAACTGGCACCTTTCCAGCAACTAGACCAATTTCCCGACTTGGTCCACACCGGGACTTAAAACTTAAACCCTCCCAATCCCAACCCAAAAGTTCCTACAAACTTAGCTACTGCCGCCCTCAAAACCTAAATACATCAAAGCAGCCGATGCACAATTTGACATATGTGTAAATGTGTGTGTTAAACTACACCTGTAGGCTATCTGTCGGAGATAAGATTATTTCTCAGCCTTGGTGTAGGAGCCTAATACATGAGGGTCTTAACTTTTTGTTTCCTCTTTACCCTGCTGCAGTTATTAGAGGTAGTTGTCGTCAATGCTTGGTTTAGGGTTGACTGCCCTACAGAGAAAAGTTTCATCAATATATTTTGTATTTCTAAATCTGACTGACTGTAAAAAGCCCAGTCAAACAAAAGCTTAAGAGGTGGAAGAGCCATGAATTTGATCTAAGATCTTTTATTTCACTAACCATGATTTTTACAGTCTATGTGCAGGACGGCTAAAATGGTTTGTTGCCAACATTAATACAAAGTAAAAATAACAGTGTACAGAAAACGTGTATAAATAATATAAAACTTTATTGACACATTCTTTGAATTGTGCATTGTTTACAACTCTTAATACATTTTATAGAATTAAATATAAAAAACACAATGATTTCACAAATAGAAATATTTAAAGTGTACTATTTCAACCCTGTATACATTCATTCTTATTCAAAGCGGCTACATTAACAACATGCAGCTGTAAACTGGTCTAGAAGTTTGAGCAACGCAGGAAGTAGCTGTTCCTCAGCACACGGAACAACCTCTTGCTCCGCAGGTGGTACTCAAACATGTACGGTCCACTGTAGATGTAAGTAAAACCTGCGGGACAGACACTCAGGGTTACTCTCAGTACTTGTTGATTTAAAGAGTTACGCTCATTCGCTTTCTGACTTTAGAGAAACAATAAATGTTTTTCTCAGTTTTGTATTTTTGACGTTAGCTTTGAATGCTACCCACCTCTGTACTGGAAAGCTGCAGTCACCTTCCCCGTCAGACCACTGAAGGTCTGATCCACCCTCTTCGGAAATCCCTGATCCATTCTCCTTCTGGCCTCGTCATAGCTGAAGACACACAGGCAGGAATTAGATTCATGCATACGCCATTATGTAAACCTTCATCATACGTAAACGACCTAAGTATCAAATGTTCATCTGCTTAAACAAACCTGAAGTAATTGTTGCCCACAAAGAACAGAGTCTTTCCTGATTCTGCATCATAGAGGGCTGCATCAATTTTCGTCACACCTCTTGGAAAACCAAAAATGGTTAGCTTTTTAGGATAGCCACGCACGGGTTTATAGCCACTGAAGGCCCACACCCTACGACCTGCAGACAGACAAATAATTTAACAACATAGAGCAAAGAAAACTAAGACTAACTTTAAAGTGGCATCAGATTGATGCTTCAGGTAGGTAAGGGGAGAAGACGCACCTTTAAAGAGATAGATTCTGTCCGACTGTCGGCTTTCGTATGCGGCGTCGAGGTTGGAGGGAGCATTGGGCCAGAAGCTTGTGATGAGTTTCTGCTCAGCTGTCGCACTCTGAGGGTTGCTACGCCAGAAGAAGCTTTTGAAAAAACAAGAACATAACCATTATGCACACGATCAAGACCAAATGGTTTCAGTTGTTTAAACAACCTGCTGCTCAGTGTGTCTCCTACCTGTCCTTGAAGAAGATCATCTCTCCTCGCAGGGTGGTGACAGCGTCTAACACCATGGTGGAATCACAGGAATCAGGGGTGGTGGGGGGCTCAGGTTCAGGACGAGCAGGATCCTTATCAGAGTTTGGACCTGGAGGTTAAGTACAATTTAGTTATTAACAACAGAGCATTAGTTTGAGTTTTTCAGGGATCATTTTCAAGTACTTTTTTTTGCAAACTTGCACCAATAGATGCACCAATATGAGTACTCACCATAGAGAGACTGGATTCCGTTGACGTCGTCCCGCGGCAGCACGAAGGTGTCAGGGTTTCTGTATGAGTACGTGGGGTACATGAGAGCACCAGGATCATCAGAGTGAGACAATCCCAGAGAGTGACCGAACTCATGGGCGGCCACCATGAAGAGGACGAATCCTACAGGAAATACAGATACACTTGTTCAAGTATCCAACTTTTTATTTTTAGCTTAGATGTATCCATCAAACTTCTTATTATGGCACTGGACTGGAAGGAAGGACTGTCCCAACATGTGGTCATGGATTTGATTCTCTATAAAAATGAATCAGTAAGATGTAAGGATTTCATAGGAATGCTCAAAGAGATGCTGTAAATATCAATGCTGTTCTCAGCATATTAATTATATTAAATATATTTTCTAAACTGCGTATGGGTTAGCAATGTATTGCCTTGCTTGTCTTAAAAAAAATTGCAATGCATTCAATCATAATCATAACATGTAGGATCACACAAACCAAAAATATCCTATTTGAGAACAAGCATGTCTTCAGCACTTGAGTAAATGCATTAATGTACTCACCTCTGTCTGAGCGGAAAGTGAAGGTCTCATCATCATCAAAGTGAGCATCTCCTCCAATGCCAAGAGACGGGGCGAAGGCGTGGGCCAGAGTGTTACCAGGGCCATCAAAGGGGTAATAATCACCATGTGCTGTTAGAAGGAACATTTACTCATGGTCAAGTTTTCAACAGGACAATTTTTTTTTTAACCAAGGATGTGTGTGCCGCTAAAGCATCGAAACACCATTTATAATAAGGTACAAAAACAACAACTAGAAAAAATGTGCCTCAGAGATGCCTGCAAGCTGTGACATGCCATAAGTGGAAAGATTGTTGTCTCCTTGTTTTTTTAAGGATACACTTATGTAACCTAAGTTGTGGTTGATTGCCTGTCATTAAAGGATAAATGTCACTCAAATATGAACAACAGGAAGTGCTGTATGTGTTGTTACGTTTAAGGCGCTTTTTGGGGGTCTTTTGGATTTTTTCTCCTTAAATACAAAATTTAATCAAATGCAAACTTCACGTCTATTTGTTAATAAACGTTTTTAGAGTTCTACTTAGATGCCTCGGAAACTTGACTTGATTTGACTTCATCCATTTCAAAAGTTTGGTAAATGGTAAACGGACTTAAGCTTGTAAAGCTCTTTTCTAGTCTTCTGACCACAGTCACACCCTGATGTCTGCTGTGTAAAGTGTCCATTAGTATATTAACTAATCCCATTCATACACATTCATATGCCGCCACAGGAGCAACTTCGGGTTAAGTGTCTTGTCCAAGGATGCATCGGACATTGCTGTCGTGACAAAAAAATTTCCCCCATTCATTCCCAATGGGATTCAATAAAGTTTATCTTTTATCTTATCATTTACTTTATGTGAAATATCAACTTTAAAATGCTGCTCATATCTACGGAGATAATAACATATGGACTAATGATGTAAACCAACATGGGACCATCTCTTTAAAATGATTATTTTTGTTTTTTAAATTGCAGCACTTCTACTTGTAATGGAGTATCTTCCTTTAAAATATGGAAGGACTGCTCTGATCTGAGTGCAACATCACAGTACATATTTTACAACTGAAAGATATTTCAGACTCACATCTGCTGCCAAAGGAGATCATGATGTCAGCCGTGCCACTTTTGATCCTTGTGAATCTCAGAGGAGTGACATTGGCCCAAACCTGAAGCGCTTTCTCTATGGAGTCATCAATTTGTGATACAGACATGTCAGGTGTGTAGTTCTCGATCCTGTGGAATAAACGAGGAATACGTTATTTTTTAAACAAACCTGATGAAAAATAGCTCTTTCACACATTTTATTTATTTAGATCACTCACCTGTAGGTGAGCCTGTTTGTCTGCCACTTGAGGTTGCTTCCAAAGGTGGAGAATCGAGCAATTTTTCCGTCTGGAACGCCGCAGCGGGGCTTCTTCATCATTGCTAAGGTGTCTGCATCCAGGGTGCCGGTGATCTGGAGACCAAAGAATCTCTGCATCTCACTCAGCTTCTTGGTCACAGGGCTGATTCCTCGTCTGATAGTCGGACCCGTCTCCTCCGTAAGGTTGAAGAAATTCTTCAGGTAGCTCTGTTATAAAAGAAGCAAGGAATTTCATACCCAGTGTTTGGTTATGATGTGTATAACTTAAGCACATCTTAAATGCAATCATAGTGAAAACGCATGCACGACAAGTCACAGTAAAGACTCTTACCTCTGCAAAACCTTCATCCTGCACGGTGACTGGTGATGCTGGAGCACAGTGAGCTGTGAGAGCAAGGCTTAGTATGATGCACAGGCTGTATGACTTCATGCTTCCTCGTTGGATGCCTCTTGTGTTTCTGTGCAGGATTCAGCTGTTATATAGGCTGAGTCTGAAGTGGAAGTGCTGGGGGGGTGGGCGTGTTGAGCAACCATTTACCCCGGGTCTGTGACTCAAGTTTTCCTTATATGGATGACAGACAGTTTGGTTAGAATTGCTCAGACGGACAACAAAAATCCCCCAAACAATATATCATCATGAGGAAATGACGCATGGCATGCTTATACCAGATAATAGATTTTAAAATGAAATGTGTGATAGGGAAATTAACTTGATGTGCTGATTTCCAATTTTTTTAAATTTCAACCACCAAGCTCACCCAGATGCCCACTTATAAGTTGAGAAGAACTGTTTATTTCCTCATACTTATACTGTGTAATACTCTTTAGTATATTACATGAGTAGTTGGTTAAGGCACCAAAAATGTATTTGATGTAGGCCCCTTTTTAATTGTAGAAATGTGTTGTTTACATTAAGTATTCCACAAGCATATATTTGTAAAGGTATTCAGATATTTGTATTTTGATTTATTTTTAGGTAGCCTGTCCTGACGTCAGTGTTTCTTCCTCACAATCTGTCCTCACTCACCCTCAGGCTGCTGATTACGCTGACAAGATATAGTGAAGTTCTTTGTGAGCCAACAACACAGACATGCTGTGTCATGTCCTGAACAGGGCTTCCTGACATATTATGGAGTATTTGGAGATGACACAGGTTGCACAACATGCTATAAAACTTTAGTCACTATCCACTTAACAACATTGATACTGCTGCAGAAATGGGTTTATGGCCGTGCATCACTTTTAGAACTTTATTACATCATCAACAATTCACAAAGTTTCAATAACATTATCATAGTTATAAGTTCTTTTTACTTTCTGACATATTTATGGGTGCTGGACTACATGAGAACTACTTCTGTTGTTTTTCAGTTTAAAAATAACTTTTTAAAGGCATTTTGTGCCTTTATTAGAGAGACAGGACAGTGGATAGAGTCGGAAATCAGGGAAAAAGAGAGCGGGGAATGACTTGCGGGAAAGGAGCCACAGGCACCAGCACCCCTAAAAAAACTTTTTAAATCCTTGTATATATATCTTAAATTATCTATTTCTTAATGTATAGAGGTTTAACTTAAACTTGTATTTAAGAGATTTTGGGAAACTACATTGAGGTCTCTGTTCCTAAATCCTGGACCCTAAGAGGAGCACAACTGTCCTCTTTGTGAAACTTGTATGTATGCACTTATGACTTGTCTTTGATGATTATTTTTTTTTAATATTATTTATTCTTTTGACTTAAACACAACCTTCATCTTGAAACATTATATATAAAATACACAATGATATAATATATGATATACCGTATAGTATGTGTTATTATTACATTTTTAGTAACAAATGATGTCACCATCTTTAACCACACACGTGTCATTGGTCAGTGACCTCCTTATTAGGAACAGTGTGGTTAAGAGCGCATGTACGTCACACACATCTACAAAAGAAAAGAAACACAAACACACACGCACACACACACACACACACACACACACACACAAAGACAAATAAGTTTAAGCTGCAATCCTTTTTACAAAAAAAACATGAAGACAAAATTTTAAAAATGAAAGAGAAGAAAACAAATAGCTAAAACAGAAGTTAAAATATGATAAGATTATTAGAGCAAGAGTTACAGTGCAGAGGTTTATAATTAAAGTACATCCACTCACTGATTTGTTCTGTGCATTTACCCAGTGCTTGTAAGGGGCATCGGTCGCCTTGGGGACATTGTGAAATAGATCTGTGTCATCTGCTTAGTTAGGGAAACTTATTTGCTTGTTTTTTATGACTTGAACTAGTGGGAGCATGGAGATGTTAAACAAAAGAGGCCCCAAGATTGAACCTCGGGGAACTCCACATTAAATGTTTGACCACAACAGTAAGATTGAGTAGAACAAACACTGATGTTCTGCCACTGTCTGCGTTAAACACATTGACCAGAGCAGTCTTAGTGATGTAATGGGGTTAGAAACCTGACTGGAAGACATCAAAGCTGTTGTTCAATGTCAAGAAGTTATTTAACTGAAGAAAAGCTCTTCAATAATTTTACTTGAAAATGGAGATTTGATATAGGCCTGTCATTTCTGAAACATTCACTTAAGATAAGACACTTCAAAAAATATATATTCGGTTTCCTGGTATATTTGAATAGCACTTGGTCAAAACCAGCGTTGCAATGTGCTTCACAAACCATGGATGCCCAACAATAAAATACACAAAAATGAAGGAATAAAACAAGAAGACATACCATATAAAAGAGGAACAATCTAAAGCAGTGGCTAAATTAAAGAATAAAACATAAACTACCCGAAACAATTCAATGAAAGATTAAAACTTTTAAAAAATGTTTTAGTTAAAGAAACAATAAATAAGGAATTATAGCTTCATGGATACATCATAGAATATACGAGGAGACCTCATATTAAAATATGTCCTCAAAAGTAATTTAAAATCAGACTCTGATGTAGCAGGTCGATCTATAGCCAAGAGTCCTGTCTCTGTTTTAGATGACACTCTTAAATGTATTATTTCAACTATTTTTACATGCTGATGTCACCATGTTTTACCACCACATGTCTCGTTCATCGGTGACCATCCTATTTTTAACGATTTGTGGTTAAGTGCGAATGTTTATCACCTACATATAAATAGATCTAACCACACTTACATTAAGTCTAACTCCTTTGTGCTGCAGTCCTTATTAGTCTACAATTCTGCAATAGGTAAGGTTGGCGGATTATAAGTCTACCCCATACAACCATTTTGGACGCCCCTCATTTTGCCAGGCAAACCTACAGGTTTTGCAGCAATGGAAACGGGGAAGCGAACTGGTTCAGATATAACTGACTCCACCCGACCTAAAAAGCCTCTGCATTTTTCTAATGAGATCAAGACCAGAATCATGGTAAAACTACACAGCAAAATCAGCATACTCAAATTAACACTATCAGAGTTAATATTAACACTTTTAAAGTGTCTATATGGGTCCACACCACAAAGTGTTAATTTAACAATTTTTTGAGAGTTGGTATCTTAACACTAACTAAGTGTTACTATTGACTCTTTTTGGAGTTAAAATTTAACACCAGGTAACACTAACCAGTGTCACTTTTGCTCAACACTGCAATGTAGTGTTAGAAATTCACTCTTTCAGAGTATCTTTTTTAACTATTAAAAGTGTTACCCCCATATTAACACTGTGAGGTGTAAACATTGCTTTAATGAATTACTAAAAATTACACACAAAAAAAAAATCATGTTTGGTTAAAACACATTTATTTGAAAACATGTGCACCACATAATCGTTTAAAACACTTTGTAAAACATACAGCAATATGAAACAATGTATGCTCTCTCATTTTCATTACAGTATTACTTATCAGTCTGGAAATGAGGCCTGGAAGCTCATGTAAGCCATCTTAGGTGTTGAGTTGGACTGTCTTCAGTCTCCATGCAAGACAACCTGTATTGGCTGATCTGTTCCTGCACATGCACACACATACACAAAAAGACACACCAAAGACACAGTAAAAAACACACACACAAAAAACATTTAGTTAATAATCTCATAGCACAACTGCATAAAGATAGCGTAGCAACATGCTGTCGGACAAGTCGTGAACGAGCAAGGCAGCTTAGCAAGCATAAACCGTTCACTTACATCTTTCTGCTGTTTAACAAAAATAATGCTAGTTTTAGTCTTACTAACAGGAGATATCATACCAACACTCACACAGCAAACTTAGCATACTTAGCTTAATAAACAGTTCATTGAGACACCATCTCTGAAACATTTATCATAGCTATGGTCCTTGCCATCAAATTTAAGATGAAGCAAGATGACATCATTGAGTAAGTAAGCTACTTAGGAGGAGAATAAGATGGCTAGCTAGATATTGCAGCATAAAATCAGCTAACTGTGTTACAGTGGCTAATATTTGAAAAAGACCATACACAAGAAGAGTAGTATCAATATCTATATGAAAACATAACGTTTACTGAAAATACTTAATTTTCTTACCAGCCAACGTCAGGCTAAATCCACAAGTCATCACAGTCTGCAGTCTTCATGACTTCTGTCGGTGTGTGTTCGATTATGGGGGTGGGGAGGGATAAATAACACTTTAAGAGTCACATCCAGGTTCAGAGTGAAAGAGTAAAAGAGTTAAAGATGTTGCAGTGACACTTACAGATTTGATTACTTGACACTTCGTTTTTACACTCGATTTTGACTCTAACTCTTTTTCAACTGAGAGTAAAGTTTCAGGGATTTGACTCCATCCAGAGTAGAATTAACTCTGCACTTGCTGAAATTTCACCAACACCAAAAATATAACTCTTTTCATTTGGCTGTGTAGGATCAACATTGGAGATGCTTTTGAAAAATGGAGAGAGGTTAGAATGCAGAAAGGTTTCCAGACCGATGCAAGGCTGGCTAAACACTGAAGCTTCAGTGTCTGTGACTTGGCAACCTGCATGCGCAAACACTCTAGAGAGGAGGGGGCGGGGGGACACAGCTCTTTCCAATGATTTTAATATGGACTGAAGTACCCATTTTAAACACTAGGTGTCAGAGTTACATATTGCTGTTTTAAAGTGGGAAAGAGACTATGCAGAGGATGATTGAATGGAGGTGGATAATTAAATCATTATTAGGACATATCACTGACCTTAAAACCTCCAGGACAGCCCAACTAAAAACCTTTTTTCTAACCTTAACTAGCCTACTCTTATCCCTCTACTTAATCCAAATACACAGCTTACCCCTGATGCTAACTAGGACCTCACAATTAGGTTTTTCTCCCATTAGGACCAAATTTAACCACTCAAGGTCCACTTGTCGCACCATTCCTGAAAAATACTTAATAATAAAAATATTTAAAAAACCAATAGCCTTCACATCAACCTCAAGTGTCCTCTCTGAGCAATCTAACATGCAAAACTGTGAGGTTGACCATGGTGGACAAGTATGCTCAAATCTCTGCAAACTCAGGAATATGGGTTTACAGCATGTGAGTTTTTGATTTGATTTGATTTGATACTGCTTTATTGTCAGACATGGTCTAAAATGTGTCTTGTATCACAGCGGCTCCATTTGCAACATAGAAATTAAAGACAAGATACAAAGATTTGACACAACATTCAAACACCAAACAAATATTCAGAGGCCTTAAAGGTGCTTTGATCTGAGATTCAGCTCCCCATATCCATTGTAGTAGTGACTGGTGAACAAAGAGTGTTTCAGTCTGACCTTATTTAAGGTGGGACCCTGTTTCTCCGGTTTGATGGTAATAGTTCTGTGTTCAGAGTGTGGTCAGGATCAGAGGCCATGTCGTCACATGTTTTTATCCTAGGCTGAAACATAAAGTGTCTGCATTGGTTGGCCTACAGATGTTTAACTGTTGGAGCAGTTAAGCATGTTAAGTAGTGGACAGACACGTACCACGAGGTGTTACAGTACTGAAGAACTTTTAGAATCACAGAAGTAAAGAACAAAACCAGAGTTTGTCGACCCAAAAGATCTCAGTTTTGTCTTTTTAAGGATATATTTAATGCGAGAAAAAAAACCCATTTGTATTTGCACGTTGAGTCTCTTTTCATGTTTAATTAATTTTTTTTTTTTTTTTTTTACAATTCATTATAGAAACTGTATCTTATTATATTTTTTTAAGCTCTTGGTTAATGGTAAAATCACTCTGTTCTACAAATCTGCAGATCCTCTAAACATCAAATAAAAAAAATATAGAAAGATACATCAAACTACTTCTCAATCAACTTTTATTGAAAATTATTGGTGTCATCACATATTTTTAACAATTTTGCAGGCATACATTCATCTGTCTTGTCACAATGGTTTACAAATTTAGTGCAATGTCTGTGTGTGTGTATCTGTAACAGTGATTAATCTTTTTATGCTACATGCTCCGTAGTCATCAGTTAACCTTCATTAAACACACAGTTAAAACAGTTTAGTGAATATTAAAAGAGATGCTCAAACAATGAGTATGAAGATAAATAAGATACATAAAATAGAGTTAAATTAATCTTAAATAGCAAAAGTGAAAAGCTCAGAAGTTACAAAAATATACCAAAAAAATACAAGGTGCTTTTCTCAGGAAGGACTTCAATAAAGTTTATACCTGAAAGTGTTTAACAATATAATTCTGTAAAATGTTACATTTACAGCTATAGTGCCTTCACTTTCACTCAGAGTGGCTATGTAAGCACCTTAGTGGCTGAACTGGTCTAGTTCTTATTGCAGCGCAGGAAATAGTCGTTCCTCAGCACTCGGAACAGTCTGCCACTCCTCAGGCTGTACTCAAACATGTACGGTCCACTGTAAATATAAGTAAAACCTGCAGAACAGAACAGCATGTCAATTCCTGTGCAAATTTGCTCTGATTCAGTAGATTTTTATTTCCCAAAAACACAGATTAGATTTGAATGCTGCTCACCTCTGTACTGGAAAGCTGCCGTCACCTCCCCGGTCAGTCCGTTGAAGGTTTGATCCACATTCTTGGGGAATCCCTTATCCATTCTCTTCTTGGCCTCGTCGTAACTAAAGAAACAGAAGCAGGAATTAGACTGATTCATACAAACCACAATCAGTGCATGTTATTAATCTTACTTCTCGTTATTTCAACATACCTGTAGTACTTGCTGCCTACGAAGAACAGAGTCTTGCCAGTTGCTGCATCATAAAGAGCTGCATTGACTTTCTGCACACTTTCAGGAAGACCATAACTGGAGATAGATTTGGGAAAGCCGGGCTGAAAGCCCACACTCGACGACCTGTAAGGAAATAAAAAACATTTTAGTATAAACATGACGTGATTTTAAATCTGAAAAATTCTTAGTCTGGCTCTGATTAGGAGCTCTGGTTTGATTTGCAGAACTAATATTGTACCTTTGAAGAGTAAGACGCTGTCCAACACGTGGCTTTCATAAGCAGCATCGATGTTGACGGGAGCATCTGGCCAGAAGTTTGTGATAAGGAGTTGCTGAGATTTCGAGCTCTGAATGTGGCTACGCCAGAAGAAGCTAAGAACAAAGAAGAATAGAAAGTAGTTTTAAAGTCAGATTTTGTGTGACTTACAGTGATGTTTAAGAAATGAGCTGTGTGTCTACAATACCTGTCCTTGAAGAAGAGCATCTCTCCTCGCAGGGTGGCAACAGCGTCTAACACCATGGTTGAATCACAGGAATCAGGGGTGGTGGGGGGCTCAGGTCCTGGCTGAAAAGTATCCGTGTCAGGATTTGGACCTGGAGGTTCGATAGAGTCGGCTTATCATTGAGTTGTATGACATCATCAACAATTGTGCAGAACTTTCTTGAGGGATTTTTGGTCAAATGTTTTTAGCACTTGCACCAATAGATGCACCAATATGAGTACTCACCATAGAGAGACTGGATTCCATTGATGTCATCCCGGGGCAAAACAAAGGTTTCAGGGTTATTGAATGAGTACAGGGGGTACATGAGAGCACCAGCATCATCAGAGTGAGACAATCCCAGAGAGTGACCGAACTCATGGGCGGCCACCATGAAGAGGACGTAACCTACAGCAGAGATCATCAAATTACAAGTTTAGTTGCAACTCAAGTTCAGATGAAAAAAAAGGAACAAAAGTATACATTTGGTAACTAACTGACCTGAATTTGAGCGGAAAGTGAAGGTCTCATCATCATCAAAATGAGCATCTCCTCCAATACCAGGAGCCGGGGCGAAGGCGTGGGCCAGAATGCCATCAGGGCCATCGAAGGGGTAATAATCACCATGTGCTGTTAGAAGGAACATTTGCTCATGGTCAAGTTTTGCAAACCAAGTAGAATAACAAGCCATGATGAAATTTGTTCTAAGAAATATTGTATTCTTGGTCTTGGTTTTCAGAATGCAGCTTAGTGTTACAGTTCAGTAGCTTTCCAATGTGTTGCAAGAAACTGAAATCAAAATTAATAAAAGCCCAAATGCGTTATTGGATTTCATAATTTTCACTGTTGCCATCTTGGTTTAAGGAGCCAAAATGGAAAATATTTGGAGAAGAGGGTGGAAACGCAGTGCTAAGCCTCTTTCCTGAACATCATGCTGCATTGAAGAAGACTTGATTCTAGAAATAAAGTCTATAAAAATGTTTACTGAGGTAATAAATTAACTGAGAACAACAACTGAGAAGACTTTTTCTACAACCAAACCTTTTTTTGCACCCAGTGGAATCTCCCCCTACAGGCCGTTACAAAGAATGCAGGTATAAGACAATCTCACATTTTCTTTACTTGTGAAACCAAGAGGCTACAGTCCAAAAAAACCCAATAAACTAAGTACTGAGAATAAGAGACTGGGAAATGGTAAAGAAGAAGTTAATTCAGACTCACGTCCTCTTACGAAGGAGATCATGATGTCAGCGATGCCGCTGTAGATTCTTGTGAATCTCAGTGGAGTGACATTGGCCCAAACCTGAAACGCTTTCTCTATGGAGTCATCAATTTCTGATGGGGACATGTCAGGTGTGTAGTTCTCGATCCTGAAGGGAAGAAAATCATAAGGTTACTTACATGCAATGCACAGAGTAGTTACATGGAACCAACAGGTTCTCTTACACACTCATTGTTCAGATCATTCACCTGTAGGTGAGGCTGTTTTTGTCCCACTTGAGGTCGCCTCCAAAGGTGGTGAATTGGGCAATGTTTCCTTCTGGAACTCCGCAGCGGGGCTTCTTCATCATTGCTAAGGTGTCTGCATCCAGGGTGCCGGTGATCTGGAGACCAAAGAATCTCTGCATTTCTCCCAGCTTCTTGGTCACAGGGCTGATTCCTCGTCTGATAGTCGGACCCGTCTCCTCCGTAAGGTTGAAGAAATTCTTCAGGTAGCTCTGCAGGAGAGATTGAGAGTTAAATACTCAACAATGCATCAGCTATGAAATGTAAAATGAAGGAAGATGTTATCTGTTTGCTGATTTAGAGAGGGCAGAGAGTAAGCAGCTAATCATTTTCTTCCTGTGTCTAATATTAACATTTTCTAGAATAATAAGGTTTCCACATTCACTGTAATTCAGAATAGTATGAAAACATGCATACAAAAGCAAAAACAAGCATACATACCTCTGCAAAAGTCTCATCCTGCACAGTCACCTGTGGTAGTGGCACACAGTAGACTGTGACTGCCAGGCTTAGTAGAACGCATAGATTGAAAGTCTCCATGTGTGTTGCTGAATGTCTCCTTGTCCTGCAGGCAGCCATTATAAAGGCTGCGATCAGGGCGTGTTGAGCAACTACCTCGACGACTCCACGACTCAGTTTCCCTTTAATAGGTAATAAAGGAAGTGGCTAATTGTTGCTCATCATATAAACAAAAGTTGCCCACATTAAGTCACAGTAATTATCATGAAAAATAAAATGTGGAAGATTTTCAGGACATGACAATGCCATATATGTACTACTGTATTTATTTTTACAACTTCAACAAACTTTTCAGAAATTACTTCAGGTCAGATTACTTTGAAATATGACACATAGACACTTTGAGTCAGGTTACTGAAATTGGTTCACACTAATAATACCGTATATGGCAGTGCTGACTGTTTTAAAATGTGCACATTTCATCTCATGGTGTAGTTGTTCAAATTTCCAGATAACAAAAACGACTAAATAAAAACCCAATAGCCTTCACATCAACCTCAAGTGTTCTCTCTGAACATGCTAACATGCAAAACTGTGAGGTTGACCATGGTGGACAAGTATGCTCAAATCTCTGCAAACTCAGGAATATGGGTTTACAGCATGTGAGTTTTTGATTTGATTTGATTTGATACTGCTTTATTGTCAGACATGGTCTAAAATGTGTCTTGTATCACCACACTCTGAACACAGAACTATTACCATCAAACCGGAGAAACAGGGTCCCACCTTAAATAAGGTCAGATTGAAACACTCTTTGTTCACCAGTCACTACTACAATGGATATGGGGAGCTGAATCTCAGATCAAAGCACCTTTAAGGCCTCTGAATATTTGATTAGTGTTTGAATGTTGTGTCAAATCTTTGTATCTTGTCTTTAATTTCTATGTTGCAAATGGAGCCGCTGTGATACAAGACACATTTTAGACCATGTCTGACAATAAAGCAGTATCAAATCAAATCAAATCAAAAACTCACATGCTGTAAACCCATATTCCTGAGTTTGCAGAGATTTGAGCATACTTGTCCACCATGGTCAACCTCACAGTTTTGCATGTTAGCATGTTCAGAGAGAACACTTGAGGTTGATGTGAAGGCTATTGGGTTTTTATTTAGTCGTTTTTGTTCTCTGGAAATTTGAACAACTACACCATGAGATGAAATGTGCACATTTTAAAACAGTCAGCACTGCCATATACGGTATTATTAGTGTGAACCAATTTCAGTAACCTGTCTCAAAGTGTCTATGTGTCATATTTCAAAGTAATCTGACCTGAAGTAATTTCTGAAAAGTTTCCATCATAGATGGCATTTAGCATTTATTTTTGATTTTGCTTGTTTGTCTTTTTTAAATGATAATGGAACAAAGAAAATAGTTTAAAACTTTATCTGCAAGAAGTTGTAAAAATAAATACAGTAGTACATATATGGCATTGTCATGTCCTGAAAATCTTCCACATTTTATTTTTCATGATAATTACTGTGACTTAATGTGGGCAACTTTTTTTTATACAGTCGTCGAGGTAGTTGCTCAACACGCCCTGATCGCAGCCTTTATAACGGCTGCCTGCAGGACAAGGAGACATTCAGCAACACACATGGAGACTTTCAATCTATGCTTTCTACTAAGCCTGGCAGTCACAGTCTACTGTGTGCCACAACATCTTGAGTACTTAACTCTGAATCTCTCCTGCAGAGCTACCTGAAGAATTTCTTCAACCTTACGGAGGAGATGGGTCCGACTATCAGACGAGGAATCAGCCCTGTGACCAAGAAGCTGAGTGAAATGCAGAGATTCTTTGGTCTCCAGATCACCGGCACCCTGGATGCAGACACCTTAGCAATGATGAAGAAGCCCCGCTGCGGAGTTCCAGAAGGAAACATTGGTGAATACTCCTTCTTCAACTCCAAGTGGCAGACGAACAGCCTCACCTACAGGTGAATGATCTGAACAATGAGTGTGTAAGAGAACCTGTTGGTTCCATGTAACTACTCTGTGCATTGCATGTAAGTAACCTTATGATTCAGCCAGGACCTGAGCCCCCCACCACCCCTGATTCCTGTGATTCAACCATGGTGTTAGACGCTGTTGCCACCCTGCGAGGAGAGATGCTCTTCTTCAAGGACAGGTATTGTAGACACACAGCTCATTTCTTAAACATCACTGTAAGTCACACAAAATCTGACTTTAAAACTACTTTCTATTCTTCTTTGTTCTTAGCTTCTTCTGGCGTAGCCACACTCGAAATCTCAGCAACTCCTTATCACAAACTTCTGGCCAGATGCTCCCGTCAACATCGATGCTGCTTATGAAAGCCACGTGTTGGACAGCGTCTTACTCTTCAAAGGTACAATATTAGTTCTGCAAATCAAACCAGAGCTCCTAATCAGAGCCAGACTAAGAATTTTTCAGATTTAAAATCACGTCATGTTTATACTAAAATGTTTTTTTATTTCCTTACAGGTCGTCGAGTGTGGGCTTTCAGTGGCTATGATATCGTGCCCGGCTTTCCCAAATCTATCTCCAGTTATGGTCTTCCTGAAAGTGTGCAGAAAGTCAATGCAGCTCTTTATGATGCAGCAACTGGCAAGACTCTGTTCTTCGTAGGCAGCAAGTACTACAGGTATGTTGAAATAACGAGAAGTAAGATTAATAACATGCACTGATTGTGGTTTGTATGAATCAGTCTAATTCCTGCTTCTGTTTCTTTAGTTACGACGAGGCCAAGAAGAGAATGGATAAGGGATTCCCCAAGAATGTGGATCAAACCTTCAACGGACTGACCGGGGAGGTGACGGCAGCTTTCCAGTACAAAGGTGAGCAGCATTCAAATCTAATCTGTGTTTTTGGGAAATAAAAATCTAATGACTACAATTTTTATTCAAATTTTTATTTAAATTGTACTGTGTTCACTTTTTGTCTGCAATCTTTGCTCTTTGCTGCTGTAACACTGTAAATTTCCCCATTGTGGGATAAATAAAGGATTATCTTATCTTATCTTATCTTATCTTATCTTATGAATCAGAGCAAGTTTGCACAGGAATTGACATGCTGTTCTGTTCTGCAGGTTTTACTTATATTTACAGTGGACCGTACATGTTTGAGTACAGCCTGAGGAGTGGCAGACTGTTCCGAGTGCTGAGGAACGACTATTTCCTGCGCTGCAATAAGAACTAGACCAGTTCAGCCACTAAGGTGCTTACATAGCCACTCTGAGTGAAAGTGAAGGCACTATAGCTGTAAATGTAACATTTTACAGAATTATATTGTTAAACACTTTCAGGTATAAACTTTATTGAAGTCCTTCCTGAGAAAAGCACCTTGTATTTTTTTGGTATATTTTTGTAACTTCTGAGCTTTTCACTTTTGCTATTTAAGATTAATTTAACTCTATTTTATGTATCTTATTTATCTTCATACTCATTGTTTGAGCATCTCTTTTAATGGATGAGCACACGAGCCTGGTACGGGACAACTTTGCTAGTGTGAGTGAGTCCTAAGAAGTAAAAAAACAAAACCAGACTTTGTCGACTTGCTCCAAAAGACCTCAGGCGGCGGAAGAAATAAATTCTTCGTTTTGTCTCTTTACAGATGTATTCAATGTGAAAAAAATTTAATTTGTATTTGCATGTTAAATGTCTTTTAATGTTTATTTATTTTTAATTTTTTTATAGAAACTGTTTTTTATTGCATTTTTTTAAGCGCTTGATAAATGGTAAATCCCTCTTGTCTACAAATCTGCAAATCCTCTAAACCAGGGGTGCCCAATAGGTCGATCGCGACCAGTAGATGGAAAAGGTTGTGAGGGTAGATTGCGCATCATTAAAAAAAAAGATAAGTGTTAGCCTATCATCAATCCTCCATGTGATATTTGCCACTTGATTGATGTACAGGGCGGCCCATCTGCTGTTGCTTCAAACTGTGTTCATTGGGCTAACCGTTAATGACAACTACTCTCCTCTCTTCTGACAACATGGGGTCACCGCGTAGAAAATGTGTGAGCTAGCTTACGGCAAAAATATAGCGAGCCTTCAAAATTATATCTACAGAAGAAGGGAAATGAGTTGGGGAGCCGGACCAAGTAAGAAACCAAAAACTTACCACTTCCATGCGGAATGGGAGGAGGATTTTCATGTTCTAAGTGCATTTGTCTGATCTGTCAATCTACCATTGCTATTCCAAAAAAAGGGAAATGTGGAGAGGCACTTTTGAACTGTTCATAAAAACTACGACACTGATATCCCTCCGAAAAGCGAGCTGAGAAAGAGAAGGATGACTGAACTAAAACCGCAGTTAACTGGACAGCAGTCATTTTACACACGTGAATTTAAAAGCAAAGTCAGCCACCGAGGCATCGTTCCGGGTGAGTCACTCCATCATTAATCATTCGTTGAGGCAGCTGACTCGTTGTTTCGGGACTTTAAAAATAAACCAGAAATATTATCTTCAATCAAAGCTCTTCAGCTATCAAGAAGTACAGTGACACAGCGCTGTGAAGTAATGGGAGATGATTTGACACAGCAGCTGTGGAAGGACATCGCGGACTGTGAGTGTTTCTCGTTGCAATTAGACGAGTCAACGGTCATAAGTGATACAGCCCAATTGTGCATTTTTTATTCGGATGGTGTTTACCGATATGACTGCAAAAAAGGAACCGTTAACAATACTGCCCATGATGGAACATGGGCAATCTGTGAAAAACTTTAAAAAAAACTTAAAAAAAAACAATTTAAAACCAATTTAATGTCAATCACTATGGACGGTGCGCCCGCGATGGTGGGCCACTTGAATGGATTTATTGCCAAGTGCAGGGAGGATGATGCTTTCCCAGACTTCTCTAACTACCACTGCATAATACACCAACAAAAATGCGAAACATGAAAGAGATAATGGATGTTGCAATGAAAATCGACTGTTGCTACACACTGATGCAAGATGGCTTAGTAGGGGGACATTCCTAAAGAGATTTCGAGAGCTCTGTCCGGAGATAAAGGAGTTTCTCCTTGTCAGTAAAAATGCAGAATACAAGCAACTTAATGACGATCAGTGGCTGCTCGATTTGGCGTTTTTAACCGATCTCACTAACATGCTGAATGAGCTCAATTTAGAGCTGCAAGGAAAAGACAAAACCGTGGTCAACTCGATAAGTTCAGTTAATGCTTTCAAATGAAAAATGCAACTTCTGTCCTCAAAGCTGCTGCGCCATGATTTGGAGGAACTTTCAAAACCTCACATCAGAGCTGGAGACCCAAGGAAAGGCGTGCGCGTGTAATAGTTAGAAATGACACAAGATAATTATAGTTTGTTCGAGTGTCAGTTACTGTATCCTCTATGATACATGAGAATTATTGATTCAAGTTATGGTAGTCTGTTATTAGATTAGTCTGTAACAGAAGTTTTAAGTTGTGTTTTAGCTGAATGTATTTCTAACACCTTTGGCAGTAATGTTGATGTAGTTATCAGGAGACACCAGCAGGGGGTGCAACCACAACTTAGTAATGTAAACTGACACTGCGCTTCCTCACCAGTCAATACACAGACGATCTGAGGAATGTTTTGTGTTTCTTGACTCAAATATCCTCTTTTACAGGTATGAACTTGTACAACAGTGTTGTGTGTCTTGTCCTTGGTGTTATACTAAAATGTATAGTCCTTCTAGAAGTTGTTTGTATTGCACAACGTAATTTTTCTGTGAAGTTTTGAAGTTAAATATATGACCACAAGTTAAGCTAACAGTCTAGCCTGCAGTTTCGATTAGCATCACAAATGCACAGTCATCCGTGATACCGTGTTACAGTGTATCTATGTTATACGTTTTTATTCAGTATGCTTACTGTGGGAAATCTACTTACTACTCTGTTGTCAGTATGTATTTGTTTATGCTTGTTTAGATGATTATAGTCATCTGTCTGTGTGAATATGTTGCGACCAGTCAATACACAGACGATCTGAGGAATGTTTTGTGTCTTGACTCAAATATCCCCTTTTACAGGGCTTTTACATTTGGAGGCACCGCTGGGATTGACTGAAGTGTGGTTGATATCCCATAGCAGAGGAAGACATCCCATATCAATCATCCCATATAATAAAAAAAATAACTCAGGAGACAGAGAGAGGAGCTTTGATCAACGTGTTAGCCAAGTCAGCGGAAGCATGTTTCCTGAGGTGAAGAACGTCCACTTAGGAGCAGCATTGTCACTGGTATAAGCATTGCACCACCTCAAAGTTTTTATTTTCTGTCAAAATGAGTACAGAGATGGAGGATTTACAGTTTGAAGTTAAAGGATCTCCTTTTCAACTTACCACAGGCCAGTTTAATATTTGACTTTCTTGGAATATCAGGAACAAACAGCAAAAATATTCTGGGCAAAACTTGTAATGCTCTGGTTTCCCTTATCACTAAACATGTTGAACGTCAGGGCCGGCCTGTGGCTTAGGCAGTATAGGCAAATGCTAGGGGCAACAGCATCCATAGGGGGCGCCCCAAATGAGTGCGGCAGAAAAGTTGAAGATAAGAAGAAGAAGTAGAAGGAAAAATGCGTTTAAATGTCACTTAATATTATTTATCTAATATAATTTTCATGCTTGTATTTAGTAATGATCCAAAAGAAGCCATGAAAACACAACTATCACATTTAAAAAGGCTCTATTTTCTTGTCTCCTGCTTGACGTGGCTCATCACAACACAGCTGCTCGTTAACTGCCGTTACCTGCTCGTTGTGGAGGAGGAAGGCAGGCGATTTATTGGAAGTGAGTGACACTGACCATATGGATTAATATCACGTTTATAAATGACCGTAATGTAAAAAACAACAACAAAGCCCTCGGGAGCCCAGGGCCGAAAAAGAAGAAGAGGAGGAAAATATGAAAAAGACACAGAGGTAACGTGTTGCACGGATAAATGATTTATCTGTTGTAGTTAAGATAGCTTGTTATGGATGGATGATAGTAACGTCAGTGTTTCCTAGCTCGAGTTAACATCAGTTATTTCCACTGTACTTTTATTAGGTTAAGATTATTCATGGTAAGAAAATAACCAGTGTAAGAAAATACACTTCTTTTTTTGTTAAGTATGGGCTGAGTTGTTTGGGACACAAAACCTACTTTTATATTTATTGACATCTCTGTATTTAGTTAGCTTACACCCTAGTCGATTAAAATGTTTATTTTCCACCTCCTGTTGTCATTAATAGTTTTAAGCTCTTGCCTTTTGTCTAAGAGCATGTATGCATTTTGTGCTTGAAGTCCTCACTGAATAGATACAGTAGTTGTGCATGCTGTAGGTCTGGTTGTAAGGAAAACGTTTGGGCTCACCTGAAAAACTATACTGATGTTTCTGTACTGCTCTGACTATATTATTAAATGCCCATTTTTCCACAAATGCTCATCTTCTCTCCCCAGATGCAATTTTAAAACATTTAAAACCATCCCCTGCCGTCCCTGGGCCGTCAGTGACCACTTCTGCTCCCTGCACTGTTTGGTATTGTTTGTTCTGTTACACTGGTGATTTGTATTTATTTTATTTTGTGTTTATTTATAAGAAATATTAGAGTTATTACCATTTTATTCATGTTTGTTTTTAAGTATTTTTTATTTTAAATAAAAAAATTATGAAATCTTGCCTAGGGCACCAAAATGGTTAGGGCCGGCTCTGTTGAACGTGATGAACAAAGTGAACTTGAAGATGAAGGCATGGCAGAATTGCTGAGCCTAATGGACTATATAAAAAAATTGCAAGAGGCAATAAAAGATGACACAGCAGAAAAAGCAAGAGCTGATGAGGAGCAGGAGAAATTCAGGGGAGAGCTAGAGCAGCTAAAACGTATGGTACTTCAAAAGGAAACTGAAATGCAAGAACAAGTTAACAAATCCAAAAAGCTGTTACCGACAATGAAGCAGTGCCAGCTTACGCAGCCCTGATGAAGAGGAAGATGAAGATGAGGACGATTATTATCCCCCGCCTCCTCAGCTCCTTGCCAAGCCGCCAGAATCAGAGGCTCCTGTAATAGCAGACAATGTGACAGAACCAGAGCCAAACAGACCTGCACCAGAACTTCCTCAGATGGAAGAGAGTGATGATGAAGAAAGTGAGGATGTTCCAGACATTGTGCCATCTGATACAGAGGATGAGGCATTACTTTGCCCAGTGGATGGCATACAGGAAAACAGAATAGAGACATAGTCTGAACGGCCTCAGAGACAGTGCAGGCCGCCTAAGACTTTCAGATATGACAAAATTGGAACTCCATCCTGCTACAGTCTTGCTGGACCGCCCTTTTATGTCAGCCCTCAAACATGAACACAACCTATGCAGCCATATTATGACCAGCACCTTTATGTGGTAGGGTAAAACAGTCCATCTGCAGAGGAGATTGGTTCGTCACCATCGATCTGAAGGATGCCTATTTCCTTTCAGATGATTATAGTCATCTGTCTGTGTGAATATGTTGCGACCAGTCAATACACAGACGATCTGAGGAATGTTTTGTATCTTGACTCAAATATCCCCTTTTACAGGGCTTTTACACGCGCAACTCGACAGTGCGCGCTACACAGAGCAGATTGAAAATTGTCTGTCAGACTTTGACAGACGGTTTCAAGACTTTGCTTTACTCGAAGCCAATCCCCACATTTATGTGCTACCTATTTAGGGAAGATATTGAGGTTGATTCACTGGCATCAAAATTGCGACACTTTTTCACCTGAACTCGTCTGCAGTGGAGGATGAGATGTTAACACTACAGGCTGACATTCAGATGAAGTCCATGGCTCATGGACAGTTTTGGAACTTACTCACAGAGGAAAAGGACTCAAACATGAAGAAATGGTTTACCTCCTTGACTGCATTATTCGGCTCTACTTATTTGTGCGAGTCAGCCTTTTCCCACATGAAGATTATTAAGTCCAAATACCGTTCCACCATGACTGATATCATTTGGAAGCCTGTTTGAAGCTGGCTACCAGCAGCTACTGTCCAGACTATGCAACTCTGGCTGACTCCATTCAGTGCAAGTCATCAGAGTAAGGTAGTGACCATGAATGTATTAAATTGTATTGTGCCATAAGGGTTAATGCAGTGATGCAGGGTATGCCAACATATATTGTACATATAAAGTATACTCAGTACATATATAAATGAATATATTTAGCATATTTTAATTCAGGTAGATCATTTTGAACTGGTCATTTTAAAAGTAGGTCACAAGCCAAAAAAGTGGGGGCACCCCTGCTCTAAACATCAAATTAAAAAATAACAAGATACATCAAACTACTTTTCAATCAACTTTTATTGAACATTCTTGGTGTCATCACATATTTTTGAACAATTTTGCAGGTATACATTCATCTGTCTGGTTTTCAAATTCAGTGTAATGTCTGTGTGTGTGTATCTGTAACAGTGATTAATCTTTTTATGCTACATGCTCCGTAGTCATCAGTTAACCTTCATTAAACACACAGTTAAAACAGTTTAGTGAATATTAAAAGAGATGTTCAAACAATGAGTATGAAGATAAATAAGATACATAAAATAGAGTTAAATTAATCTTAAATAGCAAAAGTGAAAAGCTCAGAAGTTACAAAAATATACCAAAAAAATACAAGGTGCTTTTCTCAGGAAGGACTTCAATAAAGTTTATACCTGAAAGTGTTTAACAATATAATTCTGTAAAATGTTACATTTACAGCTATAGTGCCTTCACTTTCACTCAGAGTGGCTATGTAAGCACCTTAGTGGCTGAACTGGTCTAGTTCTTATTGCAGCGCAGGAAATAGTCGTTCCTCAGCACTCGGAACAGTCTGCCACTCCTCAGGCTGTACTCAAACATGTACGGTCCACTGTAAATGTAAGTAAAACCTGCAGAACAGAACAGCATGTCAATTCCTGTGCAAATTTGCTCTGATTCAGTAGATTTTTATTTCCCAAAAACACAGATTAGATTTGAATGCTGCTCACCTTTGTACTGGAAAGCTGCCGTCACCTCCCCGGTCAGTCCGTTGAAGGTTTGATCCACATTCTTGGGGAATCCCTTATCCATTCTCTTCTTGGCCTCGTCGTAACTAAAGAAACAGAAGCAGGAATTAGACTGATTCATACAAACCACAATCAGTGCATGTTATTAATCTTACTTCTCGTTATTTCAACATACCTGTAGTACTTGCTGCCTACGAAGAACAGAGTCTTGCCAGTTGCTGCATCATAAAGAGCTGCATTGACTTTCTGCACACTTTCAGGAAGACCATAACTGGAGATAGATTTGGGAAAGCCGGGCACGATATCATAGCCACTGAAAGCCCACACTCGACGACCTGTAAGGAAATAAAAAACATTTTAGTATAAACATGACGTGATTTTAAATCTGAAAAATTCTTAGTCTGGCTCTGATTAGGAGCTCTGGTTTGATTTGCAGAACTAATATTGTACCTTTGAAGAGTAAGACGCTGTCCAACACGTTGCTTTCATAAGCAGCATCGATGTTGACGGGAGCATCTGGCCAGAAGTTTGTGATAGGGAGTTGCTGAGATTTCGAGCTCTGAATGTGGCTACGCCAGAAGAAGCTAAGAACAAAGAAGAATAGAAAGTAGTTTTAAAGTCAGATTTTGTGTGACTTACAGTGATGTTTAAGAAATGAGCTGTGTGTCTACAATACCTGTCCTTGAAGAAGAGCATCTCTCCTCGCAGGGTGGCAACAGCGTCTAACACCATGGTTGAATCACAGGAATCAGGGGTGGTGGGGGGCTCAGGTCCTGGCTGAAAAGTATCCGTGTCAGGATTTGGACCTGGAGGTTCGATAGAGTCGGCTTATCATTGAGTTGTATGACATCATCAACAATTGTGCAGAACTTTCTTGAGGGATTTTTGGTCAAATGTTTTTAGCACTTGCACCAATAGATGCACCAATATGAGTACTCACCATAGAGAGACTGGATTCCATTGATGTCATCCCGGGGCAAAACAAAGGTTTCAGGGTTATTGAATGAGTACAGGGGGTACATGAGAGCACCAGCATCATCAGAGTGAGACAATCCCAGAGAGTGACCGAACTCATGGGCGGCCACCATGAAGAGGACGTAACCTACAGCAGAGATCATCAAATTACAAGTTTAGTTGCAACTCAAGTTCAGATGAAAAAAAAGGAACAAAAGTATACATTTGGTAACTAACTGACCTGAATTTGAGCGGAAAGTGAAGGTCTCATCATCATCAAAGTGAGCATCTCCTCCAATACCAGGAGCCGGGGCGAAGGCGTGGGCCAGAATGCCATCAGGGCCATCGAAGGGGTAATAATCACCATGTGCTGTTAGAAGGAACATTTGCTCATGGTCAAGTTTTGCAAACCAAGTAGAATAACATTTGTTCTAAGAAATATTCAGTTGGATTGTGGTTTTCAGAATGCATGAGCGTTACAGTTCAGTAGCTTTCCAATGTGTTGCAAGAAACTGAAATTGCCATCTTGGTTTTAGGAGCCATGAAAATGGAAAATATTTGGAGAAGAGGGTGGAAACGCAGTGCTAAGCCTCTTCATGCTGCATTGAAGAAGACTTGATTCTAGAAAAAAATTCTCTAAAAATGTTTACTGAGGTAATAAATGAACTGAGAACAAACCGTTGTGTCTCCCCCTACAGGCCACCACAGAAAATGCAGGTATAAGACAATTCCACATTTTCTTTACTTATTTTCCTTACTTAGAGGCTACAGGCCATTTCTTTCTTTGGAAAAAAACCCAACAAACTAAGTAGTGAAAGTAAGAGACTGGGAAATGGTAAAGAAGAAGTTAATTCAGACTCACATCTGCTTCCGAAGGAGATCATGATGTCAGCGATGCCGCTGTAGATTCTTGTGAATCTCAGTGGAGTGACATTGGCCCAAACCTGAAACGCTTTCTCTATGGAGTCATCAATTTCTGATGGGGACATGTCAGGTGTGTAGTTCTCGATCCTGAAGGGAAGAAAATCATAAGGTTACTTACATGCAATGCACAGAGTAGTTACATGGAACCAACAGGTTCTCTTACACACTCATTGTTCAGATCATTCACCTGTAGGTGAGGCTGTTTTTGTCCCACTTGAGGTCGCCTCCAAAGGTGGTGAATTGGGCAATGTTTCCTTCTGGAACTCCGCAGCGGGGCTTCTTCATCATTGCTAAGGTGTCTGCATCCAGGGTGCCGGTGATCTGGAGACCAAAGAATCGCTGCATTTCTCCCAGCTTCTTGGTCACAGGGCTGATTCCTCGTCTGATAGTCGGACCCGTCTCCTCCGTAAGGTTGAAGAAATTCTTCAGGTAGCTCTGCAGGAGAGATTGAGAGTTAAATACTCAACAATGCATCAGCTATGAAATGTAAAAAGAAGGAAGATGTTATCTGTTTGCTGATTTAGAGAGGGCAGAGAGTAAGCAGCTAATCATTTTCTTCCTGTGTCTAATATTAACATTTTCTAGAATAATAAGGTTTCCACATTCACTATAATTCAGAATAGTATGAAAACATGCATACAAAAGCAAAAACAAGCATACATACCTCTGCAAAAGTCTCATCCTGCACAGTCACCTGTGGTAGTGGCACACAGTAGACTGTGACTGCCAGGCTTAGTAGAACGCATAGATTGAAAGTCTCCATGTGTGTTGCTGAATGTCTCCTTGTCCTGCAGGCAGCCATTATAAAGGCTGCGATCAGGGCGTGTTGAGCAACTACCTCGACGACTCCGTGACTCAGTTTCCCTTTTATGGGTAATAGAGGAAGTGGCGCTTTTATTGCTCATCAAATAAAAAAAGTTTCCCACATATAGTCACAGTAATTATAAAAAGTGGAAGATTTTCAGGACATGAAGAAACAAATATGTACTACTGTATTTCTTTTTTACAACTTCTTGCAGATAGAGTTTTCAAATATATTATTTGTTCCATTATCAAAAACAAAAACAAACACGCAAAATTACAGTCAAAATAAATGCACAATCATTTATGATGTAAAATTTTCAGAATGTATTTCAGGTGGATCCAAACAGAAACATAGATGGACATTTTGAGTAAGGTTACTGCATTGGTCCACACTAATAATACTGTATATAGCAGTGTGTTTTAAAATGTGCAGATATCATCTTATGGTGTAATTGTTAAAATTTCCAGGGAAAAAAACGACTAAATTAACCTCATGATTCTCTTTCTGTTTATTTGGATCCCCATTAGCTTCAGCATCGCGAGAAGCTATTCTTGGGGTCCGCAGTTTACATTGTGACAATACAGTTTACACATTCATATTTTAGATATATTTATTCTATAACACAAAAATGTTCCGATTACTGACTAAACTTTATCTGTAGATAATGTTCTTTAAAAACTGTGGACAATGTTTTGTTGTTGACTTGGGAGTGAATTCCATTTAAAGCATCGTTCTGTTTGTTATTGAATGTAGAGATGATGATGTTTAAGATTTACAAAGAATCAAACAACCTCCCACAGCATGCCTTGTTGGATAATGGTGTGTGTCTGCACTGAAGGATAATCCTCTATACACGTTAAAAGGAGTTTTAGTTGTTATTATGTTCCATAAGAAAACCATCAGTGAATACAATAATCAAAGTTTGACTTCAAACCAAGAGAGGCTTTCATGCATTTTACTGACATTTGATCTCAACCCACATGATGACATTTGAGAGAGGGAAATTACAGACAAAAGTTGTAATTAACACTTTCAGAGATCTGTGTTTCGTCTGACTTTTCTTAAGGCTATCCATGACACAATATTAGATTCCTTTATATCCTATGTTATATGAGTGAAGCTATCAAATCCCATGTTTGCAGCATCAAATGAAGTGCTCTTGAGATTTGTAAGTATAACTGAATTTTAGAGTCTGATTGGTATATTTGGATCCATTTTGTCATTGTCTTTGATTTCTAATTACACCTTGATCTCGTAAAGTTATGTCTAATGGTGCATTAGGAACAACTGAGTAGAGTCCAATTATTGTCTAATCTTGATTTTACACATTATAATGTGTTGTGTCTTATTGCAGAATAGTTTAGAGTCTGAATCATAACTGTGTTTATTAACTAAATAAATGTGGGGTTTTTTTGTGTGCCAGAAAATAATATTTAAAGGAGCAATATGTAACTCTGACACCTAGTGTTTAAAATGGGTACTGCAGTTGAAATTCAAAACATTGGAGAGAGCTGTCTCCCCCCGCCCCCTCCTCCCTAGAGCCGATGCTCACGCTGGTTGCCTTGTGGAGACTAAAGCTTCAGTGTTTAGCCAGCTCTGCATTAGTCTGTAAACCTTTAAGAACTCTAACCTCTCTCTCTCTTTTTAGGTCGTTTTATGTAAACCAATTTCCTTCCCGCTTCCATTACTGCAACACCTGCTGGTTTGCCATTTGCCTGGCACACCGAGGGGCATCCACAACAGCTGTGTGGGGTTGCCTTAAGGCCCTGATACACCAAGCAGACGGCAAAGAACTAGTGGCGTCGACTCACGATCAATGATTAGAGGGCTTTACTCTCAAAGACGTTCATATGATCTCATCCATGCAGCATTTTAATTATCCCCTTACAGCAGTGACTGTCATCTTAAATGTGTATGACAATTTAAAACATTTTTCTCCTCAGAGTTTTCCATGCCGGTGACATACCTGTGACCTCTGACTCAGACAGCCTGCACACTGCTGTTGCCTCTGGTAAAATAGTTATGAGCCTCGCTAACAAACACAGGCGTGTTGTGTCTTGTTTTTAAACATTTTAAATGAAAAGTTGTGATATGTGACTTTAATCCAAAGACTGTGTCACAATACCCCAACAAGCAGCTGTATTCACTGACATGAGTCACTTTTATTGTGGATTAATAAACTTTTGTTCTTTTGCATCCATTGACTTCATGAAGAAAAAAAACTCAGTCTTTCCTTCATGCACACTGTGACAAACTGAAAAGTTACATTTAAGAGCTTTGTAAGTCAATATGCCGGTTAATTTCCATCTGCTTAAATCTGTCGTTATCCATTAGCAATTCTTTCATAATTTCAGTGAAAAGCTACACTTACATAATCCTGGACTCAGAATCCGCTGCAATCTATTGTCTCAGGTAGATTGATCAACGGCGGATTACGCAGACACTCAGGATGACAGTGATGCAACAGAAAAGGAACAATCCATAGTTTTAATCACCAAAAAGTTATGCAAAGTGTTTGTGCACCACATGTACAGAAGCTTGATTCCTTGAGGGCGGACGGCCCGGGTTAGAATCCGACCTGTGGCTCCTTTCCTGCATGCAGTTCCCCACGCTCTCTCTCCCTGGTTTCTGACTCAATCTGCTGTTCTATCTCTAAAATAAAGGCCTAAAAATCCTGAAAATAAAGCTTTAAAAAAGAAATTAAATGGTCTTTATATACAAAAACAATAAAAAACAACACGCACAATAAACTTTGATTTAAAAAATGTACAAATGTTGGTATTACAACATTTGAAAGTTTCTTCACATTGATGAAACACTTTGAGACACTTCTCTGTATTACTCTTCGGTTCCCAAGCTGATTTTTCGGCACATTGTGGTTATTGCTCACACTGCGGTTATTGCTGCTGTGTATACAAACACAGCAGAGAAACAGAAGTCATGTCGTCATCGGCCCACATGGAGTGTCTTTCCTCATGTCATCTCCTCTCAGGCAGGACTTCATTGTCCCCCGTCTCCCTGCAGTCCAGCTCGTTGTTAAGAGGGCCAGTGGAGACAACACTTTTGGAGAGTGAGTCGAACTCGTAGTGAATATTTCCCTTGAAGAAGTGCACAAATCCTGTTTGGGAAGAAGATTGATCGTTGTGTTAATGCACATTATCTTGGTGTTCAGTCTTTAGAAAGCTAAGGGGCTGAAGGGGCTGCAGACAGTTGAGTATTATTAAAATATGAACTGATCCTTGTTGAGAGCCATGATGCCTGTGGTAACTAACTGGCAAATGAGGCTCCTGCATCACTTTAAGATATGTTAACTTTAACATTTTGTTGTGTTGACAAGATTAATTAATACCAGCTTCTCTTTTCTTCTCTGCTTGTTAAATATGTTTGTTTTTGCCAATTGGACATGGAATGTAGCCAAGTACTGGAGGCTTTCTTTGTAATTCAGCTATGGTTTCCCTGTGATTCCCTGTAACCATCTTATTTCCACTGGTATAACACCATAATGCACCACAATTACCAGATAAATACCTGGTTATTAGGGGACTGTAAAAGGAAGGGTTCCCCAATATAATGATCTAAATGAAACTCGAGCTGTGTCAGTTCTGCAGTTAAACAGAACCACATTTGTGTTATTCAGGGATGGCTATGGTTCAGATTAAGCCTGAGAGACCTCACACATGACGATGAAGGACGATAGATTTAACAGTTTTGTTCCTTTAGTGTGAAGAGCAACGATATATGACCAGAACAACACACCAGACTCGAAAAGATTTCATTCCCTAACAACCAGAGTCCTGACTGTGTAAACTTCAAATCTGACACATCTCCTGTGGTCAGATGTGACTTAAGAGTAAACAAACATGACTGAAAGGGAAAAATATAAATCATAGTTTTAGTTCTTGATTCGACTGAAAATTCACAAAGAAAAACGTAAAAGGATGAAGTTGTGACGAAGACCTAAACATGGGCTGTATATGTTAGAGAGCGAGCAGGAAGTGAGTAGAAATCTATTTCAGCTCGCTTTCCAATTGGCTATCGTTTTATTCCATGATTCCAAGATCATTTAAAACAATTGGGTAAACATGGTTCATTTCTCCTTTACAAGCCTGACATTTTCCTTTGATTTTTGCTGAATTTATTTTTCTGTTGTATGCAAATTAAAAATCTTAAAGCGGAAAAGGAAGCTGGTGTAACAACCTTCATAGAAGACCGCTGCATCTATTGGAGTTGGTACGCCCGGCCACTGCTCCTCTATAAGCGTCGGTGATCCCTGCATCGTCTTCTGCAGCTCATTGTACCTTCATATCATACACAAAGAAACACGATGAAGCTTTATATCCATTTTTGGTAACTCTTTAAATTAAGGTCACAGTATTCACCATTAACTAGTTGCTTATTAGCATGCTAATTTGGGTGTTTTCAGGGGTTAGGGTAGGGTCTGTGATGGTCTACCTTCACATTAATAACATAGTTCCGTACCTGAGTCCACTAGCATATGTACATACAGTATGTACACAGTCCCATACAGCAGGTGGCAGTATGCATATGGTTGGTTTGCAAGAAGAAGAAGCAACCATGGCAACCATTCTGAGTCCATCCTGCTAACCGTGGGTGTTTTAGTTATTTTTTGAGATGCCATCAACCACCCTCTTCATACTGCCACATCTACCGTGCAGCTCAGAGGATGAAATGGGCCCATGCTGTGCCAGATACCACAGTTAATGAAGCGACGGGAGCCATTTAGAATTGCGTCGTATAGCAGTCCACTTCCTTGTTTTGGCACGGTTGTGTTCACATCTCCCGTGGACCGTACTCGAGTACACATGAATAGTGCCCTAGAACACCTCTTCAGGCACAGTACACACGAGTGTGGTATGTTTGCGTTCACACTGATCAGATGAACAGGACTTTGGGGTCAAGCGTACTCTGATCCGGACCTGGATCATTAGTTTACAACCAACCAAGTAGCATACTGGCTGCTAAGAGTTTGCCCTCCTTATTACAGTGTAATGATAGTTCGTTAGGAAGTTGTTGTTCAACATTTATGATCTTGTTTTGGCTTATTTTAAGGGCATGATAAGCAAAGCATATTAGGATCATAATTCATGTTCAACAACTTCCTAACTTGCTATCACTAAGCTGTCATTAGGAGGGCAAACTCTTAGTGAAGGACTTATAGCTATAGACTAGGGTCATGTAGAATAAGGTACTAATAAGTGCTTAATAATGACTAATAAGCAGCCAGTAAGCTATTAATTAGCACGCTAGTTGATGGTGAATATTGTGACCTTAATTTACTCTATATTTTGATATAGTTGCATGTCAAAGAGGGGGAAACCAGCAATGTGTTCCTGATGATTTAGCTAAAAACCCACACTAAGATGAGAAGGCAAATGACTGCAAGTCATGGTGCTTTGTCACATAGGACATATGTAATACAGCGTTGCATCAAATCCTGCTGATTGACACAAAAAGGGAAACATGGTCAGTGACACAACTCTTTATTGTATGTTGTTATATGTATTGCACAACCTGCTGTGAGAGACTGGGAAGGACATATTCATTTAAGGAGTTTCATACTTTGGCATCTTTTCTGATTTTACTTATTCAACAGTAGTTTGGCATTTTGGTAGTGCTTGTTTGCTTCTTTGTTTACAGAGATATATTCATCCTACCAACATGGTAATAGATACAACTAACCTCAGCAGAAAGTGGGAAAACACAGGGAGAATAGTCAGGGAACTGGATCTCATTAGATACCTCCAACACTGTTTTCCAGTGAAGAACACGGTGAGGCGTTTATTCCTGAAGTGAAGAGCAGCGTCTACAGATTTTATTGTGGAGGGGAATCCAAAGTCTGAGATGTTTCTTGGAAACCCCTCTTCAAGTTTTAGCTGCCTCAGGATCCAGTATTTCTGACCTGAACAAAAACACTTAGTGTCAAATTACCAATTATTCAAATGCTCATTAAATCAATAAAGAAAGAGAGCACAACCAGAGACATGAGATGAGAAGCAGGAGAACTGTTGGTTGGTTAAAATAACTGTAAACTGTGAATTAATGTACATAAAAAAGACAAATGTAATGTACATAATAATCTAAATAATAAGCCTACTTCTTCCTGAAGAGTCACTGGTCTAAAATCAATTTCATGAGTCATACACGTATTATTCTTTAATTTATGGTTCCATTTAGAATCAGCTGAAGTCTGCAGGGTGTGTCTACCTGTGATAAGCAAGTTGTCACTGAGGTCACATGAGAACCAGGAAAGAGGTGCAGCTCTGTGTTTCTACCCTTGCATACAAATAAGGTCACTTCTGGTGTTGGCCAAACTAAAGGCTTCAACATGGTGGTCCATGGTATTCCATAAACGAGTTGAAGATGTCCCGGAGTCTACTTCCACCAAATATATATAGCCTACTGTAGTGTTGATGTCAAGACCCCTCTGACCGAGACCAAGACATGCAAAACACCAGAGTGCTCCAAGACCAAGACAAGACCAAGACAAGACCAAGACGTGAAGGGAACAAGACCAAGACGTTAAGGGAACGAGACCAAGACGTTAAGGGAACAAGACCAAGACAAGACCAAGACATTAAGGGAACAAGACCAAGACAAGACCAAGACATTAAGGGAACAAGACCAAGACAAGACCAAGACGTTAAGGGAACTAGACTAAGTCAAGACCAGTGTGGTTTATAACAGGTGTAAATATACAGTGGCAATTCAAGAGTCTGTTGGGGCCCTAAGCATAAGTCTATTGGTTGGCCCTACAACCCGTGCCCTCCAATCAGTGTTCAGTTGGGCAACTGAACCCCTTTCTGGGGCCCCAAGAAGTTGTCTGCCTTGCCTGTTGACAATGTAAATATATCATTTTGACTAGAAATTAGATGAATAGGCATGCTAAGATTTGAGTTTTTGCCGGTCCCTCTCTTGCTGTCGTCTCCATCCACTCCGGCTTGTGTGCAGGGGGTGTGTCACTCACTTAGACCGAAACACCCGGAGGGATGCGGCCGTAACAGGGTGAAAAAAATCGAACTACGAATTAAAGTTATATATTGATTTAGAAAGGGGTGTTTCCTTCTAATCATAGTAATTAAGTGGAAAAATAGTTATAAGTAGTGCTCTTGCCTGGTCTTGATTTAAAATCTAGAGTCAGCCCAGTCTGAGACCGAGACAAGACAGAGAGGAAATGCTATCACTTCTGAGACTAGACCTTCAAAAAGTGGTCTCCAGACCGATCTTGAGTTCTACAACACTACTGTATATGAAAGATAAATATCGCTCTTACCTTTGAAAAACACAATAACATTCCTCTCCACATTCTCATAAACGGCATCCAGGTAAGAAGGTACATTGTCGGACCACAGACTGCTGATCAAGGTCATTCCTGTCTCATCAAACTTAGGATGTCTGCGCCACATAAATCTGAAAATGAAAAAGTTATGGGAAAAAAAAAGGTTATTGATTGTCGTTTCACTCTGAGCCAAGGAAATCCAAGAGGCGTGTTCTACGAGGCAGGCCTTCTTTTTTAGAAGCCATCTCTGAAATCATCAGCTAGCGTCTGATGACGGTGTTAACTCTGGGAAAGACCGCAAATTAAGGGTTCCCATGTAGCCATAAAAGGACTTATTTGTTTCATTGGTGATATAGCCAGATTAAAACACAGCCACCTGGATAATTTATTAATCTCACTTTGATTGTAGCCTTCTTTTGAAATGTGTGTGTGTGACTCTTCATTATGTACACATAAAGGTACACAGTTCATACCTGTCTTTGAAGAAGAGGACCTCCTGTTGTAGTTCTGATACTGCATCAAATGATAAATCTGGATCACATTTGTCGGGTGTTCTTGGGGGAGGGTTTTTTGAGAACAGTGAATCAAAATTGGGACTTACACCTGCAGGCAACAAAGTAAACAATACAGAGTTTCTTTGAGATTAAAACAATGCATCCCCATTGCTCTACATTTGAGCTTTCTTTCTAGGCTGAGAGTAAAACTTGGCTAAATAAAAAGGTCATTTTGAATTTCATTGTGATTGACTTCCAAACAGGGAAATGATGCTTTGTATTTTAAACTCACCATACATGTTTTGGACATCTTTGACGTCACGAAAGGAGAGCTGGAGCTCATGAGTGGGGGCGAAGTTGTACGCAGGGTACATGATTGCTCCGAGGTCAGACGAGTGGGGAAGGCCGAGTGCATGGCCGAATTCATGGACTGCTACAGCTAACAGGTTAAAGCCTGGAGCATGAAGAACAAAGTATTAAAGGGGCTGCAGGTAACAAAACCAGGCTAGCTGTTTTACTCACCTCCAATCTCATCACAAATCAGCCGCTGGTTATAGATTAGTTTTAGAGTGAGAGCGTTATAAAGTCACTCAAGCAACTCACTGCAAGAAAATGATTGTCACCCCCAAGATGGAGCCTCCTTTGTCAATATAATATGAACACTACATAGCCTATTAATTATATTCTTATGGCTGCGAAGTTGCACCATCTACTGAGGATTTTTTTTTTTAGTGCAACTTTTAGTTAGCTTAGCGGTTAATGTAGCCATTCTGAAAGGAAAACAATGTACAGTATAGGTGTGGAAATAATTGTTTTCTCCTGCATGCATGCTGTTATAATGCAGCACTATGACATCTTTTCCTTTCCTTTTACCATGTATTGTTTGTATATCTAATCATTATCATGGAATGCATCATATCGTATCATTGTTTATCTTGTCAAACTGAATCGTAGCATACTGAACCGAATCCAATCCAATTGAACATTATCATATCAAATCATATCATATCGTATCCTATCATATCCTTTTGTATTGATTCGTCCAATGTTTTCCTATTATATAATTTTGAATGGTATGGTATCAAATCCAAATTAATTTAATAGAATTGTATTGTATCGTATCGCAACAATTGGATCGTATTTTATCTTATCATATCATAATGAATCATATCCTATTCTATTGTACATAGCTCATCCTCATCATATAACATTGCATGGTATGGCATCGTATCAACTTGCATCAACTTTTTGGACTGGGGGTGTCCCAGGACTGTTTTGGTGTTGTATTGTGTACGCCCTGTTGTATCAGTCTAAGTCTTTTCAAGAGAGTACATTTCCCAAAACCCGATTCCTGTAAGTCAACAAAAGTCCACAGTCAGTGTTTTATTGAGTTTTTAAGATGTATAACTCTAATACCAGTAGAATTGAAGCTCCACTCTTCATCAGCATCAAAGTGAACGTCTCCTCCGATACCATAGCCGGGCTGGAAGGCATGAGCCAGGATCCCTCCTTTCCCATCGAAAGGTGAGCCGTCCTTATGATCTGCAGTGAAACATTGAGTGCAGTAAATTCTTGATGCCATACATGAATGTGAGGATCACTGCGACACTGTTCAATGCAACTTGACAGAGAATATCTGCTCTCTGTCAAGCTCACCTCCATTGTGGAAGGAGATGACGATGTCAGCCTCTTTCCTGTTCCTCTTGCGAAATTTCATGGGTGCAACGTTGGACCAGATCTTCCAGGCTGCTCTGAACACTTTGTGAACTTTTGAGGCCGGGATGGGAAAGTTATAGCCAGTGATCCTGAAAGGAACAAAGAAGCTGTATGAGATGAATTTAACATCTTTAAAGGTTTTTAAAAAGTTGATCAAGGAAGAATATGCGATTTTTCATGCGATTTTTCACACTTAAATGTAGCAGATATCAAGTATATCCTCTGAAAATAACTCTGTGAGTCATGACTGTCTACAATGGGTGTAACACCCAAGTCCCACTGTCTGTGATGTTGTCAGAGCCGTATCAACAGCGTGTTTACATGGCGGGACGGACAGCCGGCTCATCACTTCAGGTATAAAAGTTGTTTGATTGAGGGACTAGAGAAAAGAAGAATAACATACTGTACTCACTGCTTATTTGAATGTCACTTAAGCATCTTTAGATCACGGTCATTTCCTGTATATTCACATGCAGTGTGACGCAACGAACAAACTAAAGAGCGCTAGCATTAGCATGCTAACACAACAATGCAGCTTGAGTTGATTTAGGTTCATGCTGGTGCTCAAAGGCATATGATATCTACTGGATCAAAAAATCATACATTCTTCCATTAAAGCCTTCTATGTGTGAAAGGTATTCGATGGTGAACATAGTGAAAATGACACCTGTTAACCATTAACATGTAAGCATTGTTATTGTGTACATGTTGATATGTTTCTGTCAGCATTCAGTACAAAGCACAGCTTGGCCCACAGGGATAATGAGATGGTTTCACATGACAGAGGCTGTGATTTAACCTGATGCAACATGTTTGCTTTTCCATTGAGTCCCATCAGCACATTTTTTTCCTGCCCAGCTTTGTGACCATCTCTAACCTGTAGCTGAGCGTGTTCTTCTTCCAGCGAATTGTCTCTTCAAATCGCTCCACATCCGACAGACCACAGCGCGGCCTCCTCATCACGGCCAGAGTCTCGTTGGTCAGCTCTCCACTTGGAGGCAAGCCAAAGAAGCGCTGCATCTCTTGGACCTTATTGCAAAAGTCAGTAGTCCACTCATTATCCACATGTCCGTCTGCAGCCCTCTTCTGCCTCTGTGACTTTGGCTTGTAGTCATAGAAGTGGCGTAGATATTCCTTAGAATGATAATGCAAAAAAAGTGCATTGCAGCCGTCAGCTAAGTGTGATAAATGAAGCAACATAGTCTGATGCGTAATGACAGTTTTCATTATGAGTAATTGGACGTATTCACAGAATAAATAAAATAAATGAAAAGATCATACTGGAAGGCATGGGACAGATAGTTTTTGGTATGTTTTTTTAAATGAATTGAATTTCACTTCTCAGTTCTGTCTAGCAGAAGTTTTTGTCTTTACATTTTGGCTTTGAGGCTGATTTAAAAGTAATATATAACATTTAACAAAATATACAAAACACGAGAAATGTAATTATTCTCCAGACATTTAGAAATACAATTTCTATCCAACATCAAGCTGACATTTAAATCCCATATAATGGGGGGTATCAGGTAAGTGCTGGGGCCTCATGCACTGAGCCAAAGTCCACGAGAGCGGACAGCCCAGGTTCAAATCCGACCTGTGGCTCCCTTCCTGCATATCATTCCCCAGTTTCTGACTCCACTGTCCTGTCTCCAAAATAAAGGCATTAAACAACCCAAAACATCCCCTCAAGTTGTTTCACTCCACACTCATAATGACTAACTGTGTGTGGCGGCTCTCATATTTTGACTGCTGTTATCTCCTGATTTCATTACATGTTAGCAGAAAATAACGCTGCCTCTGTAGACTCAACGTCTCCTGATGCTACTACTGCTCCAGAGGAGAGTTTCATCAGATTGACGGTGAAGCCAGGTGGCAGACGATCAGACGATCAGACGGAGAGCTCGTAAATAATCACTATCACTTCATCACTCATACTGTAACTCCACTGGAGGTAGAAATTAATTACTTATGTTATGAAGACCTTTATTATGATATGTTATCATTACAAGGAATCAAAGTCTCTTTAAGTCAACAAAATGATTACATTCTGGATCAATGCTGTGATAAAAGTAAATTAAAAAACAGCTCATAGCTACCATGCATCTGGAACTGATACTGAAGATTAGACATACAGATTAGCATTAGACTGTGTATGCAAAGCACACAATTAAATTAAATTAATAAATAAGTAATAAGCTGCTGTTTTTGTGTGTCTGACCCCCCTCTAAAATATGTAAATCCACAAACAATTTTAAAGGTTACACATTTTAGACTGATTGTAAAGCAGTCTGAGGCCAATAAATCTGTAAACACAAGCACAGATCCTATCAGTGGCCAACAAAAGTCCATATAAGAAGCTTTTAAGGAAATCCAGCCATTACCTGAACCAACAAATCCCAAGCATACCTGAATAAAGCTGCACTTAGGTCAGAGTAGAGAGGCTATAAAGCTGTCCACAGTGAGTCTTCCATAAATAAAACAACCCTACCTGTAAATCTTGAAACCATCCAATGCACAAAAGAATACCTCTGCAAACTTCTGCTCAGCTTCAGGCGGTCCAGCGAGGCGTTGTGCAGGTATCTCGTCTTTGCTGCGGAGAGGAAAGGCCGTGACTGGAGTCTGGCCGGGCATCACAAGAGTCAGAAGAAGTGTGAGCCAGAGCATCTTCATGTTTGACTGGCAGGAGTCCCAACGAGTCAGACTGTCTGTGAGCTGCAGCTGCACAGACACTGCAGACACACAGGGCTGTATGTAAGCAGAGCTGCAGCAGGGACCACCTGTTAATTATGTCGAGTGCTCCTGTCCCAACAAGAACAGCAAGGGGGCTCCTCACAGAACAGGGTCTTCACAAGGACCCTTCATTACAAAATACATCGGGCCTCATATCTGCGTAGAAGTGTTTGCGTAAAATAAGTCCATACGCAAAAATCACCGTCAGATTCATGACACGTGCATACCAGCCAATTTTGTTCTCACCACCTTCCGTATGTTAATGAATCAGAATCGTTCAAAATTGACAGACTCGTGCCCACAACCTGCAATCATCATACTACCACGACGCCCCCATCTCTCCATATAAGGACATCCGATTGGTGTATCAGGACAAGAGCGCTGAGGTGGAGACAATAGAGACAAAAGAGATGGCCCCAAAAGTTAGCGGTGCGGTGTGTATGAGGGCCTAGATGCTGTTCCAGGGAATTCTGTATGCCTTGGAAGTCTGAATCAGCTGATAAGAACTTCTTCAAACGCTTCAAAAATGTTTTGTCTGATGCACTCTCTTCTGAAGGCACCGGCTGCAATTTCTTTAGGCAAGGCTGGATCTGCATGCCCTTAAATAGACTCCAATTAATCAGCTGGTTTTGATAACAGATGCGATATTTCATGGCACTAATAGAGAGGTCAAGGATTAAATGAAATGATATTTCAATAGTCATATTCTTCATTGTCAAGTCTTTAATATAAGATTAAAGATTTTAGATTAAAGAAGTATAATAAGTATGAAAAGGCATCCTATGGTTATTTAATACGTTTAGGTAATGCATTAGTAAATTCACGTTTTGAATTCTTGTCTATTAACATATAGGCCTATTTTTCATGTCATGCATTTAAAGATAAAGATAAAGATAAACTTTATTGATGCCCCGTGGGGGAAATTTGTGCATTTAGTTAAAAGAATGTATGTTTACATTTTCTGAGAAAGCTGGTCAATCATTAGTGAGTCTGAGGAAGTTCTATTTTTGTTTGCAGAGTAGGAATTAATCCAAGTACATATTGATGAATCTCAGATTTGTGCGATCACACTGTTTGTGAATGAGGCCCTCATTCACTAATATCTGTGTAGAAATGTACTTCTTCTGCGCATAAAATAAGTGCGTACACAAAATTACGGTCGGATTCATGATACGTGCGTACCAGCCAATTTTGTTCTCACCACGTTCCGTATGTTAGTGCATCAGAATCATTGTTAATTGACAGACTCGTGCCCGCAACCTGCAATCAGCCACTACCACGCACCAATGTATCTAAACTCCTCAAAAAAAGTTTGGAAACCTTATTTCGGTCAATTATTTCGACCCTTTAATAAAACTTATTGGTGTTGTATTATATATTGTTGGAAAGCCTGATTAGTCACCTTTACAACAAGATATAACTTGGAACGATCTTGGATTTGTGGAATGAGCAACACAGCTAAATGTGTGCTCTGTTACGGCTTTGTTCACCATCAGAGAATATAATGTAGTTGGCAATTTGCCTAATTATGACATAACCTCTATAATAACCCTGCATAACGAGGAAACGATCGAATAAAACAATAACGATGGAGAGAAGTAAGTAAAGGACTGATGTGGTTTGAGGTGTGAAAGCACTGAAACGATGATGGATGACTTGACATAAAGAAAAGCACGAGTGTTAACCTGCAGTGTTCACATGTTTTTGAGAGATGATTCAGAGTGAGCTCTGTTGATTCTGAAAGTGGATCAGTATGATGAAGGTGGAGGTGCTGTGCCAAAATGAGACTTTGTGTCCTCATGTTGTGTCCTGAAAGCAAATAATAGTACAACTTTTAAGGGGGACATACTGTATTGTGTTTTTGAACATATATTTGGGTAACCTGAGTGTCTACTGACCCACAACATGTGAAATAAACCCATCCAGTCCTTTGTTTGTGGTCTGCATAAGTTTTACAACATGCAGAATAAAAGATCAGTTTCAAATTTGCTCTCCTTGTGATGTCACAGTGGGATTCTGGTAAAAGAATCCCCTCCCCTCAACTGATATCTCCACCCATGGACTCCACCCCCAGACTAGAACAAAACATTTGCACAGGTCCGCCATTTTTATTCTCACTAGCGAAGGAGTGATGTCTACTGGGAAAACTCAGGGGGGGGTTCATTACATTTAAAGAGACACACACACCAAAACGGAGCGTTCTGAGAGAGCTGGTTTATACAGGGTCACAAACCTCCTCTGGTGCTTGATTCATGTTATATTTTGACCAAAGCTCAGCACAGATGTTTCATTTAGACCACAGGAGACTGATTGAAAAGGTGGAGAAGGGGGATAATATGTCCTCTTTAAATGCCTTTCACTTCAAATACATCAAAGCTCCACACCTTGATTTTAGGGGGTCAAATATTTGCAGGAGTCACGGCCATCCGACATGTTCACAGCCTGGAGTGACATATATATAAATATATACAGTCTATTAATTAAGAACAAGTGCCTCCAAAACAAAAAACACATCACCCTTTTTAATTTAGTCTATAGTGACAGTTTGGTTGGCTGAACATTACCATGATATTAGCATTTTTATGACATAGTAATGTTAGCATTCAGTTTTTTTTACATTATTAAGGTATGATTTTTTTTAACCTTTTCCACCTTTGTATGATTAGGAAAATTGATTAGATTATTTATTTGGAAGAGGTGGGATGACATGCAGGAAGAGGCACAGTGGCGACGTGCTGAGGACTTTAACCTCTGTACTTGTTGTACGCGATTTAACCACTCAGCTAAACTGGCGCTCTAATACTGGTTCAGGTCTCTTTACAATTTCTCCTCATAGCAGGTGGAAACGCTTAATATCATAGCTCATAATTGTAACATCACAAGCAGTACTATCCCATTCACCTTAAAAGCCTGCATTCATAAAAACAACAGCCTGAGTAGAACTTGACTTGATTTGCATGTAGAGGATAAAGTTTAAATAACTAAATCAGAAAAAAAAAAATTAATGCAAAGAAACATTTCCGTTACTGTACTCGGAACAACTGCATACCTATTCCACCTTAAAGCAAACAGTTGCATAACAACAAAAAAAAATGCCAGCAGTGAGAAATCATGCCAGGACTGTCAGCAGTGACGTCAGGAGCAGCAGCTTCCCGTAGACGCTCTCATTCAGCCCATTAAGCAGCTCGGTCTTTCCCAATATGACTCACGTCCAGGACTGACGAGGCATCACCCAGATTCAATCTGTCACAGGACATGCTCCTGAACCTGGACCAACAACCTGTGTGCCTGAACATGGTCTTATCACAATCTCCAATAAATAAAGTAGCTGTGAGTCAAAGGAACCGGGAGCACTCTAATGATAATGACACTCATTACAACTTCATTACACACAGCCTGACAAGTCTGACTCATGTTACCTTCCCACTGTCCCCGCAGGCCAACATTTCATGTTTCCGATCAAACCTCTGGCTTTGCATGAATGTAGTGGTGTTGTTTTTCAGCACACGGGGAAGATTTCAATCTAAAGTCTTAATCCCTGTCCAAAGAATTATGCTTTTTAGCGTACCAGGCTGTAAACATGTTGATTTCTGCTGTAAAAAAAACTGACATTTCGATATGGGGGTGTGTAGAGGGACATCTGGGTCTTTTTTGAACTACAAACTTGTTTGTGTGAAACTCAATGTTTTTGATCTCAACGAGTTTCTGTCCTGGTTAATGGACGAAGCCTGAGTGACGTCATCCATCTGTTCCTGCAGGGGGCGCCGGGGGCTCATCAGCAGCAGCCACCATGTTGGAAATCCTGTCTCAGCCTAACTTTCAGTTATCCTAACGACAGACTGAGAGCTGGAGCTGAGGCGGGTTTTAAGCTTCCTGATGAACCGTTACATCGCACCCACCTGTCAATCAGGTCAGCTACACGTCTAACTATTGATAACATGTATCCTAATCAAAACACCCCCTGTACAGTGTGTGCCAGTGATGACAATAACTAATCAGACCTATTTGTTTTTTTGTACCAGGCTGTAAACATGTTAATTTATGCTGTAAAAACTGCTTTTTTGAATTTTGTGTGTATGTGACTCCTGGTGTTCCTGGAGCCAGCCTCAAGCGGACATTTGACAAACTGCAGGATTTTGCACTTCTGCATTGGCTTCATTTAACAACCCCAAAGATTGCTGCTTGATATGTGATTAAGATTCAGATTGTTTCAATTTAATTTCACCTTTCGTAATAAGGTTATTACAAAGCCATGGTGATGGCTTTGAAGCTGATTCATATTTACAGTCTATGTTACATACATATAAAGTGAGTTTTTATAACAGTTTTTCTGTGCAGTAAACGTCTGAACTTTTCATTCAGTCTTTTGAATTGAATGAAAAGTTGTTCAGATGGCAGACGACTGAAGCAGAAGGGGATTTTTACACACCGGTCACCCCACTGAAGAGGTGTTTTCCTCCTTTTCTCAATAAAACCAATAAAGTTGTGTCAAACAAGCACATACATGGTGTAACTGTGTGTAATTTTCTTTTTTTTTGCTCATTTTTGTGACATGTCCCAACCTGAGCCCTGTGCTTTTTAGTAATGACAGAGTGTGTGTGTGTGTGTGTGTGTGTGTGTGTGTGTGTGTGTGTGTGTGTGTGTGTGTGTGTGTGTGTGTGTGTGTGTGTGTGTGTGTGTGTTTTGATGCAAAGCCTGATTGAGTTTACAGTGGAGTGACATTATCTGGATCTACGCATGACAGTTCTGCATACCCAGTGTGAAAATCCTGTTAGAAACGACAGTGAACGGAGGGCTTGTGTTGTGTTTATTCAGTAAAAGTGGAGAGAATTACACACATCTTATGCAACATTACCATCCACAGACTTTATATAACAATGTTCTGTGTGATGCTAACACAGGAATGTGCTGCAGCTTTTGAATGTTGAAAAGACTCTTCGTCTTAACTGGATTTGATGTCTTGAGTCTGACATTTGCAGAGTAATAATATCAATTATATAATGGATTCTTATATGGCTGCTGGAAAGTGAACTTCAGGATCTGATTTGTATTGCTGTTGGATTAAAAAAGGATGAAACAATCAAAGACAAAGACTCAAAAGATATAGACCAAATTATATCATGCACCAAAGTGGATTACTTCCCTTATGAAAGATTAGTGTAAAGACAAGTTAGCTGGTAATCCATGCAAAGACAGATTCAGACATTACTGAAGGCTGGTTGAGTATTTGTCTAAAAATACACTCAAATGATTTGTTTGGGTAATGTGATCAAGCTGCATTAGCAAGAAGAATATATCATTTTGGTTTGATTTTGTCATGAAACGACTTACACAGAACGTATGCAGCAGTGCATCATCAACAAGGGGAAACACAAAGACACGGGTACAATCCACTGACAAATAAGGTTACCATGTCAGAATAGCAGCATTGAGAGTTTTTACCATCTCAGTGACTTCCCCTGCTGGTTTCTGAAGATGTGTTTTGAAACCTATTCATGGCAGTCACCATATTAGAAATGCTATCTCTACCTAACTTTCATTCTATCTAGCAACATGCAAAGTGGCCGAGCTGAGGCAGGTCTTCAGCCTCCTGCAAAATTACAACGTGCTCGCCTGTCAGTAAACACACACCGCTAATTATGCAAATATAGCATATCTATTATTATCAGAAAGCATGAGTTCTAGACTCCAAGAACAGCTGTTCTTTTACACTTCCACATTGGCTTCATTTTTCAACACCAGAGGTTGCTCTTTGGCTTACATGTGCAGATTTAGTTTTTTGACATAATATTAGAGTCGTAGAATTACTCAAGTTCATGCAAGTTCAAAATGTTCAAAATGTTCAAAATGTTCAAAATCACATTCCGTGATCGCTGTTCTTTTTCATTTCATGTGCTTTTTTCAGATGTGTTTTTTTTTTCCACCTGCACATCCATAAGGTAATATTGCAAATGAATGCTGTGGTGGAATTTCTGTATAAGTTAAATGTACAGACTTCATTTTGTTTATTCACTGTTCCTAACAGAGTCAGAGCTGATACAGTGAGCTCCAACAAGGACAGCTGAACGTGTCAAGGGTCCTCCCCCATATCTGCAGTGTTGTTCAGCTTAGTGTCTGAATTGTCTTTGGACATAACATCCTAGTTTAGTTGGGGTAATATGACCCTGACATTAGTAACGTCTTTTGGATATACAGTATGTAGAGCCTTTGGGAGAGTCTCACAGAATTGACTTAGAACGACAAAGTATCACACTCTGTTCTGTTAGTTAATTCTCCTCCGGGGGCTTTAACTTAAGCCATCTGAGTCTCCCTGAATCGTTTCTTGTGTGAAGTCAAGTTCTTGCTAATTTCTCAACAAATGCACCCACACATTAATCCAAAAGGACTATATACCTGATCCAATAATACCCTTGCTGATCTACAGGTACACACACCTGTTGATAGTCTGCTGCCTGACTGTTTATGTCTTTCTAAAAAATGTCCTGCTGCTAAACACTGAAGTAAACAAGGTTTGAGGGTTTTTAAAAGTGCAGCACTATAAATTTGTTTTTTTCCCCTTTACGACTTCTTTGCCCTAAAATTTTTTAAATCCAAACAACACCAGTGAGTAAGGTTCAGACTTCATGATGACCTGTTTGTGTCCCAACAGGCACTAAACTAAATACATACAGCAACACATCTAACACACCTTTATGTTGTCTGGAAAACCTGGGGAGTTCCTTGTGACTAAGAACTCAGACTCAGTCACAATCATCAAATCAGTAACGGAATCCTTGGCAAGCTGTGTCTATGACGCATCCTTTGAGCCCTGTCCAACACAAACATGTGGGTTTACACTGGCATCTCTGTGGGCTGTGGTTTTTTTTATGGTCAGCAGTTATGAAACATGTTTGAAACACTTGTTCATAATGACTTTGATTTCCTTAGCTACTGCAGTGAGTGGGTGTTACGCCCCACCACAAGGCCTCCCCATGGGGATAACAACAACAACCCACACCTTTGGAGACGGGTTTCAATATGACAGAAAAATAACTAGGACTACATCAACAAGACAACACATAATCTCTGACTGAGAGCCACAGCAGTCTGAACTCCAAGAGTCTCTCTCCTCCTGGACTCAGCATTGGACTTTTAAACACTGAGGCCAGCAGCAGCTCGTCAGGTGATCAGTAGCTTCACCTGGGCAGAGGTGGAGACAACAGAAGGGGAGAAAGGGACAAACAGCATGGGGGAAACATACAGCTGTAACAGTGGGCTGCACTTTTATGGTGGAAGACAAAATGATTATTCTCTATTCCTGAATCACAAATGCTAAACCTCCCATAAAATCTCCTTTTACGAGTACCATTCTAATTATTACTTGAGAAAACGGCTTGAAATTTGAGAAGTTAGTATATTTAGTTGTCCCCCTGTAATTTCCATGTCATTGTATAATATAGATTGTATGGTTCTGATCTTTGAAGGCAATCCTTTGAACAATGTTTTTAATGGACTCCGACGCTCCATCAGTGAGCGACTAGTGATGCCTTAGTGCTCCACTGAACGACTCAGGAGGTCCTTTGTTTGTTCCAGCAGCAGTAAGATATTTTACTGAACATGTGTAGTTGTGGCTCTGACTCATGGCTGTAAAGTCTCAACTGGTTTAATGGTGTTTGTTATTTTCTGTGTGTTTGTACCGTCAATTATGTTTGTTGTATGTATTAATTGGCCTGGTGGGAAATTGAGTTTTCCCGCTAAAGTTTTCTAATAAAATCTAATTATCTAAAGGAAATATAAGTGGTGGAGGTTAAATTTGAGCTTCAGCCTGTGAATGTTTTTTTTATGGAGCCAGAAGTGATCATATCTGGAGAGGCCATCATGTCACTCAAAGCCCTGTAAGAAATACCTTGCTTCATCATCTGGTTTTCTGTTTATGAGAGCACATTTTTATAAACATGTGCAGTGGACATTTAACTGGCAATGGAGGAAAATGTTTAATGAGGTGAAAAATCACGTTAGAAGTCAGATTTTTTAAAGCAGACTTAAAAGTACATCCACACTGACCTTTGCTAAAAGTGGAGTCGCCCCCTGCTGGCTCTTCAGAAGAATGCAGTTTTAAGCCACCTCATACCAACAGGCTATGTCCACTTCTCTTTAACTGTACAGTCTATGCACCAGACATTACTATATGTGATGGTTCAACCCACAGTATTCATTCATTACAGGCCTCATGTCTAAGATTCAGAAACCAAATACTGAAAAGAGTTTTAAATAAATGCATTCTAGTAGAAAGTACTACTTTTACTTGTGATCTTTTACCACCGACCAAAGATGGGGAACCTTTATTCACCAAGGGGGCTCACTCATAGTTTTCTCACTACCAGAGGGCCAAATTGTAGGAATTGCTCAAGACAACTATAACTGCTTGTGATTAAATCAAAGTGACAACTAGCTTTCATCAGATTGCCGCTTGTCCGCACGAGTTAAAAATGTTATGACATGGTGGAAAGAGTTGCAAAGCTACTTTCCACCAACAAGTTTCCAAGTCTTCCTTGACTCTCTTCTCTAAGGATTAGGAGAAAAAAAAAACCTGAATCCACAATGCAGGTCACACATTCTGGACTACGCCCGCACCTGCAGGGTGCAGTGTTTGTATCACAGCCAGGAAATGAGCACTGCACCATCAGGACCTTGTTACTACGTCCTTATCGTTACAAGATGATCAAAACTGTTGATAAGACATTCATGAGTAGTACAATGGTTACTTATACTCAGGCTTACATTTAACACGTCTCACTTTGAGCATGTCTGAAAAAAGATTAAGTTCAACATAATTCATGGTTTCAGAGGAAGGATTAAGACACATTTTTTTTCTTTTATTTGACAATACAGGACATGGTTTAAAACTGGCACATGACCAAATATGAACAAAAAGTTGGCAGAGTTTGCTCTTCTGGCCTCGACACATTAGTATATTCACTTACGGCTACAGTTAACATCATCAGAACCACCTGTAAACTAAGATGTTCACGTGAAATGAATGGAAGGCCAATAAATTAAGGGACAGACTGTGCATGAAAAGCTGTTACTGATTGTCCTTCCCGATGCTTTAACTGTGTATAATCAGGGGGTCACTGCACAACACAAGGGGTGATTTGTATGGTTTGTATATGATGAACATCAAGGCAACTTGGATTACACTGCAGAGATCACAATAAGGCACCGTCTCACCTCTACCGATGAGCAGTTACTTCAAGAAAAATAACAAAATCCGTGACTGCACACAGACGTTTGGACAATGTTAATACTTCTCCTTTCTGCATTTGACTGTTTGTAACACTTAGACCATCGTTATATGAGAGTGAGTAGGTGTAATGACATTGAGTTTATAATGTGATTGCTCAGGAGATCATTAAGGACACAGCAGTTTCAGAGACCACAAATAATAAAAAAAAAACATGTTGTGCATCTCCCAATTTACCACAATGACTTCAAGCTCAAGTTTCACAGTAACAACAGAGAAGTTATGAATGAAAAGCCCTTCACTTCACACCTCAGATCCCATACATGAACGCTGAGTTCTACAGTAGGTAGGAGTTCTTCACTGCACACTGGCATGCTTGGCAATGTCTGAGATAAGCTGGAATACTATGCCCCCTAGTGGTTGCTTCACAAACTGTTCCACTATGACATTGATTGACAACACGGTTTATGTGCCTCTGGACAAATGTGCAGTGTTTTAAAAAAAAAAAAACGTATTAATAAGTGTGTAACAAATTAAATGTAGTGGTGTCATGGGACGTTTTTAAGAACTTGTAAATAAAAGGGTGTACATTTTTATTTTCCAATAAGACAGTAAAGCCACACTATTAATGTTCCTTCTGAGGTAAAAGAAGTATGATTGAGATTTCAACACCTTTCATCAAGCTACTCCTGTTAACCAATCACCAGAGGCATATTTGCAGGCTCTTAATTGAAACGCATAAACAAAAACGTCATACCTTATTCTGCAGGAGAATAATCTACAACAATGAAAAACTCTGTGTAATCCTTTACACATAAACAAGCTTTTAGGCTACTTTTTTTTTTTACCAGTATGTTGGTTGGAGCATTTGTTGTTTTGGCATTAAAGGAACTTGAAAAATAAAGCAAGTTATTTGTTATGGACACTGAAGTGGGCGATATTGATACTTTTGCCTTCTTTGTTCCTCAATCTCTGAAAGGGGATACAAGCAATAAATCTCCATGTTTTAAAAATGTTCAAGGCACAACCAACAAATGTCACCTCTGGTCTTGAAAATTTATGCCAATGAGGACGTGCAATAAAACTGCAGTTCTCTGAGTGTCCACTAGAGGCTGGCCTCAAAAGCTCAGGAAGCCCCGTTAACACCAATTTTTAAATGCTTTTTTTTTTTTTTAAGCCAAATTAAAAATGTTCACAGATTATTTCATGAAATGAATTAGGCATTAATCTCTTCTCTCTTTATTGGGGATGATTTTTCTGTATTACTCGTCTGTTTTTGGTTTGGCATTGATTTATGGTTGAATGCAGGACCTCTGTTTAACATTAATCTGCAAACATTTTAGAAAGACTGATTAATTTAAAGTGATTTGCACACTGTAAACACCTGTAGTTTGGATCTAGAGACTATAGACTATATTTTGTTGTTGTTATTAAGACAATATCAAATATTACTGTCCTAGCTCCTTATGTGTCATTCTATGCAAAGCAAACTGTATGCATTTAATGTAATTAGTAGGGTAATTCAAAGAAACTAAGAGTTAATGACCTGTAGATTATGGTCCTGCAGAATCAGGATTTAAGAGCTTTATTATAATGACTAATGAATAATTTACTCAGTAAATTGTTATTACAAATTAGTGTACCAATGAGATTTAAAGTAACAAAGCAGGGAACTAACGGCGTGCAACTGGCTTTGTCTGTGCAATGATCCAGGCATATTCTAGTCTTTGTTCAAAGAATACCAGACCGAGGGAATGAATATACGTGAATATGAACAATTATAAATAAGAAATTTATTGGAATCATGTAGTGTCTTTAAGCTTGCTGTGTAAACTGGGTTTAAACCATTAACAGTTTAACTCAAACTACTATCATAACGGGTTGTACACAAGGATCTTCTCACCAAAAATGGCTTGAGATGGGCAAGTTGAGCTGATGCATTTGTGCCTATTTATGTCTGAACCACCGGATGTTTGTCGAAACCCAACATCTTTTCAAACATGACACACCCTGAAGGAGGTGCATTGTGATTCTGATACAACCAAACACTCGTCCCCCTGTGGGTTTGAGTACTAAAGTGTGTGCAGTATCATTCAAAGACTGTGTGTCCGGTGTGATTGTGTTTCTCTGTCCACAGAAACTTGAGATGTAGAAAGTGGTTCAACTTGCTCTGTGTTTCTGGGACAATTTCAATCCTAAATACAATTACAATTCAAAGTAATGATGCCGTGTAGCAAAATCCTAAGCATTGCATCCCCGTCTTGATTATAAAAAGTTCAAAGATTAACAAGTCCCACACAAACATGACTAATTCAATTCCCAGAGCAAGTTTGGCAAAGAACAAAAATTAATTCCAGTCTTGGCGCGTTTTCAAGTAAAAAATGAAGCCTCTGGGAAAGCAAATGAAGATGTATGAGCTGCACAGTATCACTTTCACTTTCTAGCTGGAGGCTACACTCCCACATGTAGTGAGCACATCAAAAAACTACACGATCCTCCCTCAAAAGGGATTAGACAACACTGTGTTGTACAGTAAGTAGAGCTCCCTCAGCTACATGTAAAACTACACATAAGCAAACGTCTTGGTTTGGATAGAGAGATTTAAAGATCTATTTAAAAATCTTTTGGCTTCAAATATCTGCAGAATCAAAAGTACAACAGTAATTATGTTAATGTGAATTCTGATGACATTGTTTTCCCTTTCCCCAAATCACAATCAAGATCACATCCATAACCCCTCAGCATTTCCCACTGCAGTGGACAACACCTCATACTTGCATTAAAAATCAATGAGCATTAAAATGATTACATGTCAAAAAAGCTACTCTAATAAATTATGATTAAAGACAAGGATCTTCCATTTCTTAAAACTGGACCCAGTGCTATACTGTACTTAGTAAATCCCCATAGTGCAGAACTGAAGGGTCCCCGGGTAGGTGCCCTGGGGTCCAACTGTCCCCTCGCTGTGTGCTGAGTTCCCAGCAGGGGGCATCGGCGGTCACTGTGCTGATGGTGTCTGTTGGTGGCAGCAGTCACCATCATGAAGTTGGTCCTCATCCGTTCATTTCAGCTCGTATTCTGTGGTTCAATGTGCAACGTTGGCCAAACTCCACAGAGAAACTGAACAAAATAAGAATAGCAGGAAAGATTGAATCAAATAATAAACTTTGTGATCAAACAAAAGCTACAATATCGAAGATTCTTTAAAGATATACAAACCTTCACTTTTGGTCTGTACTTGAGGTAGGTTGTCCTGATCTGCATGCTACAAAAAGAAGAACACTAGATGTTAATCAACTTGGTTAACAACTTTATCTCAATTTTCTGGATCAAAATACTTCCAATCCATGCTGCTCCTATGAGATGATATCTGTTCACTGTGCTTGTTTACATCTGGGTAGCAGAGCTTTATGGCAGTAGCCATTAATTGAAACTGCAGCCCCAGCTTGGGGCAGGCGGCTGGATTACAGTTTAGACATAGCATTTGACTAGCATACAATTCCGAAATTGATCAAAAATATTAATCGTTAGGTTTAACCAACTAGTAATTTTAGTTGACTAATCGTGCACCTCCCTAATCATTATTTGCAAATACATGTTTGTATTGTTGCCAAAACCTTACTAGTGGCCCACCAAGATCTAATAATGATTTCAGTGAAGAGGCACAAATGAAACCCAATGTAGCTGAATGTCATTTCTAAAGCTTACCTAAGAAGTATGTGCAGGTAGGATCCGACACCTGTGAAGATATGCCACCAGGCGTGTAACTGTGTAACCGCTCCAACGACAGGGGGAAGGTTATTTCTGGCATATCTGAAAGGACAAGAAGAGTTGATGGAACTTATAATAATAAAAAAAAATGATAATAAATTTTATATTTCTTAGAAACAGATCATAAATAAAAATATTCCAGGAAAGGTTCTGAGAAATAATTTATTAATATATTATATATTCTGTAGCATCGGTACATGGACGTGACCTAATCTGTTGCCCCTCTCAAGTGGGTTCCTTTGGCTTTGCCAAAGATTTTGATTTATTATTTTTATTATTTTTTAAGTTTTGTGGCAAGAAATTGTAGGAATGGGAAGCCCTCCACAGACCAGGGAAACGTGAAAGAAACATTTCATAAGTCATGAGCAGAACATTCACTATACTGATAAGAGCCTCAAACTATTGGGGTGAATGTATACTGACATTAAAAAGGTCTAGACCCCGAATATAAGACCACCCCACATTTTTCAGCTGAGTCTTAATAAGAAACCCCCCCCTTCTATTTGGGTCGATATATAACTCACCTTAATGTGCCACAGTAGAAGTTGTCCATGTTCCACAGGACGAACCCCAACAAGAAGATTCCTAACGAGGCGTAACACAGCGGTCTAAGCCATGGATACACCCTGACATTCAAACAGAAACAACAACACAAGTTATTTCATTGAAAATTAAGGTACATTCTTCTTTTTTTAATGTTTGACTTTATCGATCCACTTTGACTTGTTCCTTACCATGTAACAATGTAGATAGCTCGTATCACGAGGCAAGCTACTAGGATACCATACATGACCTAAAAGAAGGAGACACAATGACTTATCTGGCTTTAAAACACCACAAGAGCATGTGGAGCAAATCAAATTCTAACAACTGATTTGTTTCTAGGTAAAACATGAGACTTTTTGTGACTTTAAAAATAATTAATTATTGAAGCTTTTTATTGCACAGACGAATCTGGTTTGATATTTTTGGGGCTTCTCATGCTTTTACTGAGAGGACAGGACAGTGGAAAGTGTCAGACATGAGTCAGGACTCAAACCGGGGCCTCTGCTGTTAGGGCTATAGCCTCTGAACATTGGGAGCAACATTTTACCATTAAGCTAAACACTGAGAGCCCCAACTGACAAACAACTGAGTCAGTTACTGCCCTAGTTAGTTTTAAGGAATTTGAAACAGAACTGTCCTTCTCACTTCTTGAATGGGGAGGACAATCAACCTATGAACCTCCATAGAGCAGCGTAATTACTAAACACAGCCAGCTCCAAATAGTAAACAAAGGTGCTTTGTCACATTGTCCTTACTGTTGTGAAGCAACACATTCTGAATGTGATACCCTTGTGTGTGTAAGTGGCTCTGGTCATCGTTGGAGGTTTGTGTTGTTACTGTAAATGGCTGTGGTAATAAGATCCTTCTTGGAAACAGCGGTTTGATCCCATTCACAGCGTTCACAGCACAGGATGTGTGTTTTCTCTAAATGCTCCACACTTAGTTGAACATGAATGAACAGAAAATGGCCATTCAACTTTGTATTTTGCATATATCTACATTTACATCAGATACTACTTTATGTTTAATACAGAGCATGCTTGAACAAGACTGCTGCATGCTGCGTTGGTGAAGCCAGTGTTTACACAAGGTTGAAATGACTTGAAGCACACTGAGCCCTTATAGCAAACAATAAACACTGTGGGCCAGGTGAGTGACACACAGAGCACTCCTTACCTGGTGAAAGATTGGCTCCTTCCACTGCAGGTATAACTGCAAAATAAATACAGGAACTTCTCAAGAGGATATAAAGTTGGATTTGTTTGTTCATAATGTGGTTTAAAGTGTGTGACTGCTATACTATGAACAGATACTCACCACACTGACAGAGATACTGAAAATTGACAACAATGCAATAGGAAATAGGCCAATTTTGTTCTCTTGTTTGAAGCACTCAAATCTGAAAAATGAAAGAAGTTTATATCAATACAAGGTTACATCTGAACACAGGTTTTCTGACTTCTCTAACTTCTCCTGAAGGTTCATGAAAATGTAGTTTAGTTGGAATCATACACTGTTAAAAGAAGTGGAAGTGGCTGCTTTGTTTCGAATGTGAAGCAAAAGCAAAAGACATAAAACCTTGATTATCTCTAATGGCCAGCAGGGGGGGAATCCACTTAAATAAATCTTTTAGAAACAGGTAGAGTAATACAATTGATTTACTATCCCAGCAAACATTTCTTATTGGGTTAATGGTCTCTATCCCTGGTTTTGAGTCGTCTTCAACACAGCATATTGTTAATTTTTTTGAGGATCCCATTTACAGTCAAATTGATGACAATTTACAAGTCACTAAAATGGCAAACTGGCACTCAAGATAGAGAAGTCACAATGGAGGTAAGACCTGTCCTCCAAATATGGTCAATTATGGATTAAAAAAAACTTCTAGGTCAATGGCCAAAATGCCAGACTACAGCTTCAAAACCAAAGTCCAGAAACCTGCTGTCAATGTGGCTACGTCAACTTCTTATACTGCATACAGTCTATGGTATCTTCACCACCACAATCAGAGCAGCCACCTATGTGCTGCTTTCAATCTATGTAGAAAAACCATGCCATATATGTAAGATATCATCAGGGTTTGGTGGGCCCTGCCTGTAAATGGGCAGGGCCCACCCAGTAAGCTTCCCATGTTGCAAGGCTCAGACAAAAAGGACTTAACTCAGAGAATTGTCCACTCAAAATGGGCCTGTGAGATAATGAAGCAGCCCTTCATCATTTTCTAAAGAGGGTAGGATGATGAAGCTCAACAGATAATTGCAGTCGGACTTGGACAAGCTCTAAGATGAGAATGCAAAGCTTCCTGCCTGCATCAATATGTACAAGAGGCAGCAGTCCAGATTGTTTTAGCAATGGCTACCAACAACAACAACAACAACCCACAATTCAGACAAGTACAATTCTGATCAGCTATTTCAGACTGCTCCCAATCTGTGGAGAGACAACTGTCAATGTTATAGAGTTACTCCATAAGGCCAATCACAGATGCCTCGATTGTCCCCACCATTTCCCTCAAATTTGAGGGAGACTTGGCAACCTACAATGTTCTTGAGGAACTGAAGGATGCAATGGCCTGTGCTGAGGAGAGGATCCACCGGTCCAAACTTTCACCATGATTGGAACAATTCCAAACGATTAGACTTTTCTATCCTAGTTGATTGAGCCTGGACTCCCTGTAGAGTACTAACTACAGACTGGGGTAACAACATGCCAAATATCCAAATAACTTGGTCCTCTTAGGGGTCAGGCCCAAAGAGTCCTTTGTTCTTGGGACATGGAGAATGCATTCTGTGTGTGACAGACAGAATTGAAATTCTTCTGTGAGCAGAGTCTGAAGTTTGGGAGACAACACTGGCTGCTTGTCCTGATGAGCCAGGTTACTAGCTCTTAAATCTCCAGGATACTGGCCCTAAATTGGAACTGGGAAAGCTAGGGAACAGGCAGTTCTTTTAAGAGTTAGGGAAAGTGTTGCTGTTCTGCTGTCCAACCTCATGGCCAGGAACTCTTTGGACTGTAAGGTTAGAGACTGCTCCTTGTGTAAAGGTTTGTGTTTTAAAGTTCTGTGGGTCTTATTGCTACAATACCCCTCTGAAGAAGAACCTAAAAGCCAGTCTCTTCTGTAATTGAGGACGAGAAAATCTTCCCAACATCATTAACACTTGACTGTGTTCATGAACTTTCTGTACTTGCTGAAGGCTAACATATACTGAATGAATCATATACATATACAGAATCATGGTTTCCCATCCTGCTTTGGGATGAAGAAAGCAGCTTGTTGATCTTTCTGCCTCATGTTCTGGATTTACATTAATGCAAAGAAAGTCAAGACTTTCAGCTTTCCAGAGAGGGGCCAGATAACTTACTTTCTACCTGGTACGTTGACAATGCTGATGTAAACCAGCGCTGCCATAATCATGTTCATCACATTGCCACAATCACTTTAACTACTTTCTCATAGAGTATTTCAACAGAAGTAAATACAAAAGGTTCAACCACTTACAGACAGTAGAGGAAGACACATGTGCTGTAAATCATTGGCAACTCGTCCATTAACTGCAAATAAAAACAAATAAAAAACATGATATAATACATCATAGATTTTTAACAAGAAAGTATTTTGCACACAATTTTGCTGATGTATTTATGGTGCAGAGAAACACTTCAGCCCACCTGCATCTTAAACTGCAGCGTCATGTGGAAGCACCAGGAACCGACACCAACAACTGGGTGACACAAATACAATCCAATGAAAATATTGAAACTGAAAGTCAAGGCGATCACAAGCATACTGATTATTATCAACATGAGATTCTTAACTACTGTAAAACATGTAAACAAGAGTGGTGTAGTACGCTCCAATACGTCAGTGATGGACAGCAAACTAAGATATATTTCAAACAGACTAACCTGCCAGTCCAACAAAAGAGCAGATGTAGCGAAACTCAAGGCCGTCACGAAACGCCTGGATGGCTCCATAAATGGGAGGAAGAATCATAATCAGGTTGCTGATGGTGTTCCCTGTTTAGAAAAGCAAAAGAGAAGCCAGATGAAATTACCTGGGTTTTATGAACGCCTCTGAATGCCTCTGTGATTGGATGACATGAGAAAAGTGGCACTTCAGAGACACAGATTTGTGATCATTATAACCATTATAAACCACTGAGCTGTATCTTATTATGGTAACATGATCACTGCACTGGGCGCTCATACACACTTCTGCTACGACCATTGCTCCCACTGTATATTGATTGAATTGAGAGCATTTACCGGTAAATACTTGAATCATTGTGCACATTTGCCTAATCTGTCATGATATAAAAATGCTGATATAATAGTATTTGGGATTACAGATACAGGTAATGGATTCACGAGTGGGTATTAATGATGGACACCATGTTTCTGTTGTTATGGAGTTGCTACATTAATGATCTATTTAACAATTAATCTTTTAATTTCTTACCAAAAATGCAACAACCGTGATGCCACTTTGGGCTCTAGGATATTGTGAACGGCATTTTGACACTGTGTTGCAGTGTTATAAAGACGCAATGAGCAGAAAGGTTTAAAAATGTTCAAATATTTTGTCAAATTGTTCCAATAAAGACAAAAATAACCAGAATGCCCCTGAAACAGCATTGAATAAAGAACCCAGTAACACCTGTATATTCAACCTTCTGCTACTGTACTTTATAAGCATGTTTTAAATGGTAAATGGACTTGAGCTTGTAAAGTTATTTTCTAGTCTTCTGAGGACTCAAAGCTCTTTTTACACCGCAGGTCACACCTACACATTCACACACTGATGGGAGAGGCTGCTGTGTAAAGAGATTATCAGAAGTTACTTATCACATTCATACAGCGCTGACGAAGCAGCAGGAGCAACTTGGGGTTAAGTGTCTTGAACTAGGACACATTGGACATGTAGCTGCAGGAGCTGGGGATCGAACCCCTCACCTTCCGGTTGAGAGACGACCCACTCTACCAACTGAGCCACAGCTGCCATGAATAAAAGCTTCCTTGCTGCTCTGCTATGGGTTGTAACTTTCGACTGTCGTTCAAAAACTAAAACAACGTCTGGTTTATTTCAGTGCCTGTACTTATATGAACATGTTTTACAGAAGAGTTTATCTGAGCCAGTACAACACTGACAGAAATCACATCACTTTTGTACAAAGGGCTGGTAGGATGCAGTTGTTACTTAAGACTATTTAAAAAGCAGATTCACATAAAGACATAGACCAATGAATAACCAAGTAAAGAAATGGGTTTGTTTGAAAGCAAAACAGCAACAAAAGCCGGATGTTATTAGGGGGAATTCAACCAGTAAGTTTGCCTAAAGCCAAATGTTTCTCAGATCCTTATCAGTGAAAGTGGTCTGCAGTTAAACTGATGTCAGTTCTTGTGTACAGAACTCCCTCCCTGAGGCCATTCCTGCATATTTACTGTACTATTAACACACATCATCAGATCCGCAGTGAACCTGATAAAAAAGAGCCCTACGCTAATCATGAATGTGCTTTTTCTGGGTGTGGTTTTGTACAAACTCTGTCGTGGAAAACAACCAAGCTTACCAGGATATTAATTAGTTTTGAAAAGGCGTGCTGCTGACATGTTGGCCTATTTTCACAACATGACTCCCTCCTTTTATACGCTGGTGTCTAATAAGGTCAAGGTGTTCGCGTGGGACACTCGGGTTCATAATGTCAAAATGTTTGGACTTTGCTTACTGATAATGAATGCACTCAAGCCAAAAGATAACAGCAATTAATAAGTGTTTTGTTTTCCGAATTTTCATGAAATCTGCAAACTCAATGTGACGAGATGCACCCACGGCCTCCCTCTGTGTCTGCCTTCTACCGTCACTGTGTGCTGAGCCTTTAAAAACAGAGTTAATGCACAAAGAGGATGCATCAAATGAAGGTTTAAAACACACGTCTGCCCCTCTTTTTTTTAACATGAACAATACTGCATTCCAACCATTGTAACCTGCAGCACCATTCAAATGCCCAACGATTCTAGTGCGGCTGAAAACAATCACCAAGCGAAGCCAGCATGTGTCATTTATGCAAACAAAAGTTTTAACTGTCAGTATCCTGGATGTGCTGGAGTCTAGCCAGTACTAATGTTAAAAACGTTTCACTGAAATAAATGATTACATTATGCAGAGTACAGCAGGCCTACAACATTGAAGTAACTAATGGTTTAATATGTGACTTTTTGGACTGAATAATAAAGAGTATATCGCAATAGAGGCTTCTTAGAATTGACAAAAGAAAGAAGAATAAAAAGTAGTAATCTAACTAATCTTTGACCCACTTCCTGTGAGTTTACCTTGAACTTTCTGTTGCATCATCACAGTTCCCTGAGCAACACACACAATGTGGTGACAACAACAAATGGTCTCGGATTAAGTAGTTTAAGTTGTACTTTACAGAGTTCTTCCATTTAACAATTGATCTGCAATGCAGGCGGAAGACGGTGAGATGAAACTTATCAGTGTCATGCAGGGATAAGCTGGATGTTACGGGTGACAACAAGCAGAAATGTAACATAACAGCATGCTGTAGTCTGAAGCTGCAAACTTAGACAAACTAACCCCATTACAGAGTTCTGTGATCGGACCAAAACTGAAGATAAAGACCCAAAACTATTTTGCTTCCTTAAGTGTGTCTTATGACTGCACAGCAGGTGCCGCAGCTGCAACCAGTGCAATAAGCCTACTGTTATTGAAATGATTCAGCTTTTTATATCTCAGTCAGTTGTTCTCAGATTTTTAGCACTTTCTAAATAAAAAGTGTTCATCTAACAGCTTGTATTATTGTTATTATTAATTATATTATTAAAAATATATTTAATTTGTGTACATGTTTCTTGTGTAAATACACATGTTAAGTATATGCTTAGTGTGTGTGTGTGTGTGTGTGTGTGTGTGTGTGTGTGTATGTGTGTGTGTGTATGTGTGTGTGTCACATACTTTCATATATGGCCAGCTACAACATTAACAGGCGAAATCCCTGTGGGAAAAAACTGACAACATTGAGAAACTTGGCCATTGTTATTTGGGGTCAAGAGGTCAGCTGGGGACTCAGGTGCCTGCTAGGACAGGTGCTCAGATAACCTGCTCACATCAGGTGTGAATATCATGCTGGTTATCCTGTGGGGGTTGGGGTTTTTTTGTTTTCAGTTTTGGACTTTTTAATCCTCTGGTAGTGGAGGTCACTACAACTTTCAAGCCTTACTTGTGTGTAATAAAATGTTCATGTAAAACACATTATCAATAATTCTTACTTTATTTACTGTTTAGGCAGAATGTCTTTAAAGAACAGCACATTTCAGTAAAAGCTTCATGCCAGTGGACATAAGGTCAGCTTTCTGAACAGTTTGACACAAACGACGTCAGACTTTAAGATAAAGGTTCCTGAGGAACCAGTTTTTATTATCGTTAGACAAAGCAATGAGGCGCCCTGATAGTGTCGAGGTCGAGGAAACATTTTATCAAGTTTCAAGTCGAGGCTGTGACCGTCAGTGCTTCAAATGAAGGGAAACGTTCGTGTTTTGAACCTTTTTAAATGTGTCCAGTCCATGACATTGTTTGCAACCCTCTTCATATTGCTGACGATAATGTACAGTAAAGCTAACCTCTGTGCAAAACAGCTCGACTTAAACATCTCAGCGACGAGCAGGTGTTCCTTTTCCTCATTACAGCTCTTGTTTTTGGTTAAGCTAACATTACATCTGTCCTCCGTTATCATAACAAGTACACTATTGTCGCTACAGCTGCAGCTCCGGCTTCATGTTTACGTTATTCAGGGGGCGACTGTACGTTACACTGACCGGCAGTCCTCCACTAAACCCTACCCCCCCCCCCCCCCCCCCCCCACACACACACTCACATTTTGTGGGGCACACACTGTGCATGCTGTGTTGTACTTACAAAACTCGGCGATGTAAAAAGAGACGACATAATTTTCTTCGCACCAGTCTATGGTTGAGGTCGACCGCCCCCAGTATCCTTGTGCTGCGGGAGCCATGATGGAAGAGGAGGAGGAGGCTGTGGGTACTAACGGATTTGTAGTCCCATCACAGCTACGATACCGGCCAGCCCCCCTCCCCCTCTTCCTCCTCCTCTTCCTCCTCCTCCTTATTGGTGACGGCAAAACGGATAAGAGTGTCCGGGACATGCGCCTCTGTGGTAAATTACAGATAATTACATCTTACTGTTTTCTATAAGCACCGAGTATAGAAAAATAATGTATTTAAAAATTAATTTATTATCATTCTTAAACGGTGAGCTGGCTAGAACTATTATCTACTGGAACAAAATTAAGTTTTATTTTTTTTAAACTAACAGCCTACGTGTGCATATTTCTTTTTACAAATGTATCCATATGTACAAATAATGCTGAAGTTAATTATCTGACTAAGTAGGCTATTCTGATTGGATAAGAGGCCTCCCATAAACGCTGATAAAGCGTACAGCTTCATTTGGGACTTTTTACTACATGTATCACTCCGCCATGTTCTGAATACAGTTAATGTACATTTCAGAAGAGAGTCTTTGTCAGTCCATCAATACAATTGCTCTTATAACATAGATGTATGTTAAATGAAAACACAATAGAAGTGTACTAAGTATAAAGTTGCATGTAGAGACACACAAAGTGGACATATTGCACATTTTTTTTGGATAATTGTCAGCAGTAGTTTCAGTCATGTAGGCCACCAGAACGAGTGACTGGAACTAGTTGTGTCATTGGGTCTAAATGAATATCTTGTGATATCTTGTGAGCACTTATTCTGAGGTACTGCATGATACAATCATAGTCATGCTGTGCTAATAGTCAGAACAACAGCTCTCCTTCTCATGTTATCTTTCTTCCTACATGTTTGTCTATTTCCTGAATGCAATTAAGATAAACTTCACTTATAAAATAAATATATCTTTAATACGAGATGCACTTAAAAAAAAAAAGTTTTCATGGTCATCCTACAGAGGTGGATTAATGCAATGTGGAAAAAAGCATTAAATTCAATTTACGAAAGTTATGCCAGAATTCAAACTTTAATGGTAATGTTTTTTATTTAAATTCAGTAAGAGTTATTGGCAATAATGTGGCAATATACTCAAAACATATACTAATAAAGAATAACAGAAAAATATTAATTCATAGTTATACAAGAGTATCAAATAGGCCTATATAAAAACAACTCAAATATAACACATAACAAAAATAAATCAAAGAAAAAAGTCTCATTTATTTACACAATTTAAACTTTGTCACTTGATGTTTTTTTCTATAAATAAAGTTGCATCCTGAGAATCTATAGAGTGAGGCTACATTGATTAAAGTAGAAATTTGAGTTTGAAGTCATAATTATATTTTCTGCATGCAGATGTCACTGAAAACCTCACACAAACGAATGGATTCAGCTGAGTAAATGAAACCATGGTGAATGAGTTTTTAATGGTGAGCAACAGGAGTCCATGATCCTGCACTAATGCCATTAACCTTCATTAGTCATTCATTAGTCATTAGTTATGCATCCCTAACTGTTTTACAAATCAACCCTCTGTCTCATCGTAACATGATTATTGAAGATCTTTAAGAATACAGTTAAAACATTTTCTAATGTTTTATTTAAGTTACACCTCATTGATCTGTCCCCCGGTGACTTTTATACCAAAGGCTATTATCTGATCTTTAGCCAGGACTGAAAACACAAAACTTAAAAAACCTGGAATCATAAACTGCTCTCTAAAACATAAATATGATGACATCTCAGAATTTCCCAACAACCAAGTGTTCCGAAATTACAGTTAAAAGGTGATGCAATTAAATTCCTGGTTAAGAGAGAGAGAGACACAGAGAGAGACACACAGAGAGAGACACAGAGAGAGAGAGAGAGACAGAGAGAGAGAGAGAGAGACACACAGAGAGAGACACAGAGAGAGACACAGAGAGAGACACAGAGAGAGAGAGAGAGAGAGAGAGAGACACAGAGAGAGAGAGAGAGAGAGAGAGACAGAGAGAGGGAGAGGGAGAGAAAGCTCCACTTCCTCACTTCATGCCCTACCATCAGACTGTGAGAGAAGAATACTTCCCACAAATTGCACAAGTACATCCTGAATTTGAACACACAACACACACACAAAAACTCACATATCTGCTGGGAAAAAAAAAGTGAGATAATAGGTGCAAAATTTATCACAGCCTGTGAGAACCTGAACACACACACACACACACACACACACACACACACACACACACACACACAAACACACACAAATGCACGCAAGCACACACATACACACACACACGAACAAAGCTATACACAAAAACAATTTAGATACACACACACAAAAGGCGCTGAATATTTTCGCACACACACACACACACACACACACACACACACACACACTTCTTTTGTTAACTATGAAAAACCTCCCCTGAGCTGTCATGTGTCTAGATGTCCACCAGGTGTTGCCATAAACTCAGAAAATGGACCTGCTGGTAACGGTGACAACAAAACTTTTGCTCCTTTGAATCCTGTCATGACTTGGAGGCAGACACATCTGGCTGTAGATGTTCCTCGTGATGTGTTTGTGGATGAAACATTAACAAACATTAACTGTTTACGTTTGTTATTTGTGTCTTTTAATGTCAACAGTGTATTTTTTTTGTAATTGTATCAATGAGTTTCCTTTCTGGTTAAATAAAGGTAAAAAAGTGGTTCAGTGCCTTAATTAGAAAAGAAAAGAAGAAAAGAAAAAAGTAGAATTTAAGTAAACAGCATGCAAAAAAGGTAAACAAACACAATAAACTTTATTATATTAAATGTGTTCAGCTTGGTACAGTCCTGGCTGCATGGTGGTTCCTAGTTCAAATCCCCATCAGACAGGAGTCTCTCTGTGTGGAGTTTGCATGTTCTCCCTGTGCGTGTGTGGGTTCACTCCGGGTACTCCGACTTCCTCCCACAGTCCAAAAACAGCTTGTTAGGTTAACTGGTGACTCTAAATTACTCGTATGTGTGAATGTGAGTGTGGCTGGTTGTCTGTCTCTATATGTCAGACCTGTGATGACTGGTGTCCCCTCCCACGCCCAATGACAGCTGGGATCACCTCCAGCCCCCGTGACCCTGAAGGGGAAAATTGGTATAGATAGTGGAAGGATGGATGGTACATTCCTTATTTGTAGTTTTGGACCATTTTGACTGACCATTGAGTGTTTTTGCATTTTGCATGGAGTGTTGAATGCAAACAGGTGGGAGGTTCATGACGTGTCTGTTGGACTCATTGGAGCAGCTGCAAACCCCATCTGGATGTACACAAATATTTAGGTGCAGATGTAAATAATAAAGAAGTTATGTTTACTCAAAAATACATTCCATCTCTTTCACATTCCTGGTTGAACTCGAGGCCACATCTATCCCCCTCTCTGGAATTTTCTCATGTTATTCAGGATTAAAATCCCACCGGAGGCCCACGACTCCAACAGACCTGCCCAAGGCTAAACTGCTTGTGCAAACACACTTCCAAACACACAAAGGCAACCTGGTATCCTGACCGAGTCTTTGTACAGACAAAGGGAAATGCAGGCAACCAAGAATCAAGACATGACAATGTTTGTTTTTCAAACTTTTTTTTATTTCAAAAACCTGATTTTTGTTGCAGTCGAAAACCATTTACACTGACTTTTTCAAACCATGTGTGCACACATTGCAGCAGAGATAGTTTTTATCAAATCAGCCATGTTTTATTAGTTTGCCAGTGTAGACCAGTGCAATTTAGATAGTTTATTATTAGCAAGCACATCAGGACTGTGGTGTGTAGCAGAAAGCAGTGCAAAGGATGGGCGATAAAAGAAATGTTAAGAGCATGACATTTACAAAGTGATTGAAGTGATACTTGGTCCTCCAAAAAATAAGAATACTTAACATCTTTTACAAAAATTAAGACTTGACATAAAGAACGTTTTATTTTTCCACAGGTATTCTTTTCATCCATTAAACATAATGGTGCATTTACACGTCAGGCATTAATCAGGGAAATCATACTTAATGTAAGTCTTCAGTCCGTAATGTGATCAGCCAATTAAAAAAAAAGAAAAGCCACATATTGATATCAAATGTTCTTCATGATCAAATGAAGGCTGTGCACAATGCTTTGCTCACTAAGACACAGGACAAAATGCTGAAACACATCTATCTCTTCAGTCAGGTTTAGTGGAATGGTGTCGACGACGTATATTTACATCTCATGGCACTCTTCTCTCTCTGTGTATAGAAGGAGAAATGTGCACTCACACAGTCTATGGCAAGCCCCGTCTTAAATTTAATCAAACTGTGAATTATGTAAGTGTACTTTCCTTTAGTATAAGTCTGAATTCAGAACACATTTATACATAATGCCATTATTATAGTTTTGATTTTATTTTAATATATCAGTAATAACTTTGTCACTAATGAAACATGTTCATACCTTAAACCTGATTTAAACTGGTGAACTTTTACCCTTGACTTCTTCTGAAGTCGATTAAATGGAGCTATAAATTGAAGTGGATTTACACGTGATGAAATTTTGACCATTTGGAATTCAAATGAATGGAATCTTGAGTCACAATATTTAAATTAATATTCTTTAAAGTGAAAATGTCAACTTTTAAATGTTGTTATTCTATTCTATTTCTTCCAAAGTGGACATGCATCCATACATTTTATTTCCTACCCATGAGAACAAGTTGATTAAAGTTCTTTACTCGCGATCTTGACTCATCAATTTTAACAAGATAACAAAGTTTGTTTTCACGTGATAACGGGATTGTGTTCTTGCGATTAAGAAAAAAAACATTAGACTGGTCACTGTGATAGGCCACACCGAGACATGCCTTATCCTAATGACTAAAGTTAAAACTATTTCTAATGCTCTTTTGTGCTTCTTAAGAAATCTTAACATTACATTTTAACTTGAAACAATGACATTTTGACATGTTTAAATTCAAGCTCTTCTTTCCAGACGAGCTGATTAAATGTTAAAGGGCTTGCCATACACAGTCAGTAATTTAATCTAAAACTCAGGTCATCAAGATGTTACAATTCGTCTCTCATCTTTTCCCCCTTTGGCCTCACCATCCTGCCGATGAACAGGATGGAGTTTGTCTTCTGGTCCTTCACCAGGAAGATGAACGGGTGGTCGGCGTAGAACAGTTTGGGGTTTTTCAGCTTGTCTGTGCCGAAGACGCTGACGTCCATCTCGTTCCCATCAGTGTCCCACTCCATGGCCGAGGCGTGAAACACACTGGACAGGTAGAGGTTCTTCTTCCCGGAGATGTTGGACAAGTCGGCTTTGGTTTTGTCCAAAGCTTCTGTTAAGCCCAATTCTCCAAGGTGTTTCTGAAATGAAACAGACGAACAAATATTTTCACCTAAGAGAAAGAGTTGTGGCAGGAGATAAGACGGCGGTGTGAGAGTTGTCGGTCTCCTGCGTTTTTACCTGCAGGTCGTGACTGACTTCCATGCTGACTTTGGGCAGAGACACAGCGACAGCGGTCTGCTGCAGTTTGCCCATCCATGAATCCAGCTGCTTCTTGGTCAGCAACTTCTCCAGTCTCTCCAGAGGCTCCAAGTGGTATGGCATGAGGAACACAACAGTGGACTTCTTATGAGCCAGAGGCATGCTCAGGATGTTCAACTTGTTGGTTTTGTCTTCATGGAAGCCATAGAGACCTGAGAAAACATATTCATCGTGTTGAATATTGGTAATCCATGCTGACAACAGCTACCTTAAGGGAGTCTTCATTTTTCTGATTTGAAACATTTTCTCTTTGATTACAATAATATTTACATTTACAAGTGCATATACCTGAGTAATATGACATACATAAGGCTGTTTCTTAACTTGTTGACCTTTATGAAGTTATTTTAATGTATGTTCAGGAGTGTAAGTCTGTGTAACTACCCACCCCCCACTCTTCTGCTATCCTCTCTTTAACAAAGGAACCACTGGGGGATTCTGAACCAGAAGCATGTTGAGACGTGCCCCTCCCCTGAATCTAAACCCCCTGGTTCCTGACAGCTCAGGCTTCCTCGACCCCCCCCACCCTTGACCCTTTAGTATATTTTAAATAAACTACTTGTTTAATGTCGTATAATGGTGTGGTCTCATTAGTGAAATCTTTATATGAGCAATAATTGCGGTCGCAGTTCAACAGAAATTGAGAAATAGTCTGTTTGGCTTAGAAAGCTACAACAAGCCACTTATCTTAGCTTAGATTAGAGAAAAACCTCTTGTATTACTTATTCTCCACCTACCTGTGCGGTGCATCATCTGTACTGACACAGTGAGGCTGCGGGACACCATGAATCCTCTGTTATCCACCATCTTATGATGAAACTGCTCGTCCCAGTGAGCTGTAATTGGAACATGAATTAGTTTTTTGGGAACATTGAAATGAATAGTACTGCACATATATATAGATTATGCTCAGGCTCACGTTTGAAGAACATAGCATTGATGATTATTGCCCCGTCTGTCTTTTCCACGTCCTTGGTGACCTCCGGCAGCTTGCCGTCAGTAGACTTGGCGGCCCACTCGTTGATGGAGTTCAGGGCACTCTTCTTGTCCCTGAAGTTGATCTTGGAGTGGTCACAGTTGTAGTGCTTTTTGCTGCTCTTCACAAAGGCATCCACAAAGGTGACGGAGCTGGGTCCGTACAGGCGATTGCTGATCTTCCAGGTGACGTTGCGGGTTTTTGGGTCGCTCACCTCAGTCAGGAGCTCAGCGAGGCCCGAGTGCAGCTGCTCGTCTTTGACCTTAGCTGCATTGAGGAGGGTTTTAACCTGAGAGGCAGTCGACGCTTTGCCCCCGAGAGCCACCAGACCCAGAGAGGATGCCACTACTACAGGGGAAATCAGGATGTTCTCAATGCTCTTCTCCTTAGCCATGTTTTGGTAGAGATTGAAAGCCAGGTTAGCGCTGTTGTCGGCAAGGATGGTGGCGTGGTTACTCAGGACTTTGTCTGCTGATGCCGAGGTAGCAGCTTGGGCGGAAGTGGCCAGGAGGACCAAGGATACCAGGTTTGTTACCCACATGGTGCAATGCTAATCTGAGAAAACAAGAAATATGAAGACATCAAAAAAACATGCGCCATTTTACCATGGACAGAGTAAATACTCAACTCTGATTGGATGAAGGGTGTTCACTTATTCATGACAAATCACAATGTAGTTCCAATGAAATGTTCTGTTTTCTGTTCTAAATTAATCTGCAGATGTATAAGCTTGTAATGAGTAACCAAAGTACCTCCAAGGATCTGTTTATGAACTTCACAACTGTTCAACAAGCTAACATCTCATTTCTACATTCAGGATCTTCATCCTTTCTTTGAACTGTTAAACTTTGATTATAAACATTTTAGTTTAGTCCTGCCTGGAGCCGACCGAAACATCTGCATGGACAAATCAGGTTTCCTAGCATTCATAAACTGTGTAGCTAACATTGAGTGGAAAATGTCCACTCTATGTTAGCTACATTTCCACAGGAAATCAGAACGGAATTAAAATGGTGCTTGAAGATGCCAGGAGGTTTTTAGATGTTGTTGACATTGGATATAACATTGAGGGAAGGTACTGCACAAACCCAAACAACTGTGTTTGGGTTATAGAATGGGATAATTCAAGGCAAGAGTTCAATTTGGGCCGACACTGTAAATACATTCACTGCAAGCTATCACAACAGTAGTTGATGGTAAATGTTTTTTGTAAATTTTGAGTCTCAGTGTAATACGTATCAGCTTTATGTGTTCTCATTAAAAGCTCCCTACTGTACAGACACACAGTAAAGCAATAATGGAGGTGAGCAGTGATAAGTACTGTAAAGGATGATAGGATGAATATCATGTTCAGAAACCTTCCATGGCACATTTTGGTTTACAATGCAGGATGAATGAGAAACAGCAGCAGGACTCGGGTTAACCCACGGCGTTCAAATGAGAGTTCATCCTCTAAACCTCCGAGCAGGATTACATAACAGCCACGTAGGCAGCTGCAGAAAACACTGAAGCCAAAATATTGGTCAGCTATTTCTGAGTCCTTCTTGTGATTGCAGCACAAAATTCTCTCATGCAGAATGAGTCTGCTTCATGCTGATTGGCTTGTCAAGTTGGACCTGACCACGCGCTGGCACACACAGAACCGATGTCAGCTTATTGTCTCATAGTCCACGTATGTACAGTACAGGGGATGTGTGCTTGTAGACGGGGAGGTTTAGTGCATATAAACTGTTGTAGTTATAAAGTATAAGACGGTATAAAAACTTTAGAAAAAAGTTTGGGCTTTTAAAGAAGTAATGGCAAACAATACGCATGAATAAAAAAAAGAAACCACAGTCTAGAGAGAGAGAGAGAGAGAGATAACATCTTCTGAGCCTCCAACTCGACCTGTTTCTACACGCATAGACACATAGACAAGTAAGAAGTGAGCCTTGTCCGGATCCAATGTGCATGAGAGACATCACTTATCTCTTAGATCATGAAGCTTTGTTCTTAAAATATTTATATTCTATTTCATTTCACTTTTATTCTCTATTCATTCTCAAAATTATATCGAGGTTTCCCTCATTTACATCGCCGTCCAGATTAGAGAAGAACACATGAATGATCACAGAAACCATAATCATAAGAGTACTTGAAACTACTCCATGTTCCCTGTGTTGAAAGCCTGAGTAGAAGAGAATTCATTTGGATAATTTCATACATTTAATGATAACAATGTGATCTAAAGAGTTTAATACCACTTTTGACATTTTGATGTCATAGTGTGTCTCTTTAAATGATCCAGATACTAACATGTGTGTACCTTCATCTTCCTGATCTTTTAACAGATTGATCAAGTGAAAAAAATCCATCGTACTGCACAATATTGATTCCATGTGTAAGCCTTATGTTTGCATCTGTCAACCAACAAAAAGTTCATCCACCCACACATGAATGAATAAATGAAAAAAAGTGTTTTGCACTTTTAATTAACAGAAGACATAGTTTTATGGAGATAAATGGCTTTTTTGGGAATCATTTCCAAATGTATTGAAAGAAAAGAGACATGTCCCACGTCAATGATGAAATCAAAAGTTGCAGCCACCTCCCTAACTGTCTGACCTCTCATGTATTTCTCACTAAGTTTGTGCCTTTTCTTCTTCTTTTCTTACTTTTAAAACATATCCAACAACAAGACTTAACGACCTTACACAAGTCCACAAAGCAGTCTTCATCTTTTATCACAGATCTAACTTTGTGGCCTCTCCCTCTCTCACATGCCTGGGCATTTCCCACCAGCTGAACGCTGCACAGAAGTCTCTCCCCTTCCCCCCTCCTGACTCCCACTACTACATGTATAATCTTACCTTGTTAGGATCTTCAATAATTCTGCAGGTTTCACTTCAATCTGCCTGTAAATATCTCCCCCGGTGCTGATCTGTCCTATGTGTAGTTTATGTTTTCAGAAGTCACAGACAGAAATGTATGTGAGAGAGCTGCAGGGGTTTTCATGCCCGGTTGTCAGAGCATGGAAATCTGTGCACTGGAATCTTATTTCCAGGCCGGTCCCGCCCAGAGGATCCAGAGGGAGGGGGAGAAGAGTCCTCCCCCTTTAATTTCCTGAAGGCAGGAGTTACAGCCCGGCTGGAGACATCCAGTGACCCATAATAAAGTGACCCATCGTTACTTTAGTGCTTGTGTTTGCACGGAAACAGATTCTCTTTTTTCATCAATATGTTTCATAGCTTCTCCAGAACAAAGTTGCAATTGGGATTGTGTTTGAATGTCTTTTTAATATATTTTAAATATGGTCTGGATTTACAAGATTTAAGCCACACCATGTTGGTGTTTTCATGTAGAAACTAGTTTACTGTCCTGTCCTTTGAAATCTTCATATCTGAGCTGATCCAGTCGGCAAAACAAACACTCAGTCATGAGGAATGTGTGGTATTCAGACTTCTTCTTTGGGACATTTTTCTTCGCATTACGCTTTTAAAGCAAGTGATGAAAAAGCAAATGGTGGTAACTGATGAGCTTTAATGCCTCAGTGTTTTGACTGCCACTCTCCTGCCCTCCCCCAGCTTGTAATTCACTTCTGCCACGTAGATGGGAGACACTGCAGGGGGGGAGGGGGTGGAGGGGGGTGGGGCCTGTTTGAAGTTAGAGACAATTGGCTACACCTATAACCTCACCTTTTTCAGTTTGTACTTTTGGAAACATAGACATTCATGCTGAAAAGTATTCTCAGACATGAACAGCAATACGATGTCATGACATGATAATGCAGCACCTGCTGTGAGGTATAAAGACTTACAAATCTGTTTAGAGCAGGACCTCTCTCTACATATCATGTAGATCATCAGCTCATTATGAAATTATATTCAAATCAATCTTACCCTTACTGTCTTTTATTTTAAAAAGGAGCCCTCCATAGTCACAGTGATAACTTATAGGGACTTGTTAAAGATTCATTTAAAGCAGCAGTGGATCACACTTCCTGACTTGAAGTCCTCGTTCACTGTCAACCTTTAAAATCACTGGATCCAGAAATTCCCAGAATGCAACTTAATAAAACAAAAACACACAACTTAAAGCTACGTGACTTGATATGTTAATGTGACATAACAAATAGTGTGGGCGTAGCTGAAGAAGATACAAGATTTAACACCCTACGGATAAAATGTGCTAAACTTGGCAGCAGATATGGTTTGATATGTGGTTAACTGTGAGACACTTTTTTGAACTTCAGTTGAGTTTTGAAATCCTTTAAGACGTTGTGACCTTTGTTGCCAAACATACAGAGACTCTTTTTGATTGCAAGACACAAAACAAAACACCTCCAGACAGACGGTGCAGAGTTTGATTCTGACCTGTGGCTCCTTTCCCACATGTCATTCCCCACCCTCTCTCTCTCTCTCTCTCTCTCTCTCTCTCTCTCTCTCTAATCTGACTCTATCCACTGTCCTATCTCTCCAATAAAAGCATAAAAAAAGCCCCAAAACAAATCTTAAAACAAAAAAGGCAGACCAGCAGGCAGCCCCCACAGTTTGATTTGGTGGTTTTGTAACTTTTGCAAATCAGTACAGTCAGTACAGTGTGTGTAAATCTGGAGTGTGAGGGGAGTATGGGAACTGAATGGTCTCTCTTTTTTTCCCATGAATGCTTCCTCTCCTCTTCCTGGTGTTGTGTGTGAATCCTCCTCCTGCCGGGGAGCAGCTCTGTGTTTGGAAGTGGGTCAGACAGCAGGATGTGTGTCCGGTGTAATACTGCCTCTGTTCTCCAGAGCTGGTTATTAAATCAGAGCAGCTGTCGTTAAACAATCTGAAAATGTTAATGCAGCGATCATGTAGACTGCTGTTGTCTTTCATGACTCTCTGTCTTTACATGCATCTTCAGTACAAGGTCTGTTAAAGCTCCTGTGAGGAACTTTTAGTTTGTGTTGTGATCACATTAATAATGTTTCATTTCAGTGTGAATGAGGTTGTTTAATTATTTAAAAAAAAAAGGTATGGCTGGATGTTTAGCACAAAGGGTCTCATAGCTCACCTGGGCATTGCTTGCCTGCATTGAAGCTGAACTCTACGACAACAGTTTTGATTCATCAAAAAGGTCCAGTTTCGCCCCATGCACAAAACTGCATCATTCATATATCAGCAGTGCTGTTTCCTCTAACTATTTTTACCTGTGTTCACTCCTCATGTCAGGCTTTTCCTGTTTATTTAAGGGAAACTATTCTATTTCAGATTAACGGAATCATTTTGCATCATCTCCATGGTCACATTTCGATGTTTGCTATCCTTAAACAGAGGCGCAGACGCCCTCTACTGGATGAAATACGCACCTACAGCTATAAGCAGTGTGACCACTAGAGGTCGCCAGAGAACTGACAATAAAAACAAGAGGCCATCAACCTTTTTTAAGCCAACAGTTTTGATTTAGTTCCATCAAACTTCAGTTCATTTCCAAAAGGTCAAGGCTTCTTCTTTATTCTATTTTAGATTAACAGATTCATTTTAAATCATCTCCATGGTAACATTTTGATGGTTGCTTTCCTTAAACTCAGAGTGAAGAAAAGTGAGGCAGAAAGCACAGTGTGTGCAGGCGCCCTCTGCTGGCTGACATACGCACCTACAGCTATAAGCAGTGTGACCACTAGAGGTCGCCAGAGAGCTGACAATAAAAACAAGAGGCCATCAAGCTTTGACTTTTAACTACTGGTACTACTACTGCACCTGCAAGGTTTCTGTAACTATAATCAACATGACGGCCTCTTCATTTATTTTACTCATGTTATAATGTGTTTGATTATATTGTTTCAATGAGTGTCTCCTTTTATACTTTAGAAACTGAGGATTTTTTTGTTGTGTATACTCCTGGTGATTTTATGTGATTTCATTTATATTTCATATTTCTTTTGTCACTCTTCTATTTTTAATCTTTAATAAAGCTGACTCTAGGGGAGTTTTTCTACGATGCCTCTCTTCATATCTTCCCACGTCTTACTCCTGACTTTTGTCTTGTGGAGGGACCTTCACTGCTGCTGCTAAATTGTTTGGGATTAAAGGGATCTGACGTAATTATCCAAAGCCAAGGGTTGATCTCTGACCACTGGGCCTGGAATAGATCTCCTACAAGACGTTACTCATCTGCTCTACCTGTTTGCCAGGTGTTGCTAATGCACGGCCTCCTGAGTGGCTGTGGTGTCATGTGTGAGGCTACATAAACATCACAACAATCGTTTCAAACGCCTAAATAGTCTGTAGTGGCTCAACATTAGAGGAGTGGGAAAAATGTCTTGTTCGGACTCCATCGGCATTTTTAAAAAGGCAAGGCAAGGCGAGGAAAGTTTATTTATGTCGCACATTTCAACAACAAGGCAATTCAAAGTGCTTCACACAAGACATCAAAAGCATCATGACAGAGGAAAGAAAAGAAACATTAAAATAGAACAAAAAAATCACTGAAATTATTAAATCTGAAAATATGTTCAAATAAAATAAAAAGAAGATTTGACACTTTTCTTGGACTATTTTTGGAGAACAATTAATTTATTCTTATTATATATTTTTTTAAAATATATTTTTTCAAGTGTCCTCTGAGATCCAGACATACCATAATGACTTTAACAACAGGATGAAGGATGCAATAAAGCAACTTAAAGCAGCAAACTGAACTCTTTCTCTCAACACTGTCACACAGGCAGGAGATGTCCTGTTCATGTTTTTCAAAAGTAAACAAGGAAACAAAAAATTAAGACTTAAATCATGGATCTATTATGCTTCAGTGTATGTTGAGAACATTTTCTGACCACTCATTGAAAGCAGTAGGATAACGTCGGGGAGGTATGGTGTAGTTATGAAAGACTGTCATCAGAGCTCCTTTTAAGACATACCAGACAATACATTTAACTTTGATTGAAGATACAAACGAGGTGGGATAATTAGTCTTAAAGAGTATAGAGACACTCCTTCAGAGTCAGGTGCTTCATCTTCCTCACCATCTTCAGCTCTGTAGTTGAATTCCAGGAAACACAAACATTTTCCAGAGTCGAGGTCAGGTCTCCTTAGTGACTCCAGACCCCCCACAGAGAGTTTAATGAAACTATTTCTGTCTTATCCCCCACTGCAAAAACCTGCAGTTCCTTGAGTGTCCACTTGAGGCAGGCTCCAAAAGCCCTGTAAAGGGCCTCACGTCTTGGCCAAAAAGTTGCACTTGAACACACCGCAAAGACTACAGCCGACAGCCAACCACCACGTACGTTCTGCACGTGTGTGAGAGGAAATAACTCTCCATGCCAGCAGGCGGCGGTAGTCCGTTGTTAAGATAAGAGAAGACCATTCTCACACCGCTGTCGGTCACCACTCGTATTATAGGTATACTACTAATGGAGAATAATGTCTGATAAAAAGTTAAAAAATACGTGGCGTTGTAAACTCTTGGTCTTATAGTGGAAAAAGAAAAGAAGAGGTGACAAATAAGGAGAAACTGCACTAATGGGTGAAAGCATGGATACTACAGCAGCATGCTCAAGGGGCTTTCATGAACCTGTGTCGAGAGCTGGAGATAAATCAAACTTCCCAACAGCCAATCAGAGAGATTCCTCTCACTGACCGCCTACGTCGATTCAGCATGTTGAATAGTTGAGACAGCATTTCCAATATGGTGACCGCCTAGATGGGCTTCAACAGGCTGCTTCAGAAATCAATGGGTGATGTCACCGAGACTAAGTCTGTACACAGAAGATACAATGTACACAGAAATAATTATGTGGGCGGAGCCATACTGGTAGCAGAGCGTTAGCTAGCTGTAGCTTGTTGTCAATTCACATCAGAAAGTTATTAACAGTCTCTGAGCCTTCTCAAATATTTAAATTGTTTGGCAGCAGAAGACAAGTTGTGAGACGCTAACCTTTAGCGATGGGGTGAGGTGACCTGACCGTCGTCATTGTCAGGTCAGTGGGTTAATGTTTACTGTGTTCGTCAGAATCAGATTTAAAAGCCAGGTAGGCCCTATGTGTGCCACCACGAGTTTGACTCCAGTTAAACATTGCTCCATGCATTTATAAATTAACAGAGATATGGTGAATGCAGGAAGATTAGAAGTAAAACAATGATGTAAAGTCAAATAAAGGTTACACGTTTATGTACAACTGTACAGAATGTGTCGGCGGGAAGACAATAAATAAATAAAGTCTTTAGTTCTGTGTTTTAAATCCTTTATAATAACTGGTGCTTTGTCAAAAAGTGATATGTACATTTTTATTAGATATGAAGACCTGAAGGTCAACTGCAAAAACAAGAAGTTTCATAAAACTCAAACAAAAATTGTTAAAGCGAAAAAATATTTTTGCAATTCATTAATTTTTTTGGGTGAAATGTTCTTTATCGCTCTGTCATTTTTTCCCCCTTTCATTTTTTTTTTCATTATTTCATATTGCAGTTGACCTTAAGGGCCACCGTATTTGCCTGCAGCATAACCTGTTCATAAGAGACTGTTGAATGTAGATAGGCAGTACCTCATAGCGGCTCTAGTTCTGTTTCACACTATAAAAAGTTCCCCTTGTACTGTGCTAAAGTCTGCTGTGATCGAGTATTTTTTGCAGTGTTATTCACAGCTCCTCCCAGCCGGTGTCGGAGGATTACAGATTTTAACTCTTCTGTGAACACTGGAGGTTTGTCTCGGCTCAAGAGGAAACTGTCCTGTGTTTTATTTAGATATTTATCATCTAAAAACGTCACAGTTTTTCTCATATATCCGGACTTTACGCTGCTGCAGTAAATCGGCTGTGCGCCTCTGCTGCGTCTCTTACGGCCGCTCAAAGTTACTGTAAAAAGTCTTTTAATTATCAGTAAAGTCAAGCAGTGAAGAGGAGACGTTATGTCTACGTGCATGGATATAGTTGATTAAGAGAGACTGGCTTCTAGTTTCTTCTACACTATCCAGGATACAAAGGCTGTCGTGGAGGTAAGTGAGTGTTTGTGCGCACTTGGCCGGATTATCTTCATATAATCTGAGGAACTGTCACCCTGTGTTCTCTGTTGTGATTAACAGGTGGAAGTGAGCTGAGTGATCTGTTCTCTCTGACGTTTTTGTTGTTGTTGGACAATTACTTTTCTTTTCATTCACATGATCATTTGAAGACCCTCTGCCTGGCATCATCAGCAGGTTTTTTTTCCCTTCTTCAAAATATCCCCATACAGGCATGATACATAAGGACATATTTTGATAGTCAAACAGATGCATGAGGGTGAGTTGAAGTTGTAAAATAACTGTAAGTGTTTCTTTTTACTGAGCTACCTTTGTGACACCTGCTGCACAATAAGTGAGGAAGTTAATGTGGAACAACCACAGAACAACAAGAGTAGATGTTTTGAAGTACATCCACACAAAACCAAAAGGATTGACTCAATCAATTCAATTTAATTACATTAATTGGCTTTTTGGCTGAACGTTTGCGTTAAAAAAGATTTTGTCAAAAGCTTCAAGTAAACTTTGTATTTTTTTTTTTATCAAAAAAAACAACAACTTTGGTTTTGGAAAGAAAAAAATCAAGCTGAAATACAACAAATCATTTTGAGCAGACTCATCATGCATGCATTTATTTGGGGCCACTATGATGGGGGTTTTGCTCATGAAGTCATATAGAAAGTGAACCTTTGCATTGTGGCATCACCCAGTGGTTTGTGGACTTTCATTTTGGAGCATTGACGTTGGGATTTCGGTCAGTGCTTCCTTGTTTTTGTTTTGTTTTTTGGAACTGGAAGTAAACATATTTGGACAACAGGGAGGAAATGCATCGCATGGTTTCTAATTTATTTACAAAATCGGCATCATGCTGCTGCACTGACACGACTTGAAACCAGTGATTGAGACCATAAAACCAATTAGAAAATATGATACTGTATACATATTTACTGAGGTATAAATCAACCAAGAGATGAGGTAAAATCCTCGTCTGTTTTCTTTTTGCAGCCAGTGAAGTGACCCCCTGCTGGTCATTAAAAGAATGCAGTTTTGTGACATTTCATCTTTCCTTATCTTCTGAAACCAGAGGTGGTGTCCTCTTCTTCTTCTTTAAGGTCTGTGGACACACATAGCAAACACTGAGCTGATGAGGGAGATCAACGTTTGTTAATATATCCCATGAAAGAAAATCCAATCAGCCTCTTTTGAATTGCACATGTGTTACTAAAACCTGTTGCTGCTATATTCATCATTTCTTGACTGAATGTTTTTGTTTTATTTGAAGCATGCAAAGACACAGTTCACCCCGTATTGAAAAGAATAAAAGTCTGAAGAAGCACATTGGTCCGTCCTTAAGTCCTCTAGTCCTCTAAAATCTGTTTAGTAAAAGACATTCTGTATCTTTCTAGTACTTTCGATCTGCTCCCTGACTTTCCTGCAGTGTGACTTACACTCTGTGCCAGACTTAAATCACCTTTAATAAGTCGGAGGATCCTCAGAACTGGCAGGTGTTGCTTGGTAGATGAAGTGCGGGGTATAGGTCTCATTTTAACAAGAAGCAGCTCATGCCCTGTGACTTGTGGGATGTATATGTTGAGGATGAAAATCAGCATCTAACATCCGTCTTTTGGCTTTGAAAGCAGCTTTGTGTCCAGTCTGAGCCCTCATACTCGGCCCTGTGTGTGATCGAGGGGCACTAATGGAAACTCTATTTTTGGACAAATCCACTGAAAGATTAAGGGTTCTATCAAAGCATACATATTTAAATTTCATGAACAATGGCAGCCTGGAAAGAGGCGACAGTGACCGAGATAAAAAGGCTAATAATAGACTGATATGGCAGAGGCTGTGTGGCAATGATTGGCTGAGTCTTAGTGGATTATTGTATTATTATCCAGCGGGCACATAGCTATAACTTTACTTTGACTCAGTAGGGTGTCTGCAGACTTGAGGAGTGTTGACAATGAGCAGGATACGTCTGGTAGCATGCGAGGAAGGAGATGAGGAGAGAGGTTAGATCCCATCAGGTGAACAGCAGGTTAATGTGAGGGAACAGGCCTGCAGCCAGCTGAGAGGGAGGCCAAAGAGACTCTACAAAAGACTTGTCTGGGTGAACCTGGGTGAACATTTGGAAGCTCACTTCTTCTCGAAGCTGCACATGCTGTCAGCAAACACATCAATGACAGATTACTGTTGTTGTTTTAAGTGTTTTTCTTATGTTTGTTGTGAATCAGGGGAGAGATTTTAGTTTGCAGAAGCTAATGAAACAATAAAAAATACCTACGGAAGGGTATGGCATTCACATGAGAAAATCAAATCTGCTCTGTTTGTCCGAGTTTACGAGATACTTGTTTCTCAAACTCCCAACAGAAGCTCATTTAAACCACTTACTGGCTGTTTCCTCCGGATATGTGTTTCGCTGTAGTCCGTCTGCTCCGCTACAAATACGAGCCAAGTCTATTTTCAATGCAAGTACAAATCAAGCTGAACAGAACAGATCAACACCAGACAGGAAGTCAGACAAGGGAACGCACAGAGCATCTAGAAGCACATACTGATGAACAGAAAACATAATGCAGCCGTTTAATTACGTGCACGGAGATCATAGTGGTCCCGTGCAGACACTATGCACCATGCAGTAGTCACAGTATAGAAACGTCACTCCCCCTCCGATTGGCTCAAGGTGAGTTCTCCGGAGAATATCCTGCATCGTTTTCAAATCAGCTCACTCAGACTTGCTTCGGAAAAAATACTCAGGGTCTGGCAGGAGAAACTCCGGGTGAAGTCCGAGTGAAAATTTGGTTGTTTGTGTTCACACATACAACTCCTCCTGGAAATATTCTGACCTTTTACAGGAGATTTCAGGGAAGTGTGAAAGCCCTATTACAGTATTTACTTGAGCTAAATATGGGTATATTAATTCACACCCTTAGGCGTCCTGTTTATAGTCTGTGAGAATCATCTGTGTGTTGTCGCTGTCAGAGGTTTCACAATAAATAGAACTTGTTTTGGAGACACTTCTTCAGGCGGGGTAGACTCTGCTGCAAATATTTTGAACAGCAGATTCATCTTTGAAATTGTTGATTGAAGTCCAGGAATATTTTTCATGTCACTTTTCCTTGGAAATCTTTTATTATATTTTGCATTCAACAAGCATTGGCTTTGTTATTTCTACTGATAACTTCACAGCAACCACCAAACTGTCAAGAGAATAACCTTCATGTCAGACACAAAGACTGATCTGTACCTCTTGAAGAAAAAGGCATTTAAATGCATCCTAAGCAACAATATAAACTTCTCCTCCAGACTTTTACGGCCAAAATTATTGTGATTAATGAAGATCACAGAAAACGTCAAACTCCTGTAACAGTTTAATAAATTGGAATCACCTTAGCTTCTATACTTATTTTGAAGAATTGATTATTTTTATCAAATCACAGGAAGGTATCTTTTTGTAGAGGACAGTCCTTAAGTTAAAATACAAAGTACTTTAAAAGGGATGCCCATAAGACACCCACAAATAAAGGTTAAAAGAATCAATCAGAACGAAGTCAATATATACGACATGTGTTATCAGTCCAGAAAAAGTCCATCAATGGAAGCACATCACAATCAACTTACTTAGACAAGATCATCCATGACAGAGGGCAACAAATCAGCTTTTTATACCCACTAGAAAATAAGTGATTATTTGGATTTTGTCCTTTGGATATTTTGATAAAAATAATTTGCAGTTCACTGTGAAGAAACTGAAAGTCATCCAGTGATACCTGACTAACTAACCTGCTAGCGGAACTATCCATTCGCATATGGCGCTGTGGAGTGGGAAACAATTCCATGGTAACGGGAGCTCCACCAATCAGAGAAGTCACTGAGAAGTCACTGTGACACTCTAGGATTCTGGGTAAAGTAGTTAAAATAACAACCTGAGGTTGCAAATAAAGTATGTTTTTCTTAAAACAAGGTTGATATCTTTTTAAGAATGATTGATACCACACTCAGGCTAGGATGGTCCGGAAAAAAATCATGTACACAGTCTTGTACCTTTGGCTTTTTCTATGTTTTCCAATTTTTTTTTTTTTGCGTCGTAACAGAAATGTTGTTTTCACAAGTATTGGGGGGGGGGGGCTGGTTGTCTTGGTTCCAGGCTTCAATACTTCATTATAAGGATTTTCTAAAATGCCAATCGAGGATTCAAATGAATTTTACTTCCAGAACCAGAGCTACTGAAAATGTGTGCGGTCACTGTTTAGCTATAAGACCCGCCTCGCTGGAATAAGACCTCTGTTTGACCTTCATGTGAGGATGATGGGGTCAGTCAGGATATGAATGCTGGTAATCTGCCAACACCTCTGACCTAAAAGAAAGTCTCCCTCAGGCCCAGGAGTTCCCATATTATAATGTCAACAGTGAAAAGTGGATACACAACAACTTCCTCTCTTTGAAGATTGTTGTGTGGATTTAGCTTAGCAGACAATCCACAAACACTCACACTCATCCTGTAAGAAAACCTGAACCAGGATACACAGTTTAAGTATTCAGCAGCATGTGTTACATCATAACCAACAAAACTGCTGAGTATTTCCATGGGTGGATTTCCAATAAGATAACCCACCCCAGTAGGAACAAGCTAAAACTGCCCTCCTGCGCTACCATTAGCTAGAGCTTCTGTGCAGTGATTAGCTTGCACTTGTTACTAAAAGTCTGTCTTCTTCAACATTAACCTTTTGTTGAGATCAGAAACAAAAAGTGATTAGCATCTAGTATGAAAGTCGTAATCTGTCATCTGTCCAACATGCTGGTTCAGTGAACAAAATAATGACTTGCAAGATGCTAGACAGATGCTAAACCCTGGAAAAAAATCATGTTTTTTGCATATTAGCATTGTCATTGTGAGTAGCACAAAGCTAAGGCATGGCTTGATTGCCTTTAAATCTGCCTGTGATGCATCCGTTTTTTTAATCTTTAAAGTGACATACAGCTATTAGCCTCACATAAAGAGACACATCCAGACACATTTGGTGTCGATGTCATGTTGTAATTTCTCTGCTCAGAGATAAGGACAAAGGAGCATTTTGTTTTGGGAATCGCTGTTGACCAGGAAACACTCTAATCTACTTAAATCTGAGCAGGAAATTGCTGCTCATCGCAGCCCTTTATCAAAGAGATAAGCAATACAATGTAGAAGATTTAATTTCAACTGGGTTTAAATCTGTTTTTCTAATTAGTGTTTAAAAAAATATCTGATTGGGGAAGGCAATAAAACCATGTTCATGTCAGGGGTTACTAGGGCTCAACGATTTGGGAAAAGACATTTCAATTGTTTTCTTTCTGTGATATATATTGCAATTAACAAAAAAAGAAAGCATGCATGCGGTGTCTTTTTTTGCACATCAATTCAAATTTCAATCAAACAATCATCCTTTTATTTTGGGCGCCTGTGACTAGCGATAGAGTCGGCCGTCTCTATACTGGAAGGTCGGGGGTTAGATCCCCAGCTCCTGCAGACACATGTCCGATGTGTCCTTGGGCAAAACACCCCAAGTTGCTCACGCTGCTTCGTCAGCATTATGTGAACATGTATAAATGGATTGGTTAATACCTATGTGTAACAGGCCCCGGATGGAGGACTGTTGCCAGATTAGATGTGTCCTGTTAATAACAGGGAAATAATGAGACAAAGCAATGTAGTGTGTTTGGTTCTGCTACTTAACACATCCTGACACACACTTAAGGGTGGCGTTAGCTTCTACATGTTATAGAAGAATATATAGACCACACGTATGTGATTTGTGACATTTACTCACCTGTAAATAACAGGGAAAGAATGAGACAAAGTAATGTTGTGTGTTTCCTATCCTCGCTTCTTCTAGTCTGAAGACGAGGGCTGCCGAGCACACTAAACTGTCTCACCTGGAGGTTACGCCTCCTTGTGGCACAAATTGGAACCACACTCTAAATGACATTTTACACAAAATAACAGAACTAATGCTCCCAATTACAAATTTACATATTGAAATATACACAATACACAAAAATAAATCACATAATGTGATCACACATTTCTGTGTGTCACATATAGTGATGGCCACTTTACACCACAGCATCTGCCATCAGCGTGTGAATCGGTGACCAGAGATATAAAAGTGCTTTGAATAGTCAGACTAGAAAAGCGCTAAACAATCTCATTTACCATTTAGCAACATTGGGTCCAGAGTCAAACAATTTTTTAATGGCACTGGTATTGGACTAGTTATCATAGTTGTCAGTGTTGAAAATAGAAAAAATGATCTCTGCAGAGGAAGCTTTGCAGTCATTGCTGATTCACCAAAACAATGGTCTTATTGACCAAGTGAGTGTAGTTGGTCCGATTGCTGTCTTCAGGTTGTGTGTTTTCTTCATCTATCCTTTTCATACGGACAACAATACCTGCAGGGGTCAGGTAGTTATGACGAGTGACTCGCTCATCTTCACCTTGAAAGGTTTCACTCTACAAGCAGACCGTTTAACTCATTAGCTGACTACCTCTGATGCTGTTGTCTTCTAAGGCAAAGCTTCTGCTGCTTTGGATCAGCCAAGAGGTTGAGTTGTGCTCTTAACCTACTTTTGGCTTTTATGAAGTCGAAGCAAAAGAAGTGAGATGTTCTCTGTTATCTGCAACTATCAAGTGGTTGCCATAACATGCTGGTAAAACTGAACTGTTTTAGTTTTAATGGTGATGCTAGACTGAAAGGTATCGGTGTTGTCGACTACAGCGTCCAACATGAAGCCCTTTGTCCTTGCTCTGCTTTTAATCAGCTTTGTTTTATTGATTCATTGATGCTGTAACAGTTGGTGGCGGTGGCATGAGTACAAACACAGGACTTTGATCCAGGACAGCAGAGTTCAAGAGAGAAACAAGAGGCGACCTTGAAGTCTTTTGGGGACAGTTCTTAAAGTTGGGTCATATGAGGTATAGTTGTAAAAGACAGTGTGTCACCTTCAGTTGTTGGCAGACGTCATGGCCCCGGTTAGAGAAGCTGGCCACTGTGTGCTGACATGGAAACTTAGTCTGTGTCCTATAACAGTGACAAAATCAGCTTGTTTCCATGGTTTCCTATGAGTGTCCTTGCATCCCACCTACGATGCAGGGTGACATAATGTGTTTTTTACCCCACCACCCTGTTTCTATTTTCATACCTGTACTCGACATGGACGAGGAACAGGGTACGAAGGATGAGGGAGATCGACAAGGCATATTTAAGTGGAGATAGTTGTAAATTAACAATTTCCATTTCTGTGATTTAAATACTGTGCTTTGTCAACACCAGACAAAAACTTTATACAGCTCGCCGCCATGAACGCCTCATCAATTCAAAACACCAAACCTCAATTTCCTCCCTTCAAAACAAATGCATCAGACATCAAACTGCAAGGTGAAACTGAAATTCACAGAGCAAAAAAAAAAAGAATATTTAACGGATGTAGTGTGGAGCGCGAGCTTTTGTTGCTGCTGCTCGATTTAAAGGGATATCTGACCCTCCTGTTGTTGTGGACATACTGTTACCCCTGTAACACTATACACATTGCTTTGGGGCAAACAGCACTCTATCCATGAACAAAGTTCAGTCTCTTGAAGCATATTGTAATTGTATCGTTTCTCAGTTTGACCTTTGCTGAAGGAAAAACATTTTCTTTTGGCACTTTGTGTTTCTCAACTGTAAAAGTTCTGTGTTTCTTCTCATGTCACGCTATGTTTCATGCCATCACCTGATAAGATCAAAAAGTATTTCTGCCACAAAGTCACTGTGTGTGGATCAACAGAACATCACACAACCCCGTTTAAAAAAAACCTGAACAATTGTGTTACAGTTCATCTCTTGCTTTCTGAATGTGAAAAAGCCAAAGTACACATTAAAACTAACTAAAGCAGCAATCGTATTTTGCTCTAAAACTTGTGTAAAGACTTCAAGTAGTTTTAATATCCTAACCGTAGTAATTTTGTCTCCTTAGGCAGACTGAACTAAGCTTATTTCTTAAAACCCTCTTGTTAGTTGTATTTGAGAGGAACAAAGGACTTGTGGTTGTGTGGGTTTGAGGACTGTTTGTTCAGTCCTGCTCAGCCTTGTTACCATGCAGGACACCACAGCAGAGACACGTGCCATCACAGCTTGGCTTGTCACTCTGCGAGTAAACTTACTTTGCCTTGACCTTTTTAAAAAATCCTATTAGACCGGGCCTTGCCTTCTTTTCAAGCCACAACATCTATCTGTTGTGCTCTTATTGCTGATCAGCATGGAAACAGTTCACAGTGACACGGCTTTAGGTTGTGTAGTACAATGACCAATTATTAAAAAACAACAAGTGACAACATTTTCATGGTCACTTGTTAATCACAGGTAGACCACGCCCTGAGGCACACCCAGCCTGATATTAATCATCTATCCATAGCTCTCAGGTTAGGTCACACACTTATTGAACGGCCCTCCTGGCGGTCGAGAAAGGCTTCCACTGCTTCACACTACGGGGAAGTGACCACACTACACTACAGACTCAGTTGCCAAATAATATAGGTTTGAGACAGTTCCCCTTCCTTTGCGTATTTCAGGTTGCTCACAAGTTTTTAGATTAGCATGTTAACATTCAAACATTTGCTCAACACAAAGTACTGTACGGGATGCCCTCACTTTTGCAGGTAGTTGATCATAAATCATATTATACAACAGTTGTATGTAGATATGGAGCACAACATAACTGGAACTTTTTATTCTGTCATTTCGCCTTAGCCTCATGTCCTCAGCTCAGATCATTTTTGAAAATGTCAGAGAATTGTCGTAATAATATTTAAACTTCTAAGCATCCAGGTGTTGTTGATGTTTTTCTCTCTGGACCAAAGTGGAGTAATGATATTATAACCCATAAAAAACAAGTTTATGAAAGGCCATGCTATCTTATAAACTGTTAACCACCAATGGAGCAAAGTGTTTCAGAAAGGCTCTAAAGGACAGATCATCACACTGAGCTTATTCCCAGTATCCAGTCCCACTATACCCACTATATGTTACATGTGCTAAATCATCCACATAGTATCTGTAAGATACGTCATTTAGAGATAATTTAAAAATGCAAAAAAGAAAATAAAGTTTTTATATACAATCTCTATAAAGTGAGAAAAGAAAGACACAAAGCGCAGCGCCGTCTCTTCCAGAAAGCCACGAGGAGCCCCACCTCCTGAGCCAACACATTTTTACCTGCAGCCGAGGCAACTCGCTTTTCACTGAGGCAGAAGTGATCGTCACGGCAACACACTGACTCAGTTACACTCTTTCACTTTTCATAATCTTCTTCTCTGCATTAGTTCATGTCCACAGATGATTGGATCTGGCTCCTGATGCATATTTACAGTCCTTCCCGGTCGTAACTCCTGACATCACAACGTTAAAGGGATACATGGTGTTATTATGTCACTCCCAGACATGACTCACTACAGCGTGTTGACTTCTCCTCACTGGTGTTGTAACTCCAAACAAGGCCATGGACTGTCAACATGTTTAACAATGTTTTTGTGAAAATACACGGCGGCACCAAGACGTGACACTGCCTGTTGATGATAAATGTAATAGCATGTTTAAAGACTGAGCTTATTTTTTCTGTTTTAACTCTTGGCTCTCCTGCAGGGTTTCCCAGTCTTGTGTGGGATGTTATCGGACTGGTGGAGCGTTGAGGCTGAAGGAGCATGGTGAAACACCAACCCTTACAGGTCTATGAGAAGCAGGTCTTTGTGTCCTTTGTCACTGGGGTCTATGGTTGTCGCTGGAAACGCTACCAGCGCTCCCAAGATGACAGCTCCAGGGTAAGACTTGACTTTATTTCACTTTCTTCTGTTATATTTTGTTACAGCATTAAGGAGCCTTCATTATGTATAACACCTGTTTTTATTCATGGCTAACGTTGCAGACGTATAGACTTTAATCACTGACATTACTGCAGGCTTTCCTGATCCTAACAGGGGGGGGGGTCCATGGAATCTAATGGGGTCACCTGAAATTTGGAATTACTGAACAATAAAAAATGTATTGTAGCGTTAGCATTGGCTTTATCGCCTGAACTGAACACAGGTGATTGTGCGCCGTAGCCAAGAGCTAACAAACTTGAAGTATCTCTGTCTACCTTTCATCCATGCACACAGAGTCACACACACCTTCTGTGTCAGGCCACAATCATTTACATGAAATAGCCTAAATGTGGTCTGAAATGAGTGTTTACTTGCAACACAATAAAAAAAAAGTGGATTAAATAATTGAACAGAAACAGCTCTGTGTGTTTTAGATGACTGGGGTCGTCAGAGTTTTGTGAAATCAAAGTGGAGTCACAAGCCTAAAAAGGTTGGGAACCACTGCATTACTGGGTTAAATGGAGAATGGTAGCAGTAGGAGGAGCAGGAGGCAGGAACATTGCAGATGGCGAGGTCTAAGCCAACACATCACACCGTAAATGGAAACATCTTTGGATATTTGGAGGGACATGCTTCTTAAGCACATAGGTCCAAATTACACACATGCACAAACGGGACCTGTGGACATGCATTAGTGGAGAGATGTCAGAGTCGGGCTGCTACACAGGGAGTGTGCCAGAGCTGTTGGAGGCTTTCGGTGCCTTGCTCAAGGGCATCCTCCGGTTCCCAACCCAAGTCCCTACAGACTGAGCTTCTGCCGCCCAACAAGTAGCTCCCCAGGAATCAAGAAATCTTTTTAAATGAAGAAGATTGTTGTCAAACACGACAAACGTTCGAGTCATCCCAATCCTTACTGAATTCCTGAGCGAGTTCCAGACCAGATCCTAGGAACTGAGGAAAATGATCCTCACATTAAATAAAGAGAGACAGAATCAGCACAGTGTGTGTCTGTGGAAAGCAGAGCCAGACACCCAGCTGTGTTTGATACCCGCTGTGCAGCCACGGCAACTGCCGCTGGATGTCTTCTTTATCACAAAGAGTCAGACACTCGGCCATAAATTAGTCCATTTACTGAATGTGTGATCCTGGCGCTGATGACGTGCTGACTGAGAGGATAAAAAAAAGCACACAGCTGCCTCTCTCTCACTCCTCTCTGTGTCTTTAACAAAGATTCATGTAGTCACATATACACAGAGTGCTCGGAAATGAGCAGAGAGGTTAGCTTTTAAATGCTGGGTGAGATTTACTGTCGGAAACATTATGTACAGGACAAGAACTGCAAAGAGATAAGAGGTGCTGCTTGGCCCACAGAGTTCACCAAGTACATCACAGGAACCTAAAGATGATCCATTTATTCACATTTCAATGTCATATAATCACCAGCATTGTCTTTTGTCTTCATGCCAAGGTGGTCCTCTTGACCGAGAACAAAACAAACACATAAAACTGGTTAACGTCCATTAACACAGTGCATGAAGACACGACCAAAAACAGTTTGCTTGAAAAAAAAAACAGTTTGCACATCTGCCTGCAGAGCCGCTTACAGTGTTGCCAAAGAACGTGTGGTGTAAAGATTCACTGAATCGGGGGAATTAAATACTGCAGGTATTCAATGGAAAAAAGGCAGAAGAGAGAGCTGATTATATTTTCAGATGATCAAATCTGAACTACCTGCAAAGCTTTAAGTGACAACAGAGGAAGTAAGAGACAAGCTGGGCCCCATGGTGAAAGGTCAAGATATGAACCCAAAGGAGAAAGTCAACACCCAGACAGATGTTCTAAAAGAGGCTTTAGAGGTCAGAAACACAAATCCACATTGAAAGCTGATGTTGATCTGGATCTGCTAGATCAGGGGTTGCCAAAATTTTCCGCCTTCGACCCCCAAAGTAAAAGTAGAGACTAGGGGTCGGGGACCCCTACAGTTCCTGGAGGTAGTTAAGGCATTTATCATATTTTTTTTCATTTCAGCATGAATCTCCCTTAACAAAAATGTAACTACTTTATATTTTCATAGTAATGGGAAAAATATTGAATTTAAATGGCATTTTAATTTATTTTTTGGAAGGCATCTCGCGACCCCCTCTCAGTGTCTCGCCACCCCCCCAGGGGGTCCCAACCACCACTTTCCGGAAGGCAAAGCTCTCGATTTACCAGCCAATCTACGTTCCAACCCTCATCTACGGTCATGAGCTGTGGGTAGTGACTGACAAAACATGATTGCGTATACAAGCGGCCTAAACAAGTTTCCTCTCAAGGTTGGCCGGGCTCAGCCTCAGAGATAGGGTGAGGAGATCTGAGATCCAGCAGGAGCTCGGAGTAGAGCCACTACTCCTTCGCACTAAAAGGAGTCAGCTGAGTTGGAGCTGGAAAAAGTTGCTGGGGAGAGGGAAGTCGGGGGCAGCTTGTTTAGCCTGCTGCCACCGTGACTCGTCCCCCGATAAGCAGAAGATAACGGAAGGATGGAGTTTTATTTGTCAATATTTGTACCTCAATTGGAGTTCCTGAAAACATCATCATTGTTCAGTTTTCTTCTACTTTTTGATTCATTCCCTTTATCAGTGTTTATGTTCTGCTGACTATGACCTTGCCGGGTCATTCTGTAAAATATTTATCAGCAGAGAGAGGTTCTTCATATGATGAAGTCAACATATCGATCAGGATTTATGAGTGCTGTCAGAACTTCGGTATCAGCGGCTCTAATTGGGGAGATGGAGAGACCTCTGAAGGCCATGAAGCACTCAGGAGAAAGTGTCAGATATCCCACAGCTCCTGAACATGACTTATACTGCACAGTGAGAGAGGTTGTGATCTGGATTAGATGTTGTAATGAGGGCATCCCCATACTGAATTTTAAGCTGTGGACAGTTTGGAAAATTGCAACCATCTTAACTCAAGATCCCTTTTTATTCCTATAAAGCATTTTAAATATTTCCATTTACCACAAAATATGTGGTAAACACAGTGTTTGTTTATTGTCATCCAGCACCATGTAGGTGATGATTAATTGGCAAGGTTGCATGGTGTTAAGTGGCTGTTAAGTGCTAACATGCTGCTATGACCCAAACAGTTTCCAGACAGGATGCAGATACAAAATCACAAGCTTATGTGAAAGCCCAAAACAAATACAACAACAAAAACATGCTGCAAATGCAAAAAAAATAAAGTGCCAAACAAACATCACGGATACAAACACCCTTAATGAGTTCCCTCGGAAAGATGTCTGAGTTCAGCTTTAGAGATAGGGTGAGAGGCTCAGACATCCAGAGGGAGCTCGGGGTAGAGACTGCAACCATTCCATCGAAAAAGGAGCCACATGAGGTGGTTCAGGCAACTTGTTAGAATGCCCCCCGGGTGCCTCCCTTTGGAGGTTTTCCGAGCACATTCAGGTGGGAGGAGACCCTGTGGTAGACCTGGAGGGATCATCTGACCTAGGAACGCCTTAGTATCCCCGAAGAGAGGCTGAAAAACCTTGTTGACGAAATGGACCCACCCTGGACAAGCTGAAGAGGAATGGATGGATGGATGGATGGATAGTTGCATGTATTATTCTGAACTTTGATGTCAGATCTTTGTAATGACTCTTCAAAACGTCGACACACATTTCCAGAGACTTTGATATTTCTGTTTGAATGACTCCATTAACGTCAAATCTATGAGCAGGGATTGTTTGTTCATTATGTCACAAACCATGTTGTGATTTGGGAGTTACAGTTGTTATCCGTCCCTGCTGGTGGAGACAGAACAGACGTACCCACAGGATCTGTCATGTATTAAATGCTTTGCTAAAAGGAGCTCTGACTGTAGTTTCTGAGAAGCAGGCTTCTCCTCATCACCGTTTTCTCCACCAAGAAGATTTTCTTACCCGGAGCTAACTTAAGCTGTCACCGCTTTTCACTGACCTAACAGCTCACACCGCTTCCTGCGCCCTAATCTACTGAACAACCGCTTTCATCACGGAGGAAGAACAAAGATAGACAAAGAAAAATGAGGTCAAAGAATAATAGTATAATAACTATAAGTATATAATAAGAATAATTCTCGTAAAAAAGAAACAAAAAATACTGGGGATTTGTGAAATTTCTCAAATAAAGATATGGTATACTTATGGTATTCTTTGAACTTTTCAAGAAATACTGTGAGTTAGTATGTTTTTTCTCCAATGAAAGCCTGCTTAGAATGAAAACTACAATGCTGTAAATCTTTAAGAAGATATGAACCATGGCAGAATCATTCATAAAAATCCATAATTTTGAAAAATGATCTGCAGAATAAATCACAACATTTGATTCAACTTGAAAGGCTGTGTTTTTGTGAATATTAAAGACCATAAACTGACTCTTACTTGAACAATATTTCCATTGTTGTTTGATGCATAAGGCACAATTAACTCTTGCTAAGTGCTTCATATGAAAACTCATCTGATCTTTAAGTCACATATAAATCAGTCTGAAACAGCCACTAATGCTTTTAATACATCCACTGTCTACCATCACGTTGTTCCATCGGGTTAGAAATGATATAAAACCTTCTATGGGTCCCTTTGTGTGGCCTCAGCTGCCTCATCAGTGCAGCCATTTGCTCTTTACCTGCACACACATCTAATTATCCCGGAGGCTCTTACATAAGCTGCCTGAGTCCAGGCACGCTGTGGTGCAAAGCTGATCAATGCTCATCAGTTTGTGTGGCCTGGCCTATCATAGCCCTCACTCCCCCACACAGAGCATTAGCTCCTTATCCTGTTAACCACTGAAGGGAAGAGTCCTTGACTGCTGCACAAACTCACCTCTACACCTTTGCCCCACATAGCAGGAGCGAACTGGAAGGGGTTAAAAATCCTGCTACAGAGTACTTTACCGTGCACTGAGTGCAGCATGTGTAGCAGAGCAACTGAACAGAAAGTAATCAGCTCTAGAACTTTTTTTTTGATAATGTGTAATAATACCAAATAGTCTCTAATCAAGTTATTTAAAAAAAAAACCAGGATGACATGACAGCTCCCCAATAGTGAAGCTAAAATATTAAGAGCTCTCCCCACTGACAGACTGCAGTATAGGTCATAAAGCTCTGCCTCCTCCGTATTAACTGATTGGGCATGGGTCAAACTATAAAAGTAAGTTATTTAGTAAGTTAGTTTCTGTTATTATTGTTTTGGTTTATGTCCAATTAATCGTTGTTCTGAGAAGTTTTGTGTTAATTTGATATCATATTTTCTATGGAAAGGATTATAACACCGACACAAGAATCTGCTGTGCTGTGGACTGTACCCACCTGAGGGATGTTGTCATTTCTCACTCTTAGACTCTGGCGAAAATGGCCTCACTAGCGCAATATGTTAACATCCATCAGGAGGTATTTTGGTGTTGTCCGTCTTTATTTAATCAATGTTCTGAGTATATCTGCATGATCGAATACAAAAATTCCCAACCTTCGAGGTCTGCACATCCGCCTGTCTCTCCTTAAAGGGGGCAAAATAAACTGCATCTCCTGTGGCTAAAATACTTACTTATTGACAAGAACCTCATGCAACCTCATTCTAAAATACCAAATTATCCCTTTAAATAAATACCATATCAGTTGCACTCTGTAGTTTATGTAATAACACTGAATATAGCAGCTTACATATTTCTCTAAAAGTTTTTCCTTGTGTTTTTTTTCTTTCACAGTGGGAGTGTACATGGTTCGTCCTCCTGTGCAGTTCTTTCCTTCTGCTGCTCTTCTGGGCTTACTTCTGGCTGGTGGCTCAAAATGACATCAACGAGTTCAACATGTGAGTCAGTCATCCTAATGTGTGACTGAAAAAGATCAGGACTATAAGATTATGAAGCAACCAGACAAACGAGCATGTTTCTTTGTAGTGTGCAGATGGGAAAATGTGTTAGATATACCGTCAGAGTAAATCTGTCTCTGTTGTAACTCCAGGTCGGTGTATAACCACTCTGGAGAATGGAGCGATGAGACGATCCCACTCCTGGCGTCCACCACCATAGGATTCAGCTACATTACTTTCTTACTGGTAACAGTCTGTTTGAAAGACCTTACAGATCTTAATAATATCCAGCTATAAAATCACTCATTGATTCTTGCCTCTTGTTCCAGATGTTAGCTCTTTTCCACATCTCTCTGGGCCAGCAGCTGAACCTCTACTGGGTTCACAAGGTGCTGTGATTTACATCTTTTACATGTCAAATGTCTGTCACTTTTTTTCTCTCTCTGAGACACTTTTGAACATCAGTGCATCATTGCCCGTCCCTCTCCCTCGCAGATTGGAGTGTTAGCGACGCTGCTGACCACCATCTCTGGTATCGTCTCTGTTGATGACCTGTGGGCCGATGAGTGGGACATTCTGCTCGTATCACTGCAGGTCCGAATCACAATTACTGTTTTGACATTTAGCTCTATAATCATGATGTTTAAAGGTGTGCTATGAGGCAAGATTAGAGGTTAAGTAAGAAGCCGAACCAGACCAGGTTATGAGTTCTAGCTTTAATGTGCCTTCAAAGCTGTGCTTGTCAGGGTGACATCCCCAAGCAGCAATATATTTTCTGAGTTGAGATGAGGGGATTTGTTTATTTAAACTTGTTGAACAGTATTGTTAGGTTTGTTATGCCACAGAATTAAATTGTTAGTCAAAGTTGATGAACTGTATACAGTCCATCTTTGGGAATACTCATGCAATAAATGAGTGATGCAGGAAACCAGAGGCAGTAACTTAATGATACTTATCAGCGCTATTCATGACATGACATGACATGACATGACATGACATGACGGTGGGAGTGAATCATACAGTCATTGTTGTTCTATGCAGATGATACGTCAAATGATGAGATTAACGCCCTCATTTACATGAGCACACAGAGACTGAAGCAGGAAGCCTGAATTAACAGAGACACTTCATAACCAGCTTCATGATACATATGATATCTCTGACTGCGACTACAGGCTTTGTTGAGCCAGTTTACTCAAAGAAAGCCTGACTATGTTGAGCTGGCTTCATATCACATCCCTCCTGTGAACTAAAAAGAGACCTGAAACAGACTCATTTGACTAAAATAAAACAAGAACCCAAATCCGTTCTACTTCTACATTAAATATAGCCGGTCAAAACACAACCCTTTAACCCTTTGTGGTAAGATAAAGCCGTGGTGATGAGACATAATTAACTCTTCATATCCCATATCACTCTTTAAAAGTGCTCTGATGATCACACTGTTAGTCCATTTATGACAAATCTATTTATTATCCTCCTGTTTTAACTCTGTAGCACTTTGAGATTAGATTCAAATGTTTAGTGCGTGATAAATATGATATTTATTATGATTATAATTATTATCTTCATGGCCTCAGACTATGTCACTCTCTCTAACTGATCAAAAATTAACACTGTTGTATATTTGTGTTCTCGTAATCAGGCCACAGCACCTTTCCTGCACCTCGGAGCCCTGACAACAGTCACAGCCATCAGCTGGTTGGTAGCTGGTTATGTGGTCCGCAGAGAGAGATCCAGTAAGTGTTCAAATGAATATCAAGTTAAGATCTTTTTTATTACCGTACCTGATGTCTTGAGTTTAATTTATACAGAGTTAAAGAAGTCCTTTACAGCGCTATTCAATTTAAATTACATTTTTCAACTTCCAAAGTACTTCAGAAACTCAGACACAGCTCAGCATTTCTTCTGTCTCTCTCTTTCTCCTCGCTCTTAGCTTTCCAGGTGGTGGTGCTGCTGATCTACACCCTCGTCCTCCTGGCTCTGTATCTGGCTCCGCTCATGTTCACCTGCCCCTGCATCATGGACCGCCACAGCCTCACACATCGACCTGAAGTCATCGGTCGACGGGGAGCTCCTATGGTGAGTTCGAGTGCTTCACCAGAGTTCACCGTCTGACCCAGATAATAGAATCAAACCAAAGCATAAAACAAAAATAACTTGCAATTTAGCACCGTAGACGTAATCCAAAGTCTTCAGAAATGGCAGCATGAATTTGTTTAGTGCGCTTTGGCGTCCACTGAAGGTCTCTGAGCGCAACTGCACTGTCATAAAAACATACAAAGTGTATTGACATGGCATCTGACTTGTGGCCAACTGTTTTGTAAAGCTCTTGCTAGCTTGTAAAAGCCTGTCCAATATTAACTCTAGTCCGGTTTCATGCTCAGTCCGGCTCTCTTTTTCTCCTGTTAGCCCGTCTTGGTACTGTTTGATACAATGGCTGAGGCTTAGAGAAGAGAAGCTTCTTTTGATCTAGAGGCTGGTGTGTGAACTAGCGCTGTAAAACCGCACGCTCTTCTCATGAGAGAGCCGCTCCTGTCTGCCAAAGTTACATGGCGACCGGGGAGCTCTGTGAAAATGGACCAATAACCATTCTCCCTGTAGAAAGTTATTGTACTCATAGTTTCATTATGAAACTATTATTTTAAGGTGGAAAAGTTATGTATTGTTGTTTAAGGTCCAACAAAACAGCTGCACACATTTAGAGTCAAGAGGAACATCCACACAATGAGCAAAGGTTAAAAAAACACCCTGACAAAGAAACTGGAAGACAAGTTCAAGTCTCTTAGTTGTTTTTTGTATCTTAGTCCCTCCAACCAGAGATGGACGGAGAGATGCAAAGTGAAACTAAGAAGAGAAGAAACGAGGGAAGGAGGCATGAGACGACCTGTCCTCATCACATTAAGCAAGGCCTGTGTGTGTGCCTGTCTCTGCAGCGTGTTTCACACAGCAGAGTGTTGGACAGACTCACAACATGAGTCTGCTGTTATCAGGCTCAGTGAGCGTGAGAGTCGACAACACAGTGAACTCTCATTTCACAGCCGGCCGAGCAAACACTGTTCCAGATGACTGCCTATAAACAAATACAAATGTACAGAGATGTTCAGAGCTGTGTTCTCCTGCCCTCTGAAGACTAACAAACACACACGCACACACACACACACACACACACACACACACACACACACACACACACACACACACACACACACACACACACACACAAAGCACCTATGAACCTCTCATTAAAAAGTTTGAAGTTTTGGTCCTAATTAAGTAACAAAAACGTTGTAAGTTTCTATAAAGAATTTGTAGAAATCGAACTTTTCTGTGTCACTTTTTACCTTTTTTTTTTTTTTTATGTGATTTCAATTCATCATCCTTCTCTATTTATAGAGTTTGTTGTATAACTCTATCATTGTTCCCCTCATCATGAAAAGACTGACGGTCCTCTTCTTTCTCTGTCTCCTCGGTGCCGCAGCTGGCTCCAGAAAACACCATGGTGTCCTTTAACCGAGCGCTGCAGCACGGAGCTAGCTCCCTGGAGGCCGACGTCAGCATCAGGTTCTCTCAAACACATATTCATAACATTTGAATTCTAACTACTTTTATTTGATCTAACTATAGATCCATAGATCCTACAGCTGGGATGCAGGTTTCTGATTTAGAGACTTATTGTCAGAGATGAAGAGAACATATTTTGTGATCTCTTTACCTTGTACACTGTCATTAAAGTTATTGAATCTGAATATAAGCGACCTCTACCTCTATGTTTTCTTGTTGAATCAGTTGCTGTTTGTTTTTTGTAACATTTGCTGACCCGGTTGTCTCTCGCAGTGTGGATGGCGTCCCCTTCCTGATGCGTGACAGCACCTTCAGACGAACCACAGACATCAGTAAGGTTTATCCATCCAGACAGTATGAAGACGCCTCTTCCTTCAACTGGACAGAGATCCGCTCTCTGAATGCAGGACACTGGTTCCTGGAGGTACTGAAATACCTTATCTCACCCTCACATAGTTACACATCTTTGATCACAGTCCTCGTGAATTATACATTTCTTGCAAATATCCTGTTACAATGAAAATATGTTTGATTGCCAAAAGATGATGCAGGTACTGTGGAGGACAGAGACGTGCCTTCAATGACTTTCTGAATAGAGGGAAAAGGCTTTTTTTAATTGCGAGGTATTTTTGACCGATGTAGTGATGCCTTTAGTTCAGAGTCAGACATATATATATAATATAAACAAACACTTAATCTACAAACTGAGCATTTACTTTGTGTTCAGTTGACTTATGCTGCAAAGACAAAAATATATAAAAAACATTAAAGTTTCAAACTCAAATAGTCTCCATGGCGCATGATTCGTTCAATGCACAACAACAGCACAACTGTTTAATATTACTTTAAACAGTTTTACAAGCAGCATATTATACTGTAATGGGAGTGAAAAGCAGAGAACAACTCTTTTAATTTCTGTTGATTTTATCATTCATTTTGCTCCTCCATCACAACGAGCACCTGTGTGACTTTTATCCGTTTATCTGTGTGGTGTACATGTATCTGTTTCTTTTTTCATCATGCGCTGAACACACATCTGCTCTGTTGTGTGATTCAGAGATACCAGCTTGATCAATCTTGACAAAAACCTTCGGCTGTAATGTTTATTAAAAGTGTTCAGAACACCTGCATTGAAGTGATGTACATGTTTTAAAGTCCCAGTGATGTTTCACTCTGTTAATGCCGCCTAATGAGCAATCAGATCGCTGCACTTCCTGTTGTATAATATGTAACATCAAATGTCTTAAGGGTCTGCCTCACTGCTGTGTTTCTTCTGCTTCCAGAGCGACCCCTACTGGACAGCTAACACCCTGACAGAGAGGGACCGCGTCAGGATAGCCAATCAGTCAGTCTGCAGTCTGGTGGACATGCTGCGCCTGGCGTCCAGGGCCAACAGCTCCGCCCTCCTCGACATCCGCAGGCCTCCGCCAGAGCACCCCCGCCACCGGAGCTGGTTCATGGACACGCTGTGGGCCGTGCAGAAAGCAGGGATCTCCCAGAAGAGGGTGAGGACTGTAGGTCGACCATAATAATACTTTGATTATTTAAAGGTGTTGCTTGAAGAATTTCATCCCCACTGAGTCACAAACAGTCACTGAGACAGGCAGCCTGTGGTGTCATACAGTCGAATGTCTCTGACTAAAGATTTAAAATAGTGCCGATATCCAATCTTGTTTTGTATAAATATAGAAAATACAAAGATATGAGTATATTTACAGACATCACATCGACATTTTAAATTCTACAAGCAGCACCTTTCTACCAGGCTCGTGTAACATGTCTCAATATGAAGCACACACTGTCTGTCTGTCTGTCTGATCCGGGTCTTTCCTTTGTCACATGTCTTTGTGCCAGGTGACGTGGACCCCCGACACGGACAGGGGGAGGGTGCGAGGGCTGCAGCAGGGTGCAAATGAGAAGCTGTCCATCAAAGAGATAAGGCAGAGAGGAATCACCAGCCTGAACCTCCACTATAGCAAGGCCCACCACAAAGACATAGAGTAAGAGGGGAGGGGGGGGGGAGTCATGAAGGAGATCTCTACACTATCAGAAATAATGTTAATAAAAGGAAGAAGCAGAAGACCTCCTTTCTGTTCTTAATGCCTCCATTTAAGTCATGTGGTTACTTATTTTATTGAAAATTCAAGTATAACTACAAAACCATATTCTCGTGCCGGAGGGGAAACATTTTAAGTCAGATCTCCTCCAAAGCATAGCAGAAATTATTCAAATCATTCAATCATGATGTATTTTCAAGGTAGAGATGTTCGACACTCTTACAGCATATGTGGGGGAAAAAAGCGTGCTTTAACTTCTAGTGTGTCTAGAGGGAACGTGTGAAGTCCTAATGATGACACTGCAGTCAGCTTTGGTTGGGGTTGAGGAGTACAATCGGGAAGATGAATGCAATCTTGCAGCGTGGAGTTGGAAAGAAGTGAGCCTTCTTCACCTCTGCACCTCGAGGAGGAGAGAGGCTGTGCAGGATGGAGGCTCTAGGCTACATTAGCAGCTGCTAGAATAAAATAAAGGAGACACAGGTTTTGACAAAGAAAAAAAAATGTGAAAATGGGAATGAAAAAGTCAAAAGTTAAAGTTGTTTTTTTTTGGCCCAGAGATGATCTGAAACATGTAATGAAGACATTAACAAGAGTGCAGGAAAATCTTTGGGATCCTTGGTAATAATCCAGATCCTGTCAATTTTGGAACTAGTTAAGTGTTTTTGGAGCCAAATTATTTGAATAAATGAATAAATCATTAATTGGGCACTGGTAGCCTACTGGTTAGTGTGCGCGCACCATGTGCAAGGACTGTGGTCCTCAGGGTGGGTGGCCAGGGTTCAGGTCCGGCCAATGGCTCTTTTCCAGCATGTCGTTCCCCACTCTCTCTCTCCCCGATTTCTGGCTCCATCCACTGTCCTGTCATGTCTAAAACAAAGCACAAAAATCTAAATCTAAAAAAGATGAGTAAATCATTCATTTGTTGTGAAGTTGTAATGAATTTCAGCACGTTGTATTACTCTGTATCATCATGACTGAATCACAGCCGTGCTGATATTTCATTATATTTATTTATTTATTGAATTAGGACAGTGCACATTAGTCAACATCTCAGAAAATAGCATCCATGTAAGTATGCTGGAATTAGCACACAAGCTAAATTTCATCTGTAGACCTAAAGGCAGGTTTTAACAAAAAAAAAAAAAATGTACAATTTGAAGACAGTCTACAGAACATCATTCAGAAGAACTCACAGGGAGTTTTACAAACAAATTGGACACAATAGTCACATGAGAAATAAGAGACACACGTACGATTAGCTAATTAAAAACTGCAGGATGAGCCAGAAGCTCTGGGGAACGGACACGAGAAGGGGAGGACAGATGTTATATTATATATGAGTACATGACTGTGTTTTTTTAAACCAATGTTTGAGTTATCTTCCAAAACAACAGCACTCCCTCTTTTGTTTAAACACTTCAAATCCACCTCATAAGAAGTGTATAGGTGTTTTTTGATCCTATTTGACTGATTTTGCAGCAAACAGCAGCAAACACTCGTCTTTAACTGGGTTTGAATTCATACTGTGTTAAACTGGTTAAAGAGTGCACATACCAATAAGAAAAAGGGAAGAAACAGCTTAAGTATTGAGTTCTTATAGAGCCCCAGCCCTCATGTAAATAACTGCTCTCAGGGTCTTTAAAGCAGAATGTTAAATGATACTCAGTGTAGTGTCGTTGACGTGAAGACTGGAGCATGTGGCACACAAAGATTTATATCTGTAGAGTAAATTTTGACAGTGTATGGTGAAACATTTTAACCAGCCTTTCTTTTCAGTGTCAAAGGAGTAACAGGGATTAATCGACGTGTATGTTTCCTCTCCTCAGGGAGTATCTGGCCAATAACGTGAGCGTGACTGTGTACCCGGTGAATGAGCCCTGGCTCTACTCTCTGCTGTGGTGCAGCGGGGTGCCTTCTGTGTCCTCTGATGCCCCACAAGTCCTCCGAAAGGTGCCTTACCCCATCTGGCTCATGGTAAACAGTTTTCCTCTCTAATCTGACAACACACGCACACACACACATTGACACACACTCAGACGCAGACAAGGTCAGGCAGCGAGACGAGAGGACAGCAGGAGAGAGGACAGAGACTGACGAGGGCTCAGCGAGACTGGAGGGCAAGGACGCAGAGAAAAACGAGGGAGCTCAGCAGCAGACTTTGGCTCAGCGTGGGTTTGGAGAAAAGGAGGATCATGGGAAACAATCGGAGACACATTTAAAGAACAAGGGCAAAGATCAGCACTACAAAGCATTCGTTTTCCTCAGTGAGGATCTCGTATTGGCACATTTTTTAATCCTGACCTCTGCTGGCTCAACTCTTCTTCTGTCTGTTGTCTTGCAGAGCCACCACGCTTACGACTTCATCTGGATCACTTCAGATCTGGTCTCCATCGCCGTGGTCATCGGGATCTTTTGTTATCAGAAGTAAGTCCACAGTGTGATCACAGACCCTGAACCTATGAGCATCTGTCACACAGTTAAATAACATATTTTAGATCATAATTAACATGTAATAAAGAACATGACGTCTGTTTGATTCTGTATCATTTTCTGAACACAAGGTCAACAGTTTTTATTGAAGCTATTTGTATATTTATAAAAACAGTCAATGTAAGAGCTGGGTATCTCAAAACCTGATCAAATAAATATTTTTATGCAATTTTAGACGACCTGATCCTTACAGAAATCATGAGTTCTTGTTCTTTTCTTTGCAAGCGTAATGTTTAACATCGTATCTGTGCACTTGGGCTTAAAGGTCACATATTATAAATAATACACTTTAACATGTTTTATGTCCCTACTCCCTTTTCAAACCCCCCAATTATGAGAAAAGTCCATCCTCTCCGTCTTTTGCCTGCTCCACTTTTGAGTAAATGTGTGCTCAACTAGCGGTTTGGAGATTTTCCCTTCATGACATCACAAAGGGGCAGTAACCCCTCCCCCAGGTGGGTGACACTCCCACAGCTAGGTGTTTGTTCTGCCCTCTGAGTCTGCCTTCTCAATGTAAACAATAGGACATGGAGCGAGAAAGACCGAGTACACCCAAGCCCTTCCAGAGAGGGGACGTGGTCAGACACAGCTCATTTACATATTTAAAGGTACAGACACAGAAACAGCCTGTTCTGAGCAGGGCTGAAATAGAGGGGTTTATAGACATGATCAAATACAGGATCAGAGTGGATTTAGAACAAGAAACTTCACACACATGTTTTGGGGAGCTCTGAGACTTATTTACACTGATGAAGAGGAGGAGAAGATGTGACCTTTAATGTCTTATAGAAACACAGTAAATGTGTTTTTTTAGTGACCTGTATGTGGAACAATATTATCAAGAAGCATCATTAAGAACATGTTCCTATAATCACTGCGCTGGTCTCTGAGTCTGACTGGAGCTGTTCTTATTCACTCTGCTGCTTTTTACTGTCATTTTCATTCCGCTCATCCTGCTCTTTTTTTTCTTTCTTTGTTTTATTTTCTTCACTCCTCGTGTCTTTTGTCATCATGTCTCACCTCTGTGCTATAACCTCTCCATGTCCTCCCTTTCTCTGTCTCTTTCTCTTTCTCTTTCTCTCTCTCCCTCCCCTCACACTCACTCTGTCCTGTGCTCTGCCTGATCTGCATGCAACCTTCCTCCGCTGCCCCCGGCGTCTGTCAGCTATCATATGATCAGGTAACTGCTGCCACTGCTCCGGCCTTTGTTCCTGCCTCCTCGTCTGTCCTCCTCCTTGTGCTTTTTTTTCCTGACCGACACCCCGAGGCGGTTTCCTTCCTCTCTTACATTGTACTTGTTTACCTCTTGTGTTTCTGTGTGCTTTCCACTAAATGTCTTTTTGTAATGTGTATCAAAATGTGTATCCATGTACAAACACTCAAACTACCTTGAGTCTATCACTGTTAGCATGCTCGTGTCATTTTGACTGATCTGCAAAGAATACAAACTATTTGACCTGTTAGGTTTTAGGAAAGGTTAAAAAGCTCCATAGAGGGTAAAAAATATGCATCATTCTCATTTGGATTCTAATACATCTAAAAATATATTTATCAAAAACCTGTGGACCTACAGATACAAGACTAAGATTAAGTAATTAATTAATTTAATTAATCATTTTTTAATCAAGATTAAGCTAATGCTATTTTGTCCATTTAGGCTCACCATAGATAAGCCTTCTCAGTGTCTCCCTGTAGTAATGTTGACATAAAAGAAGGACACTGCTGCATCCTTGATTGTCTCCTTTAACTTAAAAGAACTCTCAGACAGCTGACGAGTCCAAAGTTATATCCACCTTATGACATCAAACATGTCACTTTTTGGGCGCTGGTAGTTGGTTAAGTTCATGCTCCCCATGTAAAGAGGCTGTAGTCATACAAGCGGGCGGCCCGGGTTTGAATCCGACCTGTGGCTCCTTTTCCACAGGTCATTCCCCACTCTATCAGTATGAGTGTGTTATTCAGCCGTTATACACAACACAATCATTTTAAAACAATACAGACAGTTCAAACAGAGTCTACAGTCATGTATTATGTAGTGACTGAAACGGCACAGGCAGAAGCAAACTGCTTATAAACTACTATCCTACATTCTTATCTAATGAAACTACCAGCCTTCAGAATCTGACTGACTCTCTCTCTCTGATTTCTTACTCTATCAATGGTCCTACCTCTACCATAAAGACACAAAAAGCCCAAAAATAAATCTTTAAAAAACAAAAACACTTCACTCTTTTGACCGTTCCCTTTGAGCTGTTTGACTTCATTTTTTAAGTTCAATTCACAATTTTTAATGTGCACGTGAACTTATGCTTAAAGCACCCGAAAAGTGACATGTTTGAGGCTTTTTTTTTTTTTTTTTATCTAACAAGCCAAGAATTGTAAAAAGGCGTTGAGAAGCGACACTGATTTCAAACAATAATACAGCTTCTTTCTAACATATATGGCAGATTGTTAATAATTATAATCAGTGATTACAAATAAAGCTGCATAGTTCTTTGATGCAGCGACTGAATTGTATGTTAAGGGATTCAGAATCGTCTCCTCCTTGTGCTTGTTTGTAATGGTCTTTATGTGCTGTTACAGGTGGAAGATGAGCGGGATGCAGAACTATAACCCTGAGCAGATCATGCTGAGCGCTGTGACACGTCGGACCAGTCGGGAAGTAAACATCATGAAGGAGAAGCTCATATTCTCAGGTACTGCTTTCTCTTCCTTTTTTTTAATGAGGTATTTCATGACATAGGTGCGTAGGACGACAAACTCCAGCACACTACTCTTAATAAGTATCACCAATTTATTAGAAAACATCACAAAAGTTCAGAGGGACCGAAACGTTGTGAATTTTTTTATTTTCACAACTGAAAATTAATGCTTCAGGTTTGAAGATGGAGAGACAGATCATGCATAAAAACCTGATCGGAATAGAGACAATTTGCAAATCAGCTCCTGTGATGAGCAAACATTCAATCATTATCAGATTTCAGCTCAGACAATATCCGGTCCGGCAAGTATGTGCTACTTCTGGATATTCCAACACACAGTACACTTAAATCACAATTCATGCATCCTCCTCAAATCAACACACCTAATTAAGAGCTCTCCCCTCCTCTCCTCTCCCCTCCTCTCCTCTCCTCTCCTCTCCTCTCCTCTCCTCTCCTCTCCACCTCTCCTCTTCTCTCTTCTATTTCCTCAGCTTCTCCCTTCTCTCTAATTTAAATTACTGTAATGTTCTTCATTACTTATTTTTTCCTTGTTTGAAATCTTACTTATTTACCTTGTGCACTTTAAGGAGGTGGGAGAAAAGAGACATAATTAAATAGTATATACTTTTTATCAGTAATTGACAGAAACCAATACTTTTCAGTGTGTTCTGATACACTTTGACTGGTTTCATAAATACTAGATTGAAATTGACTGCATACGGATATCTTAACTGTGTGTATTGTTGTTTAAGCGGTGTGACTTTAGAGCCTGAATTAATCATTAAAAAAATCATTGAAACCACATTTGGTATTCACTGTGTATGCAGTTTATGATACCACCACTTGGGGGTGCCAAAGTCTGACATTCAAACTTCCTCATTTGACACACAGGTATGATGTTGTAGTGTCTTTATGTCCACTGTAAGCGTGCTAAACCACTTTCAGCTAAATCATTATCTTCAGTAACTTTAGTTTCAGCATCATTAAAACAGTAATCTGTCGTCTCTTTCAGATATCAACAATGGACTGGGCAGTTCAGAGGAGCTCTCTCTGTATCCTGAAAACGGCTATGCAAGATATTCTAACAGCAACATCAGTTGATGAACACATCTTCACTGGAACATCTGCATTACAGATGTTGTTTGATTTCAGAGTTTTAATGAGTGGATGTTATGTTCTGGACAGAGGACACTGACCTGTATGTCCAAAGACTGTGAAAGTGAAACAGCATGGACATCAAATGTTGTCCGGACAAAGAGGGTTTCCTCGGTTTGCTCTGCTGACTCAGTGACATATCAACACTCTCTTTTGTGCAAGTTTGATATAATATATGTCTGATGTTATTGTGTGTTTGAGTTTTCTAACATAATGCAGAAGACTGAGACAGGCATAAGACAGAAAAAAGGAGGAGGATGATTTTTTAAAAATTGTTAATGTGAAGATCATACACTACATCAGAACTACATTAATTGTGCTTGTGTCACCCCAGGTGGCTGATTGGTTGGCTTTTTGCCTTTCCGGGGCGGGGCTTAGGTTCAAATCAAGTATTTGGGCAGTGTTGGAACAGGCTGGTAGTTGTGTGAAAAATATATCAAAGGAAGAAGTTTTAATATTTTTCCATTTCTATATTTCATTTTTAATTCCTCCAAAAATGCATCTTGATCAATCATTTAATTTCTCATTCCTGGCTCTTCAACTGAGAGCGCAACATTTCAACTCTTTCCTCGACCTTTTCACTTTATCTCAGTATTTTGACTTTATTTTTAAAAATCTTACATTTCATCTCACATTTTTTTCTCATGCCTTTACTCTTTCACTAAGACTTCCTGTCTTGGACACATACAAAATAAAAGTTTACCACAAACCTTTAAAGGCATGTTGTAACTATCAGTGTTCTTAAAAGTTAGCATGTAGCATGTAGCAGCAGGAAACACGTGACCTGTCAGTGTCAACAGTCTATAAAACAGGATTTGTTAGATAATAAACCTGATCCATTGTCGAGGCTAAATGTATATTTCTGTTATTGAAGCACGTTTTGAATCAGAATTTAAAAACATAACATTTCAGAAATAAAAAAAGGAGGAAAAAAATCAGTTTTATGAAATGAAAATAATAAGTTTGAAAGAGTAAAAAGTGTAATTTTTTGTATTTTTCTTGTAGGTCACTGTCATTTTACAACAGATGATATCAGCTGTGTGGTGTTCTGTATCATGTAAATAAGAGCTGTTTTTATTTCTTGTTTTTCGCTCTGGGAGGATTTTAAAGGATTTGGACGTGTCATTTATATGTTTTACTTTTGCATTTATAATATATATGACTGTCTTTTTTTCTTATTGGTGTGACAAAGATAAGGGCAAATGTAAAAACTTATTTTATTGCTGTTTCCTGTGTGTATTTGTGTGTGGGAGGGGGAGAGGGGGGGGAATTGGGGGATTTAAGAGTACTGGTCGTCATGTTGTGGTTTTAATCTTTGTCTCTGCCTCTTTTCTGTCATGACTGATTTATTATGTAGATTTAAAGATGCTGTTTCAACGTTCACATGGCTGCCTTTTTGTTTAATCATGGACATATTTCCCCCTTTGGGTTTATTATATATAATATATAGTATATAGGAATAAACATTTCAATTGACATCTTATCTTTTAGCTGCAGACATGTCCACTGTCTAATAAAAGTTCTCTCTTTGAACAGTGTGCACGTTTTCTTTTAAAGGAACAGTTTTAACCAATGATTCTGAAATGAGTTAAAGGTAGAGGTCATATTTAAAAAAAAACATTACAGAAATAACTAAAGCAGGTCACAAAACTGAGCAAAATCTGGAGTGTTGTTCAGGCAGGCCGTCCACTAGCGATCCCGTGGAGCATATGATTCTGAAGTCAATTCAAGTCTTGATATGATTGTCAAAGTTGATTCGGTTATTATACATTTGTCTTTTTAGGTCATAGAAACTCTTTGGTTTTGTCTGTCGGCTGGGGCGTGTCCAGAGGGGTGGCATGGGCCCCCCTTGTAATATGATTGGCCACCCCAGGTGGCTGATTGGTTGGCTTTTTGCCTTTCAGGGCTTAGGTTCAAATCAAGTATTTGGGCAGTGTTGGAACAGGCTGGTAGTTGATTTCTTTTGTCTGAACAAAGCTAAGAATATATTGCAATTTTCTGGTTACTTTAAAGTATACATGATGAGTAGAGCTAGAAAGGGTAAATAAATAAAAAGTATAAATTTGTGAATTCAGAAAAGTCTGGACACGCCCCCCTGTCTGTCGGTTCTTCTTCAGTCGTATTCGCAACAAATTCCCGTTTTTATGCCTTGAGATTCATCTTCCCTGAGTGGGCGGGTCCCTCTCTCTTCCCCCTATGTGGTGGCTGGGCTAGCAATTGGACCAGAAAAGGTTCATTTAAAGAAAAATGTTTGAACCTCTGAGTGAAACATTAAGCTGAAGGAAGCTGTTCTGCCCTCTGAGTCTGCCTTCTCACCTCAAACAATAGGACATGGAGCAAGAAAGCCAGAGCCACCCAAGCCCTTCCAGAGAGGGGGCGTGGTCAGACACAGCTCATTTGCATTTAAAGGTACAGACACAGAAACAGCCTGTTCTGAGCAGGGCTGAAATAGAGGGGTTTATAGACATGATCAAATACAGGATCAGAGTGGATTTAGAACAAGAAACTTCACAGACATGTTTTGTGGAGCTCTGAGACTTATTTAAACTGGAAAAGTATATTTGTGAACTAACACAGGACCTTTAAAGCTCCTTAGAGGAAGTTATGGTTCTGCCCATTTTGGCGACCCCATCTGGACACCACTGTCTTTGATACATTTGTTGTGTACATATATTCGTGTTTGTAAGTCGTAAATGATTAATCTTGTTGCCGATGGTCTCGTTTGCTTTTGTAGCTCATAAACTGACATCTGTATTAATTTCAGTGTGTTTCATAACCAGTTAAAAACTTAGTTACAGGAGCTTTAAAGACAACAAATCAGGAGCTTCAGCTACAGTAGAACATGAGGGTGACTTAAATCACATGTTTTCTTTCTATAACGTGGTGAACTTTTGATTTAGGTAGAGTTCTGGCTTTAAGAAGAAGTTCACTTGAAATAAAGTTACTTGAAAAATGAAATTATAGGAAAAAAAGAAAAACTGTTTCTTAAACTCTTTTATTCAGACATATGATGTCTTGAAGTGGAGCATTTACATTTGGAAAAGGCTCAGAGAGGGCATTCATTGTACATAATTGGAAGTTACACTGTTGTCATTTAAAAAAACAGCGTTCGTCTGAAAAGTCACCTCAAAGCAGGCGTGGTAAAGAATGGGTTGTAAAAGAATGGGTGATGCTCATGAAGCTGCCGTCTCAGCCGGCGGAGGGTACTGAAGGAAGAAGTGAAGGTGTGCGTCCTCTGTGCTGTTGTCGGGGCTGTCAGACGACATGTGGCAGCCGGAGTCTCTGGGGCCGCTGCTCACTTCTGCCTTCATGTTCTCGACGGGGGTCTCGGCCTCCTGATTGGCCTCGCTCTTCGGCTGCCAATCAGCTGTAAAGCAGAGGAGACGGCTGGTTGGACGTACTGTCATAGAGCAGAATGGATGAGCAGTAAGTAATCCTTTACAGCCATTATTCATGTGCATTACAGCTCAACAGCCAATCTGTCTGCCCCTCCTGTCCTTGTGTGTCCTGTTCTATTCTCAGAAATGCTCTTTGAGGTTATCCTGTTATCCTTAACCTCTTTAGCCGTGGCCCTGTTACCCTCCAGGTCTTATCTGCTTGAGGTGCAATGTCACTTGTCCCCTTTCCTTTCTAAATGTAAACATCTCAGCGAATATTTTTTAAGGTCTTATCATGTCCAAAAAAAAGTGCCCAATGCTGCTGTCCTTGGATGACCCTTTAGTGCCTTTACCATTACTCACAGTACATTTGCTGCAGGGAGTCAACAGCAGTGAGAAGACGATGCCGGTGCTCTGGATCAGTCACATTCAGCTCCGTCAGGTGATGCTCCCTCAGCCTCATCAAGTCATCCACTGTTTGGTACCCGTTCAGCTGCAGAGAGGACGTGTACTCCTGGAGAAGCAAGAGTAGAAAAAAACCAAACATTTACACTGTAGAAGAGGAGAAAACACCCTCCTGTACGGAAGATGATTCCTGCCACATTAAAATCAGTCAAATCCATAAATAATAAAACAACTTACCTCCAAGCTGAGACGCCTCAACACTTCCTGGACGGTGGATTTCTGGCTCTCTCTTTGGGTTTGTGTCTCCTCACGAGAATCGGGTCTCTCCTCTGCGAGCTCATCTACATAAATGAACTTGAAATTGCCCAGTTTGCCGTTCAGCATCCCTGTCCATATTCCCATGGGGGGTTTGGCAAAGATGTCAATCACATCTCCCACCTGAATGAGAGTGTAGTATAGACCAATTAAGATTATCTGACAGGGACAAAAATACTTCAGAGAAGAGAGCGGGTGTTCCAGATTTGGCTGTAAAAACTTTCCATTTGGGAAGGTTACAATGGCTTAACTTGACGTGTCAATCAGACTATGTTCATCATCAGTATCCTTCACCAATTGCACTAGTTTGTTTGCAAGTTAATTGACAGTCTTTGAAGTGCTTCACCTATTGTGTTTAGAAAAGTTATGAAGACAGTAGTGTAACCCCCTGTGGCCTGCTATAAGATGAAGGATGTGAGTGTGTGATGTTTACATTGTAAAGCAGACATTTATTGCATCGTGTTAGAGTGAGAGAGTGTCATGCACACTCGCCATCCAGTAGACCTGGACGGCCGGTTATATGCAGCTATGCTAAGCTGATCTGTGTCTTTGTAATTCAGAGAACGGACAATTTGTCTACACCTGCACGCTTAGAAGTCCATTTTCTGTTTCTAAAGGTGAACCAAATGTTTACCTTGAGCTTGAGGGATTCAGTGTCGTATGGACTTGGCACAAAGTCAGTATGGACTCTTGCTCTTCCACAGAAGTGTCTAGAGGACAACAGATCATCGTCCAGCCTCAGACTGTCTCTGTTACTGGACCAGCCGGACCCACTGGTGACTCCGCCTAAGGAAGAGCAGACAAACAAGAGGACTCGATAACCCCACATCTAACAGATGGAATCAATTTCTCACAATCACAATCACATTTATTGCATTCACACATACAAGGAATTTGTCTTGGTGTTTTTTTGGTGCAAACAAACAAAGAACATTAGAGTAGAATATAAAAGTAGTTCTTCTGATGACAGTAACAAGGCAGCTTAAGTCTGAGTAGTGGATTCCGTTCTTGATAGTAAGTTCAGCTTTATAAATAAATGCATCTTAAGGGGAGTACGAGATCCTTAAGAGAGGATTGCATCATGGCTCTGTGCCCACAGGTGCTTACTTGAGGAGCTTTGTCCACTGTTGAGGCTATAGAGGCTTTCCAGAGAGTCACCAGACCGCCTGTGATGTGCTTTCACAAACGCTCCCCCGCCAACTTTCCTCTTTTCTGCTTCATCTCTCTGTGTGTTTCCATCCTGCACAGTCAAAAACACAGAGTCACACTTTTATCTGCCTTATATTTCTGTTTAGGTTCACTGCATGGGTTATCTCCCACTTCAGGCAAACAAAAGAGAAAAGCTAACCAACCAGAGAGCTGAGTCAGGGCCCCCTGAACTGCTACGTTTCACTTCTCGTGTGACACAACAGCTCAGTCTCCCAGTTTATGCTGGGACACGCAGCTTTTCTGGCAAGCGAGAGACTTAATCCTGCAGGGGTTGCCCTGCTTTTAATAGCTGAAACCTGTAGGAGGTGTGTTGTGAGCTTTAATCCCCAACTACATGTTCTCAGATTTTAACTTCCTGTTCCTGTACATGGCGTTTCACATCATGGACCATATCTATGGAGCTATTATTGTGACAAAACTATTTGAATATGCGTACACAGATCCACAAATGTGTAAACAAATCTGCAAATATGTTGACCAATTTTGAAATATTTACTTATTTATTAAGTAAAGGCATGGCAGCCTATCCTGTGAGCCTGAGCTCAGGGCAACAAACCCCACTAATGTGTTTGCAGATTGTCAGACACTCATTTGAAGATATGTGCACGCATTTGTGGATCTTGCACAGCAGGAGTGTTGCAAAAGTCAAGTGTAAAATGACCGCCAATGGAGAGCCTCAGTTGTAAGCGATCATTTGTGTGTATTTTCATTGCCATTAATAAATAAGTAAATATTGGTCAACATATTTGCAGATTAGTTTGTGCATTTGTGGATTTTTTTACGCATTTGTGGATCTGTGTGTGCATATTCAAATAGTTATGCCACAATAATAGCTCCATATCTGCATAATAACTCCATAAAAGTGAAGAGCTGGATTCTGAATGGGATGCACCTGAAACTACAACAGGTCAAGACAATACTGCTCAAGAATATGAGATGAATCAAACAGTTTCTGAAAGAGTCAGTCAACCTGGCTAAAAGCAAGGGAGGCCTGGAAATAGTTATGTAGTATCGGTGGTAGACAAATTAAAAATTAAAAATGAATATATTGAAATAAATTAAATCATGGTTTTTGTGCACAAACACTTTTCTTGAAGCAAGAATGTGTGACTTTTTGATCCAGTAGATGTCACCCTCGAGCACCAGCATTAAACCAAAACAAACTGCTGTTCGACAACTCCGCTATTCTGAACCCTCCGCTCTCCTCCAGCGACACACCTCCAACCCCCCTCCACACACAAAGGAGTTATCAATTAGTACGCACCATAATTTAGCACCAATAAATGCAAGCGGCGGACAAAATTGTCCTTTGCTCGAGCTGCAATCACCTGTGTCCTGCATTGTTGTGTTAACATGCTAATGTTAGCACACTTTGGTTAGCTCAAAGCTTCACATTGCACATAAATTGACACAGAATGACCGTGAACTAAACACATTTAGGTGACATCCAAATAAACAGTGAGTATGTTCTTCTTTTCTCTAGTCCTTGACTAAAACAGTTTTAAACACAAGGCCGTCCGGTCCATGTAAACATGATGTAAACACGGCTCTGACAACATTACAGCTGATGGGACTCCGGCTTCTCACTCATTGTAGACAGTCGTGACTCAGAGAGACATTTACAGAGGATAAACTTGATATCTGCTGTATTTATGTGTAAAATGTTGCACATACTAACTTTAAAGAAATGTACTTTTGGTTTGTGAGCGGCATATATAACACAATCAATTTTCTTAAAGTAGCTTTAACACTCCGAACTAGAGGACGACTCAATGGACCACATGTAAACACAAAGCTTCACATATGTAACACAGCGACAAGGTGTCAATGAGCTGTCATTTTAAGCCACCAGTTACAGTATAGACTAAGAGCCTAATAGGATAACAAGTGAGAATACCTGACCCCTCTTAGACACTCCCTTGGTAATCTCAAAACAACACTACTGACAAACACCAATCATAATAAACACAATAAAAATGAAATGTATAGAGCATAATTGGAATATTTGAAAAATTGTGATAATTACTTCTGTAACACATTTAAATGCTTCAGAATTATGAAGGAAACTCTGGTGAAAAATGTCATGAACCTTATTCATTTTGTTTTTTTTCTAGCTGTAATTCTTTAACCCTATAAGGAGGGTGTGTCAATCCTTCTGTTTTAAGTGCTAATGTTAAGACCAGGCTGTGGAGCTCTCTCTGTAGATCATAGTTGGATTGTTAGTTAACAGTCTGGCAGAACAGGTGTGTGTCTGACAGCTGTGTCTTGTTGTTGGCAGATGTTATTTCATTAGGTTTGAAACACACCAAAAGCAGGGTAGTGTTAGTATGACTAAGATCTCTGTCGAGTGCATCACATACTTTAGAAGTTGTCTTTGTTTTCTCTGGTGAGGCCTTGACGTGCTTCCTGTCACTTTGTGATGAAGTCTGTGTCTCCTTCCTTTCCACCCAGACATCGTTTGGCTCCTCAATCTGCACCTGCAGTGAAAACATCAAAACACATTTCATATCAGATTTCCCCGACTGCAGCCAAAAGACAAACATGATGTATATTTAAGTCTAAAAAACACATTAGTCTGTGAGGACTAAATTCCTAGATGATCAATCTTTCAGATTAAGGAGGTTCGTTTCTCTTACCGACGAGCTTCCATCATCCTGCGGCTCCTTTAAAGGCTGAACAAGAGGTTCAAATCTCCCAAATCTGGTCAACTGTTTGGGAAAAAGAGAGATTACAATGAGTGTTTTCTGGTGACAGATGGGCATACGATCTGCCCTTGTGTGTGACCTCACAACATAAACAGCTGGGTGTTTATGCCCTGTTTATGATTTGTGCTGTGAATTAGGTTAAACCCCGGCAGCCATACAAATCTTAGATGAAGTATTTTTCTCATCCTGGATGAAAATATTGTGACTACTAGGGATGATCAAGTTGCACTGATCTTGTACTGTTAATGTGTTATAATGCACATATCATTTCACAGATTATTCCTTAACGTCGTTAATCTGCAGATCTTTATCCTTCCATCATCCTACATAACTGCTAGGGGTGTCGAAATCATTTCCACGATGCATCGCGATGTCAACCTGGACGAGTCTGCATCGATGGAGCATTATCCATTATTGCATATTGTCGTTGCTTGTAGACCTATACTATATAATTCATTTATTTGGCTTACAATGTAAAGACTTTCATGTTGACATTGGTTTCTTAAGCATTTCCTAAATAATAAAAACCCATCATGATGCATTGAAATATCAAATCAAATCAAATCAAATCGTTGACAGGATCATCGTAATAGAATCAAATTGTGAGACCACTGAGTATGCACAGCCCTAATAAGTTCCATAAACAAAGTGAGACAGTGCAGAAACAAAAGAGTCATTCTCTCTTGGTTTGCCGTTAGCTTCAGTTTAGCGGTCATTTAGCACTGAGCGCATCTGTTACATGGACTCTTTGGCTTATTTCCCAACAGTGACTGTTGCCCTCTGTCATGCACTGAATGGTTTGATGAGCAACGAGTCACACAGTTGTTCTAAATACAGGAAACAATTAACAAACATGGATTCATTTGATGGCTATTGGATATATACGGCTACCTATTTGCTGTTATAAAATGACCTTACTCCTCCCTACATCACAGAACTTCTTTCATTTTATGTTCCAGCTGTAACGTACTTTTGCACTTCTATAACACATCCACGATGTATACGTCTGTTTCTGACAGCTGCTCACTACCTGCCCAGGCGCTGCCTCACCTATCAGCTACACAAACATGGCGGCGGCAACGATGGCGTCTTAGCTTAGGAGTGGCCATTGCTGGGAATGAGGTGTAGCCTATACACGCCATATATGTACATATATTTTTTGCATGAAAGACCGCAATGAGCCACAGAGGTTTCATCTGTCTCAGATTTCAAAATTGCTGCGGTTTGTGTTGTAAGAAATAAACATCACAGGCGCCTGTGTGAACACCAAGCGGCAACCTCCAGTCTTGAAAAATGAAGCCAATGCCTTAGGGAAAAATCCTGCAGTTCGTTGAGTGTCCACTTTGAGGCTGACTCCAGGAGCCCCGGAAGTCACATACACATGACTGGCAAAAACCCAATTTTTACAGCATAAATTAACATGTTTGACATGGTTCAAAAAACGAAATAGGTCGTTATTGTCATAACGGGCACACACTGAATAGGTGGTGAATTTTTTTGTAAATTAGGCGCGTGGCTGACCTGATTGACAGTGGGCCCGATGAAACAGTTTGTCAAGAGGCTTAAAACCCGCCTCAGCTCTCAGCCTGTCGTCAGGTTGTCTGAAAGTTAGACTGAGACAGGATTTCCAGCATGGCGCTGCTGCTGATGAGCCCGTCGACCCCCCCGCCCTAACAGAAGGGTGACGTCACTCAGGCTTCATCCATTAATATTTTCAGTCTATGGTAAACACCATACCCAGGATTAGGCTCATAACCGTGATACTCAATTCCATGTAAACACGCTCAATAATTTACATTATATTAAGGAGAAGAATTCTCACTGAGATTGTAGAAAGAAAATGTTGGGATTTTGTTAGATGTCAAACTTTTCTTTTAAAATAGAACGTGTTATATTTGTGTTTATATACCACTGGTTTAGTTCATTTGTCAGAGTGTCCTGAGAGTACGCACACAAAGGTTTGTCTTACTGTGTTCTGTGAGAACTGCAGCTCTGTGATGGAGGGGACCGTCAGCGGAGGAGGACACAGATCTGGCTGTTTGCTGTCCAGTTCCTGTATCAAACTCTCGAATCGATCCCAGTCTGTGGTCCAGGGCAGCGACAAGCTCCCCCCGCAGACCCACAGTTCATGCTGAGGCTGTTGACAGGTGTGATAGAAGGGAGACCAGGGCTGCGGACACTCGAACGGGCTCCACCAAACTCCCTCCTCCTTTGACTGCACATGGACATCTGTGGCTCTTTGTTGCTGTTGCTGCGGTGATGAAGCAGCTTTGGCTAGCGTCTTATCCGTTCTCCTCCCCAGGCCGATGCAGGTCAGCACCGGATTGTTGTTACTGAACACATCGGCCAAATGATCTGAAAAGAGCGGGAATAAAGTGATAGTTAATGCAACTACGTAAGCCATGAGAGGTGAAGGAAGAAAAAAAGCAAGTGTGGTTCATTCATTTGTCAGAACTTAAATTGTTTTTCTCACCTTTGTTCAGGACAGGAATTTGTTTTAAGAACAGGGATAACTTAAACTTTTAAATATCGTCCTCATACAACATCAACCAATGCACACTGCCTTGATGTACGTACAAAAACTACCTCATGTAAATGAACCAATCTGTTACATTATTACATAATTTATTATCATGTTGATTTCAGCATCTTCTGCACTATCCATCACTGCCCCATTGCCTTATTGCTATATTCAGTCTTTGTTTTCTTTGTCAGTTTATTGTTTTCCTTGTTTGTGTGAGCATAACTGGGCAATGAAGCTGATTCTGATTCTGACAAATTATTACATTTTTGCAACTGTGTAGCAACTGGTAATAAAAGTTTTTCTAGTTGAAGAAAAAAAGGGTTCTTCTTGGATTGTTTGTCAGGTGAAAATAAAGGTTGCTGGGTTGTTGTTGTTTATTTTTTGCCTCTAATGAAAGAGGAACAAGTTTGTGTAAAATGGGGAAAAATTTCCCAAGTTTAGTTCTACAAATATTACTGGTGAAAGAAGTTTCTATTTTGGAATATAAATTTTGCACCTGTACAATGTTTTAAATAGAGGAGAGAAAACAACTTAGATCACTGTTACAGAATGAATCACCAGAATTCTCTTTATTTCCTCACCTCTCAGGTCGTCTGTATGCAACACTTCTTCATGCACATATCAGATAACATCATTCCTTCGACTATAACTCACCATGACTGTCTGATAAACTCTTCCCTTTCCCTGCTGCGCTCTGTTGTCCCTTCTTTGTGTGGACCAGATTCTGTAACTTCTTTATTCTGCCTGTGGTGTGCGTTGAATATGAATCTGCTATGTCAGCTGTAGTTTCACCACCCTGCAAGAAAGAAAGAATATTATGCATCTAGTGCAGGGCAATGACATTCAGCACTAACCACAAGTACTGCTTTACAATCCATCCATCCATTATCTATACTGCTTTCTCCATTCGGGTTTGCGGGAGGCTGGAGCCGATCCCAGCTGTCATTAATCGAGAGGCGGGGTTACACCCTGCACTGATTGCCAGTCAATCACAGGGCCTTATAATAGTAGAATATATTTGTTTAAATACAATATTTTTGCTTTCACATGACTGACCTTTGCACATTCATTCAACTAGAATCAGGGAAAGTATTTCTATTCCAAATGTGACTACCTGTCTCTTGTTGGATTTTTTTTGTTTTAGCAGCAACCTTTGGAGTTGAAAATGAAGCCAATGCAGAAGTTATTCTGAGGAAGCATTTGCAATATGGCTACACAAAATTGTTGGGCTTTAAAATAAATCAATGGGTGACATCACTGAGACCACGTCCATGTTGACCACGTCTTCTCTATAATGAGGGTGTCGTCTTTTAATTTTAGAGCAAGGCTTCCAAAATTGTCATTATTTTCCCCAAAATCATGCACTGAAATATTCCCTGCTTGAACTCAGATTTGCTCTGCTTACGCTCAGACTTGCATTACAATCGTTTCTTGCATCATTTCTGCGCTCCAGTTTTAGCTCTTCATGGTCCTCACATTCAGGCTGTTTCTTTGCCCTCATAAAACATCTGCTCTCTGATTTCTTGAACCACCCTATCAAAATCCCCTGCTACCAAACCAACAGAAAAAGACAGTGATAATGGAATTTTAACCAACAAGATGTACCCCTCCACATCTTTAATATAGTGTCATCACACAACGTTTCCTGCTGAATAAGGACCTTTACTTTCAATGCTTTAAGGGTCTTTGGTTGATAATACTTTTCCTATAAATTAAGTAATTTCTCAGAGCGGCCTTACAACTTTTAAGTGAAGTATCTGAAAAATTCTCTAACCTCTGTCGACATCCAACTAAGGCGTGTTGCTAAACTAAGGCTGTTTTGGAACTTGCCTACTTTATTAGTAGTACATGCTGAGTCGGCCAAAGTGCAGTATGCAGTCTGCAAATAAATGTAAGATCTGCAGTATGCCAAAAATACCCAGATGTCGTACTTATACAGGAAAAATACACAGTATGCATCAGACCAATCTCCCTCATCTACTGTTTCCCACAATGCAAAGCGCCAGGTCAGAGATCAAAATGACGGCCATCGTAACAGGAAAAAAAAAATCACAATCATACCAAACTTCACAAAGATACCACCAATTATCTATTTCTGACACTGAAAATCATGACCATTTAAATGAAACTAAGTTCATAACTTAGGTTCGAGAGCCGGACAACACCCAAACCACATCTTCAATCACCTGACAATATATACTGATACTCATACTGAGCCATCCAACTCCACACCGTATGTCTCAGTTCTTCGACCCACCCTCCCTTCCTCTCATCCATTCATCTCGTTTGACCTATAGACACAGTCTGGGCCATGATCAGCTCGGGAAGAATTATGCCTGAGACAGAATCCCCGTCCTGAGTCTCCCTTTGCCCTGCAGTCAGTCCATCCTTCCTGACAACATCCTCTTCCATCAGAATCATTACCTCAACATACATTCATATGATCTATCATTAAATATCTAAAACACATGTGGTTGTGGTGTGGTCCTTGCTATTGAATCACTTTGTCAGATTTCTTGAGACTGTAAGTGGATGCTACACTGTAGTGGTGTTTGCCGTCAGCTGGTCTGTTGTTAACTTCCTCATCCAAGATCGGAAACCAGCTCTTATAGCCGGGCCTGGCATTCTGCAAAATAACCACCGACTGGCAGTCATAGCCTACTACTGTTAATCGCAGTATACAGTAGTACACCTGGGATAAACTTTATTCCCTCTATGACTATGTCTAAACAAAGAGCTGGGTGCTTCTCTTTTTGTTGTATCCTTTCTTCACATTCAGCTAACATGCAGATCAAAATACAAATGTTCAAAAGAGCACAGAGCAGACCCAAGTGATACGTAGAAAGCAGATTAAAGGTTTCAAAAGTGGATTAGAGAGGACTGTAGGTCTGATTAAGCTGACTTCATTCACTCTCAGGTTTACTTCAAATTTACTTTTACTCTCTGTTACCTGCACCCTGAATCACATAGACATATCAAGTGACTTAACTTTGAATCATTCGTCAGGTGATACCGTTTAAAAATTTTAACAACAGAAAAAAATAACTTTTCTGAAATGTCCTGACATCGTTTTTTATTAAAGATTAAAAGATTCTGTTGTTAAATAAAACCCATCCAATTCATCAGTTACATAATCAGAGAGTGGAAGATTAGAAAAGATGAACAATAGTCATCCCTCACATGCATCAGCATGTGCACAATCAGTCAGGTATGTCAGGTGAGTCTGCCTGGCCGTCATGTGGATCCAGGATTACAAAAGACTAAAGTCTGCCATCTGCACCACTTCAGGAAATCATCAGCATTTGTTTCACTGAAGTGATTGTGTCCGAGTGAATGATGAGATCTCATTAAAGTAGGAAAATTCAACTTTTATCTTCAGCGTTACTCTGTATGCGGTTACTAAAATCCAGATTGTGATGTATTAATATTTTCTTTCAATGAAGTCGTCTATCAGAGCGCCGAGGTTTTACCTGAGCTGGTGGATGTGTCTCTGTGCTGTCAGATCTCAGCTCCTTCAAGCTGCCGTTTCTTGTCAACGTGCTGCTCTGACTGGAGGCTTTACACTTTTCTGTAGGATAAATTCACACACGACAGACAAAAAAACATTATTTCATATGTTGTCAAACATGCAAATCACCGGGGCCGCTCACTGGGTGGATCATGAACAGAGTCTGCAATCTTCTACACATCAGCCTCAGATTTGACTCACAGCCTATAGGCCCTTTGATGCACGTCTACGTCCACTCTCTCCTCCTCACATTTCCTCTTCAGCTAACTTATCATTAAAGACTAAAAGACTTATCTCACACACATAAAAACATGCAAATCCAGGGTACAATTTAGGCAGCCATTTTCCTCTCACATGAAGCTCAGGGAGCAAAGCTGAAGTTCTGTCGTAATGTTAAACTGCGGTTAATTAGGATATTGTAGGAAATCTTATAGAAAAGACAAAATCACAAACATTACTCTTCATCAGAGATTTGTTAGAAAAAAATGTCAATGTTTCGTCCCTCTGAACCTGATTTCAGTCTTCAGTCTTGAACCCAGTTTTGAAAAACTTTCCAAAGATAGTTAACCCTGAAATATGGCCGACGTCCATCCTGATTTTCAACATTCATTGATTTGAGTTCAATTGTGTTTTGGGTTGATGATCATCAGAAAGCTTTGCAATGATAAAAAATCTTCCAATTCCCTACGTTTATCTGCAACCTTGAACACAGCAGAACAGAATACCAACATTTCAGATTCCCATCCTGAGTGCTGTGTCAATGGGAAATGGCTACCATGTGAATAATGCCTCTCATAACTTCTCTTGCACTAACTTCTTGTATAGCCTCAGTTCACTTGGTATCTCAGTATAATCACTTCAGCTTCTTTCACATACACATTTCTTACCTCTGTTGTGGGCTTTGATTTGATTGGACGAGTCTTTCTTATCTCCTGACAACACCAAGCAGCCTTTATGAATGTCTCTGACTGCACCAGAGGAGGAGGAGGAGGGGAAGGAAGGCAAACAGAGGTCACATTGTAGAAAAGTTTGAACGAGTGTACGATCAAGGTGAGTAGTGTGAAGCAGATGTTTTGATTGGAATGAATCCTAACCATGTTAATACAAAACCAACACAGTGATTAATAATGTGTACCAACCGAGTGTTTCATTGTCCAAAGATGATGTTGGCACATATGACCTAAAGAAGAAGACAAATATTAAATATTCTGATGCAAAAATAAATCTACTGAATAAAAGACAAAAAAAACACAACTGATCTTAATATGAAGATATGCTCTGTGTGCTCACTTAAATACACGTGTACAAGATAATCGAGCACAACTCCTTTACCTTCTGTTTGTTCTTTTCAGTTTCACTGTGCTCTGAGGTCGGTCCTGCATGGGGACAAAAAAAAAACAAATTATGGCAAAGTCTATGGAAGCCCTGAGGGGCAAAAAGAGAAAACAAATCTGATCATCCATTCAAAGTTCTTTCTTCATTTTCTTCTGCTTATCCGAGGTCGGGTCGCAGTGGCAGCCAGCACAGTAAGTCAGCCCAGATTTCAACGTTTGAGCATGATGTTAACTAACCAAAAGGCTAAAAGGCTAATCAAGATGGTTACAGTTACACCTGTTCAGCCTCGGCATTGTTGTTTTCTATATTCTGATGTTAGCATTTAGCTCAGGGCATGGCTGTTTCTGAGATTTTTGCATCCCCCTTCATCAGCTCTGACAAATCCAACAAAACACATTAGATCAGTTAAACAGTGAACATGAGAACACTAACGTTTCACCCCTTGGTTCTTTGTTCTGCAGAGCAGAGAGAGAGCTTGATTCACAAACTATACTTTTCTGATGCAAGACAGTGATCTGACAAGTTTTACAAGTGTGCAGTATGAGCTGTTTAAAATTGGTTTCAATGCTTGGAAAACATGTGCAGCATCATTAAAAAAAAAAATCTAAATCAAACCTTAAATAAATAAACTTACAGAACTGATGGATAGATCTGAACCACTCCAGTCAGGTCTTTGTCTCAGGAGAGCGGGGCTAGTCTGGTATCTGGGGAGGACTTCCTTCAGTGTTTTGCTGTAGGCTGGTTCATAGATGCTTTCTGAGGAGCCCTCCTAAAAAAAACCAAAAAACATCCATCAGTTATCATGGTGACAGACCCAGTACTTAGTTTCACATTTATCGTATAAATTACTGATGTTACACTTGTGTTTATAGTTCCTGGAATTTTAATCATGTCTGGTACATGTATAGGTAGATTTAATTTTTCCTCCAAAAAATGTCATCCTGCTTTTTTTTATTAGTCAGTCATATCACTCACTATTTTCCCTGTGGAAAATGAAAAAAATAAAGAAGAAGAAGCCTGAGTGACGTCAGCCATCTGTCATGGCGGGGAGCTCTGGGGGCTCATCGGCAGCAGCCGCCATACTGGAAATCCTCTCTCAACCTAACTTTCAGTCAACCTAACAACAGGCTGAGAGCTGGAGCTGAGGCGGGTTTTAAACCTCTTGATGGACCGTTACATCGCGCCCACCTGTCAATCATGTCAGCTACTCGCCTACACTTCTCATTTTCAAAATCAAAACAGAGCCGTTTAAAAACAATTCACCCCCCGTACAGTGTGTGCCAGTGATGATATAATAACTAATCAGACCTATTTTATTTTTTGAACCAGGCTTTAAACATGTTTATTTATGCTGTAAAAACGCCTTTTTTGCCTGTCATGTGTATGTGACTCCTGGTGTTCCTGGAGCCAGCCTCAACGAACTGCAGGATTTTGCACTTCGACATTGTCTTCATTTTTAAAGACCAGAGGTTGCCGCTTGGTTCAGACATGAGAAATGACAGTAGAAAAATAAATCGAGTTGCTGATGTTCTTGTTTGCTTTAGTAGGTCATACAGAGGCATCACAATTACTTTCAGTCTGTTCCGGAAATGAGTCCTCAATACTTCCATAAGTCCTGGCTTCAATCTTGATTCCATGACACTTGAACTCTTGCACTTGCACATGTAACGAGCTGCTCATGTCGGGTCGTGTTCTGCTGGATCAGCTACACATAAAGAGCTCAACTCTGTTTCTGTACAGAGCAGGGTGGGATTGATGGTAAGAAGCCCCGGCATGTAAACTGTGACACAGATACTGTAAGCTGTCCACTCCTGACATTACTCTCAGGAACATGGTCACTTGGGATTTATGTTCCCGGCTGCATGTTTTTCATTCACAGTTTCTCCTCATTCACTTTGCAGTTTTGGTTCTCCATGAATTAAACAACATTCTTATAAACAACTGCTTAACCTTAGATAGTGCAACAAGTTGTGTAAGCGCTGACACAGATCTTTAGTGGTCTTTTCAGGTGAGCATCTTACACTCATGTTGTTACAGATTTGAGTTCGGGGAGTTGATGACTTTTTGTACTCTTTAGTGACGCTAAATTTAGATTAAAGCTCCAAATCTACTGAGTGACGTAGAAGTCAGTTTAGTGTCAACAGCTACTACGACTACTACTACTACACAGTCACTTTTAATTCAACAGGATACGTGTGTGTAAATGTTAATCACTTCCAATAACAAGTAGCCTACTGGAGAAGAACCTTCAATGTAAATGGTAAATGGACTTGAGTTTATATAATGCTTTTCTAATCTTCCGACTACTCAAAGGGCTTTTACATCACATGTCACACCTACACATTCACACACTGATGGTAGTGATCGCTATGTAGTATCATCCATCAGAAGTAACTAATCCCATTCATACACCACCACCAAAACAGCAGGAGCAATTCGGGGTTAAGTGTCTTGCCCGAGGACACATCGGACATGTTGCCCAGCTGGGGATCGAACCCACGACTTTTCGGTTGAGAGGCAACGACTCTACCAACTGAGCCACAGCCGCCTTAACTACTGCAGAGCTACCTGAAGAAGACATTAAGTTAACTGATGCTACAGTACTTAGAAAAGTAGACCAAAGTTTTTGTGAGAAATTATTAAATGGACGACAAACAAATGCAACAAAATTAAAACAAAATATTCTCATGCTAGTAGAAAAATGATGCTAGCAGGGACCCGATTAACCAGGACTGTCCAGTTTTCCAGCAACAACATGTCCCAGTTTTGGACTTTCCCTGTCCCAGTTTTAACCAATTGAAATATCACAAAAATACTCCATGCTTGCCACACTTATTTGTCTCTATATGTGTCAATCAAGGTCGTTGCCAAGAGTGTTGCTGTTTTAATAAATGGAAAATATCTCTCATGCACCATGAGACAAAGTTCAATACTGATTTGTCTGTACATGTGTCGATCAGTCTCAGGCTTTCAGCTGCTGTTCAGCTAGCCTAGCTTATCCTAACCTAACAGGACCTGCTGCGTAACGACAGGTAGGCTAGCGGTCGTACCAAAAAGGAAGTCAGCGCTTTCTGAAGAGCTCTGCATGCTTCCTTCAAAGTACCAGGTAATATATATGCTGTGTTTTGCACACACCACAAGGGTCCATTTTCAGTTGCCCCCGGTGGAAATGCAGATATGCAAATGAGCAAACACAACCAGTGGGTACAGGCAGGAAGTAGCATTGTTATGATCTCCTTATGTGAGGAAAACGTTGGAGAAAACCAACTTAAACAAGCTTCTCAGGGGGAAACCTTTACCTACCACCTTGTGTGATCAGTGCAGGTCATGGATGTGTGGATCCATACATGTGGGTTTGCAGTAAAATTAAAGTCTCCCGATTTGGAGGTTTTAAATTTGGTCACCCTTTAAAGTGGGTTTATTTTAAAAATCACCTTTTTTAACACTTCATGGAGAGAAAAAAATCCCTCTTTTCATCCAATTATCTAATGAAGCTGGTGTGTACATTAGTAGATATAACTTTTATATCCCTTTGTATGTATTCCATCTGACTGAACCCTATGTTTTCACATTTTATAGTTTTACATTTTGCGTTATTTTGAAGCTCCTGTGGGAATTTTTTAGCTGGTTATGAATCAGGCTGAAAATAAATCTGATGTTTCTTCATGAACTACAAAAGCAACGAGACCATCAGCAACTAGATCGACTTTAAAGTTAGTTAAAGTTAATGCCTAAAAACTGACGCTGAGGGGTCAATGTCAGAACAAGTGTTTATCTCCTGGCTGCAGAAACAGATTTTGAAATGACATTTTTCATGGCAAAGATGTCTGATGAGGGGTATGTTTGACTGGTTAAAGAAACCAGGATGAGATGAACACACAAATTTGTACAGGACAAAATCAGCCAACCAATAAAACTTAACGTTTGTAAAAGGAGATTACATTTTTATCCTTCCAAGGTTGTATGTAGTTGTATTTGTTTAAACAAATGCTTCAAACTCCCAGGACATATATGCCTTTATATTTGGGTTACTTACAAATGAACCACATACTGTGTGTTGTAAGTGAGCACAATTAAACTGCACAACAGAGAAACAGGAAAATCCAAGCCCAGCAAACAAACATCGACAGACATCATGAATCTAACAGAGAGGTGAGTTGTTTCTAGCTGTGCCTCTTTCTCCTGAGAGACCGTTTCAGCTCCTTGTCTACAACAATAACATGAGCTGTCCCTCAGCGAGCACCGCCTCTCCTCTGCCTACCTGCTCTTTAAAGGCTGCAGGGACCAAACATATAAGACGGACCTACAAACTGACAGGAGTTTAGAAGATGATGTATCTTACCAGCGTGAAGCAGAACAGGTTCATGTTTGAAGGTCTGTGGAGCCAAAGAGAAAAAAAAAAACAAGCTGCACACCTCGGCCTCTGGGAACCCCTTTCCACGCACCGAACCTCCACACTCACATAAAGTAAAGTAAAACACACACGGTGATTCAGAAGCTCACGCAGCCCCCACGTTGCCTTCAGCCCATTGGCCTAATCCTGAAGTCAAATCCCTGACATAATCCAATAGATGCAGTGAGCCATCACGACCAGCACAGAGAGAGAAAGACGCAGGCCATTTGTGACAAAGAGACCATCAACAACAACAACACACACGGGCTTTGTTTGGCACGGGTCTGAAACGATTATTATAATGACCTGATAGAGATTTACTAATCACTAAGTGAGGTTAAACTGCTGCTGACTGTTTCCTGTGAAAGAAAAGACTGATTTACTGATGAGGTTCTGTCATCACACACGCAGAACATCACACAAGGTTTTATCACATGTTATCAAATGTGTACCAGTGGGCACATGCTGGAGCCATTGTTGCATAATACAGTTTGTTTTAATCAGCCCTGGAGTACTTTTAAGCTTTCATTGTTTCGAAGCTAGTGGACTGAAATAATCCTGGATTTGACAGTCAGTTCAAATGTGAAGAAATATTTATTTTCTCACATTTCCTCCAGTGTTTCCACAGGGGAGCTGCAGAGATTTACCTGCAACCCAAGTATACTTATATAAAGATGCCGAGTTTTAAATGTAGACTATTTAACTCAAGGCCGCCCATAAGGGGGGATACAGTGGAAAGCTTTCTGGGGCCCTGTCCCATGAGGAGGGCCAATGGAGGTAACAACATAAGCAGGCCGGGTGGAAAAACTGGAAGGAAGATTTACCCAGAGTGATCAGGGTAAGAAGAGAGGCAGATGAAGTGATGCACCCATCATGCCTAGTGCCTACTGAACAAGCCTGTGGGGGCAGTGCTATGATCTGGGGTTGCTGCAGTTGGTCAGGTTCAGCAACATTATGTGCCCAAAGAATGAGGTCAGCTGACTACCTGAATATACTGAATGACCAAGTTATTCCATCAATGGATTTTTTCTTCCCTGATGGCACGGGCATATTCCAAGATGACAATGCCAGGATTCATCGGGCTCAAAATATGAAAGAGTGGTTCAGGGTGCATGAGACATCATTTTCACACATGGATTGGCCACCACAGAGTCCAGACCTTAACCTCATTGAGAATCTTTGGGATGTGCTGGAGAAGACTTTGCGCAGTGGACCGACTCTCCCATCATCAATACAAGATGTTGGTGAAAAATTAATGCAACACTGGACGGAAATAAATCTGGTGACATTGCAGAAGCTTATCGAAACAATGCCACAGCGAATGTGTGCAGTAATCAAAGCTAAAGCCGGTCCAATGAAATATTAGAGTGTGTGATCTTCTTTTTTGGTGGCAACTTCTTCTTTTGGCCAGGCAGTGTACGATGATTTAAATTCAGATCCTCGTAGGGCCCATTCACTGGGCCTTTCAGGAGCAAAGCCATTTCTGCAGGCAGGCCTGATTCCACCCACAAGGTTACTTGAGTTGGGTCAGTTATAATGGTTGATTTCTTTAATATTAAATCATTTTGTCTGGACCATAGACTGTAATTGTGGACCAAGCCTGAATAATGTCATCCATTAGTTTCTGTAGGGCTGTTTTGGAAGCCTATCCATGGGCGGCTGCCATATTGGAAAGGCTTACGCTGTCAAACTTTCGGTCAACCTAACGACAGGCAAAGACCTGGAGCTGCACGGATGGATTTAAGTTAACATTAGGGAAGCTTAGATCTGGTTCAAACCAAGGTAGTGGACCCAAGTGCAGACCTAAACAAGATTTTAAAAGACAACAAAATTAATAAAGTCCAGAATCAGGAATTAAATCCAACAAAATGGTCCATCACAGCAAAAATCCATGACAGATGAGTGAAAACCACAAGGAGTCACGAGGCATTATTGATCATGGAAACAAAGAATGATTAGATATCAAACTGACACAGGAGAGAAAAAACACAGAGACTAACGGGGTAATTAAAGACAGGTGTGACAAACAAGATACAGGTGAGGACAATGAGTGTGGGGAAAACACACAAGAAAGGCAGGAAGTCAAACAGACATGAAACACACTAACTAAAACTAAACTAAAAAACAAAAATACATCAAAAATACAACCAAGATCAATCGTGACAGAAAGAATTTGACCTTGCAACCAATAGAGGACATCTGCTGTCACACCTTTTACTTTCACTATGATAATTAGCATAGCATCATAAGTTAGCCAGCAGAGTGTTTTGAATATTATCTTAAAAAGCTAACATTAATGCCTCAGGTGTTTGAAACATGTAGTTTGATTAGCTAATGGTCTCTTAATGTTAACATAATCTTCATCAATGAGGCATTGCTTTGGATTTATGATGAATGGAGTTCAGGACACAAACATAGTTAGCATCAGCTATGTATCACATGAGTGAATATTTATGTTTTCATTCTGATAAATCATTTAAACCTCTCAATGCAAACCTCTGATTCCTGTTTTTCCTTCTCATCTATTCCACAGATACATATCAGTTTAAGTCCCAAGCTTGTGGTTGCACTAAAGAAGCTCCTGAAAATAGTATTATAATAATTATTATCGATGTCAGGCTGAATGTTAATCTCCTCCTGATGCCCTCCTCCTCCTGCGTTTCTTTCCTCGTACAGCTGTGTCCTCCTCCTCCTCCTCCTGTCTCTCATCCAGAGATGAAGAAGACGTTTCATGTTGTTGTGATCACGGCTCAGCTGCAGATTCAGGTCAGAGAATGAGAGCAACGTTCCTGTGCTTATAACGAACAGCGATGTTACTTATATTTCACTCCAGAGCCGTCCTGTCACTTATCCAACATCATAACTCACATTTACATCTCTATTTTTAACTTTAAATGACATTTACCAGATATAAATGCAAATGGAGTATCGCTTCCAATCAAAATAGCATTCCTTCAGCTATTTATATCCTCTTAACTCTGGTGCACAGTTCATATTTAGTAAAATGTACATGTAGCTTTTCTGTGTGTTTTGGCCTTTCGTACCAAACCTGCACCTTTTACAAAACTCCTTCCAAGGTGAAGATTTTCAGAAACTAAGGTGTTTATCAATCAATCAAACTTTATTTGTATAGCACTTTTCAAACAACAATGTATCACAAAGTGCTTTTACATCAAAATAAATCAAACAGCAACAACATGGCTCCCTCCACGGCCCCTACCCCGCAATCCAAAAACTAAGGTAAAATAACATGATAAAGACATGTACTGACGGACTGAGGAAACGCTATCATTATTTCTTAAAGAGGAAACACAGGAGTGTACTATTTAATCTGCAAGCACCTGTCTATCATCTGTTTCATATAGGGAGAAAAAAAGCAGGACAGAGCGTTTGCAGAGAGAGCGACCATTCGCTGGTAGGGAGATGGATGAGTTTCTCTTAGCTATTTGGTTGAATTTTCTGAGAAACTTTCTGTAAGATAATTATTTCTCTGTTTTCTCCATCTGCTTATGTTTACGCAGAGATGTGCACATGATGGGTTTGAGTGTGAGGGAGTGTTCAAAAGGAAAACGTTTAGTGCAGTTCAAGGTATGGGTGGGTCAAAAAACAGGCAGAGGCCAAACATAAGAACGCTGGGAGGAGGGAAACACTACGAGCTGTCAACATGAGGGAGCACACAGACAATCAGGGGATAAGGAGACACAGGTGAGGAGAATCAGGACGGGGCTGACACACAAGGCAGGAACATGAGGAGCAGTTATAGCCACTTTGTTTTCACACTATTTCGCGATGCAACACATCCATGTTCCTCCTCCTCCTTGTCGATTGGTTTATCTTTAAATTTAGTCTTTATGTGCTCTGACAAGATTTTGGTGATCCAAGGGTCATAAACAGAAAGCTCAACAATCTCTGGAGGGATTTTTTATACATCTGTTTAATTTATATTTATGAATGTTTCATTTTTTAGGAGAACAATGCAAAGCCTCCCTTCACTTTACTCTACTGTAGTAAGATGGGTCTATACTGACAGTCACATACTCTGCAGAGAAACAATTGTATCATGCCCTTGCTATAAATGATTGTGGTGCAACATATGCAGGCCTTATTTTGCTGTTAAATATTTTTAATGTACTAAAATATCTTCAGACCAGACCACAGTAACACGGTCATTCTGTATGAAACACTGAGCAAGGGAAACCTGAGTGAGGGGTTGATTCTATTTTTCACTGAGCATGAAGCTTTTTGTTTTCCCTTTTCACACTCACTCAGTCACACACATCCACACACGCAGAAGCCCAAAGTCTGATCTTCAGTCCCGCTGAGACGTGAGGGGATTGTGTACCTGGTCCCCAAAGGCACCTCAGCACCTCAACGCCTGTGTAACCTTTGGACAACCTTGGTTTGCGCAGACCTCTGGCGGCTCAAGCGGTTTTCACTCACAATCCTTTAAGTAGCTAATAATGCTGCAGCTTATTAAAAAATGTTATGGCTGCATGTTTAATATGTTGTGGCTGCTGCTGCAGAACATCTGTCACAGTCAGAGGTACTGAACGGCAACAGAGCTGGTGGGAAATCCTGCTCTGGTTTCATATCTCTGAGCCGCTTCTGCATAGTTGCACCAGGACCTTTTCAAAATAAAAGAGGCTCGTGCATTTGACCGAAAGGCAACAATAACTTATTTTTCAGTCGGCTCTCAAAGCTTATCAGATCCAGACCGAGGAGTCAGATGTTAGCCAGGAGGCTATCGCTACTGATCCAATACACATGCACACACATTCACTCTGCCTTTCAGGGGCCCAGACACTTCCTCCTGTACTGTAGGCCTGTGTGCTGCCCTCTACTGTTTAACAATTTACACATACAGCAGGCCTTTGTTTCCTAATACATAAATAAATAAGACACAATGAAAGACTGACCTCTGAAGGTCACATTTATGTCGTTTACTGTGTAGTGAAATAATCCAGCAGTATGTCCCATTTGTTTTATACATTTCCACAAACTTCAACCCTGCAGAGTTCTTTGATCGTTGCAGGCTTTTTGTCCTTCTTAGACACATTCAAGTCTTGTCAGAATTATATATATATTTTTAAACTAAATTGAGTCATATAAGAGCTAATGGAAGAGTAAATCTGTACAAAATGAAAATTTAAAAAAATGTGGAAATAAAAGACAAAATCACATAATCATTGGCATTTTAGGCTATATTTTAATTCATAAACAAACACATGAAAATGAATAACGCATGAATAAAAAAAAAGTCATTTTCGCTGTGTTTAAAATTTTCAAGTTGATCTTTTTCCATTTTTTATTGCCACACTTGTTTATTTTTTTCCTATCTTTTTCCATTTGCTTATTTATCTTTTATAAATAATTTATATTTATTTATATGCCTCCTTATATTTCAAATGCTTAGAGAGTAACTCTAGAATATTTATTCATCCATATTATTTTCTCTTCAGATGAATTCTCTTTTTTTTAAACACATCTGTGACTCCTCAAAACTTCAATAGAGCAAAAGTTGCGTGTCCTCCTGCTGTTTCATATCCCTCCTGTAGATGGCAGTGTCACACCTCCTCATCCGCTCATGTCATCCGTCACCACAGATGAAATCCGTCCTGTTAATACAGCAGCAGTTCTTTTGTAACAGTAATGAAATGTATGGAATCATTTTTCAGCTTTATCGTCCTTAGTTTTAAATATTCTACATGTGTATGTATTAGTGTATGTTTGAATTATTTAATATCTTTCAGCGTTGTAAAAGCTCACAGTGTGCAGGTCTCTGGGAGGTCTGTCATGGGATCTTATATTAGTAACATAAATTTCCTCCAATGCAGCAACAGTTATATTTGAAGAGTGTAATTAAAGGCTGTAATTCTTCTTGTGACAGTGTGACTATAATATGATCCATCAGTTCTTATTATGCTCCCTCCTCTGTGTGTAATTATAATATTAAATCACAGCTACACCTTCAGTAGGTACAGTGTGACCTCCAGCCTCAGGAACAACACAGAGGACTCTTCACATTAACTCCGACATGTTCGTCCAGTCGGGGGATGGAGACAACACCTTTGACCTCGCACCCAACCTCCAGGTCACCCTGCATTCCCGTGCCGACCCCTGACCCCAGGACTCAGAAACTCAGCCCAGAGGTCACAACCTGGTGTCCTTTACTGTCACCTTCTGACCTTTGGACACTCCCTCAGTCAAAAAGTGAAACAGTTCGTCCCTCTGGAATAAATGACCTCTCCCCCCCCCCACCTCCCCCTCGTCCGGTGAAGGTATGCGAGGACGTTGACCCCGCTCAACCTTTCATTAGCGCTTCCTTTTATTACCCTGCTTCCTCCCTGCTGCCTAGTCAGCACGTCACGGAGTGGAGGAGGAGGGGAGGAGAGGTGGAAGAGGAGAAGAGCAAAAAGAGAAAGATGAAAGCTGTTTTCACAAATGCACATTGGAAAATATCTAGAACATTACAGGACTGTCAGTAGACCCGTCAGCCCCTGAAATATTCCTGAGATAAATATTCAGTCATGATGTCCCTCACAGCAGGAACTTTTCCCTGTCGAACGGGACGGCAGGGGATCTCAGGATGTAAAAAGAACAACTTGGAAATGGCGGATGAAGCAACACAGGCTAACGGGGGCTGAATTTCTTCTTTCCATTTGTCGTCATGAAATTAACTGACAGGTTACAGATTACTTGAATTGGAGATCTCATGTGTCACAATATACTCTAACCCAGTGCTTCTCAGCTGGTCTAGCCTCAGGACCCACTACCAACTCCCTTGTCAAAATTGCGACCCAAATTTTGGATACTTTTCAACCAATCAGATTGAGTTAATGAAAATGTGTACAGTTAGGACCTCAGACGGTACAAAACTAAGGTTTACAAAGCACTGCATTGGCTTTTTGACAACTTTTACTTCCAGGCACACAGTCCCCGACTCTGCGACCCACTTTTGAGTCCCGACCCACCAGTTGAGAACCACTGCTCTAACCGACCTCTCAGTAATATGTGACCCGGGACAGTGTTGGAAGTTGACATTTCAGTATCAGAAACAGTGAATAACTTCAGGAGTTTCTCTTGTTCTTCTTTGCAGATACCTGCTTACTGACTGAAAGTAAACCAACAGCTGTGTCACTTCTTCATTTAACTAGCAGGAGGGCAGAGAAGACATTCCTGTTATTTTAACTTTTGGGGCGAAAGAGACAAGAACAGCATCACAGTGAAATGTAGCTGAGTGCTTGTCAGCTGCCAAGAGCGTTACTTCAAATTTGAAGAAGCATCTGCAAGTTAGACACAGCTTCACAACACAAGTGGTGAGGCCTGTTGAGGAGCAGACAGACGCTGCTGCTACTGCAGCTCTGAAACAGGAATGCTAGACTTAAAGGTATAGACATACAGCAGGCTACACGCCGTCTGGATAATAATATCTGCCATGTGTAATGGGTCGCAAAGGGGTTTTTCATTTTTGGTAATAAGGCACTACTGTTGTCAGTTGGTTACTTTAAAAAGTAACATTACCCAACATGAGGTTAACCCTGCTCAACCTATCCTTAGTGCTTTCTTTTATTACACAGCGCTTCCTCCCTGCTGCCTTGTCAGCATGTCACAGCGTGGAGCAGGAGCAGGGGGAGGGAGGAAGAGGAGGAAGAGGCAAAAGAGAAAGATAGCAGAAAGAAAGCTGAAAGAGAATGAGAGTGAGAGAGAGAGAGAGAGAGAGAGAGAGAGAGAGAGAGAGAGAGAGAGAGTGGAGATAGGGATGTAAAAACGAGGGCAGGAGATAGAGCCGGAGGGGGGAAGATAGATTGTCTGCATCTGCTGCGTTGACTGAAATGTCACCTTTAAATGGCTTCCCTGTCCTTGATGCTGGACCTCCCTATCTGATCCCCGCTCTCCTTGGGAGTTGTAGTTCTGATGACTTATGTAGGACACCAAAACAGATCTCTTATAAAATACAGCTTCGGTCCAAGATAAGCTCTCAGCAAAATGGGGAGAAAATCATTTCTCATCTCTCTCCTGTGCTCCTGTGAGTTCTCCTGAAATGGACCATTTGAATGTAAGGTCAGAGGTCACTGTGCCATGTATGAATACGATAATGGGAGTTCTTAGACTGTGTTATACTGAGAGCTGCAGGGTGACACAGTGACTCGCTAAGACAACGGTAATTCATATTTTTCTCTCAGTTTTGCTCTTGTATGATATGAAATCTATTTCTTATTTTGCTGCTACAGTAAAACACCTCTGAGGACTTTTTTAGGTATCTGTTCTTAACGGGTCTGACCACTTGTTACCTACTTTTTATCTCCTGAATCAGTATTTTCTGCTCCTTATGTTTACAATCAGACTCTTTACTGAAGCATTTAAGGGGAGTTATTGACCCTAACCCTTTCATTTAAAAAACTCACTTCACCCAAATCAAGACTGATATCAACCTAAATGGATGAGACAATAGCAAATAGAGAAGACTTTTTATTTTGCACATCCATCATGAGTGTCACATCTGACGGACGGCACTAAACAAAAACACTCAAAAGACAGTCAAAAGAGAAAACAGACAAAAGAGGAGAGTTCAGTCTGAGATGTTTAGTGAATGTGATGCAAGCCATTCCCCATTCATATTTATTGAAAAACTATCCAGTTTTTTTTATTTGATTTTATTGAAGTAAGGATAAATAAGGCTTTTAAATGTTTCCCAAATATGACATAAGGTTCATTTAGCTTTGCACAGAGACAGCAGAGTCCTGCACAGGGATACGTTTATAATGTGTGAACATGTAATGAGTTGTGCTTGCATTTGGTTTATTTGTGTTTGAAATCTTTGTTCATTTAGTCTGTATTTTAAATTTGAAATGTGTCTGATTGAACATTGTTAAAGGATAAAAATAATTCCCTTGGGGGAAATATAAAAATACAAACACAAGATCTGATCGACTCTGCATCATTAAGATCTATTTAGATGAAGAACCTGCTCGAGGAGTTTTTTCATACATGACCTCTGTATGTGGGCAGAAACAAAGACATTCAAATTAAATTAAAAATGGCTGACTATCTGTAAGGTGTTTGGTAAAGCGCAAAAATGATTTATTTTTGGAGGCCAAGAGAGATGCCTCCTAAATTTCAAAACTGTTGCTGAAGATGTACGCCAAGGGTTTTCTAGAAACTTTCAATCAGCAACATTCATGTGCAAAGACATCTATTAACACATGTTCACCATTCATGTTCTGTTAACAAAGTTTTGTAACATTTGAGGACATTTAGCCAATCAAGGGCTGTTACTGAACAAACAAAGAAGAGATAATAAATCCAGTGATTGGGCCTCATTTTGAAAATGATGTTATAGCCGATGCTTTTAAATGTGGCACTTAGGATTTAGCTTTAATGTTCCCAATGTTAAAAAAAAAGGATAAACCAAAAAGAGTCTAAAAATAAAAGAACATTTATTGTGTGTTTTGGGTAAATCTCATGCAGCTAAATCCAGCCTACGGCAAGAACAGTACATCCACATCTGGAAGGTGGCAGATCCTGTTAACTGGCACTTGACATGAGACGCAGTTGACATGTGTAAGGGATATAAGCGCGTGTGTGTGTGTGTCATTGTGTGTGTGTGTCATTGTGTGTGTGTCGTCATAGAGAGCGGGGGATCTGCAGCATTTTGGGGCTAAGTCAGATCACGCTGACATTGTCTCCATGTGGTGGTCGGCCACAGGGCACAGCGGTGCCACACTTGATGTCATTTCTGTCTTAAATGTCAGTCTCTGTAAGGCCGTCACCGTGGTAACCCCCGGGCCACATTCACCCTTCAACCTTACAGTAATGCTGCAAAGAGGAGAGGGCAGCCAGACCTCCTGTTTACTCCTCTTTTACATAATCCACTGTGTCACTGTAGGTCGTCACTCTCTCAGATACACTGAGAGATATAATGAGGCTCAGCGGACCCTCTTTGAGCTCATACTGCTCCATCGATGATGTGTGCTCACCGCTCTCACCGTTGGCCCTGAGGTGACCTCTGATCCTGAGTGACCCAGAGGTCACGAGGTGCCCTTTCATTCCCACTGGTGTGGTGACAGCGGGGCTAATTACCCACACCGTGTGACTGTGAGGGCTATAAACGGAGTTAACGACTGCAGGATGACAAAGCACTGTAACGCTGCGGATCATTCAGAGGTGCATCAGTGCTGTTGTGTCCTGTGTTCATTAGAGGATGAGGTGTGGGGTGGTGGTCTCAGGGTAACCATATATCATTAAGGGTGAATTCTCTGATGAAAATAAAAGCATATGCAGAGTGTTTGTACGCTCTAATATGTCACTTATTGAGTCAAAACCATGCATCCTGCTCTGTAAGTAGTTTGTGCATTCAATGAATAAAACAATCACTGTTACTATGTTTATTTTATGAGAAAATCAATAAGATGTAAAGTTCTTTGCACACAATCGACAAAAAGAGGCTTTTGTAAGTAGTTGTTTATCTGAGATTCAGTCACATTTTCAATGACATCCAAATCTTTATTTGCTGTATTATTTAGTTTATGTAACTTCTATTCATGGCAAAGTTGGGGTGGCAGTAGCCTCTGGTGCTAGGCTAGTAGCTCAGTCTGTAGGGCTGGGAACCGGAGGGTCACTGGTTCAGGTCCCAGTGCGGACCAAAGCATGGAAGTTGGTCCGGTAGCTGGAGAGGTGGTAGGACACTTCCTGAGCTCTGCCGAGGTGCCCAACAGGAAAGTGACGAATTCATAACTGCTCGGGCAGCCCCCCATGTGTCAGCCTACATGTGTGTCTCACTAACTTTGTAACCTTCAAGATACAATGTTTCAGTGAAAAGACTTTATCACATCCATGATGAGTGTGTATATGAGGCTGATGGGTGCACTGGTGCAGAATGAAAGTATCATGATATTTATTTTAACACCATGTTAGAAATGCATGTTTGACCTGTAAGAAAGGTACAGATTATCGTTTTGCTCTCGGGGCCGAGAGTTTGAACGTCTTAAATGTTTTCTTATTTAACAGCTTATACAGTACGCGGATGTCGTTCCTTCAGTCAGTACCTTTTATATCGAGCATGTTGCCATGATGTGAAGGAGTTTTACTTTTCAGTGTAAAAAGCTGAGCTGCAGATCAGACGGGTATCTGTGTTTTCATTTGATGACTCAAAGCGGCCCCGCTGTACGTTTTCTGCTGCACAACTCAGCCACCGCTTTATCAAAGGCACGGTAATGAAACGCTTCCTTACAACGTCTAAATATAGCACGCAATGAAAGTGGTGTCAGAAAACAAACAAACAGACAAAAAAAAGATAATCCACATGTGACCCATTTCTGTCCCAGTGTGAGCTCCATTGTTTAGAATAATAATAATAAAAAAAATCTGTCCCCAGGCACGCAAATATCTACAAAGCCCCCCGTCGCTGACAAAGGCTCTGTCGCTATGGGACTGTGAGGAAATTAGGACTCCTGAGCAAGACGCTTGTTCGACAACTAACACCCTCCTTAAAAAAAAAAAAAAAAAGAGACAGGAACTGACGCTTGTTATACTGCCGGTGTGATCCCACTTCTAATTTTGAGATTCCCACCCCTACATGTGCATCCAAGTGTGTGAGGCGGAGAGCATTTAGTGCTGCCTCTGTGATCGCACCGTGCCACAGGAAGGACGTTGTCACCATGTGTGCTTTTTAATAGGATAAGCAAAATAAACCTGTTTTCTGGTCAGCAATTACCCATTCTTCTGGCTCGCTGTAAGAGGCTAAGAGAGGAGAGGGCGAGGAGGACAGAGACAGGATCTCAAATTAAATCCATTTTTATATTTTATAACTGTGACTTTCACTGGCTCGACCCTAACCAGTGACATCCACAGACACTCCCAGTTCACTGTCATGTTTCTGCTATGTTGTAACCTTCAGGGCTGCTGCACAAATGAGCAAGAAGGACATGACAAAGACTGCAGTTCCTGGAGTCACCACTAGGAGCTAAACGAATCCTATTTGGCTCAATGTTAAAATAAAACAGAAATAAATGCATCTACAGACTGCTACAAAATACAGTAATTAATCTATAACTAGAGCTGAAGTAATGTTCATATAAATCAGACTTTTATGGGTGTTGCTGTTTTAAGTGACAGGTTTGTGCTGCTAGCTGTTTTCTAGGTGTCACCACAGCTAATTCAGACACTGGCACTGTCCATGTCTTGAGGGTTGGATCCATGAAAGAAGTTTTCCTGTCTGATTAATGTTGATTAATATTAATTATACAAAGAAGGGGGGTTGATTTTTAGTGTCGTATTATTGATATGTCTGTATATATTAGCATGCATGCTGCACAGATCATACTGCGCTACTTAGCTTAAATTCATCCATCCATCCATCTATACCGCTTATCCCATTTTGGGGTAGCAGGGGGCTGGAGCCAATCCCAGCGGTCATTGGGTGAAAGGCAGGGTGCAGCCTGGACCGGTTACCAGTCAATCACAGGGCTGACCTATAATCTCAGGCTCACACTCACTCACGGGCATTTGTAGAGTTACCATTTAACCTAACATAAGGGCATGTGTTAAGCGGGGCACCTGGAGGTAACCCACACATGCAGAGGGAGAACATGCAAATAACTCCACATAGAAAGGCCTCATGATTTGACCAGGAACCTTCTTCCTGTGAGGTGACAATGCTAACCACAACACCATCGTCTCAGATCTTTAAGTGTTAGTCATGACTTGATTGATTTCTTCAACCTCAGAATTCATATTTTTTGTTCTTTCTAGTTCCTCTTGCTTCCCCGTGTCATTTCATTCACCCGCCGAGCTCTCCCTACTCATATGGGAGCAAGCAAGCACAAGCACACTTTGCAAGCTCTTTTAGCTTCTTTGGAGAAATTAAAAAAGCAACCCTGGCCAGCTATGACAGCTCATTTTAGTTGATTTGAAACAATGTTGTTAGCAACCTCATTAACCAGCAGATGAAAAAAACAAGCCTTGAGCACAGACTGTATGGAAGGAGCAATATAGCCAAAGTCAAAGCTTCAAAACAGAATCATTTGGGCTACCTGGACTTCCTATGTACAGTCTTTGTTCATGTTTTCTCATCTCATGGCCTCATTGTGATGGCATGTTATCAAATATGTTTGCTGTTTGTGTTTTCTACAGCAGCGAGGAAATCAAACACCTGGCTCTCATGACAAACCGCAGGACAGCGTAGACCCCCCCACATCCCCCCATTCTGAACCACAGTGCTGACTGTCAGGAACCCTCAAACACAGGATTATGACTACAGAGTAAGGTGTATTATTTGAACATTTGGCTCTCTGAGAAGGATTTCCAAAGAGGCTCCATCTCTACGGTGATGATGCCGCAGTTAAAGAAGCAAGAGGTCTTCGATCACACCCCAACAAGGACATTGCTCAAGGGCTGGTGGCAGCTGTATGGATGTGATGCATGTCACTTGTAGGGTGTGTGGATGGAGGTTGTTCATAAAAGTGAAGGCAGAGTGCATAGAGAGGCCTCGGGGGCAGGTGATGTGCGCCTGTGATGCCACCTGACATCTTCCTCAGAGGTGTTTCAGGCAACAAATAGCAGGTCTGTCTGCTGTCAGCCTGCGGACCACCTGGGGGGTCAGCCATGACACTCTGCGCTTTGACAGCACCAGCACCACCACCCCCCCACACACACACACACACTCCTCCTTTGCTCACAGTCCAGGGCCAGGCCAGAGCCCCCAGAATGCATCAGGAGCCGTCACGGCAGATGAGGAGTGACGCCGCTGAGGAGGGCAGAGAAATCCCTCTCTCTTTAAGGTGCAACGAAAGGTCAGGAGCCGGTATCACTGGGAGAATTACTCACCGTGCTGCCTACCTTGACATCAACAGAGAGCCGAGCTGCCGGGGAGGAGAGGGAGCGAGGGGAGGGGAGAGAACAGGTGGAGGGCTGGAGAGCGGCGGCAGATAGGCGGTGAGGGAGTTGGAGGGGGGGTGGGGGGGAGGACGGGATGACAGGGTCAGGGGGAGGTGGAGAGGCAGGTTGAGGTAATGGGCTGCAGGGAGGGTGTATGTGTGTCCTGGCGTTTGAAATCCCACTGTGTGTGTATGAGGGAAAGCAAGGGAAGTAGGTAGGGGTGGGGGGGGGGGGGGGGGGTCGCTGAAGACGTCTTGCCCTTGCAGCACTTCATCACATTCAGTTTTTTATCCACGCTTCCTGAACTTTCGCTGCCTTTTCCGCTCCAGTTGGCCCTCAGCGGACAATGCGATCAGAGTGTCCCCTCCATGTGCATTATGCGAGCATGTTCCGCTCTGTAGTGAAGATGTCAACGGTGCCTGCACCTTCCCCAAGGTCAACATCCTAATGAGAAATCTGTGGGGACAACGGTAATTATCAAATAACTTAATGCAAAGCCAGACAAAGTGTGATAATGACTCCTGAGCCTGCTGCTGATAAAAGCTTTGATTGCATCCTTTCCTCCGGCTTCAAAGACACTCCCCCCCCCCCCTAAAAAATTATTCCTCGCTGAATCTGAGAGGATGTCAGATTCTAGTAGCTTGTCAGGGGTAGTCAAGGCCTGCCACATTTGAATTCTGGGACCATCTGCTTCTTCATACACCCTCTCTAATAGCTTTCTTTTTTCCATCAGGGCTGTCTCACTATCTGACATAATGTAGTTATGCACGAGACATTCACTCAATATTCAACAAAGCGCACACAATCTGACTGCAAGGCTGTGTGGCATTCTTTCAACCTGCCCGCACATAACAAAGAATTTAAGCACATGAGCAGTCCGCGTTCGACTGCTCCACAGTCTGAGGAGAGCTGAGTGCAGGATTGAGATTGATCAGCGGTGAGACAGTGACTGGGCCGCTCGCTGAGTGTTTCTGATTTTTTAAGGTCACCCTCACTAGAACCAAAAGGGCACATCAATTTTAGAGCCCTCATGAGGAGGCGCAGCATCTCCTCCTCGATCACTCAGCCCCCTGTGGAGAAACGACATCTGAAGGTGCACTTGATTTGTGTGAAAAACCCGCCGCCGCGCATGATCAGAATAGAAAATAAACAGACACAACCTGCATAAACAGATGGATGGCGCCTCAACATGTGGTGTGAGACGGCTTCAGAGAACACGGAACAACTGGAAGACAACTGATTAGAAGTTGGCAGTTGTCAAACACAATATGGTGCTCTGTTAGTCCAACCTTTTTTCCATAATATATTCTTTTTTTTTACCATCGGGGAGAGTTGCCTTTAACATGAAGTTTTACATTTATAACAAACAAAGTTTCTTTAAATTGGATAAAACAGCCATCAGATATGTCTTCTCTGCAGGGATTGAAAGTCTTTGAAGCTAAAATGATTTTATTTTGAAATACAAAGTTGTGTTTGTATGTTATGGACATGAACCTTTTGGACTATGGGTGAACAAACTGAGGCACTGCATGCTTTATACAGAGGGTGAACAAAGTATGTGTACAAATATCAAAGCCTTTATTAACCCTTTCTGTCTCCAATGATCATATTTACTTTAAATGCTGACAAGAATCAATAAATGTTATACTCCTGGGTTTACGTTTTAAATATAAATCTTATAATCCGCTTCACACTGGCTGTATACAGACAGGCTGTATTGTATCGCTGCTGTCGATCCTGTTTTTGTTAATAAAGTTTTACCTCTATAAACTCTCTAAACTGTATATATTTATTATATATTGGTCTTGTAAATGTTATTAAGATGTATTCTTTAATGGTAAGGGTAGAGAGACATGTGCTCAATTGTAAATCATAATCAATAGACAAAAAGAGAGAAGAGAAAGAGAGGAATAGATTTACATTGGGCTTTTGACATGATGTACTTACAGTGATTTATGACAATGCTTTATTTTCTTTTTGCCTTTATGGGTGTCTTTTAAACATCTTTTAAACTAGTTTGCGAGAATAAGCTTCTCATAAAACAATTTTTTTTTTACATTATTCAAATGTTTTTGTACATACAGAGAAAGACATCCCTCCAGACTCTGGGAGACACTTGAAGAGGAAGACAGTGAAAGAGAGAGACCAGTAGAAATACTGTCCTTAATCTGCTGTTATCTATCTATTTATATTATTTACTTATAGCTTGTGTAGGTTTTCTGACTTTGTTTTAAATACATTTTTGCTGGGAACCCACTAAGTCCCTTGAGAGTAACTTGTTTAAAAAAAAAAAACTGTTCTGCTCCATCTCAGAGTAAAAAATAAATTGTACAAATTAAGGGAGTTTCTTCATACTGGGCTTTTACTTTGAAAATCACACCAGAAGTGTACCACTACTTTTATTTCCATGTCTGTCCTGCATATTGTACCGAGGTAAATATACATGTTGCCCAACACGTCAATATAAGTCTCTACAAATCATCGTGTCTAGTTTTGCTGTGTGTGCAGCTTGTGGTAAAAATAGGAAAGCCTTCTAGTCTGTAGAATTTTTATTGCGAGACCGTCACGCTCTTGAGAAGTACTGCTCATGTCATTAGTCTGAAAGTTAATTTAAGTTGTCCAAAAGAACATGTTTGTCCAAAGTCACTATTTAAATAAGTTACAGATGTGCTATCATGATCTGCACAGACATATATGCCAGCAGCCTTTTGCAACCCAGTCCAATAAGATGATGTTAACATGATTTAGGGTGGCACCAGGGGTGGCCTGTCAGACTCCATGGGGGGCCCATTCCACCCCAGGCCACCCCTCTGGATACAATCCTGGTTGTGGAACCAAAGTCCTGTAAAAGCAGAGCAGGGTTTTCTGTTACAACTTCACCAACTACCAAGGTGCACGGAGAGAGAACAGCTTGAAGAGCTCTGTGGATCCAAAGTAGATACAGTTCATCAGTTTACACATGTCATGTCTGCTAGAGTTGGTCTATAGGGAACACTTAAACAGACACATGTTACTTCTTTAATGATGAGATCTGTCAGCTTGATTAATTTGATTACATGCAACCACTTAATTAGTCAGATGTCTTTTAATTATCCAAATCACATCAGGCTGGAAATGAAATGACATTTCTGCAACTGATACGTTTCATAACTATGTAGATTTTAGGAACCAGAAGTGAGTTTAGGCATATGAAGTTAAAAACTGATTGTCAGGAGGGGAAAAGAGGATACAGGAATACAGATGTTAGACAGCTAGGTGAATATAAAAAGTTCTGGATCTTGACAAACAGAAGATGTTGAAGCTGATCTTTTGAAAGCCTGGCTTTGATCTTTGTCAGGTTAAAGGGATAGCTCGTTTTTTCTCTTGAAATCACATCCATTACTTGAAACAAACGACCCTGTCTGCAGCGATGTATAGCCTATAGCTTCCAGCCGGTCTCTCCTTAAAGGGGCCACTCTGAGCAACATCCCCTGTGGCTCATATACTTACTAAGTACCTCATACACTTCAAAATACTGAACTATCCCTTTATGAGGTGATCATGATTCATGAATGGATGAAAAATATATATTTTTTAACTGAATTCATATGAATTTATGGTCCTCCAGTTGGATCATCACTGAAAAGAAAAACAAGCAAAAGAGAGTGGTAATATTTGTTAATCCTTTGAAATGCGTGACAAGAGGTGACAATACTTCTCTTAGTCTTTCTTTACTTGGTTGCAAACTGTGGTGACTTTTTCCCCTCTGGTGCTCTGTTTCTATTATCTAATTTATAATCAGGGAAACTTGTACATAATGTTTTAATATCTGTAAATTGTTCTGTGTCCTTCTTCTCTGAAACTCTCAGCTCTTTTAAATCGAGGTTGAAGACTCACCTGTTCACAGCTGCCTTTCAGTCAACAATTTTAATAAGATTTTAAACTCTGCACTGTAACTTTTACGCTTATTATATAACTCTTTTTATAGGCTATATATATATTTTTTTATTATTCAAATTAATTTCATTTTAATGATTTGTATTTCAACATATTTTCAGATTTAATCAACTTTTGGTTTACTTCTACGTGACTTTAAAAAAAATGTAAGTGGTTTATGATTGCAGAAAAACTGAGTAATTTGGCTATAAATATATGTGGCCAAAAATCCCTGAGAAAGAGAGAAGTTTAAGTTTTCTCTGTGAGATTTCAGAGGAACAAGTTCAGCTGCTCGACGCAAAAGCATGATCATGTCCTCATTTTGTAAAAGGAAAAAATGAAAGGAAGGAACACTGGGAACCAACTCGATGACTGGAACTGAAGTTGGATGCGTTCAAAGTCAAACGCATAATTGAATAAAGTGTAATTGGCCTCGACGTGACCTCCCCTCCTTTAAGAGACAAAAGGTCACACGGAGTGTGAAGCAGCTCGACATCAACATCCAGCAACGCACTTCTGGAAAGCAGAGCAAGGACAAAAACAATGAGGCGTTCATCCCCGAGACAGCTTCAGGGAACAGCAGCGAGTGGGAGGAGAGTGAAAAGATAACATCACAAAAAAAAACACAGACAAGGAGAGGGAGAATGAGAGAGAGAGAGAGCAGGAGGAGGAGGAGAGTCATCAGAGATCAGGGTGACCCTGCGCCACTCAGGAACACGTTCTGCCTATAAGCTAACGGAGGAGCTGAAAGTTTGCCACTGAGTAATCTCTGTGCTGTCAACATCCTGGAGACTTGGCCTTGACTGTGACCACGTTCCTGCAGCGGGGGGGGGGGGGGGGGGGGGGTGCTCCCTAAACTCCGCCTGACATGGCTCAAACATGTTTTTGCTGAATTGATTAGCCAAGTTTCTCTGAGCGGACAGCAGAGAGTCGATATACACCTGCTGTAAAATCATTTACAGTAAGAGACACTACAGGCCAAAGAAATCTTTTTCATGAGGATCCCTAAAGCTGTCGGTGCCTTGCTCGCTTAGTGATAAATGTCAATTTTTAATGGAGTCTAACTACCATCGAAGCTAAACAAACTCCTTCCTTAAACCAAAGAGGATGTGCATCAGTCTGTGTCTAAATGAGCAGAGCTGTCTGTGGCTAAAGGGACTTAAACAGTTCAGCTTATCCTCCGTTCAACCAGAGTATACAGCTTCTTACAAACATTATAAACCTCTGCTGGATGGAGCAAGAGCCTTAAAACAGAGTCCAGAACATCTGTAGAAACAACGAGCAAGGGTGCAACTTAAAGAAAATAAAATGATTATTCTTTAAGGTAGTGTCCGGATGTTTTCTCTTCTTTTCCAAACAGTAAGTTTAGATAACCTCCTAACAGAATGCTGCTGTCGGGAAAATATGTTGGTTCTGTGTTCAATTGCATAAAAAAAATTCAGAGAAAATAAACCTAAAAGCTTCACAGAGACTGATTGTACTTTAATCTGCTGTAAACAACAGTTATGAGACAAATCTTCCTTCTTTCCGTTAGATCAGACTTTTCCTTGCATATGTCATTTAAATTAACAAGTTAAATTTGCAGTCAATTATTTCAAACGCCCTTTTCAACCCACTTCTAAGACTAACTACTGCATATTTATTCTCCTGCTCAAAGTATTCAAGCATGTCTGATAAGTTTATTAAGAGCCGACTGTCTTCAAAAACATAACCTCATACTTCACAGTTCACAGCTGCCCTCCCCTCTGCTTCAATACAAACTAATAAAGCTACTAAAGCCGAACGAGGTCAGCTTAAAATGGATAACCCCGGCAGAAAAGACTGGCCCGTATTGACCCCATACATAAACAACATGGCGGATGAGACCAGGGGACATGCTGAAATCTGCCTTGTTAGGATTTAATACGCCGTCCATCCCTCCTTTGCATGACCCCTCTGAAACTCTGCTGACCTCTCCCTTAGGTCCTTTGTTAGCATAGACTCTCTTCAGTGTATACTATCATTTGCATTTTTAGAATTGTTAAACAAATACCCACCCATGGCTCCTTCTGCCCGCCACCTGCTGTGACCCTCCACCCACTCTCCTCTCAAGCCGCAGCCAAAGGTAATAGCAGGCCGCTCCAAATGTAAGCTGGAGAGAGAGGGATCAGAGGTCGAGCGAGTGTAAGAAATACTGGACAAACGGAGATGAAAGTTTAATTAGCTTAGCTGCATCGCCAACATGAACATCAGTGATTGGGGGAGTTATGTCTATAGCAGGGGCTAATGATTTTGTTGTTGTTGCATTAAAGATACAATATGTAGATTCCGCCTCCAGGGGGGCCTTTATCAAGCGGGGAATCATGGGAGTCCTCTCTGCTACCGGCAAGTACACACACACACACACACACACACACACAAAACATTGTCATAAAATTGAAAGTATTGTATGTTTAAATACTAATATAACTTTAGGTCTACTACAAAACATTGAATTATCCTGTGAACATGTACAACTTAAACATTATGAATTAAATTAAATTTTAAAAATGAAATGCTTGCTAAAAGTAAATAACAACTACGACCAACAAAAAATCCACAGAATACTTCAGCTGTGAGTTGAAACATGTAGCACTGACTAGATAATAAGAGAGTTTCACTTTACTTGGTAAAAGTAGAAGCCTTACTCCTGCTAGCTAACAGCTGCCTGTTAGCTGTTAGCTAAGTGTCCAAACATTCATACTTAATGTAGTATGATCCAAATCTTAGTATGCAATTTTGTGTATGTGAGAAATACCCAGATCTAAATACTAGATCGGCTTGAACTTCTGAGTATGAAAAAGGAGCATACTGGTCATAGTAATCTGCCCCACAATGCACTGCGTCTCTCAGACTATCCAATTGCAGAGCTCGCCAGCCAACTAGCAGATAAAATAAAAGTTCTGTGCTGAAATACATTTGACATGTATAACAATAAAATGACTTTGCAGTTGTATGAGTAATGACAATTGCTTATTGTTGAATTATATGTTCGGACAGACGGTCGCGTTAGCTTAATGCTACTTCATCGATCGGAGCTCAGAGCGGAAATACGTCGCTTGACCCGTATTTTAGTATGTTGCTAATGTAGAAGAGTAAATGCTCTTGAACAATCAGACAGAGACTATGGCTTGTGAATTGAGGATCTGTTTATTTCTCTTGGAGCAGTTCTTTTATAGCATCCCAATCATCCCGTTATGGGCAATCATCACACTGGGCAGTTACAACATGTGTGCTATATAAAGACCATTTCCTAGAAGTTACTTGGCCGGACAAACTGGTCTATTACCAGGAAAGGGTGGGTGGGTGTGTGTGTATGTGTATCAGAACATGACCTAATGACCTGGCTAAATTCAGAGGTTAGATACTTATTGGTTTGTGCCTGTTGCTTACCAGATTGTGTATTTCTGTTATGATTCAACCTTTCAAACTACAACACTAACAGCATACTAACGATCGGGTTAGCATGCAGTATGCAGTGTACAGTACATATATATTTTGAGTATGTAGTAGGCAGTATGTAGTGTGTGGTTCCGGACATATCCATTGTTTCGGATTACAACCTAAATGTTAATAATACAGTTCGTTCACACGATCCTCTTCTTCGTCCTCCTCGTTACACAAAATATTGATTTGGAAATGGTGTTTTTTTTGCTTAGAAATTCAAATATTTCTTCCGTTACAGATAGTCCATTGGACTCACAGAGCTGCAACGTTTGCTTATAAAGCCTTCTTAAAATGAGCTAAGCTAGCTGTGCTCACATTAAACTGAACGTTTCAACTGATGGTGAAGTGGGACAAGGTGAACAGGTGTGCACGAATCAGGACGGCCTCTGTTTGAGTCATTATCTGCCTCATCACTGTCAGAGTCTGTTGGCATTTTCTTTTCTATTCCCCTTCTTTAAAAACACTGCCGTATCCCGTACACTGTTCAATTGTTTGTTTACTTCATGTTCCATCTTCAATTTTTTTGATTTTTACCTCTGATTCTTTTCCTCTGGCTTCTTTCTGTGAATTGTCATCCAGTGTCTGTGATTAGAGCCATGTATCCTAGCAGAGAGTTAAAAGTTGTAATCGACCAATAAGCATCGAGTATTTAACACAGCAATAAAATGAATGTAACTAATGTGTGAGTAATGATGGCTATGATTGGTCAAACAGTTCTGGTAGTTTAAGTGTTAGACCCTGTTACCTCCTCTCCTCAGCTCTTTCAGAGTCCTCTCGGCTTGATGATGAATACGTCAATTCAAACGGAGCCGTTTTGTGTAATTTATTAAATGGCTCACTGCACCATAAAACTTAAAGCTGTAAAACTATTGCTTTATCGAACAGGGGCTTGACACAACATCGTCCCTGTGCGCATTAGCCGATGATGTCAGAGGCAGGGAGGCATATTTTTGCTACTTGGCATTTTGGAAATGTGGTGCGGCCATGGCTGTCAGAAGCCTTGAGTGTGTGGGACTGCAGATCAATAGCCAAGCTATTGGGTAGACAGTGGCGGTGTGCTGCAGTGCAATCTGGGGAGTTTCCTCTGGGGAGGAATAGGTCACAGGGGGTACGGAGCGTCGCGCTGCTCATGTTGTTTAAGATGGGAGTACAGGCGAGCGCTGTGTGTTTGTGTTGCAGCTGCTGATGCGTGAAATGGAACTCAGGTAGCTGGGCGGGCCTCGGGCCTTCGCTGTATCTTCCGCCAAGTGATTACTTTACTCCATTGATTTTTCTCCCTCCTCCACTGATCTGAGAAGATCACTGTGAAGAGTGAGAGAGAGGAAGAGAAAGGGGAGAGAGAGGTAGCGAGGGCAGGGGGAACCATTGATTGACCTAGTGCCGAGATTCAAGGATTGACAGCAGAACCTTGAGTGGCAGTGCTCCCTCTTAGCCCGCTAATCTATGACTGAGATCCCTGCTACATTCAGGGAGTTCTGTTTTATAAATCCTTACAGAGAAGAGGCCAAATCCCTTCCTATCCAAACATGTTGAGCTATAAACAAAGCTGCATTGGCAGTCTCATTGAACATGCTGTTAGGAGAATCCTCACCATGTCTAAGACATCGGTTTATTAGGAACATATTCTCCTTAATGCACATTATTGCTGTCTGTGCACGCTCTATGTTTGTTTCTTGTCTTATCAAGGTGCATTGACCTGGCAGGGCTGAGTAAATATATTCATGAGTTTTTAAATGCTATATTTTATTTTCATAATGTGCTGCATCTTTTCTGACACCATGTCATCTCTACGGATCAAATCTATACTTCCTAACCTTTGAGGCAGATGATATATAAACACGTATGCAAAAGGTTTCATGTCATTACCATAAGCTGCCCTGGGTTTATGTGTGCGAAATGGCCGAGCGTCTTTTAAAGGATAATTGCATTTTCTGTTTATCATTATGTTCAGTTCAGTCTGGGGGCGATTGGTTCTGTCGAGGCTTCAGCCACAGCGCACTCAAAAGGTGTAGGTGAGCGTATGAAGGAGATGAGTCACAGAGTCTCGACGTACACAAGTCGACGACATCAAAGCAAACGACTCGACTTGTCTCGAAATTCATAAATATGCAGCGTCTGAGTCGACACAGCAGTGAGTCTTAGCTCTTTAAAGAGGGCGAAAGATTATCTGCAATCAGCTCCAAAAGGCCTGTGTGACATTTTCAACCTGACATTTACATTTTATCTCTGCACTTATAAGAGATAGGGCTAACAACTACTCTGGCAACTGTTTTATGAGCATTATTAAGCCTTTTGAATAAATGAAAGTTTATAAAAGAAAGGCACTTTTGTTAAGAGTTATCTTTATGTCTAGATTCGATATCTTAAGAGTTAGAGTAACTGTTGGTTTTTAAATGTTTAAGAACCGGTATTATCACCTTTTTAATCCCTCCACTAATCAGCAAAGACGCAGTTTACATCTATTAGCGCTGCACAAAAATCCAAAAAGGGTCCTTAAGTTTGAGCAAATCTCCGTCATGGTGTCTGCTAAGAAAGAAAGAATGAAAGGTTTTAATGTCTACAGAAGGATTTATTACAACAGAGTGTCTGAAAATGGACGACAAACTAACATGATAAGCTCATGCAGCGAATGTCAAAACAAAGGTGTCTAATCTTTGTTTGGAACAAAGCAACGTTTGTGTTAAATTGATAAGGTCATTTGGGATATTTTAGCTACAGTGTGAGACTTGGGGCAAGACATTAATGAGAAGTATAAGAGTCATATGACAGAAAAGAGCGGAATGATTCTTAAAGGGGAATGCAGAGAGTACACAGACTCTTTATCAAGGCAGGATTATTCAGGTTTAAATATTTAGCTGAATTGCATACACTCAAAAAAGCAGAGTATTATCAGATAATCTGCAAAAGTATGAATTTATTGCAGTTTAATGAAATATTAGTGAAGTAATTGTCATTTGAGAGACCATCTATTTCTACTGTTGTAGTTTTAAGTTAAGGGCAGGCAAAATATGATTTTTTCTACCTGTTCTTTTCTGAACATGAAGTCTGTTGCTGATGATCTGACATCTCTGACTAAGTCTGTGAGGGTTCTGTGCTTTAGGGAGATTGGGATTGGGCTTCTATAGCCCTAATGGAGACTGGCGTTTCGAGGGGCGATATTTGTTGTTAGCATGTCTGACTGTGTGTGTATGTGGAGCTCCCGCTGCGTCATGCTCTCTTGCACTTCCACAACAGCATAAGGCAATGTGATTTCACAGACTGGGACACTGATATTACACCATTGCGGTAAAACACTGGCCCTTTTCATAGTGCAATTCTCCAACAACTCCATAACAAAGCTCAGAGGACAATGTGAATCCTGAATCTCTTTCTATTTCCTCAACGCTGTCACTCTTCAATTGATCCGTAGTGGACACTTGAGGAACTGCAGCTTTTTTGATTATTTTCCAACAACTCAGGTTGCTGTTTGACAGCTAGACAACTTTGTACTTTGTCAGTACTTTCCACCATTGCTTTGTGAGGCTCAAACATGTGAATTTCATACTGTGACTTTTTAAAATAGCAGTCACTGTGTGTACAGGGTGATCCTGACACCTCTGCTGATGGTGAGATTGAGCTTGTAGTAGACGTAACAAGAAAGAGATTGTAAAAAGCTGCAAAACAAGAGTAACTTGTGTGCCAAAGGCAGGTCAGTTCTGTTCATAAAATTATTGAACAGTAAAATGAAATCCCTTACCGGAGGAGCTTCTCCTCGTCTGCCCGACTGATGTGGAAGGTCAAACTCAGCGGTGTGATTGGAGCATCATTAGGCGAGGAACCATGTAAAGGCCACCGTCGTAATTAAGACCTGAGACCTTGCGCTTAGCACTGGCACACTCTGGGTCTGCAGAGTGATAAGTGCTTGATCCTGATCAATAAGATGCACAGCCTGGTTGCCACTTGCAAAATCAATATTGTTTTATTTGCTGTTACAATAGGCTTGTCTGGTTGCAAATGAGGTCTGAGCCATAGAGTTACTTTGGAAGTGGAGACCTTACCCCAGACTTCTGCCCCCAGTCTGCCTTAATGAAACGGCCAATAAATGTCTGAACTGGTGACCTCTGCAGTCGTAAGCCTGAGGGAGCTCTGCGGGGGAGATCCCCAAAGGAGGCTGTCATTATCTTTACATACATACACACACACACACACACAGACAAATCTGAAAGCAGTGCGCTCAATTTTATCATTTTACACAGTGTGTGAGTTCATTAGTGTCATGTTATGAAATATAAAGGCATGGCTGGAGCAATAAAGGGATATACATTGACCAGGTGTGGTGCTCAGCTGCACACTGGGTCTCAGCCTGCTCTGTTTGCTTTTTAAATCTTATTTAATTGTCGTCTTACTCTTCCTGTAGGAACGTGTTAGGATGAGTGCCCTTAAAACTTTGCTTTGGATTGTGGATAATCAGCCAATTTAGAGATTAATGGCAGATCAGAAGTTTGTTGAAGGGCCTTGAATATTTGTTTGGGTGTTTGAAATGTCAGACATGACATTTTAAACACCCCAAAAAAGTGATCAGTGCAGACACGGAGCTGTCTCGTTGTGCCTAGGTTGTGTGTGAAGCTAGCAGGCAATGTCTGAGGCAATTATATCTCAGCAGAACTCGAGTAATCTGTGGTGATCATGACACTGTTTGAACAGCCTGGAACAAAACACAAGCATCTCCGGTCTCTAAATTGTTAAGAAAAGTGAGTTAGTGTGCGCTCGCCATGGAACGTTTTGGACCTGAACAGCTGACACACGGTGTAACACAGAGCAGGAATTCAGATGCTGTATGGTTAAAAACCAAGTTTAAAATGTAGGGCTGTTAAAGGAAAGGTTATTAATAAAACTATTTAGAAACAAAGAATACGCTTAAACATGTTAAAGTCTTTCTATGTGATTTTTCACACTTAAATATAATATAAATCAAGTATATCCTCTGAAAATAACTCTGTGAGTCATGACTGTCTACAATGGGTGTAACACCCGAGTCCCACTGTCTGTGATGTTTTCAGAGTCCTATCTTCAGTTTGTTTACATCGTCGGGACAGCCGGCTGACTCCTCCCCTCACGTATAAAAGTTGTTTAATTGAGGGACTAGAGAAAAGAAGAATAACATACTGTACTCACTGCTTAACTGTGTTTCTAGATCACGCTCATTTCAGGTAAATTTACATGCAGTGTGAAGATACGAGCATAATAAAGATCGCTAGCATTAGCATGCTAACACAACAATGCAGCGTGTTTTGGTTTCATGCTGGTGCTAAAGGGCGACATCTGCTGGATCAAAAAATCGCATATAAAGCCTTTAAAGGAAAGGTTATTAATAAAACTATTTAGAAAGAACGAATACACTTAAAAATGTTTTTAAGGTGTTACTCTTTCAGAGAGGCTAGCTTAGCTTCAGACTTAGCCAGATCTTTAAACAGTACTGTAAATGCTAACTGTCAATTACTTCATACAATAAAGTCATATTTGTAAGTATCTTAAACAAGTTGCACTTTTCCCAGCTGTCCCTTTAAGGTTGTAGAACGTGTCACCTTCCAGCATCGGGACTCAACTGCAGCGATTAAGGTCCCTGTAATGTTAATTCCCTCTGACACAAGACCGTCTCAGATATAATGGAGTGCATTGTGTCCATTAATCCTCCTCATATGTTCTATAGATACAGAGGTGGGATGAGTTAATCTGGATTTAGCAAACACGACTCCCAGCATTGAGCCTAATTGTCATGATAGAGCAAAGATGGGATGGGAACAATGATTTATAAGATAGAGATTGCAGAGTTATGGATGGTGCCGGGCAGTTCAGATAATAGAGAAAAAAGGTCTAGAATAGAAGGTCATTAATAGACTCAACAAATCTATTCATTCTGTGAAAATGTACTGCGTCCTTCCACCAGTCCGATCATAGATCATGCTAATGCTCTGGCACATTTCACCTCCCATCCTGACTGGTTCTCCAATGTTTAATTTAGGATGGTTTCAGCTTCATCGGCGCCCACCGACACACTCTGAAACACTCTGAAACACTCTGAAACACATTCTTACATGTGATCGTTTTAAAGGGTGCTTTGTTTATTCACTTTGATTTCTAGAAGGCAATGAAAGTATTACTGTGGGCATGACTTAAGGTCCATAACCAAGACGGTGATATTGAAATGAAATGTATATTTTTCTGCCAAAACACGTTCATACAGAAAGGTGTTTGTTTGACTTGTGTGGATGACTGAATCAGGCAAAATGTGATTACAAAGACGAAGATATTTGAGTTTTTACTTTCGTGCTCTCTAATATGACCTCAAAATTCTGTCCAATGATGTGGTGTAACTGCGATGTATAGTTGGTCAAATATAGACAAAACAGACAAAACAGGCAGTTGCCCTGCCAGAGGGCTGTTGGTTATTGGTAGGTAAACAGTCAGCTGTTGTCTCCAGTGTCTCACGTGTGTTGCCTCTATATGCTCGACAGACTCACCTTGCAGTGACCTCCTAATGCAAACTATTCCAGGTAAAGGACAAACAGCAGACAGACTGCAGCCCAGCCCTGCCTGCTACCACCATCTGCCTGCCCTCGCCGTGCCTCCTGTGTTCTCCATTATCACCAGCATTCATACAATCTGATCAATAATGTTGCACTTAAGGCTTCTTCACCCCTTAAAGATTTAAACCCTCAGCTCTACATCCTCACAGACTCCAACGACTTCATTACAGCATCCTGCCAGAATATATTTGCCACCCCGGCTGTAATGCTTTCCTTCCTCTCCCCATAATTCACCTGGGCTTCACCTATAGGGCGCCATTTTGTCTCGGTACTAATCAGGCTCCATAGCTCTCTGTGATTATTATCAGTGACAGGCGCGGTCAGGGACCAGCAGCTCTCTACTGCCCCCCCTGTACATCAGATGCTGTGACCCACTTGCCCCTGTGGCTCTGGCCAGCTCACCCTCTTGCCCCTCTGACACACCAGCGCTCTGTTTGGCCTTGTGGAGGGGCGGAGGGGGCTGCAGAGGTTGTTCGCTGCTGGTACCCAAAGCACCGCCTGCTGCAGCCAGGCTCTCCACAGCCCTCCGGCTGTTCTGTCTGTTCAGCATCTCCCTTTAACCTTCATCTAGGAAACAATAAAACAAGAACAGAGAGGAGGGGGAGGAGGAGGAGGGGGAGAGAGGGTGTGAATTTGTGTGTGTGTGTGTACGTGCTCAGAGTATCTGTGTGCGGGGAGATAGAGAGAGATGCTGTGGACATTTGACACATCTCCTTAAGCCAATGTCTACTTTATTATCTTTGGCAGTCCTTATTGGTCGCACTAATCAAGTGGAAGGCAGTAGCGCTGTGTCGGGGGCTAACACACTGCGTGTGACAAATATATTATTAACTGGAGGGAGACGGGCGACCTTGGCCGTGTCACCTGAGGACCCCGCCGGCGCTCGCTCTGCCAGCAGGAAACGACCTTCATATTAAATCCCCGCAGAGGTCAATAAACTAAATAATTCACAAAGGTTATATGCTTTGCGCTGGAATCTGCTAAAAGAGCGGGAGATAGAGAGGGAAAGAGGAAAGGGAGATGGCAAATCTTTTAACTTGGGAGCAGCTAAACGAGGACTGGTGTCCTTGTCAGAGTGTAGTCTCTTTATCATTGGGGGGCGTTTATATGAGCGTGTCAGAGGACGATGTAAATCCTGAATCTCTCTCTATTTCCTCACCGCTGTCACTCTTCAATCGATCCGTCATTCGGTGGCAGTGGTGGAGGCAGTGGGGGTTGGACAGGAGGGAGGTAGGGGTCAGCGTGCTCTATTAAAACAACAGCATTTTCTTTACATAACTGCACACACAGCTGTATTTGTAATCACACTGACAACATGTAGTTGATCACCAGATTGCTTAAAGAAATCATAGGGCACTGGCTTGTTTATGGCCTGGTCTAAAAAATGTCAGTTTTTGTTTTATGTATTTTTACAGTGATTGATGCCTTGTGTTTGTGATCGCCCTCACAGGGCTGTTCTTTGCTTCAGGAGGCAGTCCCAACACCTCTAAAGGTCACGGTTAGAAAAAGAAACGTCCATCTCTTCATCACTGCCAGATTGAGAACAATGTATGGGAGGGTCCCTAATTTAGTCATCAAACTTGACCTTATGAATGAACTAGCAACATGCTGAGGTTCAGCGAATCACAGCCTTACTCTAGCATGTAATCTCTGTAAATATTTACATCTGAGACATTATCTGCCCATAAACAAGTGTCAGCATCAAAGGCTAAAACAATGAAGCCAAAACAGAAGTTTCAAAAGCTGCAGTTCCTCCAGTGGCCACTTGAGGTCAGATCCAAAATTGAGTCAATCCACATAGAGCCCCATGTTAAAATCCCCAACTTTCAGCAGTTTGACAGTTTTACAGCCTGCTTAAAGAATAAAAACAGTCACTGAGGTATGCTCATCTATAAAAAGACCAAGACAACCAACATTTTCTTATACAGTCTATAGTTGTAAACCAATGTGTTGGGCATCTTGGAAGTTTAATCTGACGATTGGGCTGGAAGGAAAGTTATGGCACTAGCAATAACATTAGCACCTGAGAAGAAAATTCTGTTTTGAATCTGTTGTTAGAAAAAATCATCTAAATCAGTATCCTAAGTTCGAAAAACACATTTTTGGTGACTAACCTGATTCATCTGAGATGAAAGTTTTTTCTCCCATTGTTTTCCATGTTTTTAAATGCTCAAAAATCTAAAAGGGGAAACCTTTCAAAAACAATGAATTGTGCAAGCGTTGTGATGTGCAATGCAAAAAGTAAAAGCAACCAATCATCCACAAAAACCCTGGAGATAAACTTTCTGCATAATAAGGTGTTTTAAATGTTTTTGAAGCAGGTCACGGAAAATGCAAAAACCACTAATGTCAGATATTAAATTAATGATTCCTTGGTGTTACAGAAAAGTAGACAACTAAAAAGCCTTGGGTACAGTATCTATACACTTTAAAGCTCTGGGATATTCTGAGACTTTTGATTGAAGAATTCAAACAAATTGACCCCATTGTATCACAATGATGTTAAAGACTGTCTTTTGCCCCTGATCATGAATGAACCGTTCATACACATACAGTTGATTATCATCAGCGTACGACTGAATAACTGGTATATCTACAGATTATCTTCAACTGGGTGGCAGAGATATTCATCAATCTGTTCATCTCTGGCATGTTTCATCACATGACACAGATAAGATAAAGGAATATGCTAATGCGCCCTCATGATCTGGAGATTAAAGTTTTGTTTCACCCGAGGTCACCCCGGATGGAGCGGTTACTCCTCTTGTATGTCATTTCAGTTTGGCCCGTACCAAAATCTCAAATCTTTGTTGATGTTTTTCAATCTTTACTTTCAGTTTCACATCATCTGTCACTATATATTATAGATACAAAGATAGTACTGCAACTCCACTGTGTTCAAATATTTGACAATTCATTGGTGCTGACTTAATACCATGATACCAGGGTGTTGGTTTTTGCAACAGGTTGCAGGCTATAATCTGTTATATGTACTTTTTATTTCAAAGTAAATAATTTGTTGGACAATGATGGAAAATTGTACTGTGTTCAAACATACATATCCAAATAAATAAAGACATAAGCCTACTAAAAGGCATGAGCTGTAATAAAATAAATATATCAAAAAGCATTCAAGTTAGCACTTCTTTTTAAAGCAATAGTCACCAAAACCTTAAAAAGCCTCCTTATTTTGTCATTTGGAGTATTGTGTGCATAATACTAAGCATCTAAAAAGTATGGAGATTAGTTCAATCCAAATTCTACATTTTGTCATTTTTAGTTTTTAAACATTTTCCTGACGTTGATTTAAATTGCGCATGGTTATTCTCAGACATCTATGCAAATAGCATGCAATTATTTTAGTAGAGCAGCCATTGAGCATTCACTTCACCTGTGGGTGATCAAGTTGTTGAGTATCAACCAGTTTTTGGCTGCAGCTGGTTAGCATGTGCCATTGATGATCTATTTTTCAAAGGTTAAGCCTTGGTGCAGGGAATTTAGGTAACTAATAACAAAGTGCTAGGTACCCCTAAAATGATGGTAAAGCATTGCATTCATATGTCTAACATCAAAAAGCTGAATACATAGCTCATATTGCATGAATATGCAAACAGCTTTCTATGATATACTAATGATAGCAAAGCACTTTGTAACTCATCTTTCAGTCAGCAATTAAGGACTCGTTTCTTGTGTAGCAGCTTCTGATTCTAACTGATTCTTTTTATTTTTACAGATAGGATGGTGATAGAGTCAGCCTCTGTACATGAAAGGGACGCCCTAACCGCTAGGCTAACAGCGCCCCTTTTCTTCCTTGTTAATTTGACGATTCAAACATTTAAGACTATAGGCTCTGCTGGTTGTCCGTAGCTACCACTGTGTGTGGAGCCAACTGTTGTTCAAATTACAATTTGTCCAGCTGACTTGGTCTTGAGAAATAGTCTACACTGCAAGAATTATTTTGAGTTTTTGGATCCAATTTTTTAAGTTTTTAGCAGATTTTTAATGCCATGCTACCTCAATATCATCAGAGCTTTTCACACCAGATTTCCTCTTTCCTGGAAACATAATCTCCAATGAGCTAACACCTGAACATGCACATGTAGGCTACACAAAAGCACATACACACAGGACCACACATACACTTTCTAAGTAACAAACCAAGCTTCCCATCTTGCTGTAATTAAAAATTGCGTAACTGACATCTGGAACTTGCTGACACATTTGCATCCTCTACATGAAGGGCTGGGTGGAGGTGTGAAGGGAAGGAAGGGGTACCAGTTCTCACCTGGCAAATCTGCTTCCCTTCTCTCTTAAAACGTCAAACATTTCACGGCTCAAAGAGTTTGCGGGGGAAGTCTTTAATATGGCTGGTAGTATCTGCTGCCGCCTGTGTGCGTCTCGCTCGTCTGCTTTTGAGGTGCGGCGGCAGATCAGACACATCAGTGCCATCACGGCTTGTCATAAGGAACAATCACGTCTTGAAATAACACAAACAGCCGTGTTCAAAGACCAAACATGAAAAGATGACATGCATATCAAGAGTTCTGAATGCATTAATGTGTGTGTGTGTGTGTGTGTGTGTGTGTGTGTGTGTGTGTGTGTGTGTGTGTGTGTGTGTGTGTGTGTGTGTGTGTGTGTGTGTGTGTGTTACATTACGACAGACAGTTTTGCAGGGATTAACAATAGAGAAGAATAAATTCTACATAAGGTGCAAAAAATTGGGGAATTAAATGTGAATGTAAGTACAGTAGAAGAAGAAAGGCAAAGAGAGAGAGAGAGAGAGAAGGAGGAAGAAAGACAGGCAGGGAGGAGGGGAGAGGGAAGGAGGGAGGGGATGAGAAGGATAGACTTTAACTGTCTGAAGGACAAAGCTACTGACCCGCGGATCATTCAGAGGATTGCCTTTCAGTTTCGGAGCAAGGTCAGGCTGCTTATTTTACCTCAGTGTTTTCACTAATCTGTTTTTTGTGTGACACAAACAAACACTGAGGCCGTGTACACATACACACATGGCGGCACACGCGCGCACACACATGCAAACACTGAACCTAAGCCTTCCCCATACCGCCTTGCAATAATAACAGCGCATGTAGGCCTTTGCTATCAATAAACATTAGACGTGCAGGCTTTGTGCCTACATGAGTATCACACTGCCTCGGACCTGTCATGAATTTCAATCGCAGGAAGGGGCCCTCACACACCACACGTCTCCACACTGCATTCTAATTTTTGACAGACATTTTCCCCTGCTCTGATGAGTAAAATAATGTGAGCTTTATGCTTTTAATCTATTATTAGACTTCCCAGTTGGACTAATGAGCTAAAGTCAGCCTGCGTTGTGTGATATTGACGGGTCTTAAGGAGCTGACAGTAGGTTGTTGGTTGGCAGCTCATTAGTAGCCACACTACATTTATGTCAACACGTTTACTGACAATCAGCGGGGGGGGGGGGGATGCTGGGAAGCCATGGTTTTCCCCTGGGATCTGCCAGCATCTGTGGAGGAGACATAGCAGTGGGCGTTGGTTGAGCACTCAACATTGAGGAGTGAGCACTAAAGCTAGCTTAGTGCCCCACTGTGGGTTTGAGGGTAGGGTTGCTATGAAGCAGCGGGTCCAAAATACAGCTCTGAGAGGACAGTAATCTGCAACCAGAGTGTGTGTGTGTGTGGGGGGGGGGGGGTGTGTGTGTGTGTGTGTGTGTGTGTGTGTGTGTGTGTGTGTGTGTGTGTGTGAGTGTGTGTGTGTGTGTGTGTGTGTGTGTGTGTGTGTGTGTGTGTGTATACAGGGTGGGTTAAAGTGCCCCAGTGTGTTCCATGCTGATCTGATAATGAGTGAGCAGGGTCAATAGGATGTTAACGGCCCCGTGGGAACTGCTGCTGGTGGATGGGTGGAGGAAGGACGAGGGCCCAGGGACAGTGAGCTGTGTTTTCACTGTCCTCGCTCACCGCCATCTGTGTTTGTGTGTGTGTAGTGTGTGTGTTTGGGTGTGTGTGTGTGACAGGGACAGTAAGGTGCCTCTGTCCCTGATATTTGACTCTTTAGCTCAGCCCCCGCTGTGTCCTCCCAGTAAAGTCTCAGTCAAACAAAGCAGCTCTTCCAGTGAAAAACCAACATCAACACAGCAGCTTTGACTACGGATTAGTCTCTGCACTGCTGCTTCATCTGTCACACACATGTTAAACAAATAAGGCATTATTATTTGATGCATGTCAACTGTTGACCCAGAGAACAACTTTGCGTCAAATGGAGGCATTTTTGTTATGTAGAACCATTCAGTTGTTACATGTGTTTTACAGAACAACGGCAGTGTATTTTGTATGATCCCCTTTGAAATCCTTTTGTAAATTACATCATTTGCATAACCAAATAAAAGTCATGAAACTCATTTGGAAGGCATTTTCCTACAGATGCTTTTTTTTTTCTTTCAGTTTTTGTTCTTGAGTGAACTAAATCCCAACCTATCAAACATGGCCTCCATTAAGAAGGATAAGTTTGGGGGGGATTTTCTTCCTCAGTGAAGCCATAGTTAACATTGTATGTATGGAAATCAGCACATACCTTTTACATCGCATCAACTGCAAAGAGACGGCAAAACTGCACATATACTTTATCCAAGTAGAAGCACAGAAACGTCTGTAAAAAAAAAAAGTAAAAGTAGTGATTTGCAGGTTACCATGTTGCGGACGCTGAAGCTTCAGTGTTTAGCCAGCTCTGCATCGTTTCTGAGTTCTAATCTCTCACCATTTTTTAAAAGCATCTCCAATATTTAAACTGATTTACCAAATTTCTGGTCATGGAGATTATTGTAAAATGCAGAAGCTTTTTAGGAATATATGGAACCAGTGAGCTTGCCCGCTTCCATCGCTGCAGCACCTGTTGGTATGCAGTGATAACTGGTCTCATATCTGGCAAACCGAGGGGCGTCCAAAATGGCCATGGCCAGGTACATGTTCAGTGTTACAAAATGAAAACTTTACTGAAGTACACGTATTGATACTGTGATGACGCTAGAATAACTGTGATCAGGCCTACCTCCACTACAGGTAATGTTTGTAAATACACGGTGAATGAGAGCCATAAACCACATGGTGTAAGAGAAACAGGATCACCCCAAACAGAAGGAATAAAACGTCATACAAGCAGACAGCATGTCAGCTGTGTGTCAGAGAGAAAAATCATGTTACATGTGAAATCTGAGAGAGCAGCACTGATAGCCAAACTACCACCGGGCCTCTTATCACTCAGAAAACACACACACACACACACACACACACACACACACACACACACACACACATACAAAGACACACACACAAAGACACACAAATGCCATGACACACGAACAGAGTGAAAGTATCAGTGTCGCTGCTGGGTCAATATGTGAAAAAAATATGGCTGCCTTTAATGTCAGACAAGTGGATGAAAGAAGTAGACCAATGATAGCATAAAAGAGAGAGGGGGAGAGAGAGAGAGAGGAGGTGCAGTGAGCACTAAAAAAACATTGCGTGTTGTGTTGGCAGGCGTTACAGTCAAATCCCTTGGCAGTTCAGAGATGTGTTTTTTTTTCTAGGCGAGCAGGCCCCGCCTCTGCCATCTGATATTCAAATGCAGAGGAAACCGGAGGAGTGCTCCTCCCAGACCACCCGCAGAACAGTCAGGGATTAGTCAAAGAGCACCAACTAGGTCAACAAGATGCAGGGCCAGAGCATGTACAGAGGGGACGTGAGGCAGCTCACCCACACAGGAGTCGACCTAGTCCTGCCTGAGCTCCTATTCACACGCATGAACAGTGCCTCTCTCTCTCACACACACACACATACACAGAAACACAGTCACGCTTACGCAGTGACCTGTTTTCCCAGCCTTTGACAGTTATCCAAAAACAACTCCAAAATTCCTCTTGATTTTTCTCTTTCAGAGCGAGTGAGTGCGGGTTAAGCATTCGATATGAGGACAGGCGGAGGGAGACGTAAACATTCCCTCCGCTGTCAGCAGACTCACAGTGATTCACAGGCACAACATTTGCTTTGTGTGGGGAAAAAAAAAACTCAGTGATAACATGATGAAATCAATCAATCCAACTAAATTTAAACTTGAGGGGCAACGCCGCAAAAGCAAATACAACAAAAAACAAACAAAGAGAACAGAGAACAGGTAATAGCCCAATAAGCGTTAACCAAAATGTTACAAACTATAATAAAAAAATAAAATACAGGAATGTTAGAAAGTTCTTGGATCAGGCAACTTTCTTTATTCATGTATTTATATTTATATTTTTAAAAGGGATCATATACTATTAAATCAATGTTACCATGTGGTGTAGTCGTGTACCAGAATTAGCATAAGTCTTAAAATGTTTGCAGTCCTTTCCAATACGCTGCTGCACCACTTTTCAGAAAATGTGTCCTCAAACAGGCCGTTTAGAGATTTTCCCTTCATGACATCACAAAGGGCAGTAACTCCTCCCCCAGGTGGGTGACACTCCCAATGCTAGGTGTTTGTTCTGCCTTCCCACCGTAAACAATAGGGCATGGAGCGAGAAACCCCAAGCCATCCAGAGAGGGGGCGTGGTCAGACACAGCTCATTTACATTTAAAGGTACAGACACAGAAACAGCCTGTTCTGAGCAGGGCTGAAATAGAGGGGTTTATAGACATGATCAAATACTCAGAGCGGGTTTTTGGCACAAAATAAATCATTGACATGTTTTGGGGACCTCTTGATCTTATATACACTAGCTGAAATGAGAATAATATGTGACCTTTAAATCCTGTGTGTATGGACTAAAACAGTGCTGGTGATAATATGAAGGAAATGTGAATAAATGTATCGCCTTGACCAAATAGAATAATACACAGGACATTGTTTACATCCAGAACTATTTCCCAATCGGCCCTCAGTGGTTTCTTCATTTTGTTTAAAGCGCGTTAAGGTCATGTCAAATATTGAATATCTTCTCTGCAGTTTCACCCGAACAAAACAGCTCCTGGTAGGATAGCCTTGGAGATTTCTGTTTTTGTTTTTTTTTCAACCATATGTGTTTATAAAGCCTATTCTTCTCCGCGCAGGTCGCCGACTAAAGAAACTGTTGAATGGGAAAGCAGACACCATCTCTATTGTGAGCCTAACATCATGATATCCCTGAACAGGGCGCTGCTCTGACTGTGGATCTTTTCAGTCCTATCATTGGCTCCCTAGAAAGAAAGAAACTCTACCCGGAGCTGCTGCGCTAAATAACACTGACATACCTGGACGGTGAGAGTAGTATCAACTGTCTGATCGCAATACCCCACAAGACATTTCTCCGTGTCCCATGGTGACCTCAGTCAAATATAATGTTGCCGTCCTGGAGCTCTCTTCCTGGCAGCGTCTCTTAAATAGCCCCCAGAATGTACTGATTGTGCGTCTGATGAAAAAATAATGTGAAAAAGGAGAGATGGGGGTCATCATATTGAATCATCGCTTTGGCACACCTTTTTCTCACTGTGGCAGCTGTGACTTTCATGTATCTCCTCTCTCAGCGTTGTACAGGAATTATCTAACTCGTCTATCAGACACAGTTTCATCCCCCTGACACACTTCAAGGACAAAAGTGGAATATTTACTGAGACGGCAGAGATGACTGTTTAGCATGTCTGCCGTAATCCAGTCATAATCACTCTTGTCTGTTTGTTTTGAACAGAGGTCAGGCATTTTCTTCTCCGTCTCTAGTCCACACTTTGTCTCACCAATAAAGACAGTTTCACACGTTAATGAATAATCCACTCATCACAAGGACAGTGTTTGGTCTGTAAAAAAGATGGCTCTTTTATGGCAGTGTTCAGTGTTATTCAGGTTCAAGCTCTGACCTTGTAAGAATTACTTTGAATGATGAACTTAGATTTAAATGCTTACTACTTTATTTTGTTTGTCGAATTAAATGTGAAGCCTTGAGATGGTCTCAAAGCAAAACAGTTTAGAAATCAAACATGCCTCGTCTGTCTCCTTGAGTTTGCTCAATTAGCCTTTTCACACTTCACACGTGAAAAAAACTGGGAATGCAGCAGGTACTGTAAGCTGCTAGCTGAGTGAGCCACTGGTGGACACAAAGAACTGTGTAACTTTTAAGAACTGGTTTTCTCATCACTACAGCCCGCGCGTGAACTCTGCGAAAAAAATCCTGACAGCAATCCTGACTCTAATGCACATCCTGCATATTCAATTAAATGTATGACAAACACTGAACAAGCCAACAAACCAGCTGAGATGAGATTACTCACAAACTAGCTACTGACGCCACCTTCCATGTTTTTTATGAACATGCACTCCCGAAAAGAATTGTACACATCTTCAACAGTCAGTTAGCACAAGAAGTCACACAGCATAGCTTGTGTCCAATATTTGCACGACAAATTCTCTGCAAGGCAACAAAAACATTAACACGGTCAAGAGTTTAAGTTCAGACACCTCTAAAAATAGACACTCCCCTAAACATACATAACTTTAAGCCTTAAATTAATTCAAACACAAGTACCGCTTTGTGTAAACGTGTTCATTTCAGCATTGTGGTTTCTATGGGGATTGACCAAGCGGCAACCGCCAGTGTTGAAAATGAAGCTATAGTGTATAAGTGCAAAGAACTGCAGTTCCTCAAGTGTCCACTTGAGGCTGGCTGCACAAGCCTCTTTAGAAACCAATGAGTGACGTCGCTGAGATAACATTCATGTTTTATACAGTCTATGGGTCTGACTCGCTTTTTGAGCAAACCTCAAGTGGACATTCAGGGAACTGCAGTTTTTTTTTTGCACTTCCCCCCATGGAGGTCACAGCTAGGTTTTGCTGTGTCATATGTCTGTATCAGAGGCTTCCCTGCAGCTGTATACGTGAGGAATGTCACAACCATCGCTGACTCATTATAGTTCAAAGGTTACAGTATGGTGTGACTTCCAGCGGGCCCTCCCACTGCACCTCGCACCTGCCTCCTCCCCAAGAGGGCCCTCCTGCATTTCAAACCTTGGAAGACACCGCAGCTGAAATTGGGGAGTAGAGGTCGAGGGTGGGGGGTTAATGTCTGCTGACACTCGGGATCCGTCCCTCTTAGACAATCGGGCGTCTGAATCTGAACGCTCCTCTGTTTGCACGGCTTCTCCAAGAGGACGCCACTGCAGCTGACCTTTACCCACACATTCATTATGTTTACCATCAATGGAAGGATTGTTGTCAATGCTATATTCCGTGTAGTAAAGTTTAACTTCAAAGAAATATAATCTTAAAGAGGGAGGGAGGGGGCGGGTTAAATAATGGAATCACTGGATGGAAGGAAAAAATCGAATCTTTACATTTGATCCAAAACGTTGAATAATCTGTCCCAGTAACCTTTCAGTGAACTTATAATGACATGACAATTTATTTAAAGTATTTATTTCAGTACAAAAATTTGCCAACATATTTGTACAATTTAGACAGTGTGCTTTCTTTCTTTCGCAGCAGCTTTTGGGTTAAAAATATGTCAGAAGATCTGAAGTTTTTTTTTTTTTAAATTGTGAAAATCTTTCGATTATATTTGATCATTAAAGAAATTGCATCGACTTAAACACACGGTATCAGGGAGTATCAGATATTGACAGCATTTATATATTTCTGTGTTGACCCAATATTGTTGTTGTTTATTTTATGAATACAATATTTCACATATGACAAACAGAATTTATACTAACAATTATTATAGTTTGTACCGTCACTATATGTTTCTATCTGCTGTGTGCCGACACTCACTGTAGCAGTGTACGGCTACTTGTAGAAATCATTGTCTTTTTTTAAATTTGCATGTATCTCTACTGTGTATTACACACCGAGAGTAAAACAGGAGTCATGTTTTTGAATGATCCAGTACTCAGTTAAAAAAAAAAAAAACTGACTCTCTTGTTTGTTTCTCTTCGTCTGCTCTTAAAGAACCAAACTCCTAAAACGTACACTTGTCTTTTTGCCTTCAGCTGCTGGTTATTTTGATAACATTCAGTTACACACGCCCTCTCTGTTTAACACACTTCATAGCACACTGTGTTAACACCACTGTAAAAAGTGGCTGTAGTAAAACATCAAAGTCAGTTTCCTAATGACGTTTAAATGCTTGTTAACCTTCACTTTTATAACGCGACACACTTTTTCACATTTCTCGCCTGTTTTTGTCCCCAGCCAGCTGACACAGCTGCACCACCACCACAACCGCTGCCTCGTTAACATCTGTAAGCAACCTTCTTTTCCTCCTCATTCATAAATAAAGTGATGACAAAATGTTTTAAACAAAAAAAGGGCCTCAGACTCTTTCTGTCACTCACAATTTGTCCTTTTGCTCCGGGTCAAAGGACACAGTTTCCTGAACCACATTTCTGTGAAAAGTTACGGGGCCAGAGTTCAGTCTGTTCTGGTTTGGGGGGGATGGGTGGGGGAGGGGGGGGATATTGTATCTCCATTTATGTGGCACTCGGGGTCAGAGCTCAAAGAGGAAAGGTCACTCCAGTTCAGAGGTCACAAGGTGAGATGCTTTGCCGATCTGCTCCTCCATAACTTCAGGCTGATGTTAACAGCAGAAAAAAAACCAACACTGTCCTGAGAGGCCCTCGTGGTGCAATAATCGGACGACAACAGTAAACGCAGCAACATCAACTTTTTATGAATAGCACTTTGGCGAGGACTTTGATCAGACTTTTAACTGCTGCTGTAGTCAAAATGCAAATTGCAGGTAACACCTATTGTGAACAACAGCCTTGTAAAAGAAAACTATCCAATTTAGCCGACTGACATGTTGAGTGCCACCTCTGTTTATACTGCTGGCAATGAACTGAATTACTGTTTAAACACCACGATGGGGGCACTCCAGGTTAGAAGGCACGGTATCCAATTGGCTGAACACAAGTGGCCAATAACCCGGCGTGACGTGATCGCAGAGCGGAGGGAGGAGGAGCAACAGCCTCACCCTCCATCCTGGGTCTGAAAAGAGAAACAGAGACAGGGATGAGTGGAAGTAGGTTATGTTTTTGTGTTGTTATTCATGAGAACACTGATGTTCCTCTGGTCCTTAGAGACATTTTGTTCAAGGCCATGTCAAAGAGACAGTCTGCCGGCCACTGGAGCTGATAGCACGGATAAGAATGAGATTTCAGAACACAGAGAGAGAGAAAAGTTTTTTATGTAATCACAACCACAGGTTCAGAGTTAAACTGCTAATGTCTCTCATTTTTTAGGCCAGCCAAACCAACAACACTGTTATGTAATTCAGTTTGTTATGTCTATAATAGGAAGCGAAAGTATATGAAATTAGTGTCAAACCAAATGAGACTTGTTGTTTTCACACATGCACAAAACTCTTAAATATAATCCTGAACTTTTCATTGTGAGCTGCATATGTGAACACAAACGACCACATGTTTCACCCCAACTTTAACAGACTTTTTTCTGCCGGCACCCAAACAAAATTTGCACATGAAGTCAGGGTGAGTCGATAGCAGTTTTCTCCTGAAAAGTTCTAGAGAATTTCAAGAGGACTGCCCCTGAAATCCTCCTAATCTGGTTGTTCACACATGCACCTCACAGCTGGAGACTATAACAGTTGGATGGAAGGGCGGGGGGTCTCCTGGGCCAAGACATGACATAAAAAGAATGATGCAGAAGTGACTGACAAAGCAACAGAGTCGGCTATACTATGCTACAATGACATTATCTGCGTCCATAATGACATGTGTAGTTCGACAGAATCAAAATATCACTGCAGCAGTTTAATTATGTGATTATGAGATCTACAGGTCACGTGCATACTGTCTGTGGTTGTGCACCCAGGGAGTAAACATCACCACCATGTCCCACTCATTCGAGGTGAATTATCCTGATAATATCCTAAAAAAAATACTAGGGGGCTGGAAGGAGAAACTCCGGATAAAGTCTGAGTTCAATTTGGCTGTTTGCGTTCACACATGCAACTCAGCCCGAAAACTTCAGGAGTTTTTCAGGAGTTTTCTGCAAGTGTTAAAGCAATCATTGTGTGAAACTCCCCATCAGGTGGGAGGGGGTGTTGACAAGTATATGCTGCGGAGCAACAAACACAATTTCCATGAAAAAGCAAAGTATTTTATAACTCAGTTCAGTGACCTAGTAAAATGAATATTTTCAGTTATCAGGGCTTCTGCAACTTCCTCTGATGTCGACTCAGACCACCTTACCTCTGCATTACAATGATTGTCACATTTATGTTTGTTGTTTGGAGTCAGGAAGCTCAAATGGTGCTGTCACACTTGCACAAAACTCCAGAAAATCTCTGGTAGTTTTGCAAACAGCCACATTTCTCACTCAAACTTTACCCAGAATTGTTCTACATGCCCCCTAAATATTCAAGATGAGCCAATGTGCGAACGCAGAAGAAAATATTTCAGTTAAATGAACTGCACACTAGTGGAAGTGGGTAGTGACATTTATCCTGCGACCGACACACAACCATAGACTGTATGCATGTGACCAATGTCTCCATGCGTGTAATGAAACTGCTTCATTCTGTTTTCTGTTCTCCAGCATGTTCTTCTTCTCCACTATTTTGTTGATACTGGGATAAAAAGGCAAAAACTGATATAAAGGCAAACATTGTCCTCATATCATTGGACTCTGTTGCTTCTTCTGCCATTTTAGTGCAGTTCTTTTAACTTCAAATCCTGCCTCCTTAGATCCCCCCTCCTGTGGCGTCCCACAGGGATAGCCTCCTCCCGCTGTGAGGTGCATGTGTGAACAAGCCAGTCAGTAAGATCTGTTGTTGCCTGCCTGAAGGAATTTTCAGGGGTGCATGTGTGAAAACGGCTAGAGTCTGAGTCTGATCTGCAAAGCTAACAAGTTGTTGTTGCAAGTTTTTGAATACATAGTTTTTTGTAGATGTTCGATCAAATGCTCAACTTTGCTATCACATTTACATTTTGAAAAGTACTCCAAACCTTATTTCAAGATATTCAAAGAGTATTTCCTCATAGTAATGACTGTGTAAGATTATGGGATGTTTTTAGGTAAATTGAAAGTTTTCATTAATGGCACATCTGCTGTGTGTGAATGACGGCCTTCTTCACACTTTAGTGACACACGTTCACACCTAGGAGCTGTCTCGCTGCCTTGTTCAAGGGCACCTCGACGCGTTCGGGTTGTTCATTTTCTCCACTTGGTCGCTGTGTGCTGAGGCAGGTAGTAAATCTCCGGGACTGTGGCAGATATATTCTTTAAACTCTTACAGTTTGGGCCTCTTCCAAGGAGAGGCCTAATGATTAGTCTGGAGATGCTGACTAAAAGGTTGGTTGGGGCGCTTCTTACTTAATACTTCATTTAACTGTAAGGCCTTTTTAAACCTGCTTATGCTATAAAGAGATGAGTTCATGAATTATTGTGCAGCCTCTTTCAGGGTTTTGATCACAGACAGGCCTATTAGTATTCCACTGTTAATACAAAACAGAACACATGAAGATTATGAACAAAGATACAAACCAGGTTTCAATAAATGGTCAGAGTTAAATTTTCCATCTATTGTATTTTTGTTAACACAGTAAAGGAGAACAGACTTTAACCCTTTATGAACCCTTTACTGTCCCTAAGAATCATATCTACTTCTAACCTTATAGTAGGCTATCTAAAATATGTTATGGTGTCATTTTTAACCTTTTAAAGTAAATACACTGTAAAAAAAAGTTAAAGTATATCAATAAAAAGATGAACTGTCTGTGATTTGAACTGTCTTTGTTGTTTGAAATATCTTTGACCTCTGCTGTATGGTTTGAGGTTTTGATTTGGGGCCCAACGGGAATTATCTCTCTTTAGGAGCCAGCCTCAAGTGGACACTTGAGGAACTGCATGTCTACATGATTTTCACAGACTGATTTTAAATCCCCATGAAAAGTACTCTGGACTATAGCGCCCTTCTGTCTCTGATTGCTGCATATATTTTATTATTACAGCCCTTTTTGGAGATTGTTATGTTTAGTAGAAGTGTTTAAATTGAGGCCTCTGTTACAGCTCAAACTGACATATCAAATAAACTGCCTGATGCTTTTTTCACCACAAGGAAATCTTAAACTACTGTCCCAGTTGATAGAGTGTCACCTGCTGCATACAGCCTAAGTGTCACATACAATGCACACATAACTAATAAAAATGATTCCTTTAGTGAATGAAACTCAGGTATCCACATTCACTGAACAAATATTTACACAAATTAAAGGAGCAGTGTATATGCTGAACTCATTGCATGGCAGATAGGCAGATATTGCACAATTAAAAGTGTAACTTGCAACTTGCAAAAGCAACTACAGTTACTAATAAATTCATGACAAGGGAATTTAATTCAAACATGCCTGTTAATATTTTACACAGCTACCGCTAATATACAATATGAAACTAAAGGTAAAATTAAACAGTATAATGAATAAATTATGATTAATATTATTGTTGTTGTTGTTATTATTATTATCATTATTAATTATTAATGTTGTCGTCTCTTCTTGTTGTTTTTAATAAGCATCTGTTTAAAACTTTAATTCTGAGATCAATCCTATTAACATATAGGCCGTCTATATATTTATTTATTTATTAGTATTATTTATTTATTTTGTAGAGCAGCAGCAGCAGCAGCAGAGTGGAGGCTTGTTCCTTTAAGGGTGGTGTCAGCAGCGGGCGGGCGGAGTAGGAGGAGTGTGGCGGTCTCCGCTCACTTCACCACAGCGAGGGGACTCTGAGAATAAACAATTCCCTCAGACTGCACGCCACACACCTCTTCTCGCTTCCAGTCGCTACAACCTCCCCCCCCTCCCCCCTCCCCAGAAAACGAGGCATTTTTTCGGACTAAAATTGTGATTTTTTTTTTTTTTTAAAGCCCGCCTCGCCATTTGTGCGCCCTGCCGAGAGTGTCAAGAAGACAGATGCGACCGTTTTCAGTGGATTTGCCTCCTCCTGTCGAATAATAACGATGCGCCTCTCCGGCTGACTGTGGGGTGGACAACGCAGGTAAGGGGGCTCGATGTGCTGTAGAGAAATGCACTGTCATATCAGGGGAATTATTATTAGCACAGGGGGTGGAAATGACACAGACAGGACGCGGTGTCGAGGATTATAGTGCATGATAGCGGCGTGTTATTCCGCGGATAGGAAGGGCTTGTGTTTCATAAGGCGAGCAGAGGCGCATATGGATACAGCGCTGAAAACGCTGCATAAAGAAGTGAATAGACCTGTCTGTGTGCGGGGCTATCCGCTTCTGTTACAGCCAACAAAACCACCACTGATAACAGCCGCTGTCTTTATTCCCAAGCTCTTGTAATGACTCCTAAATTGGGCCTTGAATTGAGGTTTTCATGTGTCAAAATCATGTGCAATTATTCCTATCATTTATCTTAATATGAACCGAGCGCAGCCAAACCCAATGTAACCGGAGTGTCATTTCAGCTACTGTCACATATACCCAGTGTATGGAAACTGAATGAATAATGACACCTTATGGGCGATTTTAATAACACTTCACTGTGTAGAGCTGTCCATGTCACTGTGCTGTAATGTAACGTAAGCACTGTTAATCTAGTTCATCTCATCGGGTCAAAACAGTAGACAGCCTGCTATTTTTAAGCCGTTTTAGCACCACCAATTGGAAACACTTGTCTGTTACACTATTCTGTGTGTTACTGTTGGATAAGTCTGGCTCCTTTAAAAGACATTTAGGGCTTTTAAATGTAACCTAAAGGCCTTGAAAATTACCTAAAAGCATGTAGTTATATGTTGAGCTTGAGTCATCGAGGCTACTTGATGAGAAATCTACCTCATCTCATACTACATGTGAGCTTTTCTTGTCCTATGTCTTGCTGTTACACTGTAATAATGTCTGATAGAGTTCCACATTTGCACATTTTCAGTGTTATTTTTAACCTGTCAGGGAAACAGCAGCAGTGGCACTAACCCCATGTGCATGTACAGTTATTACAGCATAGCAGATAGAAGATCCAAATGTTGCAAAGCATTGTCTCCATGTCTCTTTCTACAATGTTGCATCAGGGCTTTAACGCACTATAGGACTAAGCCGTGTACTTGTTAAATGTTATTTTGCAGTTTTACCTAAAGCACATGCTAACAACAAATCTCCTTATCTGGGACCACTTCAAGGTTTTTTTTGGGCAGCTTGTAGTTCAGTCTGCAGTAGGGTTGAGGCTGGCCAGTTGCAGCCTGTCACATCACTGTGTCATCATGTCCGATATGTTTTGATAGAGTTCAAAGACTTGGGATGTTTTTCAGCGACTGCCAGCGAGGCTTTTTGAGCTGCCTTTTTTTTTTTTTTTTTTTTGCGTAGGTGTTCCTTCTCCTGAAATGTCCTATTGCTTCACTAGACTTTGTTCCGGCGAGAAGGCAAAAGGTCAGGGGGCCGAGGGTTTGCTGTGAGTTACAGGAAAGAGGGCAGAGTACATCTTCAGTGCAGGTTCTAAAAGGGCAGTTTACAAAGCTGCCCGGCTGCAGCCTGTTTGGCTTTCATAATAGAAGGATTAGACAAAGAAACGTGTGTTGCGTTAATGTGCTACCTGACACAGAATCTCTGTTACTTAGACTAAAAAGTAATGTGGAGAAAAGTCAAACTTTTCTAAAGCCTGCTAAATACTGTCTGTGTCTAGGGGTGTGCCTTTTAGCCTTTCTTTTGTTGAGCGTTTAAGCTGCTTAATTATTTGACCTGAACTTACACAAGATGTTCAAGGTAGTTCAGCTTGTCCTCTTTTGCCAGAGATAACTAAAACCTGCACATTTATAGCCCAACTTTGAAAGTGGCAGAGGCACTTCTGTCTGAGTGGTCTGTGCAGCAGCAGAGCGCTAGCTGTAACTCAGAGATCCTCTTGTGTTGGACGCGGCTTGATTTGACTGGGACACATGCTATTGTCCGGGGAGCTGCCGTTGAGTGATGCGCAGTAGCCTGCAACAGAACCAGAGGACATTCAAATGGCCAAATGCAAATGATGTCGAGGCTGCTGAACAGTCACAAGACTGGACTCTGCACTCTGCCCTCTGATCCACTGGCTCCTTCTCACGACAGCGAGTCTTATCTGCCCTCAAAACAAATGTGTGCTGCTGCATCGAGGTGCAATGTTTTGACGTGTGGCGGTGACTGTGCCCATGCAGGTGTAGTCTGCACATCTTTGTGTTTTAGGTAGGATTTATTTTTATGCTTAGGGGCAGCTCGATTATGGCAAAAATCATGATCATGATTCATTTGATTGATATAGAGATCACAATTATTAAGTGTGATTATACATTCATTTTACACCTGCAGCTCATGCATTTATCAAACTGAAATTCAGCCAACATTTTAACATTATGAAACAAGTCATAAATGAAAATATATACGTGAAAAACATTAACTTTATAAAAATAAATAAAAACAACGAGGTAGTGGTGATGCTCCCTTGTGGCCAAAATATAACATCAAATACTTTGAAACGCACACACCACACACAAGACAAAACCTATGGACGAAACGGGTACAGCCATGAATCCATTAGAGCCCGGCCGATTCATCGGACAGCCGATATTAGCGTGTCGGGTGTCCGATCAGTATCGGCTAATTTTATCGCAGATATGTGCAAATTATTTAAATGTATTCACCAGTCGAATAGCATTTCATTTGAGTTTTATTGGATTACCCTAGCAGTTCTCTTTCACCAGCAGAGGGCGCTTTAAGAATTACAACAAGCGTTATCACTGTCCAAAGTGTCAAGCGATGATGCACGAACACACACAGATACTTACCAGTGGAGTGGCCATCTTGCCTTCGTTATATATCCTTTCCAAAAGTGTTTGATAACTACATTTGATGGATAAACGCAATAAATTTGTCTATCTATATCTGTCTCTGAAGATCCAACATGGATCGAAGACAGATATCAGCTGATTTATCCATATCAGATTTTTTCTCTTCCTAATATTAATATCAGTATCGGCCCCAAAAAAAATCCCATATTGGTCAGGCACTGGTATCCATACAGCAGAAAAATTGATTAATCTCAATTATCTTGTTTTCATGATCGTTGGAAGCCAAATCATGATTGAAATATGATTAATTTCCCTGCCCTACCGCTAAGTGGCTGTCTTTACATTTTCAAAAAGTACTGCTGAAAGGAAACAAAGCAAGTGGTCACATGGAGGAAGTTGAATCAGTAAATGGTTGTCATGTCTGCTAAAAAAAAATAACTGAAACATGAAGTCGTTTGTGAAAATAGTAAGCGATTAGTCTTCTTTTGATTATCTGATAAATGACAATAGCTCGACTTTGTTGTTACTTCCTGTCTCATTAAACTAAACAAACTTTGAATTAATTGTAAAAGTAGTCGGCTATTTAGTCGATTGAACGAATGATTCATTGATCAACCATTGCGGCTCTTCTTCTCAGTGACTTTCCTTTCTCCTTTAGATAATTTGATGTAACAGTGTATTTTTATACAGGGTGGTGCCACAGATATAGGAGGACCTGCCCGGGCACTTATCTGCACTAACAGCCTCTCTAACTACCACCACTGTGCCAACTCCAAGCCTTCTGTTTGTAAATCTGTCAGTCACAAAAACATGGCCCACAGGACAGGCAAAGCTGAGGGCGTCATCCCTGCTTTTTGATGGCTGAGATGGTCTGCGAAAAACACAAACTAATGTGCAATCTAGCAGAACAAGTGTCATGCATTTACTGCAGAGTTTTTGATTTATTATAGACCTGGGAGCTGCCCAGCACTTGTGTTGTTGGCCACCGAACATTGTTCAAGGGCACTTTGACAGTAGATGTAGAGGAGTAGAAGTGCGTTTCTCATCTACTTACTGGCTCGCACTCTTGTCAGCCCACAGAGGATTCAAACCAGAGACCTTTTGGCCACAAGCTCATTTCTCTAATTGTTTGGTCTCCATAATATCTGTGTGCTGCGTGCATTAAGCCAAACCACTTTATTGTTTTCTTCATTGTTTGTTTATTCGGCGGACACTCTGCACTCGTAATAATGCTCCATAGCACTGCAGTTAGTGGGCGGAGATTTACACCGCTACAATCACGCTGTAAATTTCACAGTCAGACTCGAACATTAATCTCAAATTACGAGACAAAAACACGAAATGAGACGGGTCAATGTTGTCATCAATCACAGTGAATGAAGTAGAGCCTGAATGATGTGTGATTTTCAAACAATGCCGATAATGACATAAGAGTGGAAAGAGTCACTGAACAGATATCTTGGTCAATATAATATATTTGACAAAATGATCTTTTGATTTTGATAAGATTATGATCTTATGTAACAATGTAGAGGTAGCCAGAAGGCTTTTTAAAAAAAAAACATATTGCTTTGTAAAGCTCAGCTGTAGGGATGTAGATGTTGGATCACTCCAGGCATTGTTTTCTGCATTATATGTTCTCGAACAAAATTTTCATCCTGATACATATTGGAAAATGTATACGCAGGTATCTATATATCTGTGGTTGGACGATATCGGCCTTGAAAATATCGGCCTTGAAAATATCGACCATCTGATATAAATCGGTCAAAAAGATCAATTCTGAGTATTGCACTATTTAAGATGATGTTAGCACTCCTTGTGATTCCTTTCATAACTCTTCTGCTGCTGCCGCCTCCTCCTCCTCCTCCACACCTCTTATCTCTCAATGGATTTCACACGCACACACACACACACGTATTATACACACTACAGTATCTTATGCACAAGTCATGAGCCAGATTGCGTATAGAATTGGCACCGAAATATGTCTTGAAAATGGATGTAACAAACACGAGGCTAAAACGTCAAGGCTTGAGTGATTAAAGTGTAAACATACACGGATGGATGCAGCGACTGAAGCCAACATAATTGAATCAAAAATGAATACAACACAGACATTAATACTACAAGTGGAGGTCTGCTGGAGGCTGATCCTAAACGAGTTGGGCGGGAACATAAAGAGGCATGTGGAAACTTGCTGTTTACTGATTATATGGCATTTTAGTATATTTTCTCCGTAACAAGAACAGCCAAAGAACAAGATTGCATCAGAAAACAAGGCATAAAAAAACTCCTGAAGTGAAATTTGCTGCCTGAAATAAGATGATTGTGTGGGTAATTTGAGAGTATTCCCACTGTGTGCTGCTAAGAGGATAGGGGTTTTAGAAAGGGCTCTCAGTTATAGCAGCACTATCTCATTCAGAGACAATCACTCCGGCTCCTGTTGGTGCTTCTGTCGTGAACAGAAGGCAACCAAAGTCAATGGGACTCATTCTGATGACAAGGCAGGAACTGCTAAATGCGTCTTTACAGTCATTGCTCCTGGATTGCGGGCTGGGATGACGAAATACGAGGGAGAAAAAGATGGACGCCTCCTATGCAACCCCTGAGAGCTATACTAGCAGGATCTCATCTGTTGAATGACTCCTCCCTCCTCCCTCCTCATCCCCCACCTCTAACTCTCCACCCCTCTGCCTTCACACTTCACCTTGGCCTTGGTGCAATGACAGGCCCCTCAATTATCTCCGCCGATTGATCGCTTGCTGATTGCAATTACCGTGAATTATTTAGACTTTGCAGAAATTTGCTTGGTAAAGCAGAGGGAGAGCGAAAGACAAAAGATACTGCGGGTCAAATAAATTACACGTTTATATCCCACGTGAAGCGTCAGCCGGCTTTGAAAAACAACAGCTGCGGAAGCCTAACTGTGCCGATCAATGAGGCAGAGCAGGGAAACAGCATTAAGGGTACCTTGTACTGTGGTAACAGAGCCACCGGCTCAACACCAAAACCTGCACTGTCCCTCTCCTCCGATACGTTAAGTAAAGACTGAGGAGATGGAGCGCGGAGCAGCAAAGCCTCCTGGGTGATGTGAGAGGAGCTGACTCTTTTCCTGGCCGGGCTGGTGTGGTCACAGCAGAGGAGCGGAGTGGAACTGACTCTCCCCCCCCCCCCCCCCCCCCCCTCTCTCTCTCTCTCTCTCTCTCTCTCTGCCTCTCTGGCTCCTGTAGCAGAGCTGCTGCTGCCCCCGGGCTGTGGAGGTGCAGTAGGAAGGTTTCTCTACCACTGTGGTGAGCGTGCTACCAGGATGCTGCAGTCAGACGAGGGAAAGGTCTCTGCTTTGCCACAAGCAGGCCAATGTCACAGGCGTGACAGAGTGGGCGGGCTGTGAGGGGAATGAGGGCAGACGCTCATAGATAAAAGGAGTACCCAGCCTGTGTGTGTGTGTGCATGTGATAGAGAGCCTTGTTTTCATGTCGAGAAACACAAAGGATTAGGGTTGTTCTGATACCAAAACCAATACTGAAATGCCTCCCAAACAGCCAATAAAGTAAGGATGGATATTCATTTTACAGCGATGTATTAGCTCCAAATAAAATCAAGTAGTTTCACCAAAAAATCCATTATTTCTGACTGCTCCAAAACAGTTGGCTGCACATACACAGCAACTAGCGCTCTCCTGCCACCATGGATGTTCTGTGGCTGCCACATGCATACTGTTTTAGAGCAGTGAAGTAGAACAGATTTCACAATAGTGAAGTGCTAGTGGAGACTTTCGGGTTAGGAAGCGGTGTAGGAAAGCATTTTTTTTTTTTTTTTTTTTACATGGATAGACTTGACGCTTAAGCCGACACAGCAGGTCCAAAGGGGGCTGCAAACTGAGCTGCTACATGTATTAGGTTGTAATGCTTAATGCTTTACTTTTCATAATTTCTTGGTTCTTTTTCTTGGCTCCTCCTTTCCTAAACACACTGACAACTAATTAAACTGCTAAAAATCCTGAATAAATCAGTTACAAAACAAATCTATGTGTTTCTAACGCACTTAGGGGGCTGCTAGCCGAGCTGCCGCTAATGTCACCCTGTAGGCATTTGATGACTAAAACTTCTTGAAAGATACACTGAAAAATGACTCAATGGTCTGTTAAAACTGTAATAAAGCAGCTTGGTGCTAGAGATTAATGTCTCTCCAACGCTCCGAAGCAATCAACAGTATCCAACACATTTTCTCCATACAGAATTGTTTTTGAGATGTCAGATATGTTTGTGGCGTATTATCTTAGTTGTGTCAAACTGTGACAGAGACAATAAAAAGTAATTCTTAAATACTCATTCTCTGAATACACATTGTCATATTTAAACATTGTTTCATCTCAGCCATAGGGTGAGTAGATTACAGCTATTTATTTTGAAGTCTGGCTCTGTTATCAGATCTGTACTTGGTGTTGTCAGTTTGGCATATTCAGCTATCAGAAAGAGGTAAAATGGTATTGTAACATTTCCACAAAGGATAAAGACAGCAGATTTGTGCCTGCTTTTTGTTGCAGATGTCTAGCTGCTGCAGTTAGAGGATGTACATAATTTAGTCTGTGATAATATAGTCAGTGATCTGAATGATCATAGCAAGCACAGATTCACTTGAGCCTGCGTCAGGCCTCACTCAAACAGAACAGCTTCTGACAGGCATCAGACGTCTGCACCTTGTGTACTGAATGCTATTAGTGTAGCCTCCACATGTATTACTGCATATGTCCCCGGCGCAGCTCTAAGAGGCCTAAGGGTTAAAGGGCTAGAACAAAAGGTCACAAAGTCCAGAGACTAAGGTCGGCTGTTATTCAACTGTGTCTTATTTTAACCAGGTTATGTGGCAGGAGTGCAGGGGAGAAGCTGGGGCTAAGTGAAAATGCCACTCATTCCTGAAGAGTCCCTGGCCTCGTCAAGGTTAGTGGCTTGTCTTTGTAAGTTGAGGGATTGATGTATGAGCCTGTCTGGCGCTGAATTCAAAGTCCAAAGCTGTCACAGGCGGCAGCTCTCCCCCTCCCTCTCTCCCGCCTCCCTCCCTCCCTCTCTTTGCAGGCTATCACAGGGCCCCGTCCTTCCCAACTTCTTAGCAGCCCGTCCTTTTGGGAACCTTGAGCAGCCCAGGCAAGGACACAGCGTCTGGTGCAGTAAGCCTGTGCAGAGGGGGAGGCTTTACGTAACGCTCTGCTTTAAACATGGGTGTATGACTTCTCTGACATGGAGCAGTGCAGTGCAGAGCTGCACGGCTCGCAGCACATGTCCCCTCGCCCCCCCCCCCCCACCCCTCCTGAGTACAAGGCGGGGGCAGAAAGATCCCTGCAACTTAATTATATCTTTCTCTTTTAAAAGCTTTCGTTTGAAATTAAATTTTCCCAGGCAATTAACTAAAGAGGAGTTTTCAGAATTTATGAATGAATGATGGATATATTGCATAGGATGAAGGGGGGGCGGGAGGGAGGGGGTGAGGTGTAGAGGAGGTGGGTGTATATGCAGCACAGGCTGCGAGGTTGTGTCCCTGAGATTTATTTCCCTTTCAAAAAGGGGGAAGTTCAGGGAAAATCAGGCATCATTAAACTTTGTACCTGAGAGCTGCTCTTTTGTGCCAGCAGTGCTTTAACACTGTTAGGTTCATAGTACACCAATCTCCTGTCAATATTTGGTTATTTTCAGTGTTAGCATTCTTATATCTTTCCATTCTTAGCTGTGCAGAAAGCTCTTAATATTCCAGAATTGGGGTTTCCCTTCTTCCTCATTCAATCAGACTGATATCTCATAGAAGTTGCTGAATGATGCTCCACACTGAACGCCCCAAATCCGCTTTTGGCTTGAACTGTAATTGTGTAACTTTTTGGCTTCTAGTGATGAGCTGAATTGTTGCTGGGCAACAAGGGACCTGTGCGGGTGGCCGTGGAGAGTCTGAGCTCTGTGAGTTCAGATGGATCTGCTGCACATTATCCTGTAGTGGAGGAATGCCACTGAATCTCATTCAAAATATCTCATTTTTAGCTATTGGATATTTAATATTAGCTGTATTTGATATGTCGTTCATCTAAAAAACATTTCCCTTGGCTATCCTCTCATCTCTTACATAAAGACCAGCCTTGCAACAACCCTTACATCACAGATTTCATTTGCCCTGTTCTACATTTTTCAATGAATACATCAAAAACTCATTGCACTTTCAATAAACATCCTTTAGGATCATGGTTTAAAATTCAAAATTAATAAATGAAAGCCCTCCAACACCACAAAGCAAGGGGCCGAGGACATTTGGCATAACCCCAGCCCCCCCCCCCCCATCTATATTTTTTCGCACAAAGTGGTCTCTTGAATTTCTGAAACACGCTGTCCTTTTGTGAACCTTCAGCCCACTTTTACATCCATTAGTGAGGTGGCGTTATTCAGCGTGTCCTCACTGGAGCTGGGTAAACAGACTGAGAGGCTGCTGTGGTTCAGGAATATACAGCTTCCTCATAACTGTGTTATAGAAGCTGCCCGGTGGTGGAGAGGCCATTTGAGAGGAGATGGAGAGCGCAGGGCTGATGACTTGAGGCAGCTGTATGACCTATTACTTTGTGAAAATGGACTGGTGACCAGAAGATTGCTGGCTCATACTCCACTCACCCTCTGCCCTTGAGCAAAGGCAATTAACCTGGATTCCTCCAGTAAATATCCAGCTGCAGAAACGGAAAGAGATGTGCAAGAGTGATAATCGTGTAAGTGACTTTGAATAAAAGTGTCCACTAAGCAGGACGATAAATACAGCTAATAGAATCAAAGCTTGTTTTCAAGTTATCAAGGACTGAGGACTGCTGAGCATTTAGAGTTATTCACCCCTCCTCCGCTGATCTGTTCTTCATGCTCTCATTCATTTGTAATAAATGGAGTATACAATGTTATAAAAGTACTTAAGATAAGATCCGATTTTATCATGATACCTTAGTAACAATATATTACTACCTTTACTTCAGTCACATTATGACATCATCATTATACTCTATTTATAAAATGTAACAATGGAACTAAAGTTTCAATATGATCAGGATACTTTAGGCACAATTTATTGTCATCATTTATTCGTTTATCCCCCTGCCAGGATATGGTATTTAATTTTCCATTTTAAACATTGTTTGATGATTAAGTGTAGATAATATATGTTTGGATTCAATGAGGAAATTAGGAAAACATTGGCAATACATTTTTTTCTCATCAGATTCAGTTTGTTTATCTTTCTTAGTTTTTTTTAGAAGTTTGACTGAAAGGTAAAATGGAAAATGTGACATATACAAGAAGTCATGCAGTTTTTGTATAGCAGTAATTTACTGTTAAATAATACTTAAAGAATGATATCTCCAACATTTAGTCTACAGACTTCCTAAACCCCTCTGACTTCACAAGAAAAACATTTTTGCATCATCTTGTGGACTGAATATTGTTTTTATCATACTAGTGTTAAATACATTATTTTATTTTTTGCAATATAATCCTGACAATCGGCATACTTTCTACAAAAGATGAATACTTGGTTATTTATAGACATTTTGCAGTAAATATCATGGTGTAATGCTTTGTCAGTTGTCGCCCCACCCCTTTCCTCCACACACATATTCATAGACTCTTCTATTTGGCATTAAGACTAGAGGGTGACCTTGACCTGATTGCTGGGGGCTTTTTAAGTAACTCTCCAGAAGGAAATCCAATCATGTGACACCCTTCACCCAACCTCACCCCCCAATCCTCTCTCCTGACCTTGTATGTCGAGGAGGGTGAGGGGGTGGAGACACTCGCCATGGGCATGCGATGCAGCTGCAGGGGCTGTCATTCAATTGGGTAATCACTCTTAAGGTCAGTAGGGGTCAAGGTCGGGTCAGAGAGAGCGTTGTGTCTCCGACAATCCCCCGTACCTCTCCGGGTTTTAGGAATGACTGGTCATAAGTTAGAGTGTGGTGACAACCGGGCAGGTTTAGTCATCCCCTCGTTTCTTAATCACTGATACCAGCATATGTCAGGGAAAGGTTGTTTCATGTCCACAGTGATTCATGCCCACAGTGAGCTGGCTGCTTTGGTTTTTGTGTTATTGCAGTTGCCTTCACTCACTCCCTCCAGCTGCCCGGCTGTTAAGACCTCGCTGGCTCACTGTCTCGCAGTAGAGAACACTTCTGTCTCTGCTTCAGAGTATTTTTAATGCTTGTAAGCTAACATTTGTGCCCAATGGATGTGCTTAGCTAATGGCTGGGTAAATCTGGATCCATCGACAGAACATGTTATCCTCATGTCAAATGTCACTCTTTTTATTTTTAACGAATCAATCACTTTAAGAATGTTGTGTCTTTAAACCAAAGGTGCAGAAATGAATAATCAGATGGAGGCACTGTTTTCCCCGAGGTGGTTGCAGCCCATTATGACATCATGCTGCATATTGTGTGTTGTGACTGACTTGTGTTTTTAATTAATTCCTTTAATTCACATGTGAGAGAAATCTTGAGATTTGTTGTACTGTCTTTAGACCATTTCTCCAGGTGATACAATGACCCATGATGTGGTCAGGACCTCTACAATAAGTTCAGCATCGTATTACATTAAAAATGATTGTTTGTTGAGCTCCGTTGGCCTCAGTGTTATATCTGATATCAACGTTGTCCCGGCCGCTGCACACAGGGTCTGGAGTCGCTTATTTAAAGCCTTGTTTTTCACAGAAATGTTTTACTCTCTGTGGACCCAAGTGTCATTAATTCTCAAATACTGCCCTTATCATCTCACTGTAGTTTTTATTAGGAAACAGGTTGAATCATGCAATAGCCTTCAGCTTTAATAAAACTCTCTGATTGTGAGCTTGAAGGAGAAGAAAGGCATTATATAAAGCTGTCCCCATGTTAAGGATGGAAGTGATCCAGATGAGTTTATGTGTTGTTTTTAACGTCTCCTTAGTAAGAGCATATTGCTATTCCACTTTACTTTTGTAACTGAGTTTTGTAAATAAATGGGTATAAAACTCAAAGGGCAGGACAGCACAGTTTTCTCGCTGCGGTCTCCACACTTCATAACCTTACTTGATTAGAAGAGTGTTCTTGTTAGACACAACTATAAAGGTGATCACCTGCAAAGATTTGACATTTATAATCATTCATCAATCTCTACCTGGCTGGATGCAGCTTCAGCTCACACTGATAAAGGAACCTGTTTCGTTTGGATGTTGATTATCAGACTTAGCCCGCCAGAGGAGCCTCCTGTCGCCTGGAGACTAAAGTGTCTCAAAAGTTATTGATGATTATAAACTTTGGGCATTTTTACCCAACGTACATTAATTTAACAGACTAGCACAGATTAACAGCCCCTTGCAGCTGTTTTAGCTAACATGCAAGACGTAAAAAAAAAATTGCTGGGAATGCTTTCATTCTGTTTTAAGTCATGCCGTGTCCCTTCTTAGATTTTGGTGATTTTAAACCATATAATTTTACTGGATTTCTTGAAGCTAAGAGACATGTAAGCTGAGCTAACATTAGCAGCAGCTAGCTAACAGTGCCGCCAAGAAGCATTGAGGAAAAAGTGTTTATAAGATGGAACTTTTTTCAGGGGACCTCTGTATAAGCTGCCTCCTGGTAGAAACCTTGTGAACCATTTACACTGAAGGAATCCTCACAGAAACACTTCTTGTTAGCAGCAGCTCAGCCTGCAGCCTCTCCTGACGTCTACTATCTGCTAAAGAGTGTCGCAGAAACAATGAAACTGCTTTAATGCATGTTTTACTTCATATAAACACTAGCTCAGTTTGCTGTGAAGAGGAGGATACCTGCCCATGAATTAGCTCCTTGTCCAAACCCGAGCTAATGCTGTTAGCAGCAGCTCAGCTAGCGACACCTCCTTATAAAGTTTAATCTGAACCCCCCTGGTGTCTCCAGGCTTTCTTTGTTATTTGTATTATAAAACTACATGTAGTGAAAGTATCGATTAGAAAGTTTATGTAATTATTGTCTTATCCATGGCGTAGTGCCTCCCGTTGTGTAACCCTATTATGTCCAAACAGCAGCACAACACATGTGTCGCTAACTCGTATGTCATTCTAAGTTAAGCCTTGTTTGGGTTATGGAAGCTACAGTAAAGCTCAGAAAGGTTGCATAACATGTCAGATCTTTTTTTTGCCCACACATGTACACACACACTCACACTCACACACACACACACACACACACACCTGGGGGTTTGCACAGAGGAGCTGTGTGCTTGTGTAACTGTGTTTACACGTCTGGGGCCGGTGCTGGCACAGGATCCAGACGAATGTGGTTTATCCAGGGCCTCTTTCTCTCTAAGCCACCTTCACTTCTATTCAGCAGTGACCTTGGTGCTTATGAGGAGGCAGGGCTTGACCTAGATCCACCCCTTTAACTGGAACAAGAACCTTCACCAGCCCCCTTCCGAATAAAGAGACCTGACACCTTTTACTCCGCTTCCTCCAACGGCCATTTTCTCTCTGACTCTGGTCACATTTGCTGCACTTTACACAAAAGTGCGATAGAGCTGAGCGGCGTGTCTGGCAGCAGCAGAGGAAAAGTGGAGCAGCAGCGGCCTCCATGACTCGTCTCTGAGGCACCAACATGTCTGTGTGCACTGGGTCACCACTAGCACGCAGAGGCTTAGCACCGGGGCTGGTGAGAGTTTAGCGGCAGGTCAACCCTCCTCTGGTTTTTTAAAGTGGAGTGTCAAACTGTGGCTGATGCAAATGAGCACACACGCAAACACATGTTGTCGCGAGCATCTGGTGGGACTAATGTTCTTGTGCGGACAAACTGTGTGACACTGTGGTGCTAACATAAGGCACGCTAATGTCAGGAGGTCTATCCGACTGTATGTTTTGAAAGAGGTCATGCTCTGGTTTCCAATTCTGATATAGTCGAGTAGCTTATTCTGCCATTACACCTGATTTTATTATCTGAGTAGAAGTCATATTGCTCAGTGCTCGGGGAGACTGGGGGAGGTTGTCACTGTGATTATTACAGCCAAACTAGACACTCTGTTTCATCATGTTTTTAATCAAGTATTTGTAAGTCATCATATACAAAGTCCTCCTTTACATCCAGACATGTTGTGTTCTTAAGTAAGACAAAAGTAAGTATTTTCGTCTACTTTAAGTTGTTAACTAAAGACAGCTTGTTACTGGAGCTAGGAGGTTAATTTTGTGTCTTTAATTATTCAGTCAAACTGAATTTTATTTAACCAGGTCGGTTCCATTGAGATTAAGAACGTCTTTTTAGAGGGAGACCTGGCCGAGACGGTCAGAAGTAAAAACACAAAGTTACAGACAGAGACACAAAGGGAGACAAAGTACCTTTTACAAAACACTTAAATTTGCATTAAAAGAGAATTAAGACAGACCATGTTTTGTTTTGCTAACCTCCATGGACCCTCCCCATGTGACTGGGCCCCAGAAAGCTTCCCCCTTTATCCCAAGCCTCGCTTTCACATACGAAACTATACTATTTTTTTTTTACTTTTTATTTATTCAATTATTTACATGTACAAAGAACATGAGATCATCATGGGTGTTACAGGTAAAATCAAAGTATTCTTTTACACATCATGGTATAATGTCATACTATTCAAGGTGCATACACAATCCACTTTTCCCAGTGTTCAATGCATTTCTCCAACTGAAGTCTTAGAACAAAAGTAAGTCTCTCCATACAGTAAATTTCTTGAATGATCCCGCGCCACTGGTCCAGTGTTGGAGGGGTTACAACCATTTCCTAGTTATAGCTTTCCTACTACTTGCCAAGAGTATCTTCAATAAGTATTTATCTTTCTGTCGGACTGTTTCCGGTATTTTACCGAGATATAAAGTAACAAAAGAGAAATCTAAATCCACCCCAATGATTTTATTGATCTCGGTAGCCCCCTCTCTCCAGAATGACTGGATTTTCGGACAGGCCCAAAAAACATGAAAGTGATTAGCCATAGAGGTTCCACATTGTGGAATGTATATCATTTTTAAGGTTTATTTTTGATTTGAGTCACAGGACAGTGGATATTGTCAGAAATGGAGGAGAGAGAGAGAGAGAGCGAGAGAGAGAGAGAGAGAGAGAGAGAGAGAGAGAGAGAGAGTGAGAGTGGGAAGTGACCTGCAGGAAAGGAGCCACAGGTCAGATTTGAACCTGGGCCGCCTGCCTGGAGAATGGCTCTGTATATGTGGTACACGCACTAACCACTAGGCTACTGGCGCCCCGACAAAACAATATTTAACCACATAACAAAAGACACTGAAAGAAAAACATTCAGACATTAAGAACAAGTAGCTGCAGTGCAATCAGTTCAATCTCACACTTTAACATTTAGGCTTTGGAACGCACACATACTAAAGAATAGAAGCACAAAGGAAGAGGTAGTTTGAGTAGTTTTGTTCAGTTCAGTGAGGGTCTTTAAAGGTAAAAGGTTTTTAAAAAGCTAATAATTAAATGTCACTCTCACTCCTACAAATATAGCCCTCCAACAGGAGCTAAACAAAGGTTGCTACGCGACACAGAGGCAGTGAGTGATGATTTTGGCCGCCGCATTAATATTTAAATTAGCAGTCAAAGGTGTGCGTCGATGAGGTATTTCCACAAAGGCTTCAGACACTGATACGCCGGGCGTCTCGGAACAAACTATCTGTTTTCTAAATGAATGAAAAGTGTTGTCAAAGAGATTCCGTGGTTAATGTATGGAGGGATTACTAAAGCGATGCATGAGCGAGCGCGGCTTAATGAGGGGAAGGTTTGCATGAGAGCAGCTCTGAGCGTGATCGCAGATATATCATGAGCTGTCCTAACCCACACACAGGCATTTCGCGGGGGCCAATGTCATGCTACCAGGCATTAGGGCAGCTCCCGGCTCTGCTCTGCCCCCCACCCCCCCTCACTCTAACCCCCCCAAGCCAAGACAGGCTCATCATTTTTACAGGCTGCATGACATGCAATACCTTCACGGGTTTTAAATGACCGCAAAAAGGAGTGTGTACGTCTGTGTTTAAATAAGGAAGAGGATCCCATTTAGCGTTCTGAGAAACTCATCAGATAATGGCCACCTAGAAGGGGAGATGTTGAAATTAGGAGGAGGAGGGTAGCAGCTGCGAAGCCTTTACATGGTGTTTCACATCAGATTGAAGGAACTTTCTGCTGCTCCTTTTTTGCACTTGGTTTAGTGTTTATTTCTTCTTTTTTTGTAGATTTATATTTAGGCTTTTTATGACTTAGAGACAGGACAGTGGATAGAGTCGGAAATCAGAGACAGACAGAGAGAGGGGAACGACACGCAGGGAAGGAGTACACAGGTCGGATTTGAACCTGGGCTGCCTGATACAGTACATGGGGCACACGCCATACCCTCTTGGCCACTGGTGCTCCTTTATAGTTTGAATTTTTTAATCAATTTTAAAGGATTGTGTAAAAGAAAAAGAAAACTTTCAGCCATTTTGCAGCCACCCAAGTGTTGTGACGTCATTTTGTACTGCAAGTAACAGAACCTATTTACATCACCAGGGAACATAAGATATGATGCCTTGAAGGAGGGAAGTCTGAGAATAATGCTAGCTCTTTTGACGTGTTACGGCCTTTTTTCTTATAATATAAACTGATTTGACTCAGCTGGCTATTTGTACTCCCAAACAGCTGTTCATTTTGGAGCACGTCTGGATTTCATATTTCAGGCAGATTAAATGTTTTGACCTCTAAGTTTTATATGTTTGCACTTACATGATTATTTTATTGAACTTATTGAAGCATTGTAGATTCAAAATAGAATCATTTTTGAATGATTTTCACTACACCTACAATAAAACCCTCAAAACGTCAAACATTATAACGTGTATCTGTTAAACACAATCTGATATTCTTCATACTTTTACATACCTGGTCATGTGTTGACAAAAAATGTGATTGTGTTGAGACTTACTGCTTTCTTAGTTGTGTAACTACACATTATAAAGTCTGATAAAAGCTCTGTTCACACATGTCCTCTCTTTGTGGAGCAGCTCCACAGCTCTTACTTTAGTTATATATTAGTCAACACATTTTAGAGGCTCTGGAGCAACAGTGGACATTTTTTTTTTTGCCCGTAATCGATTAATCCAACAGTCATTTTTAGGATTTATAGCAATCTATTTGTCGTGGACAAAACAATGCTCAACTTAATTTCCCCTCGATGTGACGTCCTCAAGTAGCTTCTTCCAAAAAGCCAACAGCTCTAAAAATGTTTTCATTTCCGAAAGATGAGACCAGAGCCACTAAACGATTCATAGATTATGGCGGGAGCGGACTCCTCTCATTCCCTTTGAGCCGACTCGTGCGCGAGCCACACGTCACGTCATCTAAGGAGCCGTTGTTGTTCCAAGGCGTAGGAGGATTTTTTTTTTTTTTTACCCAACATACAGCAGGTCATCAGATAAGAGTCGCCTGTGTTCAAAAGGCCACAAGAATGTATCGCTGAAACTCATAGACTCATCAGAGAGAGTCTCTCTTTTTAAACTTCTTCTCTTCCTTTGTCTCCCTCTCTCTCTCTCTCTTACTGTCTCTCTCTCTCTCTCTCTCTCTCTCTCTCTCTCTCTCTCTCTCTCTCTCTCTCTCTCTCTCTCTCACTGTCTCCCTCGATCATGCTCTGCAGAACTCCTCGCACGATCTTAGGGAGGGGAGAGAGAAGAAAGAAAGAAAAAAAAAAAATAGGAAGAAAAGTGGGTCAGGGCGACCTATTTTTTTTCCCCACAGTTCACAGAGGCAGAGGGTGGCGGTGTTATCGTCAGTTAGACGAGGAGCAGGGCCTGATGGGGAGGCAGGGCCTTGTCGCGAGACGCAGCCACTCAGAACTGGGTCAGCGGCAGAGGCTACGTCTTGTAAACGGCTTGTCATACTGGGGAGAAAAGCTGCAAATGAACCATAGATTATACGCCCCAAGCTGAGCACTGAGGTCTCTCCTCACTCCCCACACTAAAAGAACACACACACACACACACACACACACACACACACACACACACACACACACACACACACACACACACAGGCACACACACACACAGGCACATATAAGCCTTACAGTAGCTAACAGAGGAGTCGTCTGTGAAGCACTGCCACCTCCTATAAGTCCCTCTCTTCCCCTCTCAGTCTCCAGTAATATCGTTTGATTAGCGCAGTCAGACCTGACAGGCTCAAACGCTCTCTAAGTGAAGGCTCTTTTCACATTTCTCTCTCCCTCTGACACACGGGTTTGCTGTTTTCTAAATATAGTTCCGCTTTCTCCCAGATTTGCTCGACTCTATTCAGGTCAGGTTATTTACTGTACCGAGTTCAACTGTGGTTTAGAAAATGAGCAATACAGATGCTTATTCAGCTGCAATGACCTCTTTGTATATCATCCGTGCCAAAGCCAGACATATGAGGAGATCATTTGCTTTCATGAGCTCCCCCCCCCCACACCCCCCACCCAAGAGACACATTTATTCTGACCAATCAACTGCCTATTGCATTTATTTACATCATCCTGTTTTTAAATGCATCCTAAATACGAACAATAACAACTAGAGCCTTCGTTTGTTTGCAACCTAAAGCTCACAGTACCATCCTAACAACATCAAGCTAAACGTTCATATACGACCTTATTACCTTCTTCACATGTTGTGAAAAACAACCACGCTGGCAGCCGCAAAACTGCCGTAGAACAACACTGTTACATAACTAAGTTTAACTGTTATCTTCAAAAACAAGTAGGACAGCTAGAGCCTTCGTCTTTTCTGCAACAGAAAGCAACGGATGTGGTTCATTTGTGATGTCATGGCGTTACGTTGTGATGTAAAATGTGCAAAAACAGCGACTGTCTGGCAGCAAGAAATGGTTGTTTGTCTATTTTTTTTTTAATTATCAAGGTTAAAACATAATAGAAAGAGAGTCATTTTCAAACGTGACATTCATTTGGTACAGATTTTAGGGATATGAAAAATTTAAGAAATGACATCACACTAGTTTAAAAAAACAACATGGAGGACCTGCAGATTAAACAACCTAAAGCTCTTTTCTCATCTCAACCGAGATTCAGAACCAAATTGAGGAAACGTTTTTTTGCGACAAGAATCAGTTTATGGGACAAACTCAACGTAGAAAACAAAGATTTTAAATCAAACATGAAATTTAAAAGAATAATTAAAGCCCATATGTTGAGGAAACACGATGAAATGTGTTAATTTGGTTTTTGTTGTGTTTTGTGTTGTTTGTGACACATACATTAGTTTGTGATCTGCTTTGAATGGCATCAAATGAATTGTACAGAGGACTTACTAGTGGGCCGTGATTGGCTGTTAGCCTGCAGCTGTTTTATTTTATTTTAATTCTATGTTTTGTTTATTAATGTCTTGTGAAAAGAGGGACAGATTGTATAAGATTATTCTTCTTTCTGCCCCTTTTCATTCAAGATTTCAAATTTTATTTTTGTATTAAATTGTTTTGTTTGATCGATGGATGAAATAAACAAATCAATCAATCAAAAGCATCAAATCTAAAAAAAAATGTAAAGTATAATGACCTTCAAACTTCTATGAAGTGCTTAGAAATATTTTATCTGTGATTTTACAATAAGAACTTTATTTGATCAATTAGTGTTTCTCAGCAAAATTAATAAAATAAAACCAAATCTATAATTCTTTCATTGATAACAACATTTCAGTACTTATTATTATTGACTTATTAAACCTGATCATTCTGCTTGTACATATATTTGGGATATGAAGCATTCAAAAACACATCAGTGAATTACATCATTGTTGTTGTTCTTTATGTTTCTAAGGGTTTACACATTTAATGACGGACGGCATCCTCCTGATGTTCTGGTACAACAGGAGCTGTTGGTGGTTAATTTTGCTCATGTTGCTTTTCTGGTGAGTCGTCTCAGTCAGCAGCAGAGAAAATGATCCTGAGACATATATATATATTTTGATATTGATTTGAAAAGTGTCTGAGCCGCGGCCCGTTGTTTCACATCCTTTGTGTCTCGGACAGACAAAGCGGGATAAACACTGTGTTTGATCGCCTCACAAATAACCGCCGTGGCTGTGGTATCGAGCTCAGACGGTAGGAGTGGGGCTTATTCTTGCATCGGCCTCTGCTTATGGAGCGATGCAATTTTCAGGCAGTCGAGCTCACTCATATTTCACTATGTGGAACAAATCTGCCTGTAATGAATCTCCCAGGACACTGTGGTGCCTCCACAACGCAGCCTGCTTTTTGGCTCCCCTGCGGGGGGGGGGGGGGGGGGGGGTCTATAGTGGGGGCTTTTAATATTTCAACACAGCGATGTCCCTGAGATTAAAGCTGGATTTTTCTTTTTGATGGGAGGGATTTCACAGCAAATAAACACAAAGATCATTAGAGTTGTCGTCATTTAAAAAAAAAAAAAATTGGAATCCCTACTCCAGTCCAGACTCCTTTTAATCATATTAGTCCTGCTCGCTGTAAAAAAAAAAAACTGCCTTATTAGCCGAGGTGTCACACTAACAAACATAACATAATATCCCGAGGTGGGGCTAAACATGGCGGGGGATCGGATTAGCAGCGAGACTCCAGTGAGTACACACACTCGGCTCTCCTCCTCGGTGTCACAGCTCCTGAGTCCTCCCTGCCTCTGCCGGGGCAGCGGACCTGCCTTGTGTTATTCTTAGCCGCAGAACTCCATGTCTCTGTGCGAAAGCCCCTTAACGCTAATTGAGGAGGCTGCTCATGCTGTAGCTCATGCCGCTCAACAACAGCCTCCAAGGGTGTGTGTGTGCGAATCACCGTCTGTCTGTGTGTGTGTGTTTGTGTGAAGGTGAGACCTGCTGAGCAGTAAAAACCAGTCAGAACCAGTGCTCAGGCCACTTCAGCCCGGGCTGTGTTGTTGTTTTTTTTCTGACAGGGAGTCACAGAGCCTTTAGCAGATGGTTTCCAGCAGGCCTGCTTATGACATGTGATAACATTACAGTTCTGAAAGGTCAGGCATGAAGGGAACCAGTAGGAGGGCTAGTCCAGTCTCAGAGAGCCCAAAGCTGCACTACAGCCCCCTGCACACACACACACACACACACACACACACACACACACACACACACACACACACACACACACACACACACACACACACACACACACACACACACACACACACACACACACCATCATGCAGTGTGTGTGCCGTATGTTCAAAAGGAAAATATGCCTTTTTTATGGATTTTCAAACAGCCAGTATAGAACACATCGCTCCAGCAAATATTTACTGTATTACTTGAACCTTGGAGGCTGGAGTCCCAGTTGCAGGGAGGGTGCAGCAATATTTGCATGCTGATAAAAAAAAAAAAAAACCTTCTTTGTGCTTTTACAGTCGACAGATCTGATGCTACGTTCACATAGGATTCACGATGATGGTTGATGTCAGATGGATAAAACGCCACATACACGATAACATGTAGCCACAGTGCAGTTATTTTGTAAGCAAAAAAAAACAGGACTTAAATGTCAATAAATCTGGTCCATCAGCTAATTCATGTTCATGATTTAAAAAATGTCCGTCGCAGCTTTTGTTTTTAAATATTCTATAGCACACTGAAAACCAGTCAATATTGATCTTTATAGCACAACATTCTAACATGTTAGATTGAACCGCACAGAGACCCAGCTACAGGATATCCACCACTTCCTTTTCAAAGGTTGAAACCAGAGTCATGAGTAGACGCACATCTGGGGTGCTACAGCCTTTATAGATGTGAATGTACTGGACTAATCCCCGATGAGAAATTACATTTTCACTCTGTTCTACAAACATGCTACACACACATCGGCCAAAATACACAACATGCATGAACAGGACACTCTGAACATGCATCAATGGAACGATGTCCTCAACATTAGGGGGTCCAGTGCCTTGCTTAAGGCCACTTTGGCAGCGCCCAGGAACTCAATTGGCACAGTCCAATTGTTATACTTGGTCCTCAACAGGACTTGAATGGCGACCCTCTGGTCCTCAAGCCGTCCCTACAGACTGAGCTTCTGCATCCTCAAAAGTCATAGGCAGGAAGTACTACACACAGGGTGTTTTCTTTGAGTATATTTGTCTAAAATCATAAGCTCCATGTTGTTCACATTCATGAGTGCTCCCTTTGTCCGTATACTTTGCATGTCTCTGATTTTACTGTCCTGCTCTCGTCCATTAAATGACCACCTGTCTGACCCGAGTGCCTGTGAATGCAGCATCATGTAAGAGCAGAGTTGGACAGCCCAGGGTCAGACTTTGGACTTTTGACCGTGATGTTGACTCTGGAAAAAAAAATCAGAGGTCTATATTGGGACCCAAGCAGGTCAACATCAACCTGTCAAAAACATTCCTCTGTAAGTCGCCACCCTCTTGTCTAAGTCCGAGGACCTTGATCAGCCAGTAAGCCGGCGCTCATCCTTGGAACAGAGGCCAGAGGGATGTTTGTTTTGAAGCCACAGGTCACTGTGTGCCAACAGCTCGGAGAGGAAGGGGGGGCGAAAGAGGAGGCTGGAATTTCTTGGTACGTAAACAACACCTCTGGAGTGGACGGCCATGTCATCACACAGGTGTATTCCATCAAGCAACCCCCCCCTCCCCCTCACCCCCTCCAGAAAAGGCACGGGGCTTGTGCATGAAGGAGGAGGAGGAGGAGGAGGAGGAGGAGGTGGTTTAAAAATAAACCCCGCGCAGGCCGGTCAGACATTTTGAAATTCTGTTTCTATCACCGTCTGATAGAGAGGTTAAAGATTCAGCATCCTGATAAATCTCTTCCCACCAGGGGGAACAGATAAGGAGTGGCATAGATTGAATAAAAGAGCTGAGGAGAAAGCGGGAGGATAGGGTGGAGGGGTGGGGGTGTAGGAGGAGGAGGAGGAGGAGGAGGAGGAGGAGGAGGAGGAGGAGGGCTGAGATGTCTATCAGGCCGCATGAAGGTTTTTTTTTTTTTTTGTCTTGCAGATCCAGTTCAAGGGCGCCCGCAGGCGAGGCAGCTCTCGCTCTTGCCGTGCCAAAGCTGCTGCTCAAGGTCATATGAGCCAGCCCTGTGACATTAAAGAGGAACAGGAAAGGGGAAGGGGGGGGGGGGGCGCAGTAACCATCGACCACATACACACACATAACCGAAGAATTAAGTTGTAAGGGGAAAAGTAGCCTTTCACTCCTTGAATCTTCCTTGTGACTTTCTGCATCGACGTCTGGGCTAGGCTGGATTTTTTTCAGGGGCGAGAAGCTTTTTAAGGGCAGTAATGAGAGTGTCTTATTCTCTCCGCACAGAGCCAAGAGATGCTTGGCTAACTGCTTTGTAGTTGCCAGACCCACATACAAGGAGTGTGGTGTGTGTGTGTGTGTGTGTGTGTGTGTGTGTGTGTGTGTGTGTGTGTGTGTGTGTGTGTGTGTGTGTGTGTGTGTGTGTGTGTGTGTGTGTGTGTGTGTGTGTGTGTGTGTGTGTGTGTGTGTGTGTGTGTGTGTGTGTGTGTGTGTGTGTGTGTGTGTGTGTGTGTGTGTGTGTGTAGGAGAGAGAGATAGAGCAGTAGAGAGAGCGAGGGGGAAAAGATGCAAGAGAGAAGAGTCACAGTGATAAACCTCCGGGGAGGGAGGTAGAGAAGAAAAAAAAAAAAAAAGGTCTTAAAGTTATTTAAAGGGACAGTGAACCAATGGCAGTTACTTCCACTTGTTCTTCAGTTGACGGTTGACAGTAAAGTGTGTTTGTAGCTCCTGTTTTTGAGAGCACACATGCGCCGGTACGTGCAGACTGAAGAGCGTCAGCAGGTGTTTTCATGTGGAAAGTGGAGCTTTGGTCCGACATGGAGGTGATTTATGTTGTTGACTGTTGTGTGAGTCACACTGATTAGCTTTCACAGCAGCTGCTCAGCAATCAGTTTACTCATTATTGAGTTTCTGTATTCAAGATAACTCACTTATTAAGCGCACAAAGCTATGTTATAAATATAATTTGAACACAAATATAAGTCCTTATTGCTTTAATCAACAAAAAATACAGACAGACTCCTGCACATTGTCTAAATTGTATAAAATACGTTTTCAAGGTTTCTATTCCAAAACCTGGTCAGTGTATTTGTGCATTCAAAAAGTGATCTCAGTCTTTGGTTCACAGAAGCTTTGGGGTGAAGTATGACCGAAGAGCTGTAGCTTTTTTAAATTTTTTAATTTTTTAAAGCATCAGTACTTTTGGTATATCGATCATTAACATAACGGAGATTGTATTGTTATAAAACGGTGTGGTGGAGAATCTGTCCAAAATGTTGACAACCATATCGTGTTCACAAAGTGTCAAAAACAAAACGTCTTGAGGTGAAGAAAAAACATTAGAATTAATATATTATGACAAGTCACGTTAGAAAAAAGCACATTTGTAAATAGCTGAATTCCTTTTAGCTGCTTCGACACAACACAGTCGATCAAACATGCAGTCATTGCTAATTTATATCCTGTCTGTTCATGTAATTCTGAGTTACGGGCCGCTTGTCGAGGAGTGGCTGTGAAAGTAAATTATAAGGAGTGCTTATGGGCCTCAGAGACCACTCTACAAATCAAGAAAAAACATCCAGATTTTTTATTTACACAAAAATATGTTAACTAAGTTTCTTGTATCCATTACTTTTCTGTGAGTAACATTTATTTTCCCACTATAGGCTCGAGGTTGGTTGGTAACTATATCCCCTTAAAGAACTTTCTGTAGATGATAATTAGACATGGAAAAACAACTCACTGACTGAATATTGATAAAACTTCATGCTTTGCTGCTTTCCCTAAAGATTAAGCTCCTAACATTGTTTAGCCTGACGCACACATCTTGACATCACATGTAGGCCTACACTGCAGGTAGGTCTTTATTTACAGTCTGCAGAACGTCCTCCATTCAAAATGTTTCAAATGTTACATAAAAAGCATCATTCAAATCCTAAACCTTCAAACTAAATAAACGTAGGAAAAAAAGGAAGATTTGATCAGTCATATGAATCAGGTTCAGCCGTACCACTACCAACAGGATAAGAGTTGGTATCTATTCCCTAAAGTGTCTACTTTTCACTCTCTTAAAAGCCAGAGGGACGTTTTCTCTCGTTTGGCCTCTTGCTCCGTCCCTCTCTCTTTCTCTCTTCTCCGTCCACGACCTCTCCGGCCTCTTCACCTCTGCCAGGACGTCTGTACTAAGAATACCCGGCTAAGAAGGGAGCAGGAGGTGTTTGCCTAAAAGGCTTTCTGCCAGAAAGCTGTGCCATAACTGTGCCTGTGAGGTCGTCCCCATTCAACCTGAGTTACACACTGAAGAACATTGGGAATGACAATGACACCATTATGTCCTTTAGCATGTCAGCATACTATCAGAATGACTTCAAAAGGTGTTTCTAGGTTTGCAGGCTTCATGAGCTCATCACTGCTGTACAGAGAGCAGAGATAATAAGGTGTAGTTGTTACAGTATCCGTGGTCTGACGTGCTTGTCCACCTTCTGTTTACATTGTAGTCATGTGTCAGGTATCGGCTTGCAGTGCCTGTTACACTGAGGACAATGTCTAAAACAGGATACAGCGGTTCAGATCAGAGGGGCATTTAAGGTGTTGGAGTTGTTCACCCTTTTTTACCCTGAGGAGCGGAGTTCAAGTCCATGGTTTTTGGCAGCACTCTTTCTGCTGTAGTGATTTGTCAATAAAGGAAACGCTGATTCACTTCCAGCTTAGCTACAGTATGTAACGGACTTTAGACGCCCAAGTGTGAGTGTGGAGGAGGAGTTCCCCAAATGAAGTTTTCACACATGCACTAAACTCCTGAATTTCCTGAATTTATTTTTGGTTTGCTGCTTGAACACAAACTACGTGGCATTTTTCCTGCCAGCTCTCTAAGTACATTTTCTGTGTGAACTCAGGGTGAGCTGATGTGTGAATGAAGCAGGAAATATTCAAGAGTGAGCAGGAGGGTGATTCACTCGTTTATATCCTGCCACTCACGCACGACCATACACCGTATGCACATGCTCAGGGCGATCCGCATTGCACATAATGACACGGCTTCATCATGTTTTTGTGTTCGTCAGTATGTTCTTCTGCTCTCTTTTGTTGAAAATCTGAATGTAGCATTGATGTAAAGGCAACACTTCTCCTAATACCATCTGTTTGTGTTGCTTTGTCTGCAACCTCTGTGTATTTGAAGTCATGTCCTGCCTCCTGAGACTTCCCACCTGACAGGAATAGTCTCCAGCTGTGAGGGTCAAGTGTGAACAACCAACTCAGGAAGATTTCAACTTCTGAAATGTTCAGGAGTGCAGATGTGGAAAAAAAACGTAAGAGTTTATTATCGCCCTAATTTTACAATCCAGATAAGAGGAAACCCCTCTCGTGATGTCATACCAAAATTCAATGAATTGAAGAAGTACAAGGTGAAAGTAATTTGTAGAAAGGAGACGGTTTGGTTATAGTGGGAACAGAACTAATAGCCCTCCTATCATCGAAATTTCCTGGTAGATGTAAAAGTACAAGCAGACGTTTGTACGAGTCCACAAAGTCAGTCAGGCCACTAATGGAGCCGTTTCAGGCAATGCATCAATATGACATCACAGATTACAATCTGTGGACTTTGGGAGCACTTTAGGTACTTTGAGTGCTGGAAGAGCAGAGGCAGAACTGGCCGACAAAACACTGAGTCATTATAATAACAATCAGAGAGATAGGTGGAGCCGCTCGGGTGATACAGCCCAACAGAAATGACTCGAGCGTTCTCACAGGGGACCTGTAGAGAGAGAGAGAGAGAGAGAGAGAGAGAGACGTGCGTGCGTGCGTGCGTGCGTGCGTGCGTGAATGGGGATATTACAGTGACCTAAATGAACTTGTAGTACCTCTTGTCTCATGTGCAATCATAATATTCCTTTCACCGGGTTCCAGAGTACTGCAGGGGGGGATTGCAGTAGATTTTTATCATCAAAGCCGCGTTTATTTGCAGATTACATGTAGGCCAACATATACAAGATTTAACGAGAAGCACTCCTTATCATGTTAAACAATGTCAATGTGTGGTTTGTTGTAAAAGAATATTTTAGAGGAACATTCGAGTTTCAGTACTCCTAGGATGCAACTGGTGGCATCTCTTTGCATGTAAGGAAACTGCCTCCGTTATATTTTCTAGTTGGCGGTGTTCTTCTCCACTCAGTGATGTAACAAACTGCACGTCTCATTAATATTAAGGTAAACATGTTCATCATTGTCTGACTCTGTTAATTCCTCTGCCTACTTGCAGAGGAGGCTCCCCTCTCCCCGCTCGCCCAAAATTTTCTAGAAATTTTCAGGAGTGTACATGTAAAAAAATGCTAAAGTGGGATTATGTTCACACACACAAACACAAAATGTGATCCCCAATCAGTTGGAATAATAGATTTTTCCAATATTTGTATAATTGTGCAGCTCCTCTCACTTTGTCTATACAAGACATCAGAGTAGTTTAACTTGCTTAAGAGCTGAGTCCAATTTCTATTCACATGTTACAGGTTTAAAAATCATTAAATTACTCAAGCAAACCTGACCTATTACATACTTGTCATTTCTTTTGTTGCCAATGATGCAATCCCACACCTCCGTTCTTTCTTTTATTAGACACATGTGCCAATAGAAAACAAGGCATTGTGGTTAAACAACAGTTAGATGAGGGATTAACTTTATAACAACAGCTAGCTAAGCCTCAGTGACACAGCAAATCTGAAGTCCTGACGTTAGCTTAGCAGGTCACACATCCTATTGGACAATTCTGGATCATTCTTGTACGTGTGGCTACCACAAAAAAAACACAACATGAGCATTAGAAACATTTTGAATTACTGGCATTTCTCCTTTTTTTTGTAGAGACCATCCTTCCCCCTGCACATAGCATACTCAGCAAAGATCTGAACTGTTTTTAACCCTTTCTGTCTCAGTAAGAATGCTAACAAGCAGGAAAAATGTCAAAGTAACAGAGCATTACGGGGATTACTCAGTGTTCTGTAATTACTGAATCTCTCATCGTAATCCCTGAACTTGTTGCTGAAAGAAGTCATCAAATTAACGTCGTTTTGAACGCTTTACTGGCCAGCTCTGCTAATAAACAGTAAACCGTTACACACACTTAGCCGCAGAATACAGACAGGAAATGAGAGTGTTGCTACCTTGGAAAAGTCACTTTCACTGATGAATTATAAATTGACATTCAAATTGCTGCAGAGAAAGTCCTTTCTGTGGAGGGCTGCTCAGGGGATTTCACTGTTTATCCCCTTTGCATGCTCTAACTGTATTAACGGAACAGGTCATTGTCCTCCATTACAGTTTATATGTGTGCATGATGACAGACGAGCAGGGAGGACCAGCTTACCCAGGACACCTGTAGCCGGGCTAAAACCCTCCCCAGAGAAACATAGGTATCCTGCCGCTATGACATGTCGCCTAAGTCTTTATGAACTGTACTTTCTACTCAGACAGGATTTACCGGATAAGTGTCCCTCGCTCTTGTGACGCAATCCGTTTGAACCCTAACCACTCAAAGCTGGATTTGAAGCTCCACTGAACCCTGCTGAACTCTGACACCTAAAGTGGAGAGCAGGAAGAAAACAGTTTCCCCCCCCCCCCCCCGCGGGAGAGAGAGCCCCCTGAGGGCGTTCAATCCCACCTGTTCATCACCCAGCTGGCAAAGTACCACTTTTACTCCTTCTTTTGATTAAACGGAAAAGCATTTAGACTAAACAATCAATAGGTACAGGGTTGAGTCCGGAATCGCTCAGGCATAAATCTTCCCGCTGCCTGGCGTGGAGTCGTCTCTGTATCATTTTTGCTGATTAGTTTTCCCATTACTCAAAACAGATGTGTTCGCTGGTGATGAATGATCCAATTATGGGATATTTGTCACCCATTTGATATCTGCTGCTAGTCTGGGACTGTAAAGTGTTTCAATGTAGTGCTTCCCCTCCAGTCCACAGTCCACTTTGGCTGATGTGACCCGTCCTCTAGTCCTGTTTCACCGGCCAACTGGCCATTAGACGCAGCTGCCCTGTGGTGTTTTTCTGGCCTTGTATACGCTGAACCCATTCTCCCTGATCTTCTCATCAATCTTGTGCTTATAGCTGAGAGAGCTACTTAACAAGACACTACGTTTTTCATTTTTTTTTTAAGATAAGAATAGTTACCCTGGGGGCTCAGGATGTCCCCATGTACGGAGGCTATAGTCATAGTGGGTTTACGACCTCTGCCCTTTGCTGAATGTCACCCCCCAACTCTCTCCTCCAAACACTTCCTGTCTGTCTTCAGCTGTCCTATCCAATAAAGGCAAAAAAAAAGGCCCATAAACAGTATAGTTACCCTGGCCTTTAGTTTTCAAAGCCACACGCTTGGAATTGTGAAATAGCATTAATGATATCACTTTCTAGAGTCTCATTAAGCACCAACTAAAAACTCAAACCTTTAGGGGGAAAAAGTAAAAAAAAAAAAAAACAGCCCATTTTGCAGGTTAGGCCACTTTTTAAAATCTGTGAGGGCATGGCCAATCACATTCAGTCTGACATCTCTGTCCCCGCCCACAGAAGCAGCACAGGAAACAATCAGTGTAGCCCAACTCTGTATTTAAGTCAGAATCAGAGAACCAATAATGACTGCTGTTAATCACTTCAGTAAGACGCAGTAGGGCAAGTTTGTAAGTCCTACACCCGTCTGGAAATAGAGATCACACACACTCAGCTGTCAATAACCATATGTGGCTTTTAATACAAAACAAACACTGGATACTCACACCTGAATCACTGCCCTGTGACTTTTCCTTAAGATTGCTTCACAGGATTTAATAAGAAATAAATATCCATGCTTAACCATTTGAAGCCATTATCAGTAAAGTTTACAGAATCTTTTTTGACAATATTTAATTTGGGCTTGAAACTTCTTCAAATTATTTTTAGCTGCTTCTAATGATGAAGGTCAGAGCCTCGATAGAAGAGTAACAGAGCTTTTGTGGATTTGTCTTCCCAGTGGCTTTAAATACTGTGTCCTCAAAAGTCTGCACACCCTGCTGACATGCCTCAGATAGAAGTCATACATGTCTAAACTGTAGTTGACCCCCGCAATTGCTCTACACGCACACACGCACACTGAAACAATACACAAACACTCACACAGCTGAAAGGATTCATGTACACCCACCACACCCCCGCTGTCTGTGGACAGTAGGCTGATTCTGCAGCCTCCCTCCCTCACTCCCTCCCTTCCTCTCTTTCCCTCTCTCCTGCTCTGCTGTGCTGAGCTGAGTTTGTGTGTGCAGTGTGTGTGTGTGTGTGTGTGTGTGTGTGACAGCTGCCTAATTGGGCATTCTCCCCTCGTCGGAGCGCCTGCCTCTCCTCTCTCTCCTCTCTCTCCTCCAGCCCAGGCCGGGGCTGCTGACGAATGGCAGCGGATTACAGATGAGGACACGGTGACCCGCCTGACCTTGCTGCACAGCCGCGGGGGAGGGAGAGGGAAGGGGGGGTGGGGGGGGGGAGACAACAGAGCGCTAGGGGTGGGGCAGACGGGGTGCTAGGACTGCAGAGGGGTGGAGTGGGCGTAGGTGGAGGGGGGCAAGCGGCGTCAGGTCAATGGAGGATGAGGTCGAATGAAGGTGGGCGAGATATAAGGAGGGGGGGTGGGGGGGGGGGGTTTGCCAGGTGGCCGGGCGGGCGTGCGGGCAGGCTTGGTGGACAGGCGAATGACAGGAGTGTCACATGACAGCACCCCTCCTCCTCCTCCCCCCATGTCAGTATGTCAAGGGCACGAGCCCCCGCTGGCAACCGCCACTGCGGCATTTTCCCCACTACTATTATTTATATATTTATATCCTCTCCTCTGCTCCCGTAGCTCTTCTTCTCCTCTTTTTTTTTTATCTCCTACTTTTTAATGTGTTTTTATGTGTCCGTCAGACGAGCAGTTTCCTATATGACTGCTGGCGTGCCTCCACACACCCCCCGGGCCCCCGTGATGTGGTCGGTCAAAAGGAGGCGGCGGATCCTTGAGCGTGGTGAATTTTAATTTCAGTGCGCACTGTAGATATTTCCATGCCGCCCCCCCCCCCAACCCCCCCCCCCCTCCCACCTTCCTGCTGCGCGTGTGAGACTGCCAAGGTGAGGTTGTGTCCTCTTGTTAAGAGCGATTAATGGCACTCGTTATGTACATAATGAAATATCCCTGCTGATGCATAGGGTGGCGTTGTCTCTCTCCCCCTCTGTCACACACACACACACACACACACACACACACACACACACTAATACCGCCTGTGTACTGTATGTGTGTTACATCGAGGACGCTTTGTTACAGCCTCCAGGCAACTCTGGTATGTGTTTGATATGGTGTAGAGACACCCCCCCTCCTGTGTAAGCCATCTCTCCAAATGAAAAACGAACAGGAATTAAGGCCCTGTCAATTCACCGTTGAGTTTGTTCCTCTTTTTTTTTTTCCCCCGCTTTAGATGCACACAACACTGCAGCTCCCTGCGTGACATGTGTTCTGAGAGATAGAGATGGGTGGCTCACCACCGAGTCCCGTTTTTTGACTGGCGGAGTAATTTTAGATCTAATCTCCTTCTGTGTGTTCTTTTATAGCTCGAGAATGTTCACCTAACATCAGCTTTTAAGTTGACCTTGTTGTGTTGTTTGCTCGTCTGAGGGTTTGTGTGTGTGTGTGTGTGTGTGTGTGTGTGTGTGTGTGTGTGTGTGTGTGTGTGTGTGTGTGTGTGTGTGTGTGTGTGTGTGTGTGTGTGTGTGTGTGTGTGTGTGTGTGTGTGTGTGTGTGTGTGTGTGTGTGTGTGTGTGTGTGTGTGTGTGTGTGTGTGTGTGTGTGTGTGTGTGTGTGTGTGTACATGTGTGTGTGTACATGTGTGTTTCTAGGACGAGACGCTGCTGGCTTCCCTGTAGGTTTTATTCTGAACTTGTGTGTGTGTGTGTGTGTGTGTGTGTGTGTGTGTGCGCGTGCATGTATGAGCACTAACACCATTCAGTGCCTGAGTCAAGCTGTGCAAGCTCTTTTAATCCCACGCCCCGGTGCACGTAGGCTTGATTAGTGGCAGCAGTTATCTGTGCAGAAGACAACCCGCCCTCCTTTAGCATTTGGTCAGGTCTGGGGCACTGGGGGCTGGGAGGTGGAGGGGAAGGGTGGTGGTGGCGGGGGGGGGGGGGGGGGGTGTCAAGTCATGAGAAAGGTGAACGAGGAAGGAGAAAGGCAGAGGGGGGGCGGTGGAGGAGGAGGGATGGAGAGAACGAGGAGAGAAGGAAGAGGGGAGGGTTGAAGCCTGATTAGTATTCTAAAGGAGCGCTCCTGCCAGTAGAGCAAATTGATTACTGCACTTTACCTGTATCAGCCTCCACAGCTAAGGATGACAAGGTACGGGAGAGCATGATGTGTGTCTGCGCTCACCTCCCAAAACAGCACAATACCTGTGTTAGCATTTGGCTCAGGGTGGATTTTTTTTTCCCGGAACTTTTTTTGACTACATTTACCTTTTGAATAGTTTTCTCTGTCCTCCTGATCTCCTTCATTACAGAGAAATAATAGAGCGACTGCAGGTGGGTGCTGGCCTTGTCTATCTCTCTCCGTCTGGTTTAATAGTCAATGGCAGACTAAAGGAAGACAGACTCATTTCCTGCAAGCCTTGGCCCGGTTGCTTGTCTGCATCTTGGCTGACAGTCTGTTTGTCTTGGTTACAGTAAAGGCAACCTTTTTTGATTTAAACCAAAAACACTGCAGAAAAAGAGAGTTTTTCGGTTTACTGGCTCTCATTCTACCTGCAAGACCAGGCAATGATTACACCTGGGCTTTTTGCAATTAATTGCAATTAACCTCTGCTTAGATAGAAAACAAAGTGCAGTTTGAGTGACGACAACCAGAACTGACAACCACTGACCTGGATGCAATGCTCTGCTCACCTGCCCCTCTACTTTGCTTACTGAACTAAATACATAAATTTAAGGCTAAATGCATTTTTTTTAGCCGCAGAATGTGATTTTAACTTTGAAATTTAAATTCAAAATAGATTAAACTGATCTTTTCAGCTCGACAGCTGCATGCAATCTTTTGAAAACGATGATTTCTCGTCTGTGACCTGAACTGAGTCCCTCCATTCACCAATAGAATTACACCGTTGAGAGTTGATTAAACACAGTCTTACTTAATCCACCTGTGAGAAAGGATCCAGTTTAATTAAAAGCCTGACCAGTTCAGAGTTTAGAGATTGTTACTACAGACTCACTTGTACTCAGACACTTTTTCAACACATTGCATATCAGCCCTCAATTCTGCTGCGTCTTCCTCATACATCTTTTCCATTCTCGTAGCTGCTGTTCACCATGATGGTGGCTTGTACTACAGCTCAACAAATGCTATCAGCTTGTGTAAGCAGAATGGGGACCATTTTTGTTATTATCAGGCTAACCATCTCTGCTCTGGTATCATCTCAATGGCTTGCGATAACAGGGTTAGCAAATGATGTGAAGCTATGATATGAAAGTTTATTCATCTTTCACTTCATGTTAACATTGTCGCTTTTTTTTGTCATTTCTTTCAGGCATCGCTTTTCCTGGTCATAGCTGACATGATACATGTGACGCTTATTGAGTTGAACTTTTGTAGCCTAAAACAGCACATGCACAGGTGTGGAATAGTCAAACATTACTTCATTAATGACTACATCAACAGGTACTAAAATACTCTTTATTAGATAGATAGACAACTGAAGAGAGACAGGAAACGTTGGGAGGAGAGAGAAGGGGGTATGACATGCAGCAAAGTGCCGAGGTCAGTTTTGAACCCACTGATGCTGCAACTACGACTATTGTCTGTGAACATGGGGCGCGTGACATAACCCCAAAGATGTGACTTTTTAAAATAATTTGTAATATTATCCTTCATTGTCAATGTAAACCAGCCGAGAGATGCATAGAAATGAAAAATCCCTCTAATACATATAACACGGATGCAATGCACTGTCATCCAAAAATAATTAGAAATTCAAGTAGTGTGTGAGTAATATATTTATTTTTGATTTTGTAAAATTTTTCTTCCCAGTAAAAAGAAAAGGGAAACGCGACTAAAAGAGGTTGTAATGCGAAAAACCCCTGACACATTTGTGTCATTTTTATTCGGCAAATCCACAAATACCAACAGAAAGAACAGCTCAAACAGGCTTTCACACCTTTCTATTGCAGCTCTTGAGTGAGCATGCTGTATTCAGAAAGGTGTGTAGACCGTTGTGTTCCAGCTTTTAAATCTAAGTGTTGCAGAGAGGGATGAAATATGAAGAGAAAGTCGAGCTGAATGAAGTGTCTATTGTCCTATTGTGTCAGTAGGATGTGGATTTATCTCTTTGGCTTGATTAGAGATCATTGGGATTTGCTGTTTTATTTTTTACAGTGGTGGAAAACTGTATTTTATTCCCTCAGAAAGCTCAGTTGCACAATTCTCACTCAACTAGTGAAGAGTGTCCCATGCTTGGAAAAAGAGATATACATTAACAGTCCTTTAATGGATTGTGTTTCTAAGTCCGATTTTAACCCCCAACGAATAATAAACTCATCAATTATCCAAGTATCTTTTTAGAGAGGAATACCCCAAGGACCTCCCCATATCAAGCTGTGTACAAGGATTCCTAAAATACTGATTTAAATGAAGCTTTTTGTCTCATCCCATATTGAAATCTAATATATTTTAAATACTGGATGGTGCACTGGTAAGCAGCCGAGCTGACTCATGCTCTAATTGATAAGCAGCAAGATGTTCCAAAAGAGAAGTGTCTCTTAAATGTTTTACAGTAGATGTAAAGCTTTATGTTTCCAGAACAGATGGAAATGTTTCAAGAGCAAAGTTTGCTTTGATGTAAAAGTTTTCTATCTTATACAAAGTCATACCTCTGTCTGATGTTGAGTGGGTTTACTAAGGGCTTAGTCCTCTTTAGTGAAGTTCTTTTTCATGTTTTAACCTCAAGTCTACGGTCATTATAGTCATCTTGTGTTTAACATGGGCATGTCATTTCCATCTGCACTGCATCCATATTTAACATTTAAAGCTGTCTGAGATTAGATTTAATAAATAAACAAACTGTTTTGAATTTGTGTTTTTGACCGTGTAGCAGTAAACATCTTTGCCCATAGGGCAGTGACCGAAACAATCACATTATAATCTCCAGTGCAAAGGACCATGGGTAACCCGAGAGCTTAATAATTGGTGAAAATGTGTTTTGCCCAAAAAGGAATCATATGAGGCTTGTAACATTAACTTGAGGAGCAGAGGCTGTGTGTGTAAAGCTTAAACTTGGGTCCTCTCCAGGTTGTGCAACAGCAGGGTGCAGGGTGGTACAAGGTCCTTTGGGGGGGGACAGGGTGGAAGCCATGTTGTTTCTTGTTTAATCAGTGGTATCTTAAACTCTTGTATTGTGAGAAAGTGGAGATAGGTGCAGTTCCTCTGTGAGTTTTCCTCAAACTGTGGTTTTACATGGGCATTGAACTTTTTTTCCCTCAAACACTTAAAGTCAGTGAACTTCATACTCGTCCCTTTTTTTTATTCTTAGGTTAAGGTTAGGTTCAGTTTGCATTGTATGTTCATGTTTATGCTGAGGCATAATTAATAGGGGGGTTCTTTCCCTGTAGATTTACATAAATTGAGATACAAACTAGGCAAAAGTTAAGACATCAGTCAAAATGAGTCAAGATTAGTTCAACACAGCTAACACAGGATCACAGCGTCTGCAGGCAAAACCAACAAAAAGAAAAATATATTTCTACTCCTCAGCTTTAGCTATGACTCAAAATGTATATATTTCTACGGCACTACAAATCAACTACTACTACTACTTTGTTACACGCACTTCTTTTAGCAAACCGTTTCACGACTTCTTAGCAGTGCTAGCATCGCCATTCTTCAGTCCTCCTGCCTGAGTCTGTGCTGAATCAAGTTCGACTGCTTCAGTCGAGTGGTTATATTCCAGTTTAGAAGGACACAGCACACATATGTAATTTTCTCCTTTTTCTAAATCAAATTCTTGCCAAACCACTCTGCGCTACTAGATGCTAACCTTTACGAGATGCTAACCGTTTACTGTGCTGGTTTACATCTGTGTAGTAGAGCGTAATGGCAGTTTGGCAGAAGCCATTAACTGGAGCTACAGCCACGGCTAGCAGCGGGATGAAGACTGTTACATTTAAACACAACATGTGATTGGCATTGCTAGCCTGGATTAAGAAAAGTAGTAACAACATCTTAACCAACTAGTTTGTCTGACGCCGATTGGCGAAGATGACAATATTTAATCCTTTAGTCGGCTAATCGTGCGCATCCCTGATTTTTTACCATTATGGTACCGCTAATTTTCTTGGCTAGGAGAGCTAATAGGTCAAATCCTGGACTGTCACCCAGGACTGCAGTTGCTGTCCCACCATTAACTTAATATTTTAACCCAAACTGTGATCATTTCTTAAACCTTGCCAAGTAGTTTTGATGCCTAAACCTACCAAGTGTGGTTCAAGTTGTAAAACTGCAATTTGGTTGGGATCAGTTTCAACAGTTATTGAAATGGTTAGACAAAGATCTGCGTTTGGGCTTTTACATGGGACACAAACGTCTGACTCCTGTGCAAAAAAAAAAGCTTTCTGGCAGAAAGCTTTGAGCGCTCTGTAAGAATCACCAGCTCACTATGTTAGAGTGGTAGATGCCAATCATAGCACAGTAGGTTAGAGTAAGTTGGTAATCTTTTGTAAATATATAACATATATCTTCCCACCTCACCTGATACAAATCTGTGACTGCCAAGTCACAGATTTGTTTTCTAAGATATTTTCTTCCTGTTTTTTAACTTGGATTCTAGTCTAGATTCTGACTCTTTCTGGACTCTCTAGGAGACTGTTTTGTTGCACTGCGAGCACTGGGTCGGGGCATCAGGGCCAGGTGTAAGACTAATCTGATTGAAGTCTCCTGCTTATTGGCATGTACTCAACTCTGCCCTGCCAACTGGATTTGTGCTGCTTGAGAGGTTTTCCTGGAATAGGTTAGACATAATTGTTTTATGCTTTATTGGGTTAAATGTATCTTCATTTATTTAACACAAGCCTGTCATTTTACTTCACTATGAACAAATAAAAGTAGTTGTTTTTATAGATGCTGATGGAACATCCCTTCACAAACCACTGTGCCCTGTAATATCTTCCGCCAACCTCACTCAGAGCATTAGGATGATTTAAAAACTAGAAAGTAGGTCATCGGGAGCATTATGAAAGGCAGAATGATAGCAGAGATATGTTCTCTTCTTTCCTTCACTTAGACCTCTGTCACACACCATATTACTCCTAAACCATCCCCCAATTACTCACAGTTAGAAGAAAAACAGCAGCACTTTGTTAACCCAGTATAGGCAGACCTCTTGCTGACTCATGGCTATAGCCTTCTTAGGGCTGATGCCAGGGATATTATGGAAATGATTCATTAAAGGATGATGTTTTTTAGCTGGTTTTATCCAGCTCTCAGGGCAGCCTGACGGTGGGACATTTGATCTCAATTGCAAAGTGGCCCATTTCCCTCAGACATCACCACTGCAGTCTGTTTCAAGAGCCTTGTTGTGCCTGATGGCGTGCTGGCCATGGGGCAATCAGCTGTTCCTATTTCCAGCTCCAGTGTTTACAAATGGAAAATGTGTGTTGTTTCGGAAGGGAAATGAGCACCATTTTGGACAGACGATGTGAGCAGAAGATTACCTCGGAGCCCAATAGAAATGAATCAGGTATAGATTGATGGCAGCCACGGCTCATTAAGAGAGGAATGAGTGTGTGTTTAATTGATGCAGTAATTTCAGGCACTCAGGAAATGGCCCTTGGGTGGGTCTTCCAAATGGCACACAAATATTTACTATGGGCACAAACATTTTGTAAGCATATCTATGCAGGCCTGGGCACCTAGGGTCCGTGCCTGTGATACAGTGATACCACCATTGCACTGGCTAGTTTGGCAGGGTTCTCTGCCAGTCAGCTGAGCTCTGAACCTCTTAGATGACTCATCAGTGTGCATGAATTCCTCTCTGCTCTCTCTCAACCCCGATAACTCTTTGTACTGATGAGTGCAGATGAAGTTCCGCCTACACACTCCTCATCCGAGGCCAGATACAGGCCAAGAACTTTAGCATTTTGCTCCCATTTTGTCCGAGTCTGAAATGTAAGCAGTCATCACACACTCTTCCTTGCATACGAGCGCTTGGAGTATTTTACCAATAGATTGCCTGTGCTACTTCACACAAGAGCTTTTGACTTTCTAGCATCATGTTTCCTTTTATGCATGCTACTTCCCCCGGTCTCTGTGTGCACACATGGAGGCATGTGTGCTATGCATGACTTGTTTGGTCAGTGTATCCTCAGAAGTGGGTCAGAGTGCCCCAGTTCTCATTGTGTGGGCGTGCATGTGTCTGTGTATTGCATTTCAGTGTTATTTTGTCCTCATTGACTTATCTGCAAAAACATCTTCTTGCTCCCGTCTCTCCTGCTGTTCAGTGGCATGCTCTGCTCTTGTTTACCTCTCTCAAGGTGAATGAGAGCTTTTAATTCAACTTTGGTGCACTCGTTGACTTCTACAAGGCTACCAACAACTGCCTTTGGTCAGGTAGCTTATGTTTTGTCTTATTTAATCATGTCAGGCCATATTGAATTTACAAATAGCGGTCACGCCGCATGTGTAAGTGAGCTACCCTGTTGAGTATGTGCAGCAGGGCTGGGCTGCAGATTACATGATATAATAGTGTTTAGGCATCGCCTCTTCTTTTAAATTCCTTTAACCTTGACTCCCCTTAAATGCATGGAGAACACATCTGCCAGGCTGGTGTCAGACATTAGTAACACACACCGCTCGGGCAGCATTGTCACTTTTTATTAACGCCCAGAGCTTTGCATGGACACCAGCTGTTGCATCAAGTGGAAAAAGCCTTGGCGGCATGAATGACCTTGACTTTAACTGCCGCTCCTTTGGCTCTTCCTCCCTTTAATTCTTTTGTTTGGTCTCATACATTTTAAATGGCTTAAATGGATTACCATTCCTGCCAACGAAGGTCATTAAATAACTCACTTTTTTCAAAAGATAAAAAAAGCCTGTTACCAGCGAGTGTATTCAGGCACGAGTGTTAGTGGGTGGTGGGGTTGAGGGAATGAAGGTCACTTTTTAAGTTCTAATCCGTGACATCTTCATCGGCACATTCTGGTGATTTCATGTATCTTAGAAAAGCCGCTGAGATTGCTGTGACCTTTCCTGTTCCTGGTGTCTTCTTAAGTACAAGAGGTGTGAGACGAAAAGAGAGGGGAAATAGATGAAGAGCTGACCAGTAAGAGGATGATGAAGCTCTATGCCCTCCCCATCACTTGGCCTCCCTCTCGCAGTCAGTGGCTGACTGTAGGGGTAAAAATCACTTTAGAATGGTGCCTGCTCTGTCATTGGCTGACATTGTCAAGGATAATGGATAATCACCACAGAAACTGTAGAGCAGCTCATTGGTGCCGTGGTGTCCCGCGGTGGGGGAGAGGGGGGAGGGGGGGGGGTGGAGGTCATGCTTTTTGGGTGCCACCACCAATGAGATGACATGTTAACAGATGTGTAAGGTCATTTTGCATGTATACACAAGGGGAGATAATGTAATAGTAATGCACACATCACACATCCAGAGAGAGGAAAGGAGGAGGGCGGTGTGCTTTAGGGGCTCTGTATAGAGGACGGCTTTCCCTATATTAAGGTCATTTATTTAACAGCTCTGTCACGGAGGAAAACATATTTTCTCTTGCCCTTGCTGTAGCAGGGCTTTTTGACACCGGCTCTGTCATTACATGTCTCTCAAGAGCCTGAAGGTCCTTCCTTTTTTTCAAAAGAGTACTTAATGTGAGATAGTGAATGCAGTATCTCTGTTGTATATAAACTAACATAGTGCTGTGTCATCGTGTCCCTGTGCAGCCTCGTCTGCTCTGTATTGAAGTTTCTCTGGCAAAAACAGAGACAAGGTCAACTGTAATTCCAAAGGTTCACTGCCAGCAGCAAAGAGATTAACAGAATTTCCCATGTTGAATGGGTGTCAGTGTGCTTTTCCATTTGTATTTATTCTCTCAGTAACTGGGGAGGGGGCCGTATCATTACATATTAGTAACTTTGTCAGGCTTTGTTGAAGGTAAGCATGTGTACATGTTTACTGTGCTGATCAAGCAAGGTGTTACAGGGCATTCTGTTATAATTGCTTTAAGCTCGCTGGAGTGGAAATAGCCCTAATCCTGAGCATCTCAGATTAGCATGACAGTAGACGTCAGATGGCCCAGTATGACCAGGTTTACTTTTATTGTTGTCAGATTTAGGTCAACAGCTTAGAAATGGCCTTGAAGTGTAATTGACGCTGATGGGCCAATGTCACTTAAGTTTTCCTGTTCGAAACAATGCTGAATAACGCCTCATGGACCCCTGGTTGTTAAACAGTTCCAACCTGATTGTTTTCTTTCTAGTACCCAGACTTAATTGTGCACTGATAATTTAAATCCTGCTCATTTTGGAGGGGGGGGGGTTAAAAGTGCCACCTTGTTGCCCTTACTGTCATGACAACCTGTGGACCTTGGCCACAGGGATGGATTTCTGCCTGATTAGAGGCCTGCTGCCTTGTTGTTTTTGGCCCTGGCTACTGTTCTCTATGAAGTATTCAGACTGGTGGCCGCGTGGGTTGCCATGGCCTTTCGTCATAATCAAGGGCTGCTGTCCTGTTGTGTGACCTACTATGTCGGTCCACTCAGCGGACACCAAAGGTGAGGACGGCTTCAGGAAAGGACACGGGCAGCAGCTGAGGCGAGCTGGAAACTCTGTATTAATTAACCTTTATGGGAAGCGGCCAGGACTGTCGGAGGTGTCCTGTATCCACGGAAACCACGCTGACAGGGTTCAGAGCAGAGGTCTTCCAGGGCAGAGCTTCTCACACTGTCATAGCAACTGGCAGAATGCTCACCCCAGTGTCACCAGTTCAGTCCTCCTGACAGTGGTGTAGTGTGACAGGTGCACCTGATCCTAAAGCCACCACCTCTAGATAAACGCACACAGTAAAACATTAAACACACATTCAAGAGTCAAGTACAGCTTGTACCAATTCGTTACAAATATCTCTCCTGTGGTTCTCCATTGCTTTTGTACTGTTGTCATAAACACGACTCGCGTCATGTCAGCTTAGTTCACATTTTGGAAACAAAAGAGCCAGAAAGTGTGTAGGATTTATAGTTTGCCAGGTGTTTATAAAAATGCAGGTTCAATGATAACAGAAGTAGTCACCAACACAGATAGGACTCTCTGTTTATGTGGGATACTATGCATACATACATGTATATAAGTCACAGTGCACATTTCTGTGCGTTTGTCTTAACATTATTGCTTAAATACTACCTTGTGTGTATGTGGGTGGCTCCTTCTTTATGGAGACTGAGGGTTGCATCGTGTGAGATGCTGCTCAAGTGCATAAGGAGCAGGAGTGGGGAGGGGGGATAATCCACTGAAATGACAAGCTGCACAAGAAATTATTCACAGCTCTCACAAGGCCCTTCACTTTTGAAAGACATCGCTGTGAGGGGCTTACAGCTCACGACCTGAATGTTTTCAAGGTAGTGGGCTTGAATTTTCAATTTGGATCCAATCAGGCCTAATCTACATTTGTCGTCTGCTCAGTGGCTGCGAGGGGAGAGTGCAGAGAGAGGAAGGAGCCGTGTGCAGTCAATCTGAAATGTTGCTAAGTAACAGAGATGGCAGACGAGGTGGTGAAATGAATGTAATATAGTGCTGTACAAATTCCTGATTCTCACAGTTTCTCCTTTTTTTTCCTCTTTCCCTTCACCTTACCACCCCTCTCTACCACCCTCCTTTTCTATCTCTCTCACTACTGTAGGTCCCCCATTTGAGATCTGGAAAGCTTAAAGGCGCCACTGACAGAACCACTGCAAGGCCTACGACAGACATCCCAAACATCCACAGCCACGGAATGTGTCAACATCTTTGTGGTGAAATCCTGCTGACTCCTCTCTTGCTACTCACATAAGCCTGGATCTAGGCCTTCTGGGATCCTACGGTCTTTAAAGGCATACAACAATGCCTGGAAGGCCAACCTGCCCCAGTTTGCCTCAAACAATGGTTGCTGTTTCACCACAACGCTGACTTTGCCCACTACATAGAGGGATCACATCCAGCCAGTGCATCCGACGGTCCCCTGCAGGCTAACTCTGCGGAGTTGCCTGCCCTCTTTTTGGTATTTAGGAAGTACATGCCACTGTCAGACAGATGACCTAGTGGACATTTGTTTCCCAGTAACAGTGCTGAACCATACGAGGGGATCCTAGTATTGAACATGACTCATGGGGAGGAGCCTGGCCCTGAGACACACAAGGATTCAGCTGTTCTAACTTATCTGGAAGGTTTACTGATGCATCCAGTGGTAGCCGGGCCTGGGGCCACGGCAAGTGGGAGGTCTGAGGCTGCCCACAGCAACCAGGAACAGAGTGAAAAGGTGGGTGGGCCCTTCCAACTGCCCAGCCATGGCCCCACAGCACCCAAGTCTGGAACAAATGGGCCAACTCTAGGTTCTTCACAGCACCTGAAGAAGGCCCGCCTGCTGCGCTCTGGAGCCTGGAATGATCCAGTGAACCAGCAGAAGAGTTCACCCTCAATAGAGCTAAATGGACAAGGGGGTGGCCTGCAAAATGGAGCACTAGAGGGAAATCCTCATGCTGGGGAGAGCACATTGTTGGCTTCCTTGCTGCAGTCATTCAGTTCAAGGCTTCAGAGTGTGGCAATGTCTCAGCACTCCAATAAACCCCCCAGCGAGTGTTCCTCTCCCTCCAAGGCACCACCTGCAGAAAAAGAGCCACTTCCTGTCTATGGGACAGCCTCAAGCCGCTTGAAGGGCCTAATGAGGAAGAGTAAACTTCAAAATCACAGCAACACACCTTACAGTCGCAGGGGACATAGTCAGGACAGACCCCCAGAATCGCCTCGGTCAGCACACAGTGCCACCCCTCCGTCTGCGCCAACAGCTGCTGAATCAGTGTCCTGCGCAGAGCGTCTGAAGGCAGTGGCCAACATGGTAAAAATCCGTTCTAGTCCAGCACCTTCACCCAAGCCCAGTGTAGCCTGCAGTCAATTGGCTCTGCTACTTTCCAGTGAAGCCCATCTCCAGCAGTACTCTCGAGAGCATGCACTCAAAGCCCAGCTCTCTGGAAGATCTGCCAGTGAAAGGCTAGCTGCCATGGCAAACCAGCAGTATGGCCCTGACACAAGGCCACCTAGTGTCGGAGGGACCCCACCGAGAGTCCCAGACACACATAACTCCTTAAAATCCCCAAATGGAATGACAACAACTTCAACAACAAGTACACTCCCTCGAACAACCCTCTCCAGTCCACAGAGCCCCTCTTTGCTGCGTGGCCACAGCCAAAGCTCCCCACCCACACCCCCACATGCTCCAAATCACACTCACAGCCAACCACTTAAGGAGAAGCGAGGCTTTGACTCGCGTCCAACCCGTCCCCCCCAGACTTGCAGCAGCTTGTTGCTGCTGCTACTCAATAACCACAACAATCAGAAGCAGCTGACAAAGAATGGGCATCTGGAGGACAGCTGTGGAATTCTGCCACCAAGTGGCTCCTCTTCAGTCACATCGGACAGCGAATGCTCTACCCAGGAGAGGAGCCTGACCAAGGACAGCAGTGATGCAGAGAGTTCCTACTCAAGCTGCTCTCCTATTGACCTATCCATGAGAAACCGGGCCAATACACAAGAGATGGGGCCCAAAACTCACTCTTCCTCCTTCTCCTCTTCAACCTCTACCCTCTCTTCTACAACCACTGTGTATTCCTCCGTCCCAGTTGCATTTTCCCCTCAAGTTTCTGCTCAACCCGCCACCACAAACTTTTCACCATCCTCTACTGTTGTCTCCTCTGTTTCAACTGCAATTTCTTCATCCTCCTCCTCCTCTTTGTCTACATCCTCACTGGACAAACTAACAGAATCTTTAATAAACAAGTGGAAGCCAGAGTCATCAGGATCAAAGGTGCCCAAGAACAAGGAGCCTGAAAGGAGCCCTGACCCAAAATCCCACCCTAAGCTCACACTCATGCAGCTGCTTCTTGAACGAAGAAATCACGAGATGGTGAATAAAAGTGCAGTTAGCCAGGATTTGCCACTTGATATAAGTATGGCCGCCATGTCTCAAGGCCAACCAAAGGGACTGGTACCCTGGGAAGAGACTAGGACAAAAAGCCCCCTAGATAGACCTTTAGCCCCAGCCCAGCCCCTTTACCCACTTAATCGAGATCCTGGTGGAGCACTATCCCCATACTCCTACCCCTCTCCACATGTCCAGTCTAGCCCACTGGATTTGTGTAAATCTAAAGCCTTCCCTGCTGAAAAGTCTTCAGAGCCTGCTTTCAGTGCCAGTAAACTGTTACAGAATCTGGCTCAGTGTGGTACCGCTTCTTCCTCACCACCCATCCCCTCCAGTGGGGTGAGTCCGGAGCTAGATGCCAGTAGGCCGCTTGCCCTATTGGAAAGGCTTAATGCTCCAATCCACAGGACCACCACGACTCCACTCTCAGATGGACCCTCAGGCAGTGGCACGCCTTTAAGTCAGAAGGAGGCCTCTCCTCCATCCCAAATTGAGAACCTTTTAGAGAGGCGCACTGTGTTGCAGCTCCTGCTAGGAAATGGCACAGCTACTCCCACAGTCAGCCGCAAAGAAAGGCCAAGTGGTTGTGGCAGAAGGAGTGTAGAGATGGCTGGAGGGAGCTACGAAAAGATCCCCGGTGCACCCTTTGTCTGTGACAGCTCCAATGGGCCCCCTTTGGACGTAAAGGTCAAAACGGAGATTCTGGAGGAGGTGGGACCATCCTCAGCCATGTCTGAGGAGTCAAGTGGCAGGAAGAGACCTAGCAGTTATGAGAAGAATAGCCCCCTGTCAGATTCTCAGCAGGACTTTAAAACAGAGCCTCGGCCTACAGAGGTCATAGCAAAATATGGCCTGCTCAGCCAGTTGCTTAAACAACAGACTGCTACCTACTATACCAGTGCTGCTATGCAGGCTGAGTCACAGCCCAGACAGGTTAAAGAGGAACAGAGGGAGTATCCTAGCCCAAGTCCTAAGAAGAGACGCCTCTGCATTGATCGGACTGATTGTTTAAGTAGTAAGAGCTCTACAAGTGCAATGGACAGTGGTGACACACACATTTTTGCATCTCCTCCTGTTCAGGAAGAGCCCGAGCAGCAGAGGATTCTGAAGGAAGAAGTTGCTCCACCCAGGAGCCCACCAAGTGAAGCCCTCACCAGAGAGAGCCGGGGCTTCAATGTGCTCAAACAGCTGCTGCTCTCGGACAACTGCCTGAAGGAACTGTCCCAGCAACCCAGAGGGACACCCAGTCCCTCAGTCCTGCAAGCCAATGGCAAGGCCAATGGCAGCATTCTTAATCAGCCTTCCCATAATCACAGCTTCCTCCACCTCTCAAGCTGGCACCCCCATGGCTCCCTCAACTCAGGGCTTCCGAGTAATCTCAGACCACTGCCCACACCCCCTCAAGGTGACAGCCCTGTACGCACCCCCTGGAGCCGCCACCCCGCTCCATGGCCAGTGACTCAAAAACGGGACCCCCCTACTCTAGTCAAACAGGAGCCTGAGAGCCCTGTGCGATGGAGTAGTCAGGAGGAGGAGGAGGACGATGAGGGTTGTGACTCTAACCTGGACTCTCCACGGCTCTCACGGTCCAACCCAATCTTGTATTACATGTTGCAGAAGGGCAGCCTTCAGCTGAGGAAGGAGGTGAGGGATCAGGCGGAGGGAACCCAGTCAGTGGTCAGAGTTAAAGAAGAGCCAATCAGTGACATGCATGCTTATGAACACAGTCTGAGCTCCACCCCACAATCACCAACCCACAATGACAAGCACAGCCATGAGAGCCAGGGGCTGAGCCAATCATCTGAATAGAAGTTGTATCAACTGCAGAAAAAAAAAACTAAATGGAACCCAAAATCATTGACTCTTTTTTTCCTTTTTTTTAATAACTTGCCAAATTGGTTAGATGATACAAAAATAAAGTTGGAAAAAATGTTTTTTTTAAAAGTGGAATAGAGCAAGTTCAAATTCAAAGGCATACTTAAAATGCACAAGTGCTTTGGTTTGTCAGTTTTTGAATAGTGAGGTCATGAAATGATTCAAAACAGTCCCATCTTATCAAAATGTCAAATTGATTCATGGAAACCAACACAACCGATAAAGTTTGACCTTTCCCTATCAATAACTTGCACAATATAATTCATTTTGTCAATAACGAAGTCCTCCTTTACAATTTGGTCTTTTTTACACTTATTATTTATATCTGAATTGTACACATATCACTATTCCATGTCCTCTTTGTTGCCCACCATAAAAAATTTAGAAAGAACATTTCCAGCCCCATTTATTATTGATGACTCCAAAAATGTTAGTGCTGAGTTCAGTGGACATTTATTTATTTTCTCCATCAGAACATTTGCAGATAGACAACTTCCCATCAATTTTAGATAAGATTCCAAATAAAATCATTGTGGGGCAGACACAGTGGTCTATCACAACAACGTACACGATAAATTCATTCAAAGGAGGACCTTGAAAATAATGTTCACACTGCAGTAGCTTCAGTGAGGATCCAACATGATGAATGCTTTGTCTTGCTTTTCCTCCAGATTCATGTTGTGGTATAGTAACCAATGGAGTAAGAATATATCAATGGAGATTTGAATGGTCACACATCATTGGATTATGCTTTTTTGAATTGAACGTTTGAGGGCGATATTTGATGGTGCAAATTCAGGGTTAACTTTTTGCAAACTGTGCAGTTTTGAGCAGATGGGTCAACACTGCATGTGTGGTTCTTACAGTTGAGCAACTGTATTGAGACAGGTTTCTAGAGCAACAGAAGGCCGCAGTGTCTGAGTAACTTATCTTACCACCCTGGATAAACCGACACAACCTTGCTTCATGCACACAAAAAACGGAGTTTAAAGCCATGGCTTTTTGAATACATTTCAATTAAAAGAGCACCCAGAGTTTGCATTATCGAAGCTGAGCCCTCAGTGTCCTTTTCAGAATAATTTAACGGCATGTTTTTAAAAAAATGTCAGTATTGTTATCTGTTGAGAATTTGACAGTTTGTGATCTTTTTTTGATAATTTTTTAACTGTTGTGGTTTTTCGGACATCTTTAATTTCCGTGGCAGTCTCTTAACCCATAAAAATGTCAAAAGAATTGCATGATAACTAAGAGAAGACCCACTGGTACATCTTTGTTTTCAAAGCAGCTGGATACGTGTACCTGCCCCCCAATAATCACCAAGACAGGTTGGTGTCTTGAGGGATATCTGCTATCTAGCTCCTTATTTTGATTGTACTGTTAAGTTCACACATTGCTTTATCCATTTAGTCTTGTGATCTTTTTAATACATATACCCATGGAGTACGTCTCTTCGATTATTAATACATTTTCACAATGGTTAAATATATTTGTGTAAATAGTACTTTCAGTATGAAAGATGACTATTTTGTAATGTTTAAGAAAAGATATTACCCTAGTTTTTAATGCCCTGATATGTAAATATGAATTATATGCGTACAAGTGTACATACAAAGGCAGAGGATGCTATGCCCATCTTTTTTCGGTTGGTTTGTTCTTTGCATGTGTCTCTATGTGGTAAATGATAATCTATCCTGCGCTGTGTTGTGTAATAATGTCTGACTCTCCTCACTGCTGCCTGTTGCATGCAGACGCATGGGAACTACCTGTGTATCCCTACTGGTGATGGGGGAAAATGTCAAGTCTTAAAATAGGTCTTTTTTTATCACAGAGAGAGGTTCGTTTAGAATATGAGCAGTCCCTAAATAACCACAGACTGTTGAGCAAGTTGATTCAAATGTGTGAAAAATAAACGTGCATTGAATATTTTTGTGATTTTCTTTTCTGTTACTGGTTAACAAAGCTCTGTGAAAGAGCTCGGGGGCTATAGTGGGGGATTGACGTACAATCATAGATCTGCATTGTGCATCTAAATACATTTGTAGCAGCAAATATATAAAAAAAAAAAAAGGTGTTTCATTTTTTTCATGTGAAGACCTGAAACATTATTTCATTTTTTATGTTTTCATTTTTGGTGTTCATTTGCACTGATATCTCAGAAATAAAGTACTAAAATGCATGAACTAGTATGGATGTGTTCCTATCTTTCTAGTTTGCCAATGAGAAGTGTGTTTCATATGCAAATAAAAAAAGAGCTGCAAGTGTATCAGCTATCATGAGGTTTTCTGAAGGAAGCTGTTGTATTTTAGTAGCTATTATACAACCTTAATGTGTGCCTTTCAATTATTCTAAACCAGACATATTTAAAAAGACACTACAAAGAACAACTAAGGGGACGTAAATCAGTTAATAACATTTAGATAACCAAAACGATAAGGTTCAAACAACATGGTTGTATTTTTGATCGGATATAGGAGTCATACAGTAAAAGTCAGAGCTCTTAGCGGACATGCATCCATATATTATATTTACTATGTTTGAGTGTTAACTTGAGTACTTTCTTGAAATTTTCTCGATCTTTATTTCATATTCTAAGAGTTGCAACAGAACAAAAAGCCGTTTTCACATCTGTACTCCTGAAAATATCTAGATAATTTCAGGAGGACTGCTCCAGAGATTCTCCTGTTAACATATGATCCTCACAGCAGGAGACTATCCCTGTCAGATGAGAGGAGGGGGGGGGGTCTCCTGCATCCATACATTTTATTTACTGTGTTCGTTTGATAAATTGATTACTTTCTGGTCATTTTCATAAGAGCTTGATATTTATCTCGTATCCCCAGAGTTGCAAAGAACAAAACAAACAGAGGAATAGGCTTTACATACCTCATAGTATGGGCAATGGGGCAGAGAGGCATGTCCAGTGACCAGCCTATTATCTTGTTTGGTAGATCAACAGAAAATTATCACGAGAAAACCGAGATAGAGAAATCCATTACAATGGAAAAAATCAGCTGTGTTGATTACTCATAAAATGACTCATTATCTCAGGAAGATGGACGACATAACATGTATGGATGCATGACCTCTTTGGGCATCAGTAGAAAAACTTTATTTAACTTAATAAAATCTCTAAAGTAAGCAAGGTTGTGTATTTTTTGAGAAATGTATATTTTTGATTCATGACCACATGCAGACTAGTTTTTAATCATGCAAGTGAGACCATATTTGACAGAACATATTCAGCAGAAGTAACTAGTAGGAATTTGTGGCACCAAGCATCCCAATATCTCACAATACAGAGTCGTCTTATTTTTTTAAAGAAAGAGGACATCAAAGCCGACCTGCACTTTGTGTAATCAAAGACTGTTGTGTTAAAGTAGAGCAGGAGGATGTCCTGTATTTGCCTTAAAACTTGTGCTTCTGAGTTGGCTGCTGTTCACTTCAGTGCTGAGTCGTAACAAAGGCAGGAAAGACACAGAAAGGAGGGAGGACACGTGGGGGTCACCAGATGTAAACCGAATGCCCAAGGGTGGGCCTTAAAAAAATTCAACATATACATTTTATTTCGAGACCAAAATAGACCTCATTGTACAGTCAACACGAGACCTGAGTGCGTGCATCAGTCCTGAGAGCTGTCCGTTTTCTGATAATTCTCTTGACTTGAGAAAAAAACAGCACGTAGCGTGAGACTTGCAAAAAGGTGAAGATGAGTTCAAGCTAAACTTCCCTTTCACTCGCTCTGGGTTTGAATATGAAGTCCAGTGAGCGAACAGACGGCTTTTTGTCTGCAGTGCACTTTTGAAATCGCAGTGCAGCTCCTCAGCCCCGACTTCCCTTTTATTTAATACTCCCCATGACTGAGCGCACTCTCTTTAAACTCACGCTAACCTTTCCCCTCGCTGAACTTCTCCATTTCAAGATTCTTATCAAGGCTGAACCGCCAGTAACCTCTTGATTTCCTGCGATTGCTGAACCAGCCGCAAACATAAAGGGGGTTAGTCAGAAGTTTAAGCCGAGGTCAAGGTGTAAAACTTGACAATCGGCTGTTTGTCTGTGGCTTCTCTCTTTGATTTCCTGACCTCAGCATGAAGCCAAAAGGATGTGAGCGATGCCTGCACACCAGGTCACCAGTGACTCGGCTGAGGGGCCAAGGACTCGGAAGTGCCACAACAGGCTTTTCATAGTCATGAGGCCCCGCAGAAACTATTTCCTGGCGTTACAGATGCTTATTCTCTGACAAACAACTTAATGACTGCACTTAACATGCTCAGCAGAGGGTTTATCTGCATGGGAACGCATTCACTGTTCCTACTCTTTTGCACAGATCTGAGTGCTGATGGGAAACTTTCTTTGTTTGGCGCTTTGTTTATTCACATGGAGGCCATACACACACATCACTTGTCACCAGTTGTCATGGTGATTCCTGTGATGAATATGCTCACAGATGTTCGACGGCCCTCCCTTCATGCAAGTGTTTGAACTTTGAGCACATGGCTTGACCTCAAATGTTATGTAAACACACACGCACACACTATATAATTAACTTTTTATGGGTTTGAAGTGTGATAAAGGCAGAACATTACAAACAAATGCCAGAATATGAAAACTTTGTAGAGAAAATAACCAGTAAAATCAATCTGTTGTTTGCCTTGATACAATAAGACTTTAATTACATTCCTTTTTATTTAGTCGTTAATACAACACAAAGTGCTTCACACTAATCAACGGCCCGATACACACGCAAAGAGCAATAAACGGATAGTCGAGTGTCTAATTAAGAAAGCACTCAATATTTTCTGTGTTCATTTAAAAAATTACAGGAAAAACAAACTGAACTGAGGGAATCAGTTCGGTTCAGGGAATCATCCTGTTATCATTAAACTCATCTGCTGTGAGAAACACCACAGAAAAAAAGAAAAAGTGAATTAATGGACGTAAAGATTTAAAAAAACATATCAGGGAATGTTAAAACTTAAAGGGTAAAAAGAAACAAATATATTACCTAATGGATAATACTCGATTTCAGGTCAAATGCATTGAATAATGAAACATACACAGTGTAGAAATATGTTTTTTGTTTTTTTTGTTTTTTTTTACAGTTTTAGCAGCTTGAAAAGCAATTTGCTGTGACTTCAAATATGACCCTTAAGATTACAAGCAATTATCCACAATATAAGATCAAGTGAATTATATGTTTTTTTCAAGATTTATGTTTGGGCTTTTTGTGCCTTTATGGAAGAGATAGGGTAGTGGATAGATTTGGTCCACCTGGAGGACTACAGCCTCCATACATGGGGCACCAGTGCCCCACTATATGTTTTTTTTTAATGGACATGTGTTGTACTTCTGTAGACTCCAAATGTTATTGTACTGAAATGTGATGGAGCACTTTGGTGCTCAATAATGCAAACTCTGGGTGCTCTTTTAATTGAAATGTATACAAAAAGCCATTTCTTTAAATTCAGTTTTACATGAAGCAAGGTTGTGTCAGTTTTTAAATGTTATTTGTAGTATTAGTACATGCACTAAAGTGAAGTCACTGTAAATGTAAGCTCAAGTAGAGGTAAAATACACATATAAATAGAAAAATAAAGTTATTATAAAGCTTTACTGAAGCAGTAAGTTTAGTCTTTGCTGTTTAAAATAGTAAAGCATGAGAGCAGCATTGATGTCAGCCAACAATAAGGAGGTTAAAGCAAACACCTGGGGAAACTCCCGCTCCCACAGAAGGAGGTCACGTCAGTTTATTTTCACAACCTTGTACCGATTTTTTCCCCCCACTGGGGCCTTTTGCTTTTTGAAGATGTTCGTCTTTGTGAAGTCTGTTCCTTAACCCCCCGGGGGTCACCACCTTTTGCCCCTCCACCCTCCTTGCCCTGACCTGGCTGATCCTGTTTCCCGGGATGGGATCAACTGTTGGCCTGCAGCTGTGCCCCCCCCCCCCCTCCCCCCTTCGCCCACCCCCTCCCTCTCCTCACATACAAACACAAACCACACACCACCAACAGCACCTCCCACCTTCCTCCCCGTCCTCCTCCTCCCCCTCCTCCTCCTCCCCCTCCTCCTCCTCCCCCTCCTCCTCCTCCCCAGCGTCACATTCAGACCGTTCTTCAGAGGTTTTGTGTAAATATGACAAGTGGCAGCAGGGCTTCAGTCCTTTTCTTTCCTTTCATGGTTGACAGCCTCTTGACCCCTGCTGCTTCCTGTAGCCTCCTGCTCAACATACATGAAACACTAATTAGTCATGAATTACTAATAAGCTTCTGCAGAAAGGCTGGAAACAATAAGTCAACGTGGAAAGACCAGATACTTCCTCTGTAGGCCCATTGCATGGAAGTGAGAGGAAATAAATGAGCTAAGTTTACATGAATTCACTATTTTTAATAGTCTTAAGACTTCACCCTTCACCCTTTCAGCCTTAACTCATCAAATTGAGTAGTGTGTGCCTGGTGCATATCTCCACTTTTTAAATAAGCGAGCAAAACCGCAACCTAACATTTTTTTATTGAGCGAACATTTGTTTTGCAGGAGACTTCACGCCTTCAAGAGACTTCACACCTTCAATGTTTAAAAAAAATCTACTCAGAATTAGGTTTCTGTGATCTTAAATCCAAAAAGTGGGCCTATGTATTATTTGAGTCTAAAACATGATATGTTTTCAACCTAACACATGCTTTTGGTTCCTCAATTTAAATTAAACTTCCACATAGGGAAGTAACAAAATACTATCACTGTACTCAAGTTAATGATGTACTCATGTTGAGTGTCAACATGACAGCTTTTTAGAATTTATTAAAATGTATTTTTGACTTGATTATTTACATAAATTCCTACAGCTGGCTAATTTTGATAGCTTTAAGAATTGTGAGGTAAAAAATGTATAATTTCTTGTGTTGCATCATCAGGTGTCGCCAGGTGTAGTGGTGCCTAAAGACGTTGGTATACTCTTAATTTTCCCATCCAAATGTTGTTTTAAGTGTCCCGTCCAGCAGAGTAAATAAACAGCCTCTGTTGGACAAACCATTATTCAAGTAAGAATAGTTTAAGTGAAACAGTCCCTCAAATATTTGTGAGGACCTTGCAAACAAAAAGTCAGTGAACAATGTTCCTCAGAGCGTTACCTCGAGGACATTTCAGAGCCAAGACTTATCCACTTTGACTTCAGTAAAGAAATATGAACAGTACTGCAACTCTAACAAGAGTCCTCTTTATTCAAATATCTGGACTTCTACTTGAATAAATAATGTGAGTACTTTTGAAACCTCTGCCAACTGCAACTATTTTGATTTTTCTTGAAACAGACGCTGTTACTTTTGGGCTTAAAACTTAAAGGTTTAGGAAATGATCAAAGTATAAACATATCTCATTGGATTTTAGTTTCACAGTGGCTCACTAAAACTTGAACTTCTATATCCTGCAAACCAATATATAAATAAAATACTATGCTGTTAGGGGAGTACTGATCCATAACTGCTTCATTGCAAAGCTTCTATATTTGTAGACATGTGCACGCATGTAAACAGACTGAATGTAATATTCATGAAGAGAGAGAGTCCCTGCGGTCCACAGTTCAGCCTGTCAGCTGGAGGGATCTTGGCTGACACTGAAAGAACATGGATGATATTTGCCATGTCAGATAAGCATGAGGGTAAATGTTTTACAAACTGGCCGGGGAGAACTAGCAATGTCAATCTCCCATCTGTGAATGTCTTCTACGTCCTCATATCTTTTTAGAAGTGGAAGCATTGTCTTGTTAAGTCTTTCACAGAAGTTATTCAAAGGTTATTTTGATCCCTAAAGATAGCAGGAAATCCCCTCTGTGCTCAATGATGTTTTTCAGAGCTGATTAATTCCACTCTTGACCTGACTCTGACCTTAACTTAGCCTCCGTTCAGCCCCACAGAAGGCAAAGTTAATAGTCACCTCAGTTATATCTTTCATGTCAGAAATCTCATCTTCAAGAAATGTATTAACCGCTAATTTCCTGTGTGTGCATCACAAACTGTGACACTGTGGTTGCTCTGCGGGGTCATGAACTTTCCAAGTAAACATTTCTGAAAATCCCCGGTAGAACGAGAAAGGGCACTTCAGTGTCAACCAGTCCGGCTTAAACCAGCTCGGGATGTGAACTTTGTGCTGCGGGGGCTAAGGGCTGTTTAGGACTGAACATGCCAAATTTAACTGAGTCTGAGTTTCTTCTTTTATTCTCCACTCAGTGTGAAGTCAGTAAAGCTGCATCTGGTATTCAGAGGGATTTAGTTATAAGAATATGGAGAGCATATTTAGGTGTGACTCAGTGAAACGCAGAGCCAGTGAGGGAGTTCAGTGTGTGTGTGTGTGTGTGTGTGTGTGCATGTCTGACTGTATGTGTATGTGGAGCTCCCGCTGTGCTATTCTTCTGCAATGCCAAAACACAATGTGAACTCACAGATTGGGACACCAATATCACGTCGTCGCAGAATCAACATGAATGTACAATGACGGCTGAGCTTAGTTTGGAAAAAAGCAGTCTGAAAAGGGCTAGTGTGGCTAAATGGATGCAGACAGTCCACTACCATTGGACATACAGCCTTTCAAATGTTCTACACGTTTAGGTTGTCCAATAGTTTATCATTAAAGATCAGTTAAACTAATGACATTCCCCTCAGTGATGTCTCTACTTTGTGATCAGTGCTTTTAGCACTGGTTAGCATGCTAACACATGGACGAACAAGCTAATGTTACAGGGGCAATCTGCATGAAATCTTCATGACATTTTCAGGATATCATGCTAACATAACTTATAAACATCAAAAATAGAAAACTAATGTTCGCAGATCCAAGCAAAATGCAGACAGGACAAAAAAGAAGTATTACCTGTAGAAAATAGAGAAATGTCTGCAAACATCAAAACAATGCCCTATTTAAAATAAAGTTTCAAGCTGCGATGTTTACGCCCCTGAGACGTTCTAAATATCGGTAGTAACAGAGGCGAGACAGTTTAGCACTGTTAAAGTTTAAAATAAAGTTGCATATTGGGAGGTGAACAATGAGCGGCCCTTTCTCTTTTTTCAATAACTTAAAACATTTGTTTTTGTTATCTGGAGAATTCACATGGAGCAAGTTTTTTTTACAGAATAAAAATAAAAATTACATAGATGAGCTTTTATATTCCTAGTCCTTTTACTCCAGGGGATTCTATTTAATCACTGAGGATTAAAACAAAAAAAAAAACATTTTGCTGTGATGGTTCTTTCTTAAAACATTTAATTTTTCAGTTAAAGTCCTTGAATCTAGCACAAGTTGGTAGGATCAGTGTTAAGCAAATGTTGTCTTCCTTTTCATTCAACTTGATGGTACAATCCTTCACTTGATTGGTTGAATGAATGTAATATATTATTTGACTACCAAGGCAGGGGAGCGACTGGTTTAATTGGTACATACATTTCATCCATGAGAAGAGTTAGGAAGAGAGAAAATGGCGTAAATCGTCACAAACAAAGATCTTGTCAGGATGTCCTACATTCAGCGACAGCAGGGTTTAACTGCTTCATTCTTTACTCTGTCATAAAATCAATGCTCATGTTGCTCTCTGGGGAAAACACGGCGAAGAGAAAGGACACAATCAGTGTTGTTTATAATGAAATGTACCATGTTTTATTCCTGAAATGACTGTTTTTAATGAAATACATTGACATATTTTAACTCACTATTATCCTTGCTGTGCTGTGATGCCTCTCAGGTACGATGTGTTCATGGTTTCTGTATCACATATTAACATCTATGACGGACGTCCGAGTCTGTGTTTGATATTAAATATGAGGATCAGTTACTAGAATCTCTAGTTGGGACTGTAATTTCCCTCGACTGCTCATCACACAGAGGCTTATCTTGCTCATATGAAGACCAAGACTTCATATACTGTATACTGTGTGGTCGCAGGCGTAAGTTTGAGGAAAAATTACTTTCAGATGACACATCCGTTTTTATTGTTTCATGTTTTATAACAGATAAATATCCTGGAGAAATAATGTAAGTCCACAGTGCCTAAAATAACTTCTGAGGCTGAATTGGACAGATATATTGACTCGCCTTGTTTTACAGAAGCAATGTCTGACAACAGTTAAACATGCTTATTGAGACCGGGGTAAATGGTTTCAATATTTTTTTTTTGTGAAATAGATTTTTTTTTTTTTACTTGTTTACAATATTTTAACAATTGATTTTAAAGCAAAGATATTGATGCAAAGGTTAGAGGTCAAATGTCACAGCAGTCAACATGTGCAGGGGGAACTGTAACACAATAGGGTGCAATTGTAACAACACTTGTGAAATATTAACACACTTCAGTGTTGTGATATACATTTTTTTAGATACTGTATAAATTCTTAAAAGTACCCTAAGATAATTTAATTAGCCCTAAAACTAAACCCTGTTTCACTGATTCAGGCAAATTCTGTGAAACAGATCCCAATGCTGTTCTATTTGCATTAAAATGTAACACTTTACTATGAGATCCAGAATATAAGTCACACCGTTATAAATGTCACAATCTGTTTTTAAGGGTCACCCAGAAGGGAAAAAGAAGGTTTAAACTGCCTTCCTGTGTGATGGTTTCCATGGCGTGCAGTGGAGTCCTCAAAGTGCTGTTTCTGTGCACCTGTGTAGCGCTTTCTAGAACCAGCTGTTTTCACCATGTGGAGTTTGTAATCCTGCTAGCTACCAATACGGTAGTTGAGCTCTAGGCCTATACAGTAATGTTGATAGTTTTGAAGTAGGACAGCCAACAGTTGTGCTCATCTCCACTGGTAACATGTTGTCTTTAACCAAACAATCAAACCAGAACTCCATAATATTTATTCACTTAACACTGCACCCCCATTTTCTTTATGCCTGATTATGACCTAATGGTTGAGAACATCTGATAAAAAGTGGCGTCTGCAGTCTAATCGCGTCATTATTTATCCAGGCATGCTGCCGCTTGCAATACACAATGAATGGGAGCAGGGTTCCAATCATGTCAGGTGATATGTATTTTGTGAAGGTGGCGGCTTTACTTGCAGTGATGACGGCGCATGTCTCAGCTTTTCATACTTGTGTATCAGTTGCATGGATTTATAGGACACAGCCAACGTTTTAGATGAATGAATGGGTATTAAAAATGCATCTCATACACACTGTATATTTAATGCACATGTTTATGTGTTTTTATAGAATCAAAGTGTCCCAAAGGCAAATTCTAAAAAGTACGATATCACTGTATCCTGACAAAAAGTGAATCATACCCCAGAATCATGATACTATCATATCTCCAGATTCTTGCCAATACACACCCCTAAGAAGTTAGGATGCTTCTAGTGACTTTGGAGATTTAAATTCAGACTAGTGGATTAGTCTAAAGGTAAGAACACACTCAGAAATCTGTCTATTTCATTGCAATTTGAAACAGTTCCTCACATTCTTCATTAACAAAATTGATGGCAGCACTTTGAGACATGCCACATTCTCCTGCAAAGCATGACAGCAAATCGTAAAGTTCACAAAAGAATGTGGTTAAGCACCGCCCTGCACTGTGGAATAACCTGCGCTGATGCTACAAGATGCTATCTGCCCACTGTGCTACTTCACATCCTGGCAGTGGAAAGGGGAGAGCTACAGCCCCGACTAGTGGCAGGTGGCTGCGTTACAGCTTAGACACAACATTTAATCAGCATTTTAGCCTACATTATGAAAAACATATTGATGATTAGTTTAACCGACTAGTAATTCTGGTGATGACTAGCAAGGGTGATGACGTTATTTTGTTTAGTTGACTTATCCTGCACATCCCAATGAATACCAAGGCCCAAAGGGACCTACCAGGATTGTAGGTACAGTATATTTAAACTATTGCAGTGACTTACAGTGTCATTAAAATATTATAACTGATCACAGATCACGTGCAGAAGCAGTATAATTACTCTATGTAGTTTCAGGTACAATTCTGGACTTTGAAACTAACCCGGTCTCCCCTCTGCTGTATGTGTGGCTCCTTAATGGTTTTCTTCTCTGCTATATGTCATGTGGCTTTTTTCTAATTGGATAGCCATAAATACAATTTAACAATTAAGCAGTGGCATTCGTTCTGCCTTTAAAAAATTGTGAGAGAAAATGAGAGTGTCAGATAATGGGTGTCAGCATGCAGGAGAGTCTGGACTCAGCCTGCTCCAAGAGAGGATCCTTACAGTTCTATCACATTTCATAGTGACTGTGCCAGCTCATTTGGACTTAAAGCCATTATATGAGAGGCTACACTCGTAAAAATGATCACAACTCAATTTCTTACAGAGACTAACACAATGTTCTGTTCTAGAGCGGCTGGATGATAATGGATGATGCTTTGTCAGCCAGATTCAGAGACGTCCAATAGCTGCAAGCCCTTAATTAATCAGAAATTTAAAAAAGTATCCATCTGCAGGATTGAAGCAAGGCTGCTGTCAAAAAAAAGCCCTGAATGAGAAACACCCAGTGAGTAAAACCCGACAAACAGACTCCAGAGGGCAGCAGAGAGGAGAGGAGCGTGGCTGCAGTATAACATCATGATGTGTTTAAGGAGGTCTGCATGGAGTCAACCTAACCTGGTCTGTATGGTAACGTTCTTATTTTAGAGGAATGGGCGCCATATTAGTTTATGTTTGCCAATAAATCAGAAACAAAGACGCAGAATGTTATAATTCATTCATTTATTTTTCATGATCCTAGTAAGGCCGACAGCTGGATAGTTAACCCCCCTGAGACTTTAAAGGTTTAAAGACAGTGTGATCAATTTAATACATTTATTTATTGATTTCATTTTATTTGACCACATAAAGTGACAAGCAGCTGGATGGAGATCGTCTCTCTGCTCTGAATCTTCTCTGACGACGTCGGCCAACAGAGCATTTATGCTTTCAATGTGTTTATTTATTTTGTTGTTTTTCCCTCCTGTTTTTCCGGACAATTTGTAACCTATTTTTTTTTCATGTGCATTTATTTTGTTCATTGTTTGTTCAAACTTTAATACTTGAGTAAGAATCAAAGGCTATCCATAATTGTTATCACAGCAACAAAAATTAAAGTACACACACAATGTTGGGTATTTTCTTAATCGTTTTTATCGAACAAAAAAATCAGACAGACTCCTGCAATGTCCTCTCCTCTGCTGTCTGTCTGTTTGTTAGAGACAGAAAACATAACTAAACACAAAAAAGGACTTTAAAAAAGTTCGTATTGACAGACTTGTGAACTTGATTGATCAACAGCCGCTCTCTCTCTCGCTCTCTCTCTCTCTCTCTCTCTCTCGTTCTCGCTTGCGGCGGCCGTAGGTTAAAATATGACTGATGTTGTGTCATTTCTTTCAAAGCTTTGGTATTAAAAAGTCATGAGACAGTTTGATCAATTTAAAAAAATCATTTATTGATTTGATTTGACCAGATAAAGTGACAATTTAAAGTGTCCAATTGACCTTGAAGTGGCATGTTTTTGGGGATGTGGGAGGAAACCGGACACACCCGGTGAAAACCCACGCAGTCACGGGGAGGACATGCAAACTCCACACAGACAGGATGATGTGTCTGCTGTGAGGCCGCGGTGCTAAACCACCGAGCCGCCGTGCTGCCCTGTGCAGCTCTGGGAAGTGTTTTAGGCTGGCTACACACTAGACGATTTTGCCCCCTGCCCCATAAGGATTGGAGGGGGCGTGGCCTGATTTATTACAGCTCACAAACATGGCAGCCAACATAAACACAACCTGAAGCCAAGTGGAATATTGAAAAAGAAGAGCAGCCTAAAAATCTGTCCTTACGCTTGTGGTCTCGTTCATCCTACATGACGTCAACTCGGTTACAGAAGAACCTCTTCTTGAACCAGGATTTAACACGCTGGTAGCAGTTCTTCTTCTTCTTCTCCTTGCTGTCGTCGCCATCTGGGGTTGATGGTTTCTTGTTGTCCTCCTTGTTGGCTTCCTCAGTGTCCTCGTTGTCCTCAGTGTCCTCAATGTCTTTGTGGTCCTGAGTGCCCTCATTGTCCTTGTGGTCCTGAGTGACCTCATTGTCCTTGTTGTCCTGAGTGTTCTCATTGTCCTCACTGTCCATGTTATCCTGAGTTTCCTCAGTGTCCTTGTTGCCCTGAGTGTCCTCATTGTCCTCAGTGCCCTTGTTGTCCTGAGTGTCCTCATTGTCCTGAGTATCCTCAGTGTCCTCATTGTCCTGAGTATCCTCAGTGTCCTCATTGTCCATAATGCACCATATTAGTTTATGTTTGCCAATAAATGAGAAACAAAAGATGCAGAATGTTATAATTCATTAATTTATTTTTCATTCCTCATTATTCTTTTTCATGATCCTAGGAAGGCCAACAGCCGGATAGTTAACCCCCCTGAGAGTTTAAAGGTGACACTAAAATGTCATGAGACAGTTTGATCAATTTAATACATTTATTTATTGATTTCATTTTATTTGACCACATAAAGTGACAAGCAGCTGGATGGAGATCGTCTCTCTGCTCTGAATCTTCTCTGACGACGTCGGCCAACAGAGCATTTATGCTTTCAATGTGTTTATTTATTTTGGGGTTTTTCCCTCCTGTTTTTCCGGACAATTTGTAACCTATTTTTTTTTCATGTGCATTTATTTTGTTCATTGTTTGTTCAAACTTTAATACTTGAGTAAGAATCAAAGGCTATCCATAATTGTTATCACAGCAACAAAAATTAAAGTACACACACAATGTTGGGTATTTTCTTAATCGTTTTTATCGAACAAAAAAATCAGACAGACTCCTGCAATGTCCTCTCCTCTGCTGTCTGTCTGTTTGTTAGAGACAGAAAACATAACTAAACACAAAAAAGGACTTTAAAAAAGTTCGTATTGACAGACTTGTGAACTTGATTGATCAACAGCCGCTCTCTCTCTCGCTCTCTCTCTCTCTCTCTCTCTCTCGTTCTCGCTTGCGGCGGCCGTAGGTTAAAATATGACTGATGTTGTGTCATTTCTTTCAAAGCTTTGGTATTAAAAAGTCATGAGACAGTTTGATCAATTTAAAAAATTCATTTATTGATTTGATTTGACCAGATAAAGTGACAATTTAAAGTGTCCAATTGACCTTGAAGTGGCATGTTTTTGGGGATGTGGGAGGAAACCGGACACACCCGGTGAAAACCCACGCAGTCACGGGGAGGACATGCAAACTCCACACAGACAGGATGATGTGTCTGCTGTGAGGCCGCGGTGCTAAACCACCGAGCCGCCGTGCTGCCCTGTGCAGCTCTGGGAAGTGTTTTAGGCTGGCTACACACTAGACGATTTTGCCCCCTGCCCCATAAGGATTGGAGGGGGCGTGGCCTGATTTATTACAGCTCACAAACATGGCAGCCAACATAAACACAACCTGAAGCCAAGTGGAATATTGAAAAAGAAGAGCAGCCTAAAAATCTGTCCTTACGCTTGTGGTCTCGTTCATCCTACATGACGTCGACTCGGTTACAGAAGAACCTCTTCTTGAACCAGGATTTAACACGCTGGTAGCAGTTCTTCTTCTTCTTCTCCTTGCTGTCGTCGCCATCTGGGGTTGATGGTTTCTTGTTGTCCTCCTTGTTGGCTTCCTCAGTGTCCTCGTTGTCCTCAGTGTCCTCAATGTCTTTGTGGTCCTGAGTGCCCTCATTGTCCTTGTGGTCCTGAGTGACCTCATTGTCCTTGTTGTCCTGAGTGTTCTCATTGTCCTCACTGTCCATGTTATCCTGAGTTTCCTCAGTGTCCTTGTTGCCCTGAGTGTCCTCATTGTCCTCAGTGCCCTTGTTGTCCTGAGTGTCCTCATTGTCCTGAGTATCCTCAGTGTCCTCATTGTCCTGAGTATCCTCAGTGTCCTCATTGTCCATAATGCACCATATTAGTTTATGTTTGCCAATAAATGAGAAACAAAAGATGCAGAATGTTATAATTCATTAATTTATTTTTCATTCCTCATTATTCTTTTTCATGATCCTAGGAAGGCCAACAGCCGGATAGTTAACCCCCCTGAGAGTTTAAAGGTGACACTAAAATGTCATGAGACAGTTTGATCAATTTAATACATTTATTTATTGATTTCATTTTATTTGACCACATAAAGTGACAAGCAGCTGGATGGAGATCGTCTCTCTGCTCTGAATCTTCTCTGACGACGTCGGCCAACAGAGCATTTATGCTTTCAATGTGTTTATTTATTTTGGGGTTTTTCCCTCCTGTTTTTCCGGACAATTTGTAACCTATTTTTTTTTCATGTGCATTTATTTTGTTCATTGTTTGTTCAAACTTTAATACTTGAGTAAGAATCATTTAAAAATTTAAAAAATTCATTCATTGATTTGATTTGACCAGATAAAGTGACAATTTAAAGTGTCCAATTGACCTTGAAGTGGCATGTTTTTGGGGATGTGGGAGGAAACCGGACACACCCGGTGAAAACCCACGCAGTCACGGGGAGGACATGCAAACTCCACACAGACAGGATGATGTGTCTGCTGTGAGGCCGCGGTGCTAAACCACCGAGCCGCCGTGCTGCCCTGTGCAGCTCTGGGAAGTGTTTTAGGCTGGCTACACACTAGACGATTTTGCCCCCTGCCCCATAAGGATTGGAGGGGGCGTGGCCTGATTTATTACAGCTCACAAACATGGCAGCCAACATAAACACAACCTGAAGCCAAGTGGAATATTGAAAAAGAAGAGCAGCCTAAAAATCTGTCCTTACGCTTGTGGTCTCGTTCATCCTACATGACGTCGACTCGGTTACAGAAGAACCTCTTCTTGAACCAGGATTTAACACGCTGGTAGCAGTTCTTCTTCTTCTTCTCCTTGCTGTCGTCGCCATCTGGGGTTGATGGTTTCTTGTTGTCCTCCTTGTTGGCTTCCTCAGTGTCCTCGTTGTCCTCAATGTCTTTGTGGTCCTGAGTGCCCTCATTGTCCTTGTGGTCCTGAGTGACCTCATTGTCCTTGTTGTCCTGAGTGTTCTCATTGTCCTCAGTGTCCATGTTATCCTGAGTTTCCTCAGTGTCCTTGTTGCCCTGAGTGTCCTCATTGTCCTCAGTGTCCTTGTTGTCCTCATTGTCTGGGGTTGATGGTTTCTTGTTGTCCTCCTCTAGCTGCAGCGTGTTCTCTTGTTTTGCAGGCCGGACTTGGATCAAACCTGATGGAAAAACTGTGGTAGGTGGACTGTGCTGGTCTGTTGGAACTGGATCGATGCTCTTCTTCTTCCTGTTGTGTTCAAACAGTAACTGTCACACTGATGTAAAGGTCTAAATCGTATTCAGTCATTCCATAAGTTTTTAAGACCAAAGGAAAAGCTCATTTTGGCCCAATGTCACTTGATCACAGGATTATTTGTGTTTGTATTCATACTTTATAAAAAAAAAAAATGAATGCATTTTCAGTGACCATTGGTTTCTGAAGAGGCGCTATGAAGCCAAATAATGGCTGTCACCATATTGCAAACACTCAGATCAAACAGTTCTGGTGGTGGTCATCTTCTTGACACCACTCTGCACATCTCTGTCACTCTGCAGGAGGCCGTGTGCTGCTGAAAGAACAGACTGAGATCCCACCTGACTGGATCTCAGTTCTGGGGACTTGTTTGAAGAGAATCTATCCACCAGGGGGTTCTTTGAGAACTACACACCATAGGGACATTTTTTTCTGTCTGCATTCCCACTGCCATGGTGCTGCGAGAGTGCCTACTCTGAAGCAGGAGCTAAAAAGGTTCCTCTAAACGGGGTTCTAGGAACTTAAGGGGTTCATAGTTCCTGCGGTGTGGAATCGTTCAAATACGGGGAGGGTTCCAATAGTTCAAAGATCTATGAAAAAGTCAAAATATGCCTACTATCTCCCCCGGACTTCCGATCAATAAAAAAGAAAAAATCTAATTGTTTGTTTGCGATGTAAAAATGTACATTCTAATTTGGGACCTAATGAGGATGCCTTGGCTTTTGCAGCCTGTCTCAAGTGGACAATGGAGGAACTGCAGTTTTTTGCACTTAACAGAGATTGTTGCTTGGTCTGAAAAAAGTAAGAATTTCCAGTGAGGACCAGGCTTGCCAAAGACACCGGTCTCCAGAAAACAGATTTATCATAAAATTTACACAGCTTGCAAATCAATCACTGAGATTATAAAACATTGAATAATAAATGGATAACAAGAAGTACTGAGATGTTTAAAAACATTTTGCCTGTACTGCACCCATCAGTTAGAAACTAAATCCACTTTAAAAAGTACTTACTGGGTGATGAAGGGGTGCTGGAGGACTTCATTGGGTGTGATCCTCTCGTTCTGATCCATCGTCAGCATGGCCTTCATTAGCTCGATGCACTGCTCGTATTCTGCAGCCTCGGCTGTGCTCCCTTTTGGAATCTAGTTATGAAAAACAAGGATCAATTCCACCATCAGTCAAGCCGTCATCCTGGTCATCCATTAAGACATAAAAATCACAGTGACAGTGCAAGAAGCGTCCCACTGTACCTTTTTGAGATCATCCAGAGATGAAAACCCTTGTTTCTCGAGGGCTTGTGGAAGGAACTCTACCCCGTACTCCTCACGCGTCTGAAAGAAGGTTCAGTGTGTTCATATGAATGTTTCTCTTCCTTAATCTAACTAATCAACAGCAGTCCATAAACATAATTGTTATGCAAACCTTAAAGTATCATGAGTCTAAAGAAAAAAAAAGAAACAACTTGTGGTACCTTGAACCTCCAGCTGCTGGACTTTGTCTTAATAAAAAATAGATGTGTCCTCTGTCCTTTGTTCAGAAGCTCGTCTGGTGGCTGACCCAGGAGTTCAATCATAAACTGCAGCTGGAGAAAAAACACATTGACACATCAACAACAAGAACACTTCTCTTCTGGTCTACATGCTAATGCTAATAACTCCCACCAAAGCTAACAAACATAGTTCTCTGCACCACTAAAATCACATTACGTCCCTCTGTACTACATGTTAGGTGAATCCCTTAGTTTTAGATTTGATCAACTGCTGTGTGATTGCATTAACGTTAGCTACAAGCTAAACCCAGGGTTTAGGAATATGTATTTGTGAAGTTCTGCTTTAACAAACATTGAGGAAAAAAAGACTAAACTAGACCTTAACAAGCATCATTAGTTGATAAAAGAGTCAAGCTTTGGTAAATGACTTACTGTGTAATATTCTTCATCATCAAACAGGTAGCTACAGTAGAGCATGCTGAATAACATGCAGCCCACTGACCACATGTCAATGGCCTCGGAAAATGGCAGGCCCAAAATGATCTCGGGAGCCCTAAATGTGTGGAAGAAAAGCGTTAGATAGAATCAATAACACTGTCATATTCCAAGGAGTGAACATGAAAACAATAATTTGGTAAACAATGGATTTTTCCTAATTGGGAACCAATGAAAAAGTATGCTGGCACATAATCAGCATGATCTTGGATCTTACCTGTAGCTAACTGTTTGCACCTCCATGCCCTGCCTGGCTTTAGATTTATGCATGGCCAAGCCAAAGTCTATAAGTTTAGCTCTTAAGGGTAGTTTCTGGTCCACTAGCATTATGTTGTCTGGTTTGATGTCAGTGTGAATCACCCCGATGTTCTTCAGTGCTTTAAGCGCTGTGGCCATCTGCAAGAACAATACATGTACTGGTCAGATACTGTACCAAGGTTTAACAGTCGGTTACTTGTGCTTTCTATCTGAAGCTGCTGAATTCATACCTGTTTGATTGTAGTCCTTGAGTCAGCCAAAGTCATAGGACTGTTTGCTAAGTGGTCATATAAGTTCACTTCGAGACTCTCAAAGACGAGCGCCTCGCCATGCCTTACAATAAAACATTCATGGAACTTGGCGATGTTGTGCTCATCAAGTTTTAGCCTCATTAACCTTCGAAGCATGGCCACCTGGGGAGAAAAACGACAAGATGTTCACCAAAGTTATAATCTTTGTGTAAAAGTCAGGAAAAACAAATATGAATGGCAAGGAAACTTTTTGCAACATGGGCATGTGAATGAAAGCTATTCTTTACTTCTGTTGGGGACATGGGGCTTTGAGTGGACAGAGGACTAGAAAGGGGATCTATAAGCACAGTCCAGTTGCATAAGGTAACATGTGTTTGCCCTAGTGATCACTAAATATAACTTGTTAAATATGATGCACCAGTTATAAAATTGTCAAATCTCTATTTTATGTTGTGAACTTCAAAATCGACCAAATGCCTCACCTCCTTGCTGCAGCTGTGTTTAAATGAGGGGATCTTTATAGCCACAAGACTGTCCGTGTCTCTGTCCAAACACCGCAACACTTTCCCGTAGCCACCCTCACCCATGACTTTCAGGAACTTGTATTTGTCGGGGAGCTCGTAGACTTTGTTTGGGTGAATTCTAGCTAATGCTCTTACCAACCGATGATAATCGTGTGCATTTATTTTTTTTGACATCTGAAAAGGAACAAGAGAAAATGAGAACAAAGTTACTTACAATCCAGTTTCATCTCATTTCATATTTGATTTATTTGCTAATTTCAGTGTTTGGTTCCCACAAAATAAAACACAACATGAAATATTTTCTCATGATAACACTGTCCATAAGCAAACAGGAGCAGGAAGAAGAAAACATATAATACCTGCCCCCTTCTTAATAACAAAATATAGCCTACTATTGAAACAGAATAAGATGGGTAACCATTTCTTTTCTTTTCTTTTCTTTCACAGAACAAAAATAAATAAACAATATAGAAATAATCAAATACAATCATTTAGATTTACTCAATAATTTCATAATTTCCCAAAACTGTTTCTTTATATTTTTTAAAATTGTATAATACTTGAGCAGCATTTTAAGTGATTTTGGAGAGAATTCCATAATTTAACTCCATTTACAGTAAATTTGTTTTAATGTTGTGCGTGCATCATCATTGTGAAAAAAAACCTGTTTGTCTTAAATCTGTAAATCTGAATATTGTACATTTCTTCTCTCTGTCCAACTCCAGTTTGGAATAAACAAAGAGCTCAGAAATGGAGCTCCATCGAGGAGAGATAACGATGAACTTACCTTTATCAAAGAAGTTGATTTACTGTCGATAGTTCAAATAACTTGCTGGATAACTGGAAGCTTGTGATTTGTTCAACTGCTCCAAGTGAAATGAATATTTTTTTAATCCCCTTCATTCAGAACTTTTGAGGATTCCATAAGTCTTTGTGAGGTGGAGATCAAAGCCCACATTCTGAATTTTAGGTTCCCATGGCAACAAGTGGTTCAATGTAATGCTCCACAGTCAGCAATAACAAGCTTTTAATTGAATGTACATTATGAAAAAGATGCACACTGGCGCTCTGGGTGTTAAAGTTGATCTACTGGTGCAACTTAAATATAAAAAAATAAAAATAAAAAAGCTTGTGCTGCGAGTGATGCTCTGGGCCAATAAAATGTAAAGGCATCAGGTGCTCTTCAAGAACAGGGGACAGCAGTCAAAATCGATTTTTAAATAAAATGGCTGTCCTGATGGGCGGCTGTAGCTCATTTGGTAGAGTCAGTTGTCTCTGCACCAGAAGGTCAGGGGTTCAATCCCCATGCTCCTGCAGCTTGTCTAATGTGTCCTTGGGCAAGAAATTTAACCCCAAATTGCTCCGGCTGCATATTCAACTTTTATTTTCTTTATGTTCATTATGAAAAAAGTCGGCATAAAGTATTTGCATAAACTACACGTTCAAAACACAACTTAAAAAAATTAAGGTCACAATATTCACCATTTAATAGTTCATTATTAGCTTGCTAATAAGTAGCATACTGGCTGTGTATTAGTCATTATTGCGTGCTTATTAATACCTTATTCTACATAGTCAATAGCTAATAGGCCTTTAGCTAAGAATTTTCCCTCAATAATATTAAGGGGCGGCTGTGGCTCAGTTGGTAAAGTGGTTGGGGGTTTGATCCCCGGTATTTACTAATACCCTATAATTACTGCCTATTTATAGTTGTTGAATATAAATTATGATCTTAATATGCTTTGCTTAGTTTGGTACTTATCAGGTAAAAGTAAGCAAAAACAAGATCATAATTCATGTTTAAAAACTTCCTAACTAACTATCAAAAAGGAGTCATTAGGAGAGTATTGAGTTATTATAGCTAAAGGCCTATTACCTTCTTACTTGTCTGTGCTGCTGCAACGCCCGAATGTCCCCTCTGGGGATCAATAAAGTATTGCTGCAAATGAAACAAACGTGCTGCAAATAGGCAAAACGAAACTTAAGTCAAAACACACACAACCAGAAAACAACTGCAAACACAGAACCGCTGCAAGTTAATCCTTAAACGGAAGTGCTCCAGGCCTGTAGGGGCACTGTGGATCTGTTTATTTACATGACAGAGTAAGAGAGACAGCTAGGAACAGAAAGTTATGTTTAGATAGGGAAGTTGTATCGTTGAAAGACACAGGATAACTTCAATGTTACTGAAACGGAGAGATTAAAGCGAGTCCGACCGGGATTTTCACATCGGGGACGAGAGCCGAGTGTGGGTCCGTGGCTGCCGCCCCGGGATGCCTGGAGCTAGTGCTAGCTCTGGGGCTATAAGCTCCAGCTGCAACTTATCCCTCTGCATCCGCTTTCCCAGCCTGACACTTCGTGCTTTCGCCATCCCCGGTGTCCGGGTTGAACTCGCTACTCATCTCTTTGCTCCAGTTTAACATTCTCCCTGCCCTGAGTGTCCTCATTGTCCTCATTGTCCTCAGTGTCCTTGTTGTCCTGAGTGTCCTCATTGTCCTGAGTATCCTCAGTGTCCTCATTGTCCTGAGTATCCTCAGTGTCCTCATTGTCCATAATGCACCATATTAGTTTATGTTTGCCAATAAATGAGAAACAAAAGATGCAGAATGTTATAATTCATTAATTTATTTTTCATTCCTCATTATTCTTTTTCATGATCCTAGGAAGGCCAACAGCCGGATAGTTAACCCCCCTGAGAGTTTAAAGGTGACACTAAAATGTCATGAGACAGTTTGATCAATTTAATACATTTATTTATTGATTTCATTTTATTTGACCACATACAGTGACAAGCAGCTGGATGGAGATCGTCTCTCTGCTCTGAATCTTCTCTGACGACGTCGGCCAACAGAGCATTTATGCTTTCAATGTGTTTATTTATTTTGGGGTTTTTCCCTCCTGTTTTTCCGGACAATTTGTAACCTATTTTTTTTTCATGTGCATTTATTTTGTTCATTGTTTGTTCAAACTTTAATACTTGAGTAAGAATCATTTAAAAATTTAAAAAATTCATTCATTGATTTGATTTGACCAGATAAAGTGACAATTTAAAGTGTCCAATTGACCTTGAAGTGGCATGTTTTTGGGGATGTGGGAGGAAACCGGACACACCCGGTGAAAACCCACGCAGTCACGGGGAGGACATGCAAACTCCACACAGACAGGATGATGTGTCTGCTGTGAGGCCGCGGTGCTAAACCACCGAGCCGCCGTGCTGCCCTGTGCAGCTCTGGGAAGTGTTTTAGGCTGGCTACACACTAGACGATTTTGCCCCCTGCCCCATAAGGATTGGAGGGGGCGTGGCCTGATTTATTACAGCTCACAAACATGGCAGCCAACATAAACACAACCTGAAGCCAAGTGGAATATTGAAAAAGAAGAGCAGCCTAAAAATCTGTCCTTACGCTTGTGGTCTCGTTCATCCTACATGACGTCGACTCGGTTACAGAAGAACCTCTTCTTGAACCAGGATTTAACACGCTGGTAGCAGTTCTTCTTCTTCTTCTCCTTGCTGTCGTCGCCATCTGGGGTTGATGGTTTCTTGTTGTCCTCCTTGTTGGCTTCCTCAGTGTCCTCGTTGTCCTCAGTGTCCTCAATGTCTTTGTGGTCCTGAGTGCCCTCATTGTCCTTGTGGTCCTGAGTGACCTCATTGTCCTTGTTGTCCTGAGTGTTCTCATTGTCCTCAGTGTCCATGTTATCCTGAGTTTCCTCAGTGTCCTTGTTGCCCTGAGTGTCCTCATTGTCCTCAGTGTCCTTGTTGTCCTCATTGTCTGGGGTTGATGGTTTCTTGTTGTCCTCCTCTAGCTGCAGCGTGTTCTCTTGTTTTGCAGGCCGGACTTGGATCAAACCTGATGGAAAAACTGTGGTAGGTGGACTGTGCTGGTCTGTTGGAACTGGATCGATGCTCTTCTTCTTCCTGTTGTGTTCAAACAGTAACTGTCACACTGATGTAAAGGTCTAAATCGTATTCAGTCATTCCATAAGTTTTTAAGACCAAAGGAAAAGCTCATTTTGGCCCAATGTCACTTGATCACAGGATTATTTGTGTTTGTATTCATACTTTATAAAAAAAAAAAATGAATGCATTTTCAGTGACCATTGGTTTCTGAAGAGGCGCTATGAAGCCAAATAATGGCTGTCACCATATTGCAAACACTCAGATCAAACAGTTCTGGTGGTGGTCATCTTCTTGACACCACTCTGCACATCTCTGTCACTCTGCAGGAGGCCGTGTGCTGCTGAAAGAACAGACTGAGATCCCACCTGACTGGATCTCAGTTCTGGGGACTTGTTTGAAGAGAATCTATCCACCAGGGGGTTCTTTGAGAACTACACACCATAGGGACATTTTTTTCTGTCTGCATTCCCACTGCCATGGTGCTGCGAGAGTGCCTACTCTGAAGCAGGAGCTAAAAAGGTTCCTCTAAACGGGGTTCTAGGAACTTAAGGGGTTCATAGTTCCTGCGGTGTGGAATCGTTCAAATACGGGGAGGGTTCCAATAGTTCAAAGATCTATGAAAAAGTTCCTGCGGTCAAAATATGCCTACTATCTCCCCCGGACTTCCGATCAATAAAAAAGAAAAAATCTAATTGTTTGTTTGCGATGTAAAAATGTACATTCTAATTTGGGACCTAATGAGGATGCCTTGGCTTTTGCAGCCTGTCTCAAGTGGACAATGGAGGAACTGCAGTTTTTTGCACTTAACAGAGATTGTTGCTTGGTCTGAAAAAAGTAAGAATTTCCAGTGAGGACCAGGCTTGCCAAAGACACCGGTCTCCAGAAAACAGATTTATCATAAAATTTACACAGCTTGCAAATCAATCACTGAGATTATAAAACATTGAATAATAAATGGATAACAAGAAGTACTGAGATGTTTAAAAACATTTTGCCTGTACTGCACCCATCAGTTAGAAACTAAATCCACTTTAAAAAGTACTTACTGGGTGATGAAGGGGTGCTGGAGGACTTCATTGGGTGTGATCCTCTCGTTCTGATCCATCGTCAGCATGGCCTTCATTAGCTCGATGCACTGCTCGTATTCTGCAGCCTCGGCTGTGCTCCCTTTTGGAATCTAGTTATGAAAAACAAGGATCAATTCCACCATCAGTCAAGCCGTCATCCTGGTCATCCATTAAGACATAAAAATCACAGTGACAGTGCAAGAAGCGTCCCACTGTACCTTTTTGAGATCATCCAGAGATGAAAACCCTTGTTTCTCGAGGGCTTGTGGAAGGAACTCTACCCCGTACTCCTCACGCGTCTGAAAGAAGGTTCAGTGTGTTCATATGAATGTTTCTCTTCCTTAATCTAACTAATCAACAGCAGTCCATAAACATAATTGTTATGCAAACCTTAAAGTATCATGAGTCTAAAGAAAAAAAAAGAAACAACTTGTGGTACCTTGAACCTCCAGCTGCTGGACTTTGTCTTAATAAAAAATAGATGTGTCCTCTGTCCTTTGTTCAGAAGCTCGTCTGGTGGCTGACCCAGGAGTTCAATCATAAACTGCAGCTGGAGAAAAAACACATTGACACATCAACAACAAGAACACTTCTCTTCTGGTCTACATGCTAATGCTAATAACTCCCACCAAAGCTAACAAACATAGTTCTCTGCACCACTAAAATCACATTACGTCCCTCTGTACTACATGTTAGGTGAATCCCTTAGTTTTAGATTTGATCAACTGCTGTGTGATTGCATTAACGTTAGCTACAAGCTAAACCCAGGGTTTAGGAATATGTATTTGTGAAGTTCTGCTTTAACAAACATTGAGGAAAAAAAGACTAAACTAGACCTTAACAAGCATCATTAGTTGATAAAAGAGTCAAGCTTTGGTAAATGACTTACTGTGTAATATTCTTCATCATCAAACAGGTAGCTACAGTAGAGCATGCTGAATAACATGCAGCCCACTGACCACATGTCAATGGCCTCGGAAAATGGCAGGCCCAAAATGATCTCGGGAGCCCTAAATGTGTGGAAGAAAAGCGTTAGATAGAATCAATAACACTGTCATATTCCAAGGAGTGAACATGAAAACAATAATTTGGTAAACAATGGATTTTTCCTAATTGGGAACCAATGAAAAAGTATGCTGGCACATAATCAGCATGATCTTGGATCTTACCTGTAGCTAACTGTTTGCACCTCCATGCCCTGCCTGGCTTTAGATTTATGCATGGCCAAGCCAAAGTCTATAAGTTTAGCTCTTAAGGGTAGTTTCTGGTCCACTAGCATTATGTTGTCTGGTTTGATGTCAGTGTGAATCACCCCGATGTTCTTCAGTGCTTTAAGCGCTGTGGCCATCTGCAAGAACAATACATGTACTGGTCAGATACTGTACCAAGGTTTAACAGTCGGTTACTTGTGCTTTCTATCTGAAGCTGCTGAATTCATACCTGTTTGATTGTAGTCCTTGAGTCAGCCAAAGTCATAGGACTGTTTGCTAAGTGGTCATATAAGTTCACTTCGAGACTCTCAAAGACGAGCGCCTCGCCATGCCTTACAATAAAACATTCATGGAACTTGGCGATGTTGTGCTCATCAAGTTTTAGCCTCATTAACCTTCGAAGCATGGCCACCTGGGGAGAAAAACGACAAGATGTTCACCAAAGTTATAATCTTTGTGTAAAAGTCAGGAAAAACAAATATGAATGGCAAGGAAACTTTTTGCAACATGGGCATGTGAATGAAAGCTATTCTTTACTTCTGTTGGGGACATGGGGCTTTGAGTGGACAGAGGACTAGAAAGGGGATCTATAAGCACAGTCCAGTTGCATAAGGTAACATGTGTTTGCCCTAGTGATCACTAAATATAACTTGTTAAATATGATGCACCAGTTATAAAATTGTCAAATCTCTATTTTATGTTGTGAACTTCAAAATCGACCAAATGCCTCACCTCCTTGCTGCAGCTGTGTTTAAATGAGGGGATCTTTATAGCCACAAGACTGTCCGTGTCTCTGTCCAAACACCGCAACACTTTCCCGTAGCCACCCTCACCCATGACTTTCAGGAACTTGTATTTGTCGGGGAGCTCGTAGACTTTGTTTGGGTGAATTCTAGCTAATGCTCTTACCAACCGATGATAATCGTGTGCATTTATTTTTTTTGACATCTGAAAAGGAACAAGAGAAAATGAGAACAAAGTTACTTACAATCCAGTTTCATCTCATTTCATATTTGATTTATTTGCTAATTTCAGTGTTTGGTTCCCACAAAATAAAACACAACATGAAATATTTTCTCATGATAACACTGTCCATAAGCAAACAGGAGCAGGAAGAAGAAAACATATAATACCTGCCCCCTTCTTAATAACAAAATATAGCCTACTATTGAAACAGAATAAGATGGGTAACCATTTCTTTTCTTTTCTTTTCTTTCACAGAACAAAAATAAATAAACAATATAGAAATAATCAAATACAATCATTTAGATTTACTCAATAATTTCATAATTTCCCAAAACTGTTCCTTTATATTTTTTAAAATTGTATAATACTTGAGCAGCATTTTAAGTGATTTTGGAGAGAATTCCATAATTTAACTCCATTTACAGTAAATTTGTTTTAATGTTGTGCGTGCATCATCATTGTGAAAAAAAACCTGTTTGTCTTAAATCTGTAAATCTGAATATTGTACATTTCTTCTCTCTGTCCAACTCCAGTTTGGAATAAACAAAGAGCTCAGAAATGGAGCTCCATCGAGGAGAGATAACGATGAACTTACCTTTATCAAAGAAGTTGATTTACTGTCGATAGTTCAAATAACTTGCTGGATAACTGGAAGCTTGTGATTTGTTCAACTGCTCCAAGTGAAATGAATATTTTTTTAATCCCCTTCATTCAGAACTTTTGAGGATTCCATAAGTCTTTGAGGTGGAGATCAAAGCCCACATTCTGAATTTTAGGTTCCCATGGCAACAAGTGGTTCAATGTAATGCTCCACAGTCAGCAATAACAAGCTTTTAATTTAATGTACATTATGAAAAAGATGCACACTGGCGCTCTGGGTGTTAAAGTTGATCTACTGGTGCAACTTAAATATAAAAAAATAAAAATAAAAAAGCTTGTGCTGCGAGTGATGCTCTGGGCCAATAAAATGTAAAGGCATCAGGTGCTCTTCAAGAACAGGGGACAGAAGTCAAAATCGATTTTTAAATAAAATGGCTGTCCTGATGGGCGGCTGTAGCTCATTTGGTAGAGTCAGTTGTCTCTGCACCAGAAGGTCAGGGGTTCAATCCCCATGCTCCTGCAGCTTGTCTAATGTGTCCTTGGGCAAGACATTTAACCCCAAATTGCTCCGGCTGCATATTCAACTTTTATTTTCTTTATGTTCATTATGAAAAAAGTCGGCATAAAGTATTTGCATAAACTACACGTTCAAAACACAACTTAAAAAAATTAAGGTCACAATATTCACCATTTAATAGTTCATTATTAGCTTGCTAATAAGTAGCATACTGGCTGTGTATTAGTCATTATTGCGTGCTTATTAATACCTTATTCTACATAGTCAATAGCTAATAGGCCTTTAGCTAAGAATTTTCCCTCAATAATATTAAGGGGCGGCTGTGGCTCAGTTGGTAAAGTGGTTGGGGGTTTGATCCCCGGTATTTACTAATACCCTATAATTACTGCCTATTTATAGTTGTTGAATATAAATTATGATCTTAATATGCTTTGCTTAGTTTGGTACTTATCAGGTAAAAGTAAGCAAAAACAAGATCATAATTCATGTTTAAAAACTTCCTAACTAACTATCAAAAAGGAGTCATTAGGAGAGTATTGAGTTATTATAGCTAAAGGCCTATTACCTTCTTACTTGTCTGTGCTGCTGCAACGCCCGAATGTCCCCTCTGGGGATCAATAAAGTATTGCTGCAAATGAAACAAACGTGCTGCAAATAGGCAAAACGAAACTTAAGTCAAAACACACACAACCAGAAAACAACTGCAAACACAGAACCGCTGCAAGTTAATCCTTAAACGGAAGTGCTCCAGGCCTGTAGGGGTACTGTGGATCTGTTTATTTACATGACAGAGTAAGAGAGACAGCTAGGAACAGAAAGTTATGTTTAGATAGGGAAGTTGTATCGTTGAAAGACACAGGATAACTTCAATGTTACTGAAACGGAGAGATTAAAGCGAGTCCGACCGGGATTTTCACATCGGGGACGAGAGCCGAGTGTGGGTCCGTGGCTGCCGCCCCGGGATGCCTGGAGCTAGTGCTAGCTCTGGGGCTATAAGCTCCAGCTGCAACTTATCCCTCTGCATCCGCTTTCCCAGCCTGACACTTCGTGCTTTCGCCATCCCCGGTGTCCGGGTTGAACTCGCTACTCATCTCTTTGCTCCAGTTTAACATTCTCCCTGCCCTGAGTGTCCTCATTGTCCTCATTGTCCTCAGTGTCCTTGTTGTCCTGAGTGTCCTCATTGTCCTGAGTATCCTCAGTGTCCTCATTGTCCTGAGTATCCTCAGTGTCCTCATTGTCCATAATGCACCATATTAGTTTATGTTTGCCAATAAATGAGAAACAAAAGATGCAGAATGTTATAATTCATTAATTTATTTTTCATTCCTCATTATTCTTTTTCATGATCCTAGGAAGGCCAACAGCCGGATAGTTAACCCCCCTGAGAGTTTAAAGGTGACACTAAAATGTCATGAGACAGTTTGATCAATTTAATACATTTATTTATTGATTTCATTTTATTTGACCACATACAGTGACAAGCAGCTGGATGGAGCTCGTCTCTCTGCTCTGAATCTTCTCTGACGACGTCGGCCAACAGAGCATTTATGCTTTCAATGTGTTTATTTATTTTGGGGTTTTTCCCTCCTGTTTTTCCGGACAATTTGTAACCTATTTTTTTTTCATGTGCATTTATTTTGTTCATTGTTTGTTCAAACTTTAATACTTGAGTAAGAATCATTTAAAAATTTAAAAAATTCATTCATTGATTTGATTTGACCAGATAAAGTGACAATTTAAAGTGTCCAATTGACCTTGAAGTGGCATGTTTTTGGGGATGTGGGAGGAAACCGGACACACCCGGTGAAAACCCACGCAGTCACGGGGAGGACATGCAAACTCCACACAGACAGGATGATGTGTCTGCTGTGAGGCCGCGGTGCTAAACCACCGAGCCGCCGTGCTGCCCTGTGCAGCTCTGGGAAGTGTTTTAGGCTGGCTACACACTAGACGATTTTGCCCCCTGCCCCATAAGGATTGGAGGGGGCGTGGCCTGATTTATTACAGCTCACAAACATGGCAGCCAACATAAACACAACCTGAAGCCAAGTGGAATATTGAAAAAGAAGAGCAGCCTAAAAATCTGTCCTTACGCTTGTGGTCTCGTTCATCCTACATGACGTCGACTCGGTTACAGAAGAACCTCTTCTTGAACCAGGATTTAACACGCTGGTAGCAGTTCTTCTTCTTCTTCTCCTTGCTGTCGTCGCCATCTGGGGTTGATGGTTTCTTGTTGTCCTCCTTGTTGGCTTCCTCAGTGTCCTCGTTGTCCTCAATGTCTTTGTGGTCCTGAGTGCCCTCATTGTCCTTGTGGTCCTGAGTGACCTCATTGTCCTTGTTGTCCTGAGTGTTCTCATTGTCCTCAGTGTCCATGTTATCCTGAGTTTCCTCAGTGTCCTTGTTGCCCTGAGTGTCCTCATTGTCCTCAGTGTCCTTGTTGTCCTCATTGTCTGGGGTTGATGGTTTCTTGTTGTCCTCCTCTAGCTGCAGCGTGTTCTCTTGTTTTGCAGGCCGGACTTGGATCAAACCTGATGGAAAAACTGTGGTAGGTGGACTGTGCTGGTCTGTTGGAACTGGATCGATGCTCTTCTTCCTGTTGTGTTCAAACAGTAACTGTCACACTGATGTAAAGGTCTAAATCGTATTCAGTCATTCCATAAGTTTTTAAGACCAAAGGAAAAGCTCATTTTGGCCCAATGTCACTTGATCACAGGATTATTTGTGTTTGTATTCATACTTTATAAAAAAAAAAAATGAATGCATTTTCAGTGACCATTGGTTTCTGAAGAGGCGCTATGAAGCCAAATAATGGCTGTCACCATATTGCAAACACTCAGATCAAACAGTTCTGGTGGTGGTCATCTTCTTGACACCACTCTGCACATCTCTGTCACTCTGCAGGAGGCCGTGTGCTGCTGAAAGAACAGACTGAGATCCCACCTGACTGGATCTCAGTTCTGGGGACTTGTTTGAAGAGAATCTATCCACCAGGGGGTTCTTTGAGAACTACACACCATAGGGACATTTTTTTCTGTCTGCATTCCCACTGCCATGGTGCTGCGAGAGTGCCTACTCTGAAGCAGGAGCTAAAAAGGTTCCTCTAAACGGGGTTCTAGGAACTTAAGGGGTTCATAGTTCCTGCGGTGTGGAATCGTTCAAATACGGGGAGGGTTCCAATAGTTCAAAGATCTATGAAAAAGTTCCTGCGGTCAAAATATGCCTACTATCTCCCCCGGACTTCCGATCAATAAAAAAGAAAAAATCTAATTGTTTGTTTGCGATGTAAAAATGTACATTCTAATTTGGGACCTAATGAGGATGCCTTGGCTTTTGCAGCCTGTCTCAAGTGGACAATGGAGGAACTGCAGTTTTTTGCACTTAACAGAGATTGTTGCTTGGTCTGAAAAAAGTAAGAATTTCCAGTGAGGACCAGGCTTGCCAAAGACACCGGTCTCCAGAAAACAGATTTATCATAAAATTTACACAGCTTGCAAATCAATCACTGAGATTATAAAACATTGAATAATAAATGGATAACAAGAAGTACTGAGATGTTTAAAAACATTTTGCCTGTACTGCACCCATCAGTTAGAAACTAAATCCACTTTAAAAAGTACTTACTGGGTGATGAAGGGGTGCTGGAGGACTTCATTGGGTGTGATCCTCTCGTTCTGATCCATCGTCAGCATGGCCTTCATTAGCTCGATGCACTGCTCGTATTCTGCAGCCTCGGCTGTGCTCCCTTTTGGAATCTAGTTATGAAAAACAAGGATCAATTCCACCATCAGTCAAGCCGTCATCCTGGTCATCCATTAAGACATAAAAATCACAGTGACAGTGCAAGAAGCGTCCCACTGTACCTTTTTGAGATCATCCAGAGATGAAAACCCTTGTTTCTCGAGGGCTTGTGGAAGGAACTCTACCCCGTACTCCTCACGCGTCTGAAAGAAGGTTCAGTGTGTTCATATGAATGTTTCTCTTCCTTAATCTAACTAATCAACAGCAGTCCATAAACATAATTGTTATGCAAACCTTAAAGTATCATGAGTCTAAAGAAAAAAAAAGAAACAACTTGTGGTACCTTGAACCTCCAGCTGCTGGACTTTGTCTTAATAAAAAATAGATGTGTCCTCTGTCCTTTGTTCAGAAGCTCGTCTGGTGGCTGACCCAGGAGTTCAATCATAAACTGCAGCTGGAGAAAAAACACATTGACACATCAACAACAAGAACACTTCTCTTCTGGTCTACATGCTAATGCTAATAACTCCCACCAAAGCTAACAAACATAGTTCTCTGCACCACTAAAATCACATTACGTCCCTCTGTACTACATGTTAGGTGAATCCCTTAGTTTTAGATTTGATCAACTGCTGTGTGATTGCATTAACGTTAGCTACAAGCTAAACCCAGGGTTTAGGAATATGTATTTGTGAAGTTCTGCTTTAACAAACATTGAGGAAAAAAAGACTAAACTAGACCTTAACAAGCATCATTAGTTGATAAAAGAGTCAAGCTTTGGTAAATGACTTACTGTGTAATATTCTTCATCATCAAACAGGTAGCTACAGTAGAGCATGCTGAATAACATGCAGCCCACTGACCACATGTCAATGGCCTCGGAAAATGGCAGGCCCAAAATGATCTCGGGAGCCCTAAATGTGTGGAAGAAAAGCGTTAGATAGAATCAATAACACTGTCATATTCCAAGGAGTGAACATGAAAACAATAATTTGGTAAACAATGGATTTTTCCTAATTGGGAACCAATGAAAAAGTATGCTGGCACATAATCAGCATGATCTTGGATCTTACCTGTAGCTAACTGTTTGCACCTCCATGCCCTGCCTGGCTTTAGATTTATGCATGGCCAAGCCAAAGTCTATAAGTTTAGCTCTTAAGGGTAGTTTCTGGTCCACTAGCATTATGTTGTCTGGTTTGATGTCAGTGTGAATCACCCCGATGTTCTTCAGTGCTTTAAGCGCTGTGGCCATCTGCAAGAACAATACATGTACTGGTCAGATACTGTACCAAGGTTTAACAGTCGGTTACTTGTGCTTTCTATCTGAAGCTGCTGAATTCATACCTGTTTGATTGTAGTCCTTGAGTCAGCCAAAGTCATAGGACTGTTTGCTAAGTGGTCATATAAGTTCACTTCGAGACTCTCAAAGACGAGCGCCTCGCCATGCCTTACAATAAAACATTCATGGAACTTGGCGATGTTGTGCTCATCAAGTTTTAGCCTCATTAACCTTCGAAGCATGGCCACCTGGGGAGAAAAACGACAAGATGTTCACCAAAGTTATAATCTTTGTGTAAAAGTCAGGAAAAACAAATATGAATGGCAAGGAAACTTTTTGCAACATGGGCATGTGAATGAAAGCTATTCTTTACTTCTGTTGGGGACATGGGGCTTTGAGTGGACAGAGGACTAGAAAGGGGATCTATAAGCACAGTCCAGTTGCATAAGGTAACATGTGTTTGCCCTAGTGATCACTAAATATAACTTGTTAAATATGATGCACCAGTTATAAAATTGTCAAATCTCTATTTTATGTTGTGAACTTCAAAATCGACCAAATGCCTCACCTCCTTGCTGCAGCTGTGTTTAAATGAGGGGATCTTTATAGCCACAAGACTGTCCGTGTCTCTGTCCAAACACCGCAACACTTTCCCGTAGCCACCCTCACCCATGACTTTCAGGAACTTGTATTTGTCGGGGAGCTCGTAGACTTTGTTTGGGTGAATTCTAGCTAATGCTCTTACCAACCGATGATAATCGTGTGCATTTATTTTTTTTGACATCTGAAAAGGAACAAGAGAAAATGAGAACAAAGTTACTTACAATCCAGTTTCATCTCATTTCATATTTGATTTATTTGCTAATTTCAGTGTTTGGTTCCCACAAAATAAAACACAACATGAAATATTTTCTCATGATAACACTGTCCATAAGCAAACAGGAGCAGGAAGAAGAAAACATATAATACCTGCCCCCTTCTTAATAACAAAATATAGCCTACTATTGAAACAGAATAAGATGGGTAACCATTTCTTTTCTTTTCTTTTCTTTCACAGAACAAAAATAAATAAACAATATAGAAATAATCAAATACAATCATTTAGATTTACTCAATAATTTCATAATTTCCCAAAACTGTTCCTTTATATTTTTTAAAATTGTATAATACTTGAGCAGCATTTTAAGTGATTTTGGAGAGAATTCCATAATTTAACTCCATTTACAGTAAATTTGTTTTAATGTTGTGCGTGCATCATCATTGTGAAAAAAAACCTGTTTGTCTTAAATCTGTAAATCTGAATATTGTACATTTCTTCTCTCTGTCCAACTCCAGTTTGGAATAAACAAAGAGCTCAGAAATGGAGCTCCATCGAGGAGAGATAACGATGAACTTACCTTTATCAAAGAAGTTGATTTACTGTCGATAGTTCAAATAACTTGCTGGATAACTGGAAGCTTGTGATTTGTTCAACTGCTCCAAGTGAAATGAATATTTTTTTAATCCCCTTCATTCAGAACTTTTGAGGATTCCATAAGTCTTTGTGAGGTGGAGATCAAAGCCCACATTCTGAATTTTAGGTTCCCATGGCAACAAGTGGTTCAATGTAATGCTCCACAGTCAGCAATAACAAGCTTTTAATTGAATGTACATTATGAAAAAGATGCACACTGGCGCTCTGGGTGTTAAAGTTGATCTACTGGTGCAACTTAAATATAAAAAAATAAAAATAAAAAAGCTTGTGCTGCGAGTGATGCTCTGGGCCAATAAAATGTAAAGGCATCAGGTGCTCTTCAAGAACAGGGGACAGAAGTCAAAATCGATTTTAAATAAAATGGCTGTCCTGATGGGCGGCTGTAGCTCATTTGGTAGAGTCAGTTGTCTCTGCACCAGAAGGTCAGGGGTTCAATCCCCATGCTCCTGCAGCTTGTCTAATGTGTCCTTGGGCAAGACATTTAACCCCAAATTGCTCCGGCTGCATATTCAACTTTTATTTTCTTCATGTTCATTATGAAAAAAGTCGGCATAAAGTATTTGCATAAACTACACGTTCAAAACACAACTTAAAAAAATTAAGGTCACAATATTCACCATTTAATAGTTCATTATTAGCTTGCTAATAAGTAGCATACTGGCTGTGTATTAGTCATTATTGCGTGCTTATTAATACCTTATTCTACATAGTCAATAGCTAATAGGCCTTTAGCTAAGAATTTTCCCTCAATAATATTAAGGGGCGGCTGTGGCTCAGTTGGTAAAGTGGTTGGGGGTTTGATCCCCGGTATTTACTAATACCCTATAATTACTGCCTATTTATAGTTGTTGAATATAAATTATGATCTTAATATGCTTTGCTTAGTTTGGTACTTATCAGGTAAAAGTAATCAAAAACAAGATCATAATTCATGTTTAAAAACTTCCTGACTAACTATCAAAAAGGATTCATTGGGAGAGTATTGAGTTATTATAGCTAAAGGCCTATTACCTTCTTACTTGTCTGTGCTGCTGCAACGCCCGAATGTCCCCTCTGGGGATCAATAAAGTATTATCCTATCCTATCCTATTAGCTATAGAATATGTTCATGTAGAATAAGGTACTCATAAGCTCTTAATAATGACTCATAAGCCGCCAGTATGCTACTTATTAGCATGCTAATAATGAATTAGTGGTGGATATTGTGACCTTCACTTAAAGTGTTACCCAACTTTTACAACAAAACAAGTGTATTGTATAGTGACTTTTTTAAAGTAAAGTAGAGTTATAGTGTACATTTATTTATCTGTAGGTCTGAGTCAGTTGAATTCCTGACTCACAGCGAGAGCATGCAGGTTGTGAGTGAAGCTATTATCATGCAGCCCTCAGGCTCACTTTCAGGATGCGTTTTGATCTTTGACAAACAAGCCTGAACTCCTTATATCAACCTGTCAGCAGGGATCTACTGTTTGACTTCACCAATTGATTCATCAATGTGTTTTCTGATTGGTTTGCTGACAGCAGCACAGATTCTCTGACTGATAGCTCTCCCTCTGGCCCGCAGGTCAGCGCTGAGATGAGTCCGCTCAGAAAAGAGAAAGGCTGTTATCAGAGGGTGCTGTGGGTGCACAAGGTAACCTTCACTCACTGTGCTGGTCAATATTTCAGCACATAGAAGTATCAAATATTGATTATGGTGCAGAGCTGAAAACTGGAAACAGACTTCATGATTTATAATGCTACTTGGTGTACCAAGTGGAATCATTTTCATGATTCATTTCCTTTTGCATATCCCTGCTGATATGATGTTTGGCCTCTCAATGTACTACAAAGGAGGATGCTGCCACCTGCTGGACTGAGGATGATTGACAACAAGCCTCTAGCATTTGTGCGAAATAAAGAATTATCTCGTTGGAATAAACTTATATTGATATTTTTAATCTATAGCCTGTGTTAGTGCAAATCAAATCAAATGTCACCTAATTATTTCCCCCAACTTTTCCTCTTGTGCTGAATAAGAAAATGAAACTGAATCCTCATAAGATTCCTTTAACTGTGCAATGTCCTAAATCCTTCCCCCCATCTCAGCTACAGAGTCCTGATTACTCCCATTAATATTGATATGCACCAGTTAGATGACACAGTTCATGTTAACAAAGCATGCTGACTGCCTCACTTATAACTCTTACAACAATGCTTTTCCTAACATCTAAAGGATGACCCAGTTCTGAGAGAGAGGACTGTTCTTTTCCAAACCAGCACACTGAATTAATCACAGCTGACACATTTCAGTGCCCACTGTTTGGATGTTATTTCATCTGTCTGAATAATTAGGGCTGGAATATAGACAACTGAATTAAGTCAGTCTATCGCAAATATTGAAAACATTGGTTGGTTAACCCTGATTTTATCCAGACATGGTGATGATTCTGTGTGTTATGCACTTTATTTAACACAGGCATGTTGAATAAAGTACACTCGGTTTAGTCTCTTCTTTAAATATTGCTGCAGGTTTAAAGTACGTTGAATTAAGTGCTTTTTAGTTTAAATTGTCAGATGTTAACATTTGGTTGATGAGAGGGGAAATTATCACGTGCAAATACAAAGGAAACAGAAGTTAAATAGAAACAAATGAACAACAAACAAACATGCAATCTGAGCTAAATCAAACTTGTTCTCTTCTTAATGTGAGAAAAACACAAGTTGGTTTAACAATATATAATTAATCCAAAATACAATTCAAATTTGACACTTTATACAGAGAAGATTAATGGGAATTAAAAAGAAGAAAATTGAATTTGATTAATTGCTTTATTTATTGTCAAACAAGTCAATTTTGCTTTTGTGTTTTGTTCTTAATCTTCTTTGGGGCAGCAGTAGCTCAGTCTGAAGGGACTTTGGTTGGCAACCAGAGGGTCGTCATGTTTAAGTGCAGACCAAATCTGGAAGTAGTCTGGTAGCTGGAGAAGTGCCCGGGTTGCCATTGAGCAAGGCACAGAAGGGGGATCTGCATGTGAATCTGCATTACTAGCTCCCTTCATTGTGAACCTGCACCATGTCAGGCCTGTGGAAGTCTAGTATATTTGTGGTGGTGTTCTAGCACCCCCTAGAGGCGCGATGAGAGTTCCCACATTAAAGGAGCAAGAGGAGAAGATAAATACAATATAATAGGCAGTTAGAGTACAGTAATCTAAAGTTTTTAATCTTGTATACTTTAAGACACATGTTATTATATTGGGGAAACCTTTATTTGATTCAGACAACCAACAGAAACAAACAGCAGCAAAATAAGAAAATAAATAATTTGCTCAGCTGTTAACTATCCTTGTTTTCTTGGTGGACTTTTAAAAAACAAAACAGATAAATCTCTTAGCAGCATTCTTATGAGGCTCCCAATATTGTTTAGAAAAGTCACTTGAGGGATGAATGTGGAAGCTTTCGGACGCGTGCTTAGCTCGAAGAAATTAACACAGTCCATTGATGATGTGATTTGGATATTTCAATCCATTTATTTTGAAAGACTTCTTATCAATAAAGGAAAATATGACGAACCACTACTTCTATAAATAAAACAAACAAATCCGCTTTGGATGCGTTTAACTCGGACAGGCTGACATGGTAGAAAAACTGTTTGCCTCCATTCAATCACCTGTCCCACCTCACCTGGAGCCTTGTTTTAACCACAGCATCCGCCCAGGCTACACATGGTGCCCAGTGACACAAAACAAACACATACTTTGGCTCCAACAAGGCTGTTTAATTTAGTTGTTTTGTGGCTTCATGAATCAAAAAGACTTCTGACTCAGACAGTGACTGACCCTCTCTAACCCTCTCAAACAATCATCATTCTGTGAAACCAAAATAAAGAAAACTCAATTGCAGATTGTCCCTCCTCATACACATAATCAAAGTTAATACGTTTCATGATAACTCAAGGGGTCAAACCTTTTGAATTTAGGTATAATATCAGACATTAAATGTCAGACATTGAATTCCCAATTCCTAGTTCCATTTTATACTTATTTTTAATGATAAAATAATATTCTTACAATAATATTGATATGAATCATCTGACTAGAAGAAAATACAGTAAAAGCCTAATAATTATTACTATTTGTGTTTCCTTTAAAAACAGTGCGTACTGCAGAAAACATAACTAAACTAAAAATAACTAATTTAATAAACAACTAATTTAAATAAAATGAAAGGCCAAGGGGAAGAGTTGATTCATAAAATTAAGAGATCAAGAATGATTAAGTGAATTATTCAATTTGACAATAGTGACACTTACTGTCACATACTGTAATAGTAATAATAATAATAAAATAGCCTAATTTAGTCCTGCATATTTTACTTTCAAAGGTGTAAAGAAATTATTGGTGGTTTATAATAGTTTCTTACTCAGACTGTTCATTGTTTGGTCTAAAGTCAAAGTCAAGTCAAAGTCAACTTTATTGTCAATTTCAAAATATTCCAGACATACAGTGGAATCGAAATTGCGTTTGTCTCCGTCCCATGGTGCAATATAACCAAAATAAGGTCAAATAAAATAAAATAAGGTAAAATAGATAAAATAAAATAAGGTAAAATAAGATAAATAATATTTACAGTAATAAATTCTAAATAGTGCAAAAGGTACAAAACAAAATGGTAAAGAAAATAAAATGTAAAGAAAAAGTAAACTTGAAATGTGTAATATGTGCAATGTGCAGTAAACTGAATGTACTTTTGAAAAATCCAAACTAAAATCCAACTACAACACATACTGAGGGGTTGTGGTCAATAATACAATTACAAATCTTAAAATAAAGTCTTGTAATTCTTTTTTTTTTTATCCGAGATTTGAACGTAAATGCAGTTCCGTAAGACGTAAGTAATCGATCCCAGATCTGAGTGAAGGCAGAGCAATGTTTTCATTCCTGCTGACGACCTGCGCTAGTCACTCTGCCATGGCGCCCGTAATGTCGCTGAACAAGGAGGGGATGTCATAGCACCGTGTTTTAAATCGCTTTAGTGGAAAATTATCTCTTGCATTTTGCGAATCCAGCTTTCAATTTAACACAGTTTATCTCTAAACCCGCCATGACCGTGGAGCAGAATGTCCTCCAGCAGCATTCTCAGAAGGTAAGCTAACCTGGCTGCTAGCTGCTTTAGCCTGAATAGCTACATTGTTTGGATGTAGATGTAATAGTAGAGTCGGCTCGGCAGCTCCTCGGTTAATTGTGTTAGTCCTGATTTGTCATTTTAGTTGGGGCGCTTTATTGTGCACATAAACGTAAGCACTGCTCAATGTAAGTAGATGTATTTACGCTAGGCCCGACGCTGTGCTAGCTGTAAAGCGTTATCCAGTATGTTGCTAAGCTAGTCGATGCTAAGTAACGGTGCTATGTAAAGTTTAAACCTGGACATTGTCTCTGTACGCTTTGTCACATCGAGAGAGAGCATTTCATACGTCTTAATATTGGCGTCAGTTCTCCTGGTTACGTTAGCATCCTGTGCTAACTGTGTCGTCAACAGAAATAAACAAGGCCAAGTGACAGATACAGATTTAAATATAATCTTTATTATCATTGTTTACAAGACACAACACAACTTTGTTAGCAGCAATCCTAAACAGCAGCATTTACAAAAACAACAACTAAAATATATTTGTGGTGATATGAGAGAGAAGTATGTTAAAAGTGTCCAGAGCTGTTCAGTGAATGAATGATAATAATAACAAATAAATAGACAGTTGTGGAGACTGAAAGAATATATACAGTTATTATTTTGCAGTGACTGATTAATTAAACAAATATAAATATAGAGATATAGTGCAAATAAGTGAAGTTATGGTGCAGTGAAAGAGTATATACAGTTATTATTGTGCAGTGACTGGATGAGTAAATAAACAGTTTTAGTGCGATGAATAAATAAATAAATAGACAGTTAAAGTGCAGTGACTGAGTAAATAAATAGACAATTATAAAGCAGTGAATTACAAAGTTATTGCACACTATATACGCTGGTGTGTAATGATCAGAGGGAACATTTCTGTCTTAACTCAGCGTTTTGATGTTGGCGTTTACGGTAATGTTTATGTGCTAAATGATGTCCTTAGTTAGTCCTCACACACAGTATGTGAAATGTTTGTTGACAAAGTATGGCCAGGGGCGGAGGGAGAGTCGGAGCCGAGCCATGGTGCTTGGCGGAGATTTAGTAACGTTATCCCCACAGCAAGTCAAGTGTGTGACGGTTCATACTGGTTAAAGCAGATCACTAGGTTATAGGTGATCACACTCCCAGTTTACGTCTGTTCCCTCTGAACTAGTAGTTATAGGATTTACTCTGACCACCATGCCCCAGCATTGCACAGGTTTGGTTAGTTATGTAACCACTTCACTGATGCTGCTGCTGAACGTGGGTTATGTGTTTGCTTTGCTAGTATGAATGAAAAGAAAGAAGAAATACTTTGCATAAGAGTTATGTAACCACAGTTATGTTGTATCTCACTGCATGCAATGTTGTGCCTCAGTTGTGCAGGATGGGCTCTTTATTAAGCCAAATCCAACATAGCTCACATAGCTGAAAAACACAACCGTGCAGTGTGAAATTGATATCTGATGGGCTGTAAATGTTAAGAGTCTGGAGCATGGACAGAAATAAATACTTCAGCCATGACTCAAACTTAAAAGTAGCAGCATTAACACTAACTCTGTAATGCCATTTGACCTCTCTGGGGGCTGAATATAATCTGATATGGAGCACAACAACAACAACAACAATACTCCTACTAATCTTTAGCTGTATTATATCCCCATTCATAAAAGGAATGCTGCTTAAAGTGCCTAACAATGAGGAAAACAAGGGCACATGAATATTAAACTAAAAACAAGTAAAGTATGCCAGACTATTGACAAGATAGAAACCAACTTGATAAAAATAAAATAAAGATCCAAATGCATTTCATACAAATATTTAGCTGATATAGATGGACACAGTTGAGTACATAATATGTGTTTACTGGATTAAAATAATGAATGCATGCAAACTAAACAAAGCTCAAAAGCCTCAGTATTAACAATGACTAGAAAGATGGGCTTGAAAACGGTCTGGAGCATATTTCAACAGTTGATGGCCATTGCACAAGACTTAATATTTGTTAGCAACAACAAATAAAGAGATTTGTACAGTTCTGTAAAAGCTTGATTTGTATTGATGGTGCCTCAGGGCCATGTGGGTTTTAGTTAGTCAGAGTTGTGCTCCATCATTAGAGAGCTCGTGATTGCAGGGTGTGGTGCAGCTCTTCATCTAGGGACCTGTGGATCGTAAAATTAGGTCACTGCCTTATTTTTGTTTGCAACTCTCACATGCACATATAAGCAGCAGTGAGGACCAGATAGACAGTAGATTCAGTGGGAATGCCCGTCGTCTGATCATGCACCCTGCTGAGAATTATGTGGTGTTATTCCCAAGTGTTCTTTTAATGGCTGATGACCGGTGTGACAAACAGCCATGCCCCACATCAGGTCACATGGTGTGTTGTGTTGTGTTGTGTTGTGTGTGTGTAACTGCTCTTGTGGTTGACTTGGCCCAAATCTGTCAGAGGTATAACTTCCCTCACACTTCATCAACCAGGCCACTCTCTGTGCCAACAAACGTGCACCCATCAGCCTCTGTCAATGACCCAAACACTCTGCCCTCTTGTTTACTTATCTCCAGGCCAGGGGGTGAAACGTGATGTAAAATTGTCACAAATGTGTCAGTTCAAAGTTACTCTTTTGGATTTTCAGACTGCTATCTCTCGTAGCTGTTCTCTAACTAAACTATCCTGCTGTATTTTTCTTCAGTTGTTAATGTGTTGATAAAAGTCTCCATCTTCCATTCAGTTCATTGTATTTTGGACATTGCATTTCTGCAAAATCTGCCCTGATGTCTGATTTCCGCTTCAATATTTGTCATTCTCTTAAAGTGACATGTAAAGAAATAACCTAATTTCAAACTTAGATATGGTACTGGTAATAATCAAAATATATTGATACCAGGGCAACACAAATAGAAGTCCTGCTTGGCACCCAATACTTCAGTACATTTTTGTTTTAATCACCAAAAATTGCAGAGAAACTTCTGCACACTTGTCTTAATTGCAAAAATATGTTGTCAACATTTAACAGAAGCATTGCCAACATGTTTTTGTATTTTACACTGCTCTCTCTTCTCTCGTGGCAGAATTTGGATGGCTGTAGATGTGACATTACTTAAAGGCAGGACTCTGGTGTTACACCCATTGTAGACAGTCATGACTCACAGAGTTATTTTCAGAGGATATACTTGATTTCTACTATATTTAAGTGTGAAAAATCGCATATTAAGCCTTTAAAGCTTTGGTGTTTTTGGAAACCGTCAATCAATTAAGCATCGTTTTATAACGTGGTATTCAAAGTATCTAATTATTAACATTTTTAAGCACCTTACTCATACACAGATTGTATTGGTATTTACTTATCTACTGCTGTGACCTAACATGCTACATTACAGTTCACCTCCCTATGAGGTGTGTATCTGTGGCTACTAAACGGTGAGCATGCTGCTCACAGACAAACTGGGTGTGGTGCATTATTTATGTGCTCTTACTCTAACAAAGCGGTGAACTTTCTCTTCACTTGCTGCGGTGACACTATGGCCCCTGGGGTTTATGAAAGCACTTTTGTCTTGGAAAGCTCACAAAAAAAATCTTGTAGCTGAAAGCAAGACTCGAGTCAGGTGTGAAACCAGGTACAGAGCAGCTCCCCCAGGGCGGTGACAACTGAGCGCCTTACTTCAAGGAACTACACACGGATGCCTTTCTTATGTATTTGACTGAGCTATCAGTGCTCTGTTTAAAATCAAATCTTTCTGATACCTGTATAGTTTGAAGTTATATTAATGTGATGAGAAAATATATTCTTTGAGCTAGTCTCTTCAAATAATTAATGGAAAATCCTTTAGTGAAATTATGTGGGCAATGTGTGGATTTGTTATACGTTTTTTAAAAATATATTTTATGATATCCAACTTGACATTATCTCTGAATCCCAATCACAATTTCACAAGGCAGCCAACCTCAAAATCGGGATAGAGACGGAGATGAAGGCCAGAAATGATTTTAGAGTGCCACAGTTCTCGGTTTATCAATACAGGGTTAATTTGTGGAAGTTTTCAGGTGGTATGGAAAATAAATTTCTTATGTAGATTTTACATACATGTTGATGATGGGTCATCATTTATATTTGAAAAGAAAATCATCAATTCAGTCCAAATCATCTGCTCCTCTGTACCACTCGTGCACTCGTATTTCTCCTCTCTGTGCTGCTTCATGTTCTGTTATTATCATTTCTCGTTTTGAAAGGCAGTAATGGTGAAGGAGGATTCTTGTTCATTTGCATTTGAAGCGAGAAGCTGAGATCCGATCACAAGGGGGCTTCAAATTATAATTATTCCAGTAATTTCCAGTGATTTTTCGGAGAGATTTTATTTCTCGAAATGGCCAAAACCTCTTAAAGTAATCTTTTTTTAAAAACAATATTAAACTTTAAAAAACACTGATAACACTTTTTTTTTTTTTTTTTATGTTTTTAAATTGATTTTGATCATCATGAATTCAAAAAGGAACCCTTTACATGCCAGTTTGTATCATATACCACTAATTTGCATTTGTTTATAAAATATATCGTAATAATATATTGAAACATTTATGAATGCAGAAAAAAAGAAATCCTAAAAATGCCAAACACTGGTCATGGAGGGTTTAAGGGTTAAAAAACAGTCCTCCTCACTTATTAGATTTAGCTTACCTACTCTACAATAAATGTAATGTTCTTTCAAGTCTGCTTATGATTTAATTATCAACATTTGATCTTTTCTTCCCTTACATAAATCCACTGTCCCTTTCTTTGAACAGCATTGATTTTAAAACTGTAAAAAACAAAGGTATATTAAAAGACTATTATAACTCATGCAGACCAGCTGGGACTGGTAACAGACTCTTAACAGTCAGCCAGCATTTTAGTGCTCGACCAAAAGTGCTCTTTCTAAATCACTAAGCTGTTATTGTGAAGGAGAGAGAGAGAGAGAGGAATGTGTTTGATCAGTATAAAATGTGCTTAGAGGTAATGAAGGAGGGGGATTGTATTTGATATGACTCTAAACTAATATGCATGTGTTTGGGATCGGTCTGTGTCGACACTTTGGGCTATAAAATAATTATTCTCCCAGATCCAGCTTTGCTTTTTTTCATCACCTTTTTAGTAACTGTAGCAACGGCATTAAAAGTCTTCAGAAACGTAGATATAATATAGCGTTACCATGGATGTGAAATCAGTCAACCTATTGTTAGAAATCGTCTTTAACCAGTGAAGTCTCTTTATAAGTGACGCTGGTATCTGTTGTCTGCTGCAGCCTTTCCATCAGGCAGAAAGAAAGAAGAGAGAGTTCCTCTCATGGAGACTTAAAGCCTCCAGCCTCGGATGCTGACATTAAGTTCTCTCTCTCTCTCTCTCTCTCTCTCTTTATTTATAGTCCATTTATTCAAGCCAAGCTCTGCTGCAGGTGAAGTGTGTGTTAGGTTATACAGTGCAGCTGGGCTTGACATCAGGAGGTCACCAGACTTCAATGGACTCATTAACAGGGGTCAAAGTTGACAGCTTGATTAAGTACTGTATCCGCTCTTTAAGGTCTGATATGTGGAGATTAGAATAACATTGTGAGCAGATAATATTAGTATTGTTTTGTGGTTAACATTTTCTTTTAACAAAAGGTAACACAGGTCCGAGATCATGGAGTCTGTTTAGAGGATAAAGCAGGAGTCTGGTTTCTATTCCCCCTCTTGGCTTGACATGCATTGTTATTATTATAAGTTTTATTCTTTGTTTCTTAACAGGGACAATGCAAATTGCTTAAAGCCATTTCTTCTTCGTCCTCTCTGGGCAGTGTTGAGATCTTACAGAGATAGAAAATTGGTTAATCAAAAATCAAAACCTTGACATGTGTAGCACACCAACACATTAAAATCTGTTCAGTTGTTTAAAACTGGGCTTAAAACATGTTTTAACTGTTGCCTTCCCAGAAACGCCGTAACTTGTTTTCTGCTTTAACTTTTTCTTAAATTGAATTCCTTTGTATTTCCTTTTTGATTGACATTGTATTTCATATATTTTGTATCTTAATGTCATGCAGTGCTCTTATTGTCGGTTTTAACTCTGTAAAGCACTTTGAATGACTCTTTCTCTGAATGGGGCTTTATAGATAAACTCGCCATCCATAAAAAAAACCCTCTCAGCAGTAAATTGAGTTATTGATAAAGCTGAATTATACGCCTCTTCCCCCCTTGTCATTGTTGTTCCTTGAGATTGTATTTTTTTAGGACCCTTTATTTCCCCCTCTACATGTAACCGCTGTCTTCCCTCTCTCCTCTGACAGCACCAGCAGACACTTCTAAACCAGTTGAGGGAGGTCACGGGCACCACAGACGTTCAGCTGCTTCAGCAGGCCCTGCAGGTACATCTTCAAACATGTTACAAACCACATGTGTTACACTGCACACAGCTCATTCACACACACTGATTTATATATATTTATATAGCAGTACAAGCTTGTTGTATAATCTAATGTGATAACAACAGCAGCTCTTCAATAAGTTCTGTTTTTATATAAATAATGTTACATTTTGATATAAAGTGTAGAACACAGACTCTTACTGCATCTTTTCTTTTGTGTTTGTATTTTGCTTGTGTGTTAATTCAGACTTCATTAAATTTTGTCCCCCCGAAAAAAAAAACATGTCCATCCCATTCGCGTAGATGAGGTGGGCTGGCTGTTGTGATCTCCTTATATTTAATGCATGACCAGCCCCCCTCTCTATGACCTCAGTAATACAAATGAGGTAGAAGTACTGCTAACAAAGAATACTAAGACACAGTGTTGATACAGTGAAATGCACAAATAAAATGACCTGAAACACGCTCCTTACATTCTTGTAAAATGTATTTGTATCTAGTTGTTTCCGTTTTCTATCCAACTGCTTTAACCCTTAACAAACACCTTGTTGTTGTTGTTGCTGCTGCAGGTGAGCAATGGAGACCTGGCCGAGGCTGTGGCGTTTCTGACCGAGAAGAACGCCAAGGTTCCTCAGCAAGATGAGACGACCTACTACCAGACATCCCAGGTGGCCAGCGACAGATATATCAGCGTGGGCAGCCAGGCAGATACAAGTGAGCCCACGTCGTGATTTTTAAGCCTGTAGACCTAACATGGCTGAATACAAGATGATGGGAACATATCTGCTCAGTGTATAATTTCACAACAAAGCTGTGTTTGTCTTTATGTTTGCCTTTGTGTGTTTTTTGTTCCTCCTAACGCAGATGTAATAGATCTGACTGGAGACGATAAAGATGATCTGCAGAGAGCGATCGCCCTCAGCCTGGAGGAGTCGAACCGGGCGTTCAGGGAGACGGGCATCACTGACGAGGAGCAGGCCATCAGCAGGTGGGCTCAACAACAAAAACTGACTAATAAGAAAAACATGCCAAGAAATTCTGGACTCAGTATCTGTTATATCAGTAACAGTTAAAAACACCTACATTCAGCCAAGCCTCAGATGAAAATCCACACTTGACAGCACCACCTACAAGAATGTGCTCAGGGTGAGATGAAAATATACCTTCTCTGCATTTATGTTTTGTAAGACCCGTACTGTAATCAGCGATGTCCTGATCTGAACAGAAAGATTGGTCTGGAATCTGAACCTGGCATATTTTAACAGTTCAGTAATGGTTACAACACAACTGATCACACTTACTGAACTCTTGTGTGCTCAGGGCTGCACGCAAACCAGATTTTTGTCTTTATTCTGGGTTTTTTAAAAACTGGTTTTAGTTACCTGGTCTACTTTTAGAGAGCGGGAGACCTCTGTGAAAAGTTCCTACTGTCAAAGTAAACTGTGACAGCAAAGAACACTGAAGAAATCAAAGTTTAAGAACAAGCTGAGCATCTAAAAACAAGCTAGCAGCATCTCGACATGTAGCTTGTCATGTCTGCATGTGTCCTCAATAGAAGAGCTTTAGAGAGGCACTGTTTTGTTTTTAACATTAAACTGCTTTATTAGTTTGTTTTTGCCTAGTTTTAATTAGATCTGTTTAAAAAGCCTCTAAGGATAATTCAGCTCCCCGTAACAGCCGTGTGAATTATTGCTTGAAACCCATGTTACTCATCATGCATTGTTATTTATACAAACATTTTATTAAAAAGGTTAACAGAGATTCAATGTAGGAACAAAATCTGGACTGATGAATCAAATCATGGCCTTTTAGGAGGCAGCACTGCAGCAGAGCCCTAAACTGTGAGCTACCTGAAAAATATGCAAATGGAAATAAAGAGTGGGTATTAAACATATTTCTGTTGGACTGAATACTGAATCTTTTCTGACGCTGTGGATTGGAAAATACAAAGACTCCAAATTCTGACACTTGTTGATTCGTATCACTCTCACCTCTCTTAGCTATCGCAGAAAACTTCGTCCACCATCTGATAGATGATGTACGCCTCTGGAAATGGATGTTAATGAAGCCAGGGGTTAGCCTAAAGGACGTCCAGACCAGACTTCCTTCTCCGTATTGCATTAATGGCTGCAATATAAGCCCTGTCATTTCTTGGTGTATTACATCCTGGATCAGCATAGTTCATCTGTTGAGTCTTAGTTCAGTTCAACAGTTAATTATAAGTTACACAGCAGCTTCACTCTGACTCACTTCAGTGGTATGAGATTGAAAAAAACAATGTTTTTCTCGTGATTGGATTGCAACCAATGGGGCTGAAGTTAGCTAAAATAACAACATCATGATACAGATTTTCAAAAGTAAAAAAATGAAGCTTTGTCCGTTCTGTTTTCTTTAAAGGTCCCATATTCTGCTTTTTCTGGTTTTATATGCTCTTAAGTGTGTTTTCCAAGTGTCCTGTGCATGTTTAGGCACATTTTTATTTTTGATTTAACCTTTATTTTACCAGGCAGAATTGCCTGGTAAAATAATAATTTGAGATCAAATTACCTCTTTTTCGAGCAAGGCCTGGCCAAAATGGCAGCAGCAAAAAAGAAATATAAGACAAACCCAAAAAATAAGCACAGACATGAGAAAAAGAGACAAATGCAGTACAGAAGGTGAAGAAGAAGAAGAAGGAGGAGGAGGAAGAGAAGGAGAAGGAGGACAAGATCATGATAAACAAAAAAAACTCAAAAATTAGCCATTAAAAAACTTGTGAGCCGAGTTTTAAAATCATTAATAGTGATGAGTTCCTGCAATTTGAGTGTTTTTGAAGACTGTTCCGTGCGGAGGGAGCAAAGTACATGAAGGCCCTCTTCCCAAACTCAGTATGAGTTCTGGGGACTGACGTAGATAGAAAGTCCAGAGAGCGCAAACTGTATGATGGATTTGATTTAAAAGTGAGGTCGGTGCAGAGGTATGAAGGGAGTAGTCCAGTAATTGCTTTATAAATGAAGGTGTACCAGTGAAGAAGCCTACGAGCTGACAGGGACAGCCAGCCTACTTTAGAGTACAGGGTGCAATGATGGGTGAGTGATTTACAGTCAGTAATGAATCTTAACGCACAATGATAAGTAGCATCCAGCATGTGCAGTGAGGTTGAGCAGGCATTCATGTACAGTACATCACCATAATCTAATAATGGAACAAAAGTAGCAGCAATAAGCCTCTTTTGACTCATCCATCTTTGAAACATCTATGTGCAAAAATTCAAAGTCTGCGGAAACGCGGCTTCTCCTACGTCCTCCTGTTAGCTGTAGCATTAGCTGCATGTAATGCTCGGTTCTAGCCCCCCTCGATAAAAATGTGTCCGTGCGGCGTCATTGTCAGTGTGAGATCACTGATCTAAGCCCATTGGCTTGTTGTGGCAAGCCCAGCAGCTCATGTTGAAATTGCCGAGAAGCGTGCTGAGCAACTGACCAATAACGACAGAGCGGATCGGCAGACCAATCAGAGCAGACTTGGCCCACGTGGGGTCTAACAGTGGGGGCTGAACAGAGCGTAGCTGACGGACTCAGAGTGTAGAGGGAGCAAGGAGGAGCAGTACATGAAAACAGACACTTTTTTAGAACTTTAGCTATTGTGAACGTACAAAAGTAGGAACATAGATTAAATATACGAACCCCAAAAAGGGCATAATATGGACTCTTTAAGAGGAGAAGAAGAAATACACTTTCAAAACGTTTGTTTGTTGAACGGTGGTCGGATCGATCACTTCCGATGCATTTCAGGCAGTCTGGAAATCTGAACTCTGATTGGCTCTGGTGACACAGTGTCGAGCAGCTTTGTGGCTCAAGTTGAAATGGTTGAGCTACAATGGATTGTCAGCTGCACTTTCATCCAGATATCTGTTTAAAGAGATCAATAAATCCTCGTTATATTACCGCTGACGGGAGCTGACATGACGTTAACTCAGACAATGTTCATGCTGTCCACACCGACTGTTTCTCCTGCATTCACCAAAACCTGCTGATATGTGATTGGTCAATACAGCTCAGACTACAAATGTACTAAAAACAGGAACATATCACTCTCCATGCTGACAGTCCAGACCCCCGTGTTCTGATTCTACATTTCTATTTAGAATCTGTAAATAAGGATTACTCTCTTATTAGCAAAGAGGCTCGTACTACACATTCAGACTCCAGTTTCTCGTTTAAAGCAGCTGTCGAGCCGTCACTTGACAGGATAAACTAACAAACATCAGATCATGTCAAGTAATTAGTTAACGGTATCTCTGAGAGCAGCTTGACATCAGGCCAGCACTAAACTTGGCTGTTGCTGGGTGTTTGTGAGCTCTCAGCAGCCGCTGCCTGTACTCTACCAGTCTGCACTCAGGATCGTTTATGAGCTGTTAGAAGCAGCGCTCTCTTGCACCACAAGTGGACAGAGCGTGTGTTACTTCTCAAAACACAAACTGAGTATAATATCTTCTCAAGAAGAGTCTCACCTCCTGGATTCATCTGAGTTATATAATAGTTTAAGATTATAAACATATGTACAACAGTACATTTCGGGTCCTGTTGGTTGAAAATAAGGCTATTATTTGTTGTGCCAGATACATATTCATGTTTGAGAGAAAAGCCACATCTGCATGTTATCTACTCTACAGGTAGAAACCTTGTTTATACTGAAGGAATCCTAACCTTAAAACAAGCTCAACACCAACAAGCTACTTAACTCGTAGCCATGTCTGTCAAAGAAGATACTCAATTAAAAGCAGATTTCCTGTAGCAAACTGCTACATTCTGTGTTTTTCATGTTAAAGTCTCTGTGCTGGATGGTTGCAGAGAGGAGGAGACCTCTGCAGAGAATTTGTGTTAAAACGTTCTGAACAATGCACTGGAGGGACATTTACAAGTTTACAGCCTTCGCTTCTGCTCTATACTGTGCTGGAAAAATGGGTGCCACTTTGTGAGGATTCTACCAGCAAAACTATTCTGCAACGCTAACTGTCAAATAGACATAAAAAGAGGTTGAATCGGGCGTTTACTCGTGCCTTTCTTGTGCATGAAGTGGATGGCAACGCTGAGATAATTATATATGTTTATTGGCTCTAATTTCTACATTTTGCTTCTTCTATCTCTCACTTTCTCTCTCTCTTTGTAGGGTTTTGGAGGCCAGCATAGCGGAGAACAAGGCGAGTCTGAAGCGCACCCACACAGAAGTATGGAGCGATTCACCCAACCCACATGACAGGAAGAGGATAGACAGCTGCCCTGTGGGGCTGAAAAATGTTGGCAATACCTGCTGGTTCAGCGCTGTCATCCAGGTGAGCACACTCATAGAGAGTAACATGAAATCATTTTAGAAAGAGATTTTCTATAGACTCCATGCTCCTCATTTTAGTTGAGAAGGCCTCTTGTTATTCAACCTGGCTTTTTGCCATTTCTTCCAGTATTCTGCTCTTACACCTACTCCTTTTCTTTTTGGCAACTACAAACCTTATGAGAGAGAATTGGACTTCTCAGTGTGTTCCTGTTTGTTTGCTTGTACTTAATGATTCTGTTATGAAGCAGAAATTGACACTTTAATCTTCTGCAGCCTTCCTAAGAAGCACTGGATAAAAGATCTGAATGTTTATATGCTGGGAAAACACCCTAAACTCTTCATAGTGTTAGCCCCCGCTGTCACAGAGAGTTAGTCTCTTGTGTGTTGTGACTCAGTGGCAGAATGTGACCTGAGTTGAAATATGCCAGATGAACACTGGATACACCATCACATGATGCCTGGCTCCTGTGTGTAATGCAACCCCTCCCTCCCCACCCTTAAGTTGAGGTCTCTGCTCGCACCCGATCCAGCTGCACTCGATACAAGAACACCAGTAAACAACTTTCTCTTATCCAAACAAGTCGCACACCCTGACAACTGTAATGTTTACTTTCACTTCCAAAAAACAGAAAAATGCCGTCATGACCCAGCGCTACAGAAATGAAAGCAGTGTTTCTGAAACTTAGTTTATCATGTTTTTACTTTCCCACATTACCCCTGTTTATCTTTCAGGTCTTTTAACAGATGATGTAACACACTCTGTCTTCTTATCCCATTGAGTAAGGGAAAGGGATCAGCTTTATAGTTTATACTGTAGCTTTAATTATTGTTTAACAGACTGGAGCTGGAGGAAGTTTGTGAATGATACATTGGTTTGTTGGCATAGATTAAAACTGCCAGAAAGGAGGGGGGCATGTTCATAGGATCCTGTTTGTGCATGTGTGTGTATTTTGGCCTATTTTTGTGTAGCATGTTTTTTAGACAGTGTAAAACTGAATTTCCCCTCGCGGGATTAATAAAAGGATAAATTATTATTATTATTATTAAAAGAACACAAATAAGAAGGGTTGAGTGATTTGGCCTGAAGATAAAATCTCCACAGTTTTCACACGTTAGCTGATTGGGACATTTGTGAACTCTCACTCTGATTTACAGGAGCTCAGGGAAGCTGTGGTGGCTCATACTGTCGCTCTAAACCCTGAATTGGAATTTCGTTTAGTTTAGTGTATTGTTTAGTTTGTCTGGGGCCATTTACAAAATGTACATTAATCTCAGTTAATGAGAGGCGATGAATAGCACCAGGTGTAGCTGATTAGCTAGATTCCATCTGCATTCCCCCCCATACACACAAACGATGCAAAGAATGAATGGAATTTATAAAATCGATTTACAGCTCAGTGCTACCAAGTAGTGTGTGTCTTTTTACAAAGTTCAAATCTTATGGCTATTATTGCAGATTCTATGCTGCATATAAGGAAGCAGAGGACTTTGTAAAATCGATGAGAAAAAACCCAAGGCAAACGTTTTTGGTCATCAGGGTTGTTCTGGCATAAAACCATGTCATCGGATGGTACTAACATGTCTTTATCGTTCTTCATCCTGCAGTCTCTGTTCAACCTGCTGGAGTTTCAGAGGCTGGTGCTCAACTACTCACCTCCAGCCAGAGTGCACGACCTGCCACGTAACCAGAAGGTAAGACCCCTGCCCTCTCTGCTTTTAGGCATTGAAGCAGGAAAACAAAGCATCCAAAAACCAAATGTAAAGATTTTTTTTAAAAGCCTTTTGGTTCAGTTGTTTGTGTTTGCGACCTCCTGTCAGCTCCTGTTTACATCACTACAGCTCTTTTATAGCTTTGTCACAGCTAGCAGTGCTTTTGCTCAGAGGGTTTGACCCTCTCTGAGCTGTGAGCCAGCGTTCAGCAGCTGTGTGATCTGGCCCTGGGTTACAGCATCTCAGTGTTTAGTCTTTTAGTGTTCACGTTACTCTGTAATAACAAGCTACAAGAAGCACCCACTGGTGTGATATGTTTAATTAAATGTTGTATTTCTCACAAAGACGGTACTGAACATGCAGGGGGGATGTGTTTTCATGATGCTGGATTGAAACATTTCAGATGTTCAAAGTTGTGGAGCCACAGTCACCGCAAAGAGTTCTTAGCTTGGTATAGTTTGTCCATATTTTCACTGCCGAGTCGTCACTGTAGGGTCAGAAGCCTTTCACTAATCCAGTCTAATCCTCTGCTTTAGGAGTTTGGAGTCATCTCTTCATATAAATTCCCCTGGTCCTTAACACTGACCTTTAACTTTAGCAGTTTGAGTCCTCTAGAGCTTACGGTCTAATCTTTGCATCGGCTCCCCTCAGTCACAGGCACAGGAAAGTGTGTTGTTATTGTGTGCTGCTAAGTTATCTTAAAGGTCTAGTATATGATATGACAGGATATGAATGTGTGATTCAAAGGGAGGATTTAAGTGGTTTAAAACCATCAGGAACTTCTGGAGGTAAGAACTTATAGTCCCTTTCTGACGCAATATTCTGGTCCAAGTCTGTGAATTCACATTGCATTTTTGCCGTTGCAGAAGCATGGCATAGCGTGAGCCCTAAATAAACACACAGTCAGACATGCACACACACACACACAGCGCTGTGCTCCCCCGCTGCCTCCACTAATATCATCTCACCGCTGTTACCGCCTCTGTTACTACATCTGAAGCCGTTAAAGAGGGGGGATCACTTTGTTCCCCCATTACATCACAGGGATGTAAACAGTGTGGCCTGAAACGGTAGTCTGAATAGGGTTAAGCTAAAGTTCTTTATATCTACAGACAGAGAACACTCTTCCGCACCCCAGTGTTTCTACTGAAGCCCAGACCGGTCAAATCAAATACTGATGTATGGATGTAGTCTCCTCAGTTACATCAACCAATGGTTTCTGAAGAGACGACTTGAGGCCCCAACGATTGGCGATCTCAACCTAACTTTCAATCAATCTAGGAACATGCACAAAGGGGAGTTGAGGCGGGCCTTAAGCCTCCTGATGAACAGCTACATCATCAGTCAACTCAGCTCTCCTCTGAAAACAAAAATTTAAGCATAACTCTTTAAGGATCAATTTGTAAGACATGTTCCGAATGATAAAGTGATCTTACTATATGATCAGACATTAAGTAAACATGCTATGTTCAAGTGCTGGCTTCCCTGACAACAATGCAGCAGCCAGTATGTCCTCCTTCTAACTTTAGATTCTGGTCCTGAATGCTCTGGGTTTGTTTGGACCAGAGAAGGTAGGCGGTTTTAAGACACCCCCACACAGGCATTTTGCCCCTCAGTTTGCCAGGCAAACGGCAAACCAACAGTAGTAGTGATGAAAGCTGGTAAGCTAACTGATTCAAATAGAAGTGATTGTACCCGACCTAAAAAGCCTCTTCATGTTTCTAATAAGCTCCACGAGCAGAAACGTGCTCAAACTAGGATCAATATTGGAGATGCTTTTGAAAAATGGAGAGAGGTTAGAACACAGAAAGGTTTACAGACTGATGCAGAGCTGGATAAACACTGAAGCTTCAGTGTCAGAGACATTGCAACCCGCCTACGCATCAGCTCTAGGGAGGAGGAGGGAGACAGCTCTCTCCAATGTTTTTAATTTGGACTGCAGTACCCATTTTAAGCACTAGGTGTCAGAGTTACATATTGCTCTTTAAAGTTCTATATCGTTACATGAGTTATGAAAAACAATAGTGAATTTGTTGGGGAGTGTTCAGCTTCCATCTGAGATGATGAAAACTGATTCGATTCACTAATCGGTTGTTTACGTCTCTCTGAACAGGAGCACAGGAACCTGCCCTTCATGCAGGAGCTGAGGAACCTCTTCTCCTTCATGGTGGGCTCCAAGAGGAAATATGTGGATCCATCCCGAGCTGTGGAAATCCTCAAAGACGCCTTCAAGGCCAGTGAGTCGCAGCAGGTAAGTCATTCAATAACACTTGTTTGATAACATTCAAAGTGTACAGGTGGTGTCTGTTTTAAAGAAAAAGATATCAAAATAGTAAGTCAACACCTCCAAGTTTAAGTTTTTTTTGGACCCCTGATCCAAGCATACTGAGCATGGTAATATTCCAAGCCCCTTACAACACCTGTAGTTCATAGGTAATACAGCTGCAGAGTGCACACTTCAGAGTATAACTATTAATCCAATTATTCAGTTTAAAAGCTACAAAAAAACAAAAACAAATGCCGAAATCTAAGCTCTCCTCTATGTTATAAGACAATACATTTAAAAAGTATTTTGGGGATTAACTGTTATGTGTAATGTTTGTCATTACTAAGAAATATAAAAATAAATAAGTCAATCCATACTTGCATATTTTATTAATCCCTGAGGGAAATTCTGGTTTTACACTCTGTTATTGAGAAACATGCTTCTCATACATGTAAATATATTCATTCATTCATTCAACCTTTATTTATACTCGAAGAAATAATTAGAAAACTGACATTAAATCAAAAAGAAAAAAAGAATACTGATAATACAAGACTGCTAAAATCAGTTTAAAAAGTCTAAAATGTACTAAGATAATTAAGCGAGTACAAAACTGCAATAAATAAACACACTTATGTAAAACAGTTACAAACAGAGGTTGGGAGATTTAAAATCAGGTTTCTAAAATTGCCAAAAGGTAAAAGTTAATTTCCCTCAAGAAGATGCTGCATGTTGTTCCAAGAGTCCAGTGCAGAATAAGAAAAAGCAGATTTTCCCAGTTCCGATCTGACTCGTGGAACATTCAACAGTAAACGTCTTGAGGAACGTGTCTGGTAATGCCTAGTCGAGAGATGTATAATATACACACATACACAAACAGAACCTGTGGACAGGCATTAGTGGAGAGATGTCAGAGTGGCTGCTACACACTGTGTATTAATATGTAGATTACAGAGACTGTGGAGTGTACTTTGCAGTTCTTTTTTTATGTATTTTTTTATTACTATTGTGACACAAGAACTTCCCCTGCAAACACCTGTTGTCATAAAATAAATGGTTCTTACCTGTTTACAAACTCATTATGTAACACTCATTATTTAACCCCCCCCCCCCCCTTTTTGTGCCTCGTCTTTTAAACCGAGGGTTTGACCGCTAAGTGTCATTGTCGTTCTCCTGACTCAGCTCTACTGAACCTGAGGCACTTAACCTCTCTTATCTATAACTATTAATCTTCAAACCCTCATCATCGCCTCTGAACTTTGCAGAGAATAATATTGACTGGGTATTAACTGTTCTGTGCATGTATTCTGTAATATGCAGTAACCGCTGTGTTCTCGTCCTCACATAAGCATTCTCTCTAAGCCAGTGGCCGTGCAGAGGTTAACTGAGGTCGCTTCTCTGGCCTCTGTGCTCATCAGTCATGTCACTACTCGGTGTATTAGTCAGGTTGGAGGGGCATCGACCTGAATTAGTGTTTGGCATTGATGTCTATAAGAGAGCGGCCTTGTGGCGCGCAGGTTCCCTCTGATGTTCAGCCATCAGTCGACTAAGACGAGTCATCTTTTATCCGAGGCTCAGTGTACATCAGCACATGACAGACGTGGCATTGATTTGACTGATTGGGCTTTCTTGCTTGAAGCTGCAGTTTGACTTTGTGATCCCCATGTCTTAAAGGCGGTCATGTAATTGGTCCTTTTTGTTTGTTCTGTCTGCGTTTTGCTCAACAGCAGGATGTGAGCGAGTTCACCCACAAGCTGCTGGACTGGCTGGAGGACGCTTTCCAGATGAAGGCTGAAGAGGACAGGTAATTACTAAAGTTGGGGGGGAATCAAACAGTACTCTCTTGCAATTCTTCGGGCAAAATGATTTCTATAGAGACACCAGGTATAGATGTTGTATGTCTTTATTACAGTTATATGTCATAAACCATTCAAAGCTTTTGATTTTGAAAACTCATGTGGACAGAGCAGTGCATCTCATCTCTTTGCTGATTTTTTCCTCTTCATACATTTGCTTGTTCACCTGACCATTCACTGCATTTATTGAGATGAAAAATACAGTGAATGGTGAACGGGGGAAATAATGGTTATAAGGCAACTTGCAAGATATGCAAACAAAAGCTTTCAAGTCAAGTCCCACATGAAATCCAGTAAAGCACTAATGCTACACGGTGCAGAAATGTCATGAATATTTCTATGTGTGGGTCTTAAAAAAGTCTAAATTTGATTTTCAAAAGTGTGCAACTGTCCTGTAACAACTCTGGCCTGTGTGTTGTTGTGCTTTCAGGGAGGGTGAGAAGCCAAAGAACCCCATGGTGGAGCTTTTCTACGGTCGCTTCCTGGCTGTGGGTGTCCTGGAAGGTGAGATGAGTTGTTAAATTAAAGCCAATAAAGAGTAAAAGTGAGCGGGTGGATGGACAATCACAGAGAGTTAAAGCATTAATTTGGTCTGATTGCATCAGCCAGAATGCATGCAAGTCCTCGCCCCCAGTAATGAAAGGTGACCTTGTCTTAATGAGATGTGCTCCATGTAAAAGAGGAGCGCGCTAGCATTGATTGTGGAAGACCTTGATGGCTGATTGACATTGTGCTTATTATGCATGACAATACTGGCCCAGAGCCACCGAAAGCTGGGCCAGTGGACTCTGCTGCTCATAAAATGACCTTAATGCCTCATCTGCATGTCCGCTAGCAACTATTCCCTCGCTCTCTCATCAGTAGTTGAAGCAGGAGGTCTGTGCAGCTGGTAAATGATGAGTGAGTGACTGCTGAACAAGTGAAAATCAGCTCGGATTCAGACGGCTGTGAAATGGCTCGTTACAGCTCCTTCTTTCACACTCTCTGCTTCTCCAACTCTGCCGTCACCCCCGACAAGAATTTGACCTGTGTACAGTTTGTCATCTGATGTTTATGATCCACTCTCTTACTTTGACCAATGGACACAGCTTTCTGCTGTTGATTAAAATAAGGCAACACCTACTTCGCTCAGCTCAGCGGTTGCTTTTCAGAACTGAAAAGCAATTAAAAAAACGATTCTAACATCAAGATACAATACTAAAAAAACGTTATTGTCTCTGAAATAGTGACAGAAAATGAACTTTGGTTAGAGGCTCAACTAACGTAAAAATATTCACACCCATTAGACTTGCATCAAACCATACAATCCTACCAAAAGTTGCATAAAAAGGAAAAGCAAAAGTAGTGTTTGTCTAGCCTTGTTTAAAATGTGTGTTGTAGTGAGAATAAAAGAGTAATGTAAGTTTTCTTTTTAACTGAGAGTCCTCTGAAACGTCTGCCTGAGGGGATTATCTTGAACAGGGACATTTCATTCAGATTTTTAAAACAAACATGTGAGCGTGCTGCATTCAGGGGTGCTCTGACAATGAGAGAAACATTCAGGTGCGCTCAGAAACAGGAGATGCAGGAACAAAAACTAAGCTGGACAGACCGTTACAAGTTCAAATAATTGTTCAGTTGTTGTACTGCTGTCATTAAAAGAAACACACGAACACCATGATTCCTTTAAGTGTCTGTGGCGGTGTCCGACTGACAGTCATCAGAGGTCTTCTGTTTATTTCTAATGCATGTGTGTAACTTTCCACACACAGGTAAAAAGTTTGAAAACACAGAGATGTTTGGGCAGTACCCGCTGCAGGTGAACGGCTTCAAGGATCTCCACGAATGTCTGGAGGCCGCGATGATCGAGGGCGAGATCGAGTCCCTGCACTCGGCAGAGAACTCGGCCAGGTCAGGACAAGAGGTCAGTACCAGAGATGAAAGGCAACCGTTGTCTCGGTTAAAATGCTCCCTAAACTTTCAAATAAAAGACGTCAATCACCAGATAGTCAATCTTTGTTATCAGATGTTAATGTATCAACAAAGTGATTTAAAGTGACAGTACTACAATACTGTTTTTTAAGACCATATGTTTAAAGACGACACCTTCAGTTCAATAGAGTCTACAGTTCTGAACCACTTTACTCAATCAGGTGAAATAATTTTGGCTTATTAGGCGGATCCTCTCCAAAGAGCTGACCCCCCCGGCCTCTCTGTGACACCTGGGTCATTCAGAGTCTGACCTCTGCTTAGCTGTAGCCTTGTCTGCGCTGTCCCACTGGGGCAGCAGGGAGCAGCTAATTATCAGGCCGGTAACACAGAGGAGTGTGGCACCCAGCCATCAGCAGGAGGGAGGGAGCATGGATAGAAAGCAGGAGTGAGCTTGAGTTTAGCATTAGAGCACATAAGATAGATGATGATGATTTGCAATGAAACCTTTTTCAGGTAAAAAGTGAATATTCATGCATAGAAGCGACATGTTCTCCCGTCTCTCTGATCCCCTCAGTATATCTCAACCATAATGTGATTATGAAGCAAATGGTTGACTGTAATGAAAAAGCTCAAACAAAGAAGACTGTGTGTGGACTATTTAACCACATTTGTCATGCATCTTAAAAATGGAGCAAATTGTCAGACTTCCTCAAACTCCCACACCAGCCCCTCCTCCTGCTGTCAGTGTTACCTGCCAGACAGTGAATCAGTGCAGCAGCAACAGGGGGAGAAGTGACAGCAGGACTGACTCATTTTCACTGATTTCTATGTTCTTTATTCTTTAAGATTATAAATCCTTTCAGACTTTACATCTGTTTTTATGCCTTTATATCGAGTTTATTAAGTGGCTTGTCTGTATGTGTTGATGTTAGTTAAAGGTAAATAACCTTAGTCCTGACACTTCAATGCTCTGTGAACAAACCAATCACAGAGTAGCTTCTCATTCATAGAAGCTTCTGATCGTCTATGCAGATCATCTCAGCCGTCACTAAGTAGTGTGAGGTCCATTTCTGCGTTCACACTGCAAGCCTTGATGCTCAATTCAGATTGTTTTGTTCAGATCTGATTTTTTGTATGGCTGTTCACGTCGCTTTTTTAAATGTGGCCTGTATCAGTAAGAGACTCCTGTGGGTATCCACATCTGAAAGTGGTATCTGATTTGAAAAGATCAGACTCCATGTGACTTGTGCTGTTCACACTGTCAGAAAGAAAAATCAGATCTGAATCACATAAGAGCCAAAAAACAATCAGATTCAGGTCACTTTCGCCTGGCAAAACATAAAATGAGTGGTTGAGGTTTAGGAGATGCTTTTATAGCAGGTGCTAACAAAGTTTCACGCTGATGTTGTTAAATTAAGGAAAATATCCATTTGTCAAAGAGAACTAAAGGATGAATCATCAAAGCAATCACAGCTACAAACGTGGATTCATTCATGCAAAAGTTAGAAATTGAACAAGAAATAATCCTTTGTATGAAGTTTTAACTTTGTGTTAAATGATAATGACTCGTCATACCTCTATAACTTATTGAAATGGATAGGATAATACTTTATTGATCCCCAGAGGGGAAATTCGGACGTTGCAGCAGCACAGACAAGTAAGCTCAAATGCAGGTCAAATGTAAATCTGCAGACATACAAACCTTATCAGGTGTGTTAACTGTAAACTAAAATCTAACTAGCTGAATGCTCTAACGTGATCATTCTCTGTTTTCTTTCAGCACTGGTTCACAGAACTTCCTCCCGTGTTGACGTTTGAACTGTCCAGATTTGAGTTCAACCAGGCACTGGGGCGACCTGAGAAGATCCACAACAAGCTCGAGTTCCCCTCCATGCTCTACATGGACAGGTGAAATCAACATTAGACACTTTTATCAGAGAATTAAAAACAGTATTTATGTTTTCAGTTAATAATAAATCTATCACTGAACTCTTGAAGACTCAACCCTCTGCTGTTGTCTTTGTGTTTTAGGTACATGGACAGAAACCGAGAAATAACCAGAATCAAGAGGGAGGAGATCAGGAGGCTGAAAGAGCACCTGACACTGCTTCAACAGCGACTGGAGAGGTACTACTTCTTAATTCTTTAATACCTGTTTATATAACAAAGCTCTCTGCACTACTATGGAGAGTGATTTCTCACCCTGACTGTGTCCTCTCGCCGTCTTTGTCTATTATCCTGCCTTTTGTTCTCTCTTCTTTCTCTCTTTTCTGACTATCTCTCTCTGTTCTCTCCTTCAGGTATCTGAGTTATGGCTCCGGCCCCAAGAGGTTTCCTCTGGCAGATGTCCTCCAGTATGCCATGGAGTTTGCCTCAAGTAAACCAGTGTGCACCTCCCCTGTGGAAGACATTGACTCATCAGCACCACCTGGTGGCACAACAGGGCAACAGCTGCCCCCTCCAAGGTAAGTTTTGTTTCTGTTGGTTATACATCGGTGGATGTAAAGTGTACCATGACTGGTTGGCTGAAGTTAACAGCCATGCTGGTGTAGATTTGTTTTAATTTAAATGTTATAAACTGTGTCTTCCCCTGCAGCACAGCCGAGCAGGACTCCCTGCCTCCATTAGAGAGCTCAGCATCGGGTCCCAGCCCAGCTCCCACTGCAGCCCAGCAGCAGCGAGTACCCATTCATAAGCCCTTTACCCAGTCCAGGCTACCTCCTGATCTCCCCATGCACCCCGCCCCTCGACACATTACTGATGAGGAGCTGAGGGTGCTTGAGGGCTGCCTGCACCGCTGGAGGAGTGAAGTGGAAAATGACACCCGTGGTAAGTCTGCCCGCCTGCTGTTTGTGACCCTTAATGTTTTTGTTCCTTTTGCATGATATAACTGTCCAGATTAGATGACATTTGTGGATGAATTGTGATGTTTGTCCAATCAGATCTGCAGGGGAGCATAACCAGAATCCACAGAACCATTGAGTTGATGTACTCGGACAAATCTATGATGCAGGTGAGTCAAAATGTTCTGCTACCTGTCATCTGAGTTAAGAAAGACTCATCTTTTCCCTTTATTGATCAGTTTGTTAAATCTCCTTTGTTTTGTTTTTTTTAAATCTAGGTTCCATACAGGCTTCATGCTGTGCTGGTCCATGAAGGTCAGGCCAATGCGGGCCACTACTGGGCCTACATCTACGACCCACATCAGCGCTGCTGGATGAAGTACAACGACATCTCTGTCACCAAGTCGTCCTGGGAGGAGCTGGTCAGGGACTCGTTTGGAGGTTATCGCAACGCCAGTGCCTACTGTCTCATGTATATCAATGACAAGAAACCCTTTCTCATAGAAGGTACAGACAGTCAGACACACACACACAAAGATATGTATCTATGAAGAACTATTGTAGGAACTGTCCTGAGGGTTTGTTTTTTGACTTTGTTCATTATTTTTTGTTCAGTTGATGGACTAGGTCACAGTTAGAGATGTCCTTAATGTCCCAAAGGATGTAGTATTTGTCAGTAGCACTGAAGTGGACTTAAGTGGTTGTATGCAGGAACACAGGCAAAAGAGGCAGACTACAACTCATCATTATTCATACAATGATTATTTATCTTTGTCTTTAAACAAACACATTCATCTAAGTGCATCAAAAAAGCCACTTAGTTGTCCTCGGCTCCATTTTATCTCCTCAAGTTATTAGTCTGACTGTAAACAAAGGCAGCACATAGAAATGGGAGTCTTAGGCCCCGTGTCCACCGAGCGTTTTTTTTCTAATCGCTAGCCTCTTTTTTTCAGTTGTTTTCAATGAGTAGAGAGCGATCTTAGCAGAAAGCGGCCGTCTGGAGAAAAAGCGCAGCGCCCAGCGTTTTGTCTTTCCAGCGCTCTGCCTCCGAGCGCTCAAGTTGAAGTTGAAGTCACCAGGCGCTCTTTTCCAAATGTATGATATTCCCCGTAGTTTTGCCGCCTACGGATCGTGTCTTGTACCCACTTCCTGTTTACTCTGCTTCTGTTGGGGTAAAAAACGATCTCAAATATTAAACATACAGTTAAAATAAAACGGAGTAGTGTTGGTCATACAGCAGCCGGTGTCAACAGACTGTTGTCATAGAAACAGGACAGACATGCAGCGCTTTACTTCTCAAAGCACAAAAGCTTCATGCAAACAATCCCGGGCGCATAAGCAGCGCTTTTCCGCCTGGGAAAAATGCAAGGTGGACACAGGGCCTCAGTTGGAAGTCCTTAATCGCAAACTGTAAAAATGTGGCCACTGTTTGCAAAGGCTATAAAGTCCCCAGACAAAAGCCAATAGTTAAGATTGGGGCTGCTCCCTACCAAGATATTTACCCGTACGACTATTAGTTTCTGATCATGCCAGGAGTAGACTAGTCTTAGTCTTAGGGAAAAGTGGAAAAGGTTAGATGGAGAAACAAATTCTCCTCACCACATGCTGTGTAAAGAGTGTGTGTTCCAACATCTCTCCTCTACCTGCTCCTCTTCTTTTGTTTTCTATTGTTCTTAGTGTAGTTTTAGAAATCAGAGTAATTTACCTCTGCTGTCATGTTTTTAGCAGATTCTGTTTATTTCCTTCTCTGTTTATTTTTTATTTTTATAATTTTTTTTTCAGAGGAGTTTGATAAAGAAACAGGACAGATACTCAGCGGCATGGACAAACTGCCTCCGGACCTGAAGCAGTACGTGAAGGAGGACAACGAGCTGTTCGACAAGGAGATCCAGGAGTGGGACGCCCTGCAGGCGCGTAAGGCCCAGCAGGAGAAGCTGGCCCTGGCCACGGCCGCAGCAGCTGCCTTGGCGGCGTCTAGAACCTCCACCTCATCCTCTTCTCCTCAGCCAATGAGTATCGAGTCCAGCCCTCCAGACAATGCAGGTCAGGGTCATGACGCTTAGAATAGAAGAGGAGAATACTAAATTGAGAATCAATACCGGGTAGGAAGATAAATACAGAAAACTCTTGTTCTCTTGAGAGTGAAAAAAAAAAAGGATGAGGAAATGACCTTGAAATATTGCCTTGGAGCATAAGTACTCCGTCTGCCTTTGACAATACATTCATAAGAACACAGGAAAGAACTTCACTGACAACTGCCTGCTGTAAAAGTGAGCTAAGAAGTTCACAATTCAGCCTACATTCATTTTTAATGCATTATGCAGACACGGCAGGATGATTTTCTAAGTTAGGAGATGAAAGTACCAGTTATGTTGTAAATCAAACTAATATGTAATGTGGTCCATGCACTGTTTATGGGAAGTGGCCTCTATGACATCACCCATTAGTTTAGTGACTTTAATTTTGCAGCTGTGAATGTGGCATTTTGGACATCTAGTTTTTTTTTTCTGGTGTCAGGATTGATTCTATTTGGATGTGTGGTCAAAGCGAGAGTAAGGAGAGCTTTGCAGACATTAAGTCATCTAGCACTAGTGCTAGCTTGGTCAGCAAGGTCCACCTATTCTATGGAGACTAATGCAGATCATTAAACACCTAATGAATGGCTGTTTGGGCATTTGTGTGAATATACACATGCAGGAAATAATTTGAAAATTTGAAAAGAATACTTTTCCAGCGTTATGAAGCATTGATTTTTGTGTTTCGCTGATGGTTTCTTTTCCCCGCCTGCAGCTCCCCAGCAGGACCCGGAGTACATGGAGCAGCCATCACCCACAAACGACTCCAAGCACCTGCAGGAGGACACAGAGAGAGCCATCTCCAGAGCTGCTGCTGAGCAGGAGGAGAGGAGCCCCGAAGCTCTGTTAAATTCCGTATGTTTAAAATACACAGACTCACACTCACACTCACACCAACAGTACAGATCTTACTTTCCAAGCTGCTGTGAGGAATATGTTAAAAAGAGGGAATGTCTAACTGCAAATACCTTTAATACTAACTCAGCCTTCCTCTTATCAGCGTCAAATGAAATGTGCATTTTTGACACAAAACATTGGGTCTTGTGGGGTCATTGTTACATTGGAATTGCATGAGGAAGAAAGCTTTTAACAGCATGATTGAAGGAATAAAACTTTCCATTACACACATGGGACTTTTTTTTTTTTAAATACTGGCTTGGATAAATGACCAGTTAATCCCTCTTTCATTATAATTTCAACAAACTGTGCACAATGAGTCTGAACAGGGATCATATTAAGCCTAGTTAAAAAAAAAAAAAAAAAAAAAAAGGATTCCAGCTACGACATTGTCCGTCTTTTTCTGAGAATATGCCGAACATGTTGTATTTGTATCCGATCAGTGCAATATTTCTATTTCTCTGCATTTCTTCCCTCTACATGTATCCTTCCTTTCCATTACATCAGTTCTCTGTCCTTCCTGTTTCATCTCTCCCATTCTCTCTACAGTCTCTTCCCCCTCCCTCTTCCCCCGACCCCGAGGTCCAGGTGAGCCCCCCCTCCAGCCCTCCTCCTGACTCGGTCTCGGAGGACGAGTCCCTTGGCCAGCGCACCGTTGAGGTGGCCATACCTAACGTGGGGACGTTTGTCATTGAGTCAGAGGAGGGGGGGTATGATGACGAGGTAGCTCTCGCCCCCCCAAACAAACCCCCTTGTTGTGCTGAGGAGTCTGTGCCTGTTTGAGAAATGGAGTGTTACCTTCCTGTCTTACTCTTGTGTGAAAAGTCTCCTCTGAGCCACTCTGCATCTTGGCACAAAGACAGGCTGACCTTTCAAAAAACGTTAGGTCTGCTGCTTCAAACTCACATTAAAAAAACAGTTTAGGGATGTGATTTGAATAAGCTGCTTCATGTTGTCCTTTTGACGACTACTTAAAACCTGTTCAACACAGAGCTACCTCAGTATGTCCATTAATTGAATCAGCCAAGAAGACCCTGATTTGAACTGTTTCTGTGCTCAGAGTAATGGAGGAGCATCTGCATGGCATGCTGTAAACTTTACAAACTCAGTTTTTTTTAATCCTCAGAGGTCTCCTCCTCTCAGAAACAATCTGACTCAGGGATTAGAACTGAATACTGAACAAAGTAGTCTAAGAAAAGATTGGTGTTTCCCGACACTCTTTGACAATGGACATAAGGAGGGGCTGCTAGCAGTGCTGCTGATGCTAACTGTGCACGGCTTGTTTTTTTTAGGTAAGGGATCCCTTAGTGTTCATTGTCACAAGGATTTTTCAAGAAGTCAAATTATCCACAGAGGTCTCTCTACAAAACAAACAGCCCCTTTCATTTAATTAACAATAACAATATATTTACAATATATATATAAAAGCAGTTCCAGGTTAATAATGAGGGTCTCTGATGCTTTTCTGAAAGGTGTCAGGAGTGTCCAAGCTGTGCTGCAGCTGACTTTCACTTTGCTTCTTTCTCAGATTTCTTTCATTTCTTGATGAAGCGTAGGTACAAACGACACTCACATGAAACTCTTAGAATAATGATCGTCTGAAAATGTTTCAGTGTCCTGCAGAAAGCCTTTTGGTTTTGGAAAACTCCATGCAGATAAAACACAAGACTTCTCTAGGCTTACATTTTTGATGCTGAACTCCAAAAAAAAAAAATAGTAAAAGCATTGTTTTGGCTTCTATGTGTCAAATTGATTTTTTAAATGGACCATGAAAAATATTAAATGTAAATGTTGGCATTGTACCAGAGTTAGCTACGAGCTAATTGACATCTGCTGTCATTTGGCAAATTATCGCTCAGATTTTAAATCTCCAGCAGAAAATGAAAATTTGACTGAAATAAATTCTGAATACAAATGTTCAGCTCTACTTGAGGAGGATTTTCACAGTTTGCACAGACTTCACTGAGTTCTGAGGAGTCATTGATCATCTTTTGGCTTCATCTCATCAGTAGCAACATGTTGGTCCAGACTGTTGTCTTCATTTCAGCCTGTGTCTGCACTGTCGGCTGTCTGTCACACACAGCTGTCATATGGCTGTCTGGTTTTCACACATTATCCTTGTGATGAGTGCACATAGTGCTGTTGAACTTGACTGGCTGTGTCCCTCACAGTGTCACTCTAACCTCTGCATGGACTGCTGAGTGATGCTTGGTGGTGGTGCCTCAGAGGACATAACATAGTGGTTGATTGTGCTCAGTTCATCACGAGGATCTGTTGTTTCTGTTTAACATGGTTCCTGCTCTTATGGCAGGCGATGATGACCCCCAACATGCAGGGTGTAATTATGGCTATTGGCAAATCCAGCGCTGTGTATGAAAAGAGTGGGCCTGAGACGGCTTTCTTTAAGGTACATGATCACCTCTCCTATACCCATACTCATTTCACACTCTCACTTCACCTCCACCTTCTCCTTTATGTATCACTGTGTGTCTTATACTTCCCTGCAGCAAAGTTAGAAAGACGAAAAAACACTCAGTACTGTATATTATACAGAAAATATTTTATTTAATCTTTCAGATAACATTGAGAATCTTATGTCTCTGCCAGTTTCATTGGGCATGATGTTCTCCAACTGTTAGACTCTTAGTGGTCCACATATTTTAAGCTCACACTCTTGAAATACAAAGATTGAGGTTAAAAATCAACTCATAAGCTGTGTCTAACATCACTCATCAAATAGCACAGTAGAGAGGAAATTCACCATTTTGTGGTGCTGTCCCAAAATAATAAATGAGAATCACTGCGCCTGATGTCTTGGTATCGTTGTATCCCTCAGGTCATTGAAAAAAGTAGTGTACACCCGATGGTCACTAGCCAATCTATACCATCATGCATTGCGGTGCAAAACGACGCACAGATGTAAGAACGAGACAAATACATGGTTTCATTTTTCTTATTAAAAAAAATACATATATTTATTGTGTATTAATCATTTTGTGAAAATAGGAGTATAATAGTAGTTATTACTACTTTTTTGTTATTCATCCCCAGGCCGGCGTTGAGTTGCACGTTTTAAGTGTGCAACAACGACATCATTATCGTTGTCCAACAAGACAGCCAGTAGTGTCTGACCGTGTTTTTTTACTGTGCCAATGAGCTCACCATATAGTCCACTGCAGAGAACGCCCTGTGTAGGGAGTAGAGAGTAGTGTAGTAGAATGTGATTTTAGACACATTCAGCTGTCAGTCTAAAAGTTTATTATTCAACAAAAAATGACCAGGTGTGATTATTGCAGAAGTCAAATTGTTGGCAGTATCTCAATTCGATGGTACCTGCACAAGAATCAGTGTCAGCTCAACTTAAACCGTCACTCCACTTGTCTGTGTCTCCTCTCAGGCCATAAAGCTGGAGTACGCTCGTCTCCTGAGATTTGCCCAGGAGGACACGCCTCCTGAGAACGACTACAGGCTGCAGCACATCATCGTTTACTTCATCCAGAACCAGGCGCCCAAGAAGATCCTGGAGAGGACTCTGCTCACACAGTTTGCTGACAGGAACCTGGCCTTCGACGAGAGGTGGGTTACATCTCACACTCTGCTGTACTTTGTTTTCAAACCTCTAGACACCAAATCCTGGTGTGCTCCTTACCTGCTTTTGTCACTACTGCCATTATTTTAAATCCTTTGTAGAACATCAAAACACACATGCAAATTCTCTGACTTGTACTGTAATAAGTAAAGGTTGTCATCAATAACCTGAAAGCAAAATATACTCCACAATTCTGTGATATGTGGCGATTGTCAGGGGTTTTTCCACCTGGTTTCCATACGTGCTAAACTGTGAGTTGTAATTTGCAGGAATCCTTAAGATTGTGTTTTTGCTTGAAGATCCCTACCCACAGTGCATGGTGACTTTTTAATCGAATCGTTTGATAAAAATCACATCAAGTCTGGGCTGTCACTCCTGCAGACAGACGCCATTTTCCTGGGAGCAGTTTATCACATCTTTACCACTTTTAAATAATGCGGTTATTTCTTGTACAAGTTGCTAAAGATGCAACCCTCAACCACATTGTTAAAGGTCACATATTGTGCAGAATAAACTTTACCATCTTCTAACACTATTATGTGTCCCTAGTCAGTCAACAAACGCCCCAATGATGAGAAAAGTCCATCCTCTCCTCTCTGTGCCCATGTCACATTTTTATATACCAAATCAAGAGGAGTCTTTGTTTTATATAAACAAAATATTCATTGTTTGGGATATATAGCTTTATATTAGATCAAGAAGGAAAAGGTTGATTTAACCGACTGTTTTCAGTGAGCTGCAGCAACCTTCTGAAACTGTACAGGTGTGGAAAGGGTTAAAAACCTCAACAAAGGTCAACATTTAAAATCACCACACACAAAGGCACTCGAATGAGTCATTTAAGAAAATCACATTAGATCTTTAAATGAAACCAAGTTCTCAATATGTCCAGCAGGGGGCAGCAGAGACCTTCCCTCAGACATACAGGACAAACAGACGCTCTGTCATCACAGACTGCATCAGTCAACCGACGCTTACCATTTCCACATAATATTCCCTCTGTCTTTTGTTCAAACGTAATCTGAGGAGAAGCATGTCCAATAATGACTTTCTTTATGAATGCGTCTGGAAAATATCAAGATACTCTCTATATTAACATCATGATGCATGTGTCATCATGGTGTGTGTGTGTGTGTGTGTGTGTTGCCTCTTACTCGCTGTTAAAAGTTTTCAGCTGTGGTTGTTGGCCTCAATCCATATTCATGAGTGAAGAATTGATTTGTGCCTTCTCCTCTATTTTGAGCGAGATAATTAGATTTATGTGTGCATGTGGCCTGAATAGGAGCCTCGGGAGGAGTGTTTCACTTCTCCTCTCAGCACTAAAGAGTGATTCATTAGGCCGCGCTGAGGCCGCAGGCCAGCACGGGCTGTTTCATCTCCTGGAGTACCTCACAATGACTCACCATCTCGTCGCTAACGTCGGGTCCTCTTCCTGTCTCCCCCCCTCCCCCCCCCACCTCCTCCCCCCTTTACAGATGTAAGAGCATTATGAATGTGGCACGTGCCAAACTGGACCTAATCAAGCCCGAGGAGGTCAACATGGATGAATACGAGGTCAGCACCACGTTTTATTTGTCTTCAAGAGTAGAGTCCTTTGTTACTGCCTTCCTCATCTTTATATCATCGCTTTCACATATTGAAACATGAAAATACAGGTTTTTGCTTGAATCTTTGTTTTTTTAAATGTCAGTCAGCCTGCCTGTGGTAACTTATGTTTCCTCTGTCAGATGTGGCATCAGGCGTACAGGAATTTCCGCGAGACGACCATCTTCATGATGACCGGCTTGGAGCTCTTTCAGAAGACAAAGTACGATGACACCTTCAGTTAAGATCTTATCTGAGAGGGACAATGCACTGCAGCTCTCGAAAGTTAACTTCCTCCAATTATCTTGAATTTAGTGTTGCACATTCGAGACACATTAACAAGGCTACCCACACATTGTGTCTGGCTCATTTGATACCCGGTTTGGGTCCCATTCTGCTGCCGGGGGTCTCTGCTCTGTTTATCATTAAGCTTTAATACCTGAGTCAATCTGAGAAGGCCTATAATCAGAAACACATTAACACAGTAAAGGATCCTCCTTTATTATTAGTTTTAGACAGTAAGACGTAAGTTAAGCTTTGAGTTGTTGCATGTGGCAGATTGTCACTTTTACAGGTTCAGTCACATAAGGCAGACACATGTCAGCAGACGAGGACACAACAACAAAATAAGAAGATAAAAAGAAAAATCATGACAAGACATAGGAAACATGATTCAGCATTATTTGTAATAAGAAGGGTGACAAATAACATGACAGATGGTTTAAGCAGTAGAACATACATACTTAACTTTTTTTTTCTTCCTGCTCTGGAGCATTAATGCATTTCAAGTCGTTCAAATAAATAATATTTGGCACATCACCTTTGCAAATTTTATTTAACTTGAAAGTGAGCAGGATGGGACACAGAATCTTTAAAGGGAGACACAAGCCAGCAGACCATTGAGAACATGTTTATACTTATACGTCAGTGTATGTTTATTTTTTAAATACAATTTGGACATGTTGTGGATCTCAGGTATCTAAGACATGCACAGGATCCAGTCTGTATCATCTCAGGTAAGAACTGGTTAGGTAAATACAAATATTTCTAATCTGGTCCACTCTGATCCCTGGACACAAGTCCCAGGTCTTTGTGGGTACAGGTACATGATTTTGAATCCATGCAGTCTAGACCTCTTCTACTATTCTTCGTCTGCAGCAGTCCCTTTAAATGTCGAGCTGCGGCCTGTAGGGGGCAGCAGCTCACAGCGTGTGCACAGCCTCCACTTTTCTAGTTTTTAGTGCAGAGAGTTCAACGAGTTCACTTCTTCTCTCCGAGAGTTCACTCCTGTGAGTCGTCTCGCTGCAACTTTGATACTATTTTTTTTTATCTGAATGTCACATCTGCTTTCCTCTTTCCCTGCAGTTACGTGGAGGCTCTGATGTATCTCATTTACTCGTACCAGTACAACAAGGAGCTTCTATTGAAGGGGCTGTACAGAGGGCACAACGAGGAGCTGCTCGGTCATTACAGACGAGAGTGTTTGCTGGTGAGGAAACACCCAGAAACATAGTGATTTTGTGGTGACTGTATATATAGTCCTGTACGTCAAAGAACTTCAAATAAACCGAGTCTGTTCAGGAGCTGTCATAAAGCAGCAACAATAAATAGAAAAAATCAAGTCGCCGCTGAATAGAATAATAATTATCTTCTATTTTGATGAATCTATGTATACATTTTTAATGCAAGACTGGCATGAAATGTGGTTTTTTTGCCTCCCTTATATGAAGATTTCATGCTCTCTCTGTCTGAAAGGATCATAAAAAGATATTTTGGAGGGGTTTGGACTGTATGTCGGACAAAACAAGACATTTATAGACGTTACCTCGGACTTAAAGAAACTAGGATGAGCATTTTCTCTGTTCTCCGTCATGTTATGAACTGTGCTTTTAATTGATTTATCTGGAGATTCATTAACAGAAAAATCCAGATAATCATCCCTATCTGCAGCAGTAGTCTGTCAGTCCTCTCTCCCTGTGACACTCGTCTCCTCGCCGACACTCCCTTAACTTCCTCTGCTAAAGTGACTCAGCAAAACTAACGCTCAGACATTTCCCCTTCAATACCGCGCCGTGCAACTGTAATCAAATTGCTTTCGCTGAGATATTGCTTTGGCTCGCTCGCAGCCCACAAAAGATTCCAGCGACGGTTTTTCATCTGATACTGGCAGATGAAAATCCTCTCAGCGTCGTGATGTGAGCCCCCTTTTCATTCCCCCCCCCCCCCCCCCCCCCCCACGCTGCAGGCTGTGCTCTGGTGTTATTGGTTAGGGCCGAGGGTATTTTGGTGCGATCAGCCTCATACTGGTGTTTAGCAGCCCTCTTGCTGCTGCACTCGGTAACCTTACACTCGCATTGTGCTCATAATGTAATCACTGGAGTGGGAATAGGAAGCAGGAGGGCCAGCGAGTGTAAACACATTACCATGAGACACAAGCGTGTCCTCGGTTCACCTCAAACCTCGGCTCTGCGCGGCCCGGTCGCTCAGCTCAGATCTCTGGCCAGAACCTCTGGCTGCGTCCGCTCGGCTGTTTACCTTCAGCTCTTGTTTTAATTGAAAACACTGCTAACATTGACACAGTTAATGTACTTGGATGTTTTTTTTCGCGAATCCAGCCCCTGCAGTCCCTCGACTCCAAACTGGCTCCGAGAAAAGCGGGTCGTTTCCTCGGAGAGGAGGTCAGGGAGTTTGTCTGTGACAGCGAGGTTGTTTAAGCCAAGAAGAGGAAGAAAAGCCTGAATCCACATGCAGGCAGGAACATCAGGACCCACTTTAACTCCTCTGGCTGCGGGAGATTCACTGATATTAACGATGTCTGTTTCTGGATTACTGCGAGGGCCTGAGCCGTCTGATACTTATCTATTAAAACAGAAACTTCACCAAAGAGAGAACAGGGAAAGTCAAATGACTGGTGGATTGAAAACACTGAAGAGTGTTGTTTGGAGTTAAAACATTTACATAAGATAACATACTGTAGGTATCAGCAGTTTGAATGTGAGCGATGTGTTTTCTTTGAAGAAGTCGGAGCCAGAGGGCGACTTGCTGCTCAAGTGTAGAGAGGAGGATTTCAAACTGTGAGGAGTAGAAAGAGAAAGGAGCCTGCTGCTGTTTAAATGACTGATTTGATTTGTTAATCAAGAGATTTGTGTGACTTTCACATTCCCACGGATTAGGGCTGGTTATTTCCCACAACCCAACGATACAATACATATCGTGATATTGATTTTGGAAAATAACCATGTGCTACACAGAACTCACTACAACAGGAAAGGCATAAGTCAGAGGCATCAAGCATTCAGGTCCTCGAAGATCCTAGAAATGCATTCAAGTATTTGAATCCCTGAGCTATGTCTGTGGTGGGAGCCGCACCAGAGGTCAATTGTCTTTTTCAAAACTGTCATCACAGCTTTGCAGCCAACACCCCTTTGTAAACGAGGGTGATCCTCAATGATCTCTCCGAGAACTTAGATAAAGTTTGATGACGTTGATTCTGTAACATCTCCAACTAAACATGTATTTGCAAGGAGCACATCACGATATATTGCCATATAAATTTTTTCAGCAAGGCCCCACCAGGGATATTATCCTCTCTCCTTTAGCTTCTAGTCGCCTTCTATTGTCTCCATCTCTTGTAATGGTTTATGCTTTATCTTACAAGTTGCTCTTCTTGGTCTCAAACTAAGCTCCCTGGTTTCCTGTGTTGCCTGGGTTATTATGATGTTCGGGTTCTGATGTTGGTCAGGTTTTTGTTTGGGGTCTTTTCCTGTTGGGGTTTTGTTGTTGTTGGTTTGGTGTCTCATACTTTGTTGTCATGTTTGCTTTTGCACTTTGTCAACCCTTGTTTTTAAAAGTGCTATACAAAAAGAGTTATTACTATTATTTTTATTATCTTCAATAACAGCCCATAAATCCACTGACAGTCATTGACAAAAGAAGCAGACGTTACCTGACGATCGTCATAACTTCAAAATAAAACACAGTATATTTGTCCAAAGGTTAAAAACTTGACATATCTAAAAAAATATAGAATTAAAACAACAGATCTAAAGTCAAATACAAAACTTTACTTGTTGACTCGATTGCGAAAAAAACACATTACATCACCGAAAGTGCCTCAGTGTCTGCTCCACATGATGAAACCAGAGGTCACTTTTCTGTAAGGTTTAGAAGAGTGTGATGTGTTTTTTTATCAGAGTATTTTGTTGGATAGGACTTTATTTTGTCGGACAAAGTCTGAAATCTGTCTGCATTCCAGCGGCTCCAACTGCATTCAAATATAAATTAAAGACGAGATACAGAGAACCAAACACCAAACAGATATTCAACAGACAGTGCACAGCCTTGACGTTCTCAGGTGTGCACAGTTACAGGAAGAAACCATGAAAATATAAATTAAAACTCTGTGGCACACTGAGAAAACTTTACTTTATTGTGAGTGAACAACGTGTTTCGCCTGCAGCTTCTCAGAGACCATCAACGTTCTTTGATCTGGGATTTAAACTCAACAATCCTGTAAGCTGCAAAGCTCCAACAACACGCACATCAGAGAGAAACACCGTGTTTGAACTGAATCCTCTCAACGTCGTACTTTATGTTGACGAGCACCAAAGAATCAAATAATTAGACCCGTAGTTTAAAGTCTTTAAAGGCTTAATATGTGATTTTTCACACTTAAATATAATAGAAATCAAGTATATCCTCTGAAAATAACTCGTGACTGTCTACAATGGGTGTAACACCCGAGTCCCACTGTCTGTGATGTTTTCAGAGTCCTATCTTCAGTTTGTTTACATCGCCCGGACGGCCGGCTGACTCCTCCCCTCGTGTATAAAAGTTGTTTAATTGAGGGACTAGAGAAAAGAAGAATAACATACTGTACTCACTGCTTAACTGTGTTTCTAGATCACGCTCATTTCAGGTAAATTTACATGCAGTGTGAAGATACGAGCATAATAAAGATCGCTAGCATTAGCATGCTAACACAACAATGCAGCGCAAGTTGTTTTGGTTTCATGCTGGTGCTCAAGGGCGACATCTACTGGATCAAAAAATTGCATATTAAGTCTTTAACCTTGATAATAAACCAAATCACAGTAAGACTGACATAACTAGGAGTCATAAAAACCTGTTTAAATTAACTTTTTTCATTTATCTGGGTGTGTTTTGGGGCACAGTTGTCCCAGTTTTGGTTTGTATCTGATGCGTCTGTAATTACGGAGAGCAGATGATTGTATCAGACATCTATTTTAATACCACTAATAATCATATGTTTGAAAGATTAACCATGGTTCCCCCCCCCTCCTCCACAGAAACTGAACGAGCAGGCAGCGGCCATGTTTGAGTCGGGGGAGGAGCCGGAGGTGACGACGGGCCTGGGCATCATGAACGAGCTGGTGGTGCCCTGCATCCCTCTGCTGCTGGTCCACGACGCGGAGAGAGACCTGCTGGCTGTGGAGGACATGAGGAACCGCTGGTGCTCCTACCTGGGCCAGGAGATGGAGTGTGAGTCCCTGAGAGGGGAGCAACACGCTCGCCCTCTTAGATATTTCTGGAGAGTTGAGGTCGTAGGTTACTAGAACATCCAATGAACCCTGCCAAAGATCAGCAGAATCAGGACACGGCTGTTTGAACGTCAGGAAAGGCTTTGAGGATGTGCAGGGTTTTCAAATAGTGATGAGAAAACTGGATAACATATTTTATCTAGAAACTGTTCCACTGTTTTGTGAAACTCCCTATCCAACATGCATGTTCCACCATTCTGTGTCCATTTGTTTAAGCTCCTGTGAGGAGTTGTTGCTGTTTGAGAAACAAACTGACATTAATAGTGATTCATCTATATGAGGATCTAAAGCAAACCAGACCATCAGCAACAAGACTGACATTTTCTATAGTGTTAACTTTGAATGCTGGAATCAGATGAAGCGATAACAACGCTGCTTAAACGGCCTTTGTTTACATGTTCTCTTGAAAAACTCACAATCAAACTTAGCCATGCTTTTGACTTTGACAGAAAGTAGGAGGATTTATTCAGTCTGAAAACTCTACTTTAGCTTGTCCAGGAGAGAAAAGAGGTTGATCCATACGGGTCACTTAAATCCACATTTCCTCAGAGTAGCTTCAAGGATGTTTAAATAAATAAGTTGAAGTTGTGATGCTGCAGTATCTGCTAGGATTTTATTATTTTAGGATTTATTTTTGGGCTTTTCATGCCTTTTATTTTGGAGAAACCGTGGGGAGGGAGAGAGAGTGAGGAACGACATGCAGCAAAAGGAGCCACAGGTCGGATTTGAACCTGTGTCGCCTGCTTGATGGACTATAACCTACCTACAGGGGGCGCACTCGCTAACCGCTAGGCTACCAGTGCGCCAGTGTCAGCTACAGACTTGAGAAAAACTTTCTCTGATATGGAAAAACCTGAAAAATGGAACTGCTATCTAAAGATTGAGTACGCTAAAGGGGGAAAAAAATAAACTTTTATTAGTACTACGATCTACCACCATGATCAAATTTTACTTGTGACTACAGTAAAACGACTACAGTAAACGAAGCAGTGTCAGCATGGCACCATAGTTCCCAGAGTTATAATTTTATTTTGAAAATAACAACACATTTGAATTGAAGCCCTATCTCTGTGTTACTTTAGAGAATTGTAAAATCAAGCTGAACAATCAGATGATTCATCAATCATTAGGCCATCAACTATTTGCTAAATATTTTGTGGCCTGCTTGTAAAGTGTGAGGGTTTCTGACATTCTACAAAAGCAACATTCAATGAATGAATCAACACAATTACCCAAAGATGAACAGACATCAGAGTTCATCGAAGCCCTAAATAAGTATTTCAAATTGCACCAAGTTGTGTTAGGAGAAAAACGATGCCTTTGCTTTTATCAGGATGTTCTGGTATCAGTCCTCAGAGCCTGTTCTGCTGCTGACCTAAATATTATCAGCCAGACCTCTGCTCACTGGAGCTTTAATATCTGTGTCTGCAGTGGAACATGTGTTCTAACCTCTCCTGATATCACACTGAAAACATTTACTTTTTGATTTCTGTGTCTCATTTTCACTTGAAAAGCCCTTTTCAGTAAATCGGTATACTGATCTTTTTGTTCTCTTTGCCAGCAGCCAACCTCCAGGAGAAGCTGACCGACTTCCTCCCGAAGTTACTGGACTGCTCCACGGAGATCAAAAGCTTCCACGACCCCCCCAAGCTGCCCACCTACTCCACCCTGGAGCTGTGTGAGCGATTCGGCCGCATCATGGCCGCCGTGTGCAGGGTGCCCATCGAGGGGAGATGAGCTCTTGAGGGACAACTCTCTCTGATCACAGGCCCGACCCGGGGCTCACATCCATGGACCTGTTTAACCCATGCCTTCCTTTAAATCCAGGGGTCACTCGCTTCTAGCTGTTATTCCTCTGTTACTCTTTTGCTGCTATAGGTTTTATCATTATAAATATTATTTCACTTTTATTTCAAGCAAAACAAATCGGAGTATAGACCGAGGAGGAGAGGACGGACTGTTGGAGGGAAAAGAGAAATGAGAGGAGGAAAGGTGAAAGCCGAGTACATTCAGCTTCAGCTTTGCAAAAAAAACAAAAAGAGTTTGAGGGTTTTTCCTAGTTTATTATCGTTGTTGTTGCTGTTTGATTCAAGCTTCCCCAAACAAGCTCACAGCCCTTCTGAAGCCCCAACCCCCCCCTCTCTCTGCGTGAAAAGGATCCCCCCGCTGCTCTGCCTCCAGTTTGGTGCAGTATTACCATGTTTTGTTTTATTTTTCTAAGGAAGGAAAGAAGGAAGGAAGGAAGGAAGGAAGGAGGGAGCCTTCAGATGTAGAGCGGCTCAGAGAGTGTCACATGGGTCCCATGTCTTTGTGGACTGAACGAGATGTTTTAAGTGCTGTGGTAGACATCCACAGACTTCCTGTGGCTTGTTAATAATTGAGAGAATAAAATTTTATTTATGGCCCTTTTAGGCCAAATAAACTGAGATCTTGCCTCATGGTCATTCTTGTTTTGCTTTTGTTTTCTTGACATAAAAATGTAGAATCTGTAGGCAGGGGGTCTGGATTTTTGTATGACAAGTGCTCTGATTTCTGTTTGTAGTACGTTTGTAGTGTGAGAAGTATCGACCAATCATGTAGCAGGCTTTGAAAAAACAGTCCTGTGGAGAGTAAAACAGGCATAATCAGCTGTAATCTGATGACAATTAATCTCTAGAAACATATCAGCATGAAAGTGCAGCAAAAAAAAATGTTCAACTTGAGCTACAAAAGTGCCTGACACTGTTTCAACAGCCAGGAAGGGTTTAGATTTCCTGATCTCCTCGAATGCATCAGAAGTGATCGATCACACCTTCTAAGTTGTTTTCTTTTCCTCTGGAGGACAGACCTGACAAAGCTTCCTTTTCTTTTTCCAAATCTGTATCATGATTTTATTTCTGCATTTAAGACCTGTTCAAGTGAATCACAAGAGAATCAGTTTTTTTTTGACAGCTGGAGTACTTCAGAGAGAAGCCTCTGTGTAACATACTATTTTCATTAGAGCTGAGACTCACCAGAAACAGATGAACGGCTGCTCCTCCGTTAGATGTTATGAAGAGAGAAATGACTGTGTTTGTTTTGCAGACATTTCTGGAGGAACACATTTCACACCGCTTTGGATCTGAACATACGGTTGCCTCTCAATTGGCTACTTGCGCAGTAAACATGCAGTGAACGATTACGCGGTCTCGGCTGAAAGTTGATTCATCCTGGCCGCTGGTTACAACGGAATTACCGAGAAATAGGCCATGGTTCACAGAAATACATCATCATGGATGATAGCCGATAGGTTCAGTTGCATAATGTTCCTAGAAGTGAAAAATGGTCTGTTTTGACACATTGCAGTCATGGGCAGAGTTACTGGAAGTTAGTGAGGTAATGAGAGGTTCAGTGTCCTGTTTAAAATCACACTGATATGACATACTGCAGACCTCCTTATTTGGCAGAATCTGGCCCTTTAAAAAAACTCATTCCTGCCCTTTAATCATTTATGACAAATTATAAATATGTTTAAAGCATAAAGAAATATTATAGGCAGTCACTTCTTTTATTCATGTTACCTCTGAAGCTGTATCTGTAGAGCCAACATCAGTTCTTTTGTGATTTACAATCCGGCAAAGTCATTATTTTGTCATTTGCCTATTAAGGAAGTGTACAGTATTAGTGGCTGATGAAGCAAACGGACGCGGTCAAGCTGGAAAAATCTGAAGTGCTACATTTAAAAAAAAATAAAAATAGCCTTCTCCTCTTCATTCATTGTTGAGACATTCAAAAAAATTTAACTGGGCAGGTCTGACAGGAAATATAAGTCTGGCCTATAAGCACGTTTTTGCTCATTTCAAACATAGCTCTTTAAATTAAGCACCGGTAATTGAATAGACCTGATGTAACGTTTGAACGAGCATACGTCTCAGACCTGTTCTGCTCCTCTCATTCATCTGGTCATGTGCAGTTTATTAGAATAAATTTGATTTACTTGAGTACAGAGTTCAGGTCGTGCAGCATGTGTTCAGATTAATAATAAAATACACACAAAAAAAGAGTCAATATCAGCCGCTTTGAAATTTTCTGTCTAATTTCCTGGAGTAATTTTAATTTCCGGGAACACAGATCACAATAAACAAGCTCTTAGATCAGGCAGAAAACTTTCTTTTAATAAAACAATATCATTTTGACTATGCTGTGCCATGTTTGATTTTTTCTTTTTACCAGATGAGACGCTATAGTGACATGTAAAACCATGGGAAGTTACAAGGTACAACTAAGAAAGGGGATAAAAGAAAAACATTTATAAGTATAAATTAAAAAAGAAAATCAAAAATTAGTTTCTAATAAATGTGTTAATGAAAAAAAGAACTGAACGTACATACACATTTATGTACCCTTTGCACCCTGCACCCCCACACATTAATCCATCCATGTATATATATATATATATATTATTATATATATATATATTCAATATATATATATTCATGTGACATTAAGCATCAGGGCTTCTCTCCCTTGTTGACAGACAATTTTGAACTTTCTGACCTCCAGAAGCAGGAAACACAACGATGCAAGAAACTTAGTTACCAGTGCAATAACTAAAGATTTAATGTATCACAATACAATTAAAAAATTGAACGAAATGCAAACTATTTAAATCAATTTGACAAAAATATACAATACTGCTTTTATTAAACCAGCAGAGGGCGCTTTTGGTTTCTCTTGTTCAATGTCAGTAGCTGACAGACGGAGATCTTTTTACTCCCAGGATGCTACTGTTAGCTGACATTAGCATAACCTCGCCCAGGAGATCTGATGTAAATAAACCTCAGTCTTATATAGTTCTCGGCTATTTCACTTTAAAGTATCGACTCCTTTTAAATTTCTGTAATTGTAACGGCAGTATTGAATTTGAAAAGTAACTAGACACACTACTAGTTACTGCATAGTAGTGGCGCTATAGGGTGACCAACCATAATTCCATTCTTTACCAGGGCTGTCCCGTGATTAAGCTTTGTGTCCCGAGTCCCCACGAATATCTATAAAACATGAATATGTCTCGGTTTTGAACAGTCCCTGTCCAGGTTGTAACCAAACAAAAACAATAAACAGTGCTTGGATTTTGTCATTATGTCAATCAATGTCATTGCCAAGGCTGCTGCTAAATCAGCTAGCCTAGCTTATCCTAACCTAACAGGCCTTGCTGTATAACTACAGGTAGGCTACCTGATGTGCCGAAAAGGAAGTCAGTGTTTACGAAGAGCTACAGGAGAGTTACAGCTTCCTATGGAGGGGACTAGTCAAAAATATGCAGCATTTCAGTCACTCTGCAAGTGTCCATTTTCAGTCTCCCACGGTGGAAATGCAGACAAACAAAGCCACATTAAAACGAGCAAACACAGACAGTGGGTACGGACTGGAAATAGCGCTGTTACGATCTCCGTCAGTGAGGCTAACGTTGGTAACAACCCACTTAAACCAGCTGCTCAGGAGGAAACCTTTGCCTACCACCGTGTGTGATCAGTGCAGGTCAGATCTGTGGATCAATAGCCTACATATGGATATGTCCCGATCTGGAGGTTTAAAAGTACTTTCATCCTAATCTATAGGGATGCATTACTATAACACCTCACTCCCAACACTTCTCTCTACATCTTAAAAATGAGACCTGTACCAGATGATGCATGTCTGTACTGATTGAAGGCAGTTGTTAACTTGTGTTTGGAAGAACAGCCGTCAAAGGATCACAATATCCGAAGCCAAACTTTCATACACACTTTGTTAACTCTTTGACAGGCGGTCTGACAAACTCCCAGATGGCGTGTAACATTTTGCCTCTGGCCTCACATGAACTTCAATCGACATGCTACGCTAGCTCAAGCATTCCTTCACATCTCTGTAGCGGTGTTAGCTCGTCGGCTGACAGCTCGTCTGTCTGCTGTGGCCTTTTTATCACACAGCCACAGTTTGAGCCACAGGCCTGTCATGTCATTGGCTGAGTGCTGTCTGAGGGGAGGGGGGGGGGGGATGCTGCTGCACGAAAGCCGTTCAGCATAATATTCATGGTGTAGGAAAAACTTCTTGAAACACTTAGGACTGTCAACTCTCGCACGTACTGACTGACGGCATCAGAGCTTGAAATGGAAAATGTTAACAGAGATAGAGGAACAATTTGCTCTTTTTTCTAAGGTCAAACCAAATTGAACTTCTCCAATTAAAACACATTATATCCGAAGCATTAACCATCCATTCCGTTTATTCTGCTTAACCGAGGTTGGGTTGAGGGGGCAGCAGGCAAAGTAAGTCAACCCAGACTTAAATATCATTTTAGAGGCCTATCTCTAAAACTTCCATGCGACCATTTTTTAAATAAACTATTTCCTTACATTGTTTATACTAATAGTGCCTCTATGTGCAGCAAAGTTAATGTAGTGGGTATTTGAGGTGGGGCTTATTAAAACTCACTTTATACATGTTGGTAGTTTAGCTAGAGGTTCCCATCCTAGGGCTCAGGTTCCTTTATATCGCTATGAATTGAGTAAATGGATAAAAAAAGACAAAGATAACAGAGTTCCACTACACCCTCTGTTTTCATAGCTCCACTGTAATCACTACTTTTCAGAGATTAAGCATCATGCTTTGTCCAGAGGGGGCGCTAAAATCTACACAACCCAAAATTTTGAAACAACAGATTTAACGCTAACTTTGTCCCAATTCAGGGGAAGCAGACTTTTAAAAAAGCCAGCGTTCTTAGCCTCTAAAATGAGATGGTCTGGCCTATGGAGGAGTCCGCCTTTATTCCGCCTTTACCGCAGTCAGTCATTTTGCCTATAATTTAAAAGGTAATGTGAAGTTTCAAGGCCCCTTTTGTTGTTCTACATTATAATTGGTAGTTATTCGATTGAGTAGAAACTACTTACTTAGACGTATCACGAGGCTGCCTGACAGTAGGCCTGCTTTTCTTTTCTTTTTTTGCATGTGTGAAATAACTTTAAACTCGTTTGAACTTGTGCGCATTAAATTTCATGATTTGTTTGCCAACAAAAGATGCACCGGATGGATCCTTCAGTGGCCGTAGGACATCTGTGCCGCTGTGACATTCAAATGCGCCCTCTGAACGATGCAGCCCCCTGAAATGGGACGCAGCTTAAATGTCATTGTGTATAATTAAATTTTAAAGATCCCTCCTAGACGGAGAGCAGATTCATCCCGCCGTCTTAGATAATAATGTCTACACCATCAATAGAAATCCATACTGAAAGTATTGAAATATCTGCTTAGTAGGTCTGACTATTTGTTCTCCTGACTCCCAGCCTGTTTGCTTTCATTTAGCAAATATACTGACATCAGACGAAGTGACTCATCTCCAAATTGACCTTTCACTGTCACAGCATCCATATGCTCTATGAGACCATATCTCTCTGTATATGAGTATTTAACTTAAGGAGAAACTGCATGTGAAAGTGTGTGTTGTCCTTACTTCATCCTCCTCTTAAACATGCCAGACCACTGTTCTGTGTGTCGTTGTGGTTTGTGTGTAACCACCTTTGTGTTGGCCTTGTGATGGACCTATCAGAGTAGACCTCTCACTGTGCATTAATTATCATTATTGGCAGGGGCATCCCCTAATTTTGCTCATTATTTCTATTGACTTGCATTGGAGGCACACAGCCAGGTTGTGTGATGATTACAGAGTAGAAACAGTGGCGGTTTATACACGCCATGATACTGATGGACAGACTTAATTATAGTGGTTTGAACTGGTTTTCCAACCACATCCAAATATAAACCCCACAGGCCCAGATAATGACCTGCAGTTGTTAGAGCGGAAAAACAGCTCAGATGATATGCTTACCTCTGCAAAGTCTATATAAACACAATATTTAATGAATTTACCATACATACATCATATGCATAGACTGTAAATATTAATAGACAAAGCCATTAATGCATCTGTTCCTGCAGGGGGCTCCAGAGGCTCATCGGCAGCAGCCGCCATGCTGGAAATCCCGTCTCAGTTTAACTTTCAGTCAACCTAACGACAAGCTGAGAGCTGGAGCTGAGGCGGGTTTTAAGGCCAGACAAACAAGTCTTAACTTTCTGTCAAGCTGAGACATCCTACCCCTGGGAAATGATGTATATTAAAGGCCACTAATTAGAAATATCAGATTATAATAACATAACTTTTATTTTCAAAACTTAATCTCCCTGTGGTAACACACACGGTTGTTTTTCAAAACTCCTTATCTTAGTTTAAATGATTCTGTCTTTTCTTCTTGTTTGTGTCTACAGGTTTGAATAATTGAGCTGTAACTGACAGCTTTGCTTCCCACACTACAACACCAGCCAGGTAGCATCATACCTCCTCTCTACAAACACGTCTCGCCCCCAAAACCACCCCCCACAATGCCCTCAGCCTGCTGTGCTGCTGTACTGATCTGTGCAGTGACAGCCAGTGAAGCCGATGGATGGATGGCAGAGATACATCTGTGCAAGGTTCCAACTTTGCAGGCTAATAAATGTTACGCAATCTTTTCCTCCCCCTCCAAAGTTAAATAACTCAGCTTTCAGCGGAGTCAGCGTTTTGTGCATGCTGAAGAATTCATTCCTTGGGAATGTGCAGAGAATAAAGTGTACAGTGGGAGCTCATTCTGCTGCAGCTGCAGAGGGCGGATTCAGAGCTCAGGCCGCTCTGAGTTCACACTGCTAACAATCTGCAGCCGCTGCTTGAATAGAGAGCAGCGGAGGGTCATTCTTCACAGAACACATATTAAACATCTTTGTTCATGCGGCTCTTTAATCCCCCTTCAACCGAATATCAATTAACAAGCACCTCTTTTATAGTTAGGTTTGAGAATAGCGGAGGGTAAATCACGGCCTGTTCACTCAGCAGTTAATGGCGCTTCCTGAGAGTCCTGCTCTTGTTGGACGGTGTTTTATGTTCGGATAAAAGTTGTGCTGGGAGAAAAATGCCATCTGGGCTCTGTTCCAGCGGCTGGTGCTTCACAACAGCTACCGCCTCACACTGGGATGTGATGAGAAAGTTTGTGGGAGAAGGGTCTGAGGTGAGGAGGGGGCGGAGGAGAAGAAGTTCTCAAGGTGCAAAATCCATGGAGACGCAGTCGGGCTGAACAAGACTTCCCCGGGTGGACAAACAAAAGGTGAGGTGGCTGCCTGACTGCCTCATTACTGAAGCCCAGCAGCTGCCACCAAAGTGCTGAGCTATGCGTCTTTGGGCCATCAGTGAGGGCAGCACTAATCAACGTCTCGCTGTAATGAGTGATGTCGAGCATTAATCTCTTCTCGTGGGATCAGCTGTGTTGTTGCTGTCGGCTCGGTTGCCAAGGAAATAAGCATCTGGCTGTAGGCAGTTGGCTGCAGTATGTGTGCGCTTTATAATCTCCAACCTCAACACAAGGCGTGCTTTCTGTCACTTTTGTTTTGTGTATACACACATTTTCCTGTCTTGTTTAATTCCAGGAGTGTGTCAGCTCCAAGCAGCAACCTCTGGGGCTAAAGAATCAGAAGTTTAAATCAATGCAGCGCCTCGAGTATCCACTTGAGGCTCCAAAAGTGGACAATTCCCATCAGAGCCCTTACTAAAATATCAAATCTACAGCATGAATGAACATTTTCATGCAGCCTCCTAACATTTCCATGGAAAGTCTGAGTGAGCCAATGTGTGAACACAAAAGGGAAAGAGGAAAATTCAGGCAGGGGAGTGTGACGTTTACATTTCATCATGTTCTTCTCCGCTCTTTCATTGATACTGTGAATACATCCAAAAAACACATAATTGATATAAAGGTTAAAACTGTTATTACAATGTCAGACTCTTCTCGCTTTGTCCCCCACCTTGCTGTGAGGGACATGCGTGAATAAGCAACTCAGGGAGACTTAGAGGGCAGGCTGTCCTGAAGTTTTCTAGAACTTTTCAGGAGTGCATAATGCAAATGTCTTACATGCATGTGAAAACAACTTAACCTTCTGGAGTCCAATAAATCAAACAAATCTGGTGAGCTACAGCCACAAACAGCATCTTATTCTGTGGGTTACATGGTGGGTTTCTTAGCTACTCTACCAGTTGTGGGCAGGGACTGATTAACATTGATAACGTTGGGTTCCTGTCTGAATGAGGTCACTTTTGGTTCCAGCAAACCAACATGTGGATGCCCATCTCGAAGGCTTCAAAAGAGCAGCTGAGGAACCGTTTTTTAGCTTTTCATTTGACCACCAATGATCAGAGAGTAATCTTTTTTTTCATGTTTCATGAACAGAGAGGTTGTTATAAACAGAGTGACACTTTTAGGACAAATATAAACAAGGCAAGGAAAGAGAATGACGCCAGGAACACTTTGCCCGCCGTGCATAACGAGGTCAGTTTAAAAATAGCTCAACAAATCAGCTGTTTGACGAGAGGCAGAGAGATATACAGCTTACACCGATAATAAGGCGTGAAGGTGAGTGACGGTGGAGGAGGATGGTCGATGTGGAAAAACTGAAAATGAACCCTGTCTCCTTAAACTGTAATTTATCCTTAATTTGCACTCAAACGTATCACCTCCTACCAATATATTTAATAGAAAAAGAAAGAAGAAGAACGTATAAAACACCCAGAATGCAACTTTTTTATCTTGGTAAAATAATGTCCTGCTATAAAAACAGATTAAAACCCAACCGTGTATAGATGGGCGACCTCTGGTGGAAACGTTGGGATTTTAATGGAATAAAAACATTTTGTGTGCGGGCATATCTTCTCCCTCCGCAAGATCCAACACATCAACTGGGTGACCAAGTGGGGGGCACCTCTCTTCTATGTTCTATTATCCAGTTAAGGGCCACAACACCTCGGTATAGGCTGGACAGTTAGCTCTGGGATCCCATGGGAACAATCCTGCTACATGCTAGCTGTCACCGTTAGTGTTATTGTATGTAGAAAACTCCACCTGTCCAACATTAATCAAACAATATCGTTACAAAATGATATCTGAAATAATCACAATAACATCATGTTGTGGTGAAACTTGGGATTTTCACATGCTGTCCAAACTTTGTGGAAGATGCAACAATGATGATGTGAACTATTGTCTTTTGTGTTCCCTTGTTCCCTTCCCTTGTGTTTCCTCTTGTGTCACCATCCTCAGTGTTGCTCACCTGCTTCACCACTCACACCTCCTGACTGCATCAAGCTGCTCACCTGTTTCTCTTTTTGTGCCTTTAATGGAGAGACAGGATAGTGGATAGAGCTGTAAATCAAGGAGAGAGAGAGAGTGGAATGACATGTGGGAAAGGAGCCACAGGCTGGATTCAAAGAAAACTCTGATTCTCATACCAAAAACAGAAACTAAACCATCTTCTTAAGGAAGAAATAGATGACAGACTATGTAAATATTAGTATCAAACACCTGTGGTAGAGGTTCTGCAGGTAAACCCTATCGTTTAAAGTAATGGAAGCCTTCATATATTCTATAATAATGTTAGTTTTTAACCTTTTCAGTGTGGGTTTTATATGTTCATTAAAATGCATTACTGTCTCTGGTTAATCCTTTTCAACAATTCTTCATTGGGCTTGATGAGGTAACTCTTAAGTGCCATTGAATACCTTTCTTTCAGAAACAGCCAAAAATAAATGAAGTCATGAACACGGAGAGAAGGAAACGGAGCGGCCCAGAAGTTCAGCGTTCAATTTCCTATTTAGGCAAAGTCACAATCAGCAGAAAGAGAGTGCTGGCCTCCAGTCAGCGGAGAAAAACGGTCTGATGCATTTAATATATGAAGAAACATTCACTGAAACCCAAGGCCATGAATCATTACCTTAAGCCCTTTCAGCTCACGGCTCTCGTCTTTTAATTTACCCCCCCTCCCCCTCCTTGTGGCCCGGATCACCGAGGAACTCACTGCGAGCATTGTTCCTCCTGCCAGCTCACTTGGCATATCTGGTTTTATTTTGAGGCCTCTGGCTGTTTGGCAGGAGCAGGAGTAAGCGGTGTTAAAGGTATTTATGAGGTTGTCCTCAGAAAACCTCCCTTTATATCAACACTTTGACTAATGCATGTGACAGTAAACTTGACGTTGGCTGCAGCAGTGAAGAAGTTGTCTGTATGACTGATGCGGGCTCCGATAGCAGCCAAGCCAACGTGGATTAATTATAGTAGCTTTTAAAGGACTGTTTTCACCAGAGACAATGTTTTGGAAGTACCTAAGAGATCAAACTGTTACCCACTACAACACTCAAACAGGTTCCACTGGAGTCAAAATACAGATTTTTAACATGTTTGAAATATTTTGTGTTGGATCAGACGTCTGGGACTCAAATTCCTGCAGAGTCCAAGGTGTGAGGACATTGTTACATAATATTGGATATGTGAGCTGTATGATTTAATCTGAAATTACATTAGCCTACTTGTTTTTGTAAATGCAAAATGTCAAACACACAAACTAACACATTGCACTTTCGTTCCCTCAATGGTGATGTTAAAGCTCCTGTCAAGAACTTTCAAGGTTGAGTTTGATCTGGTAACCCCTTTGGACAAAGCAGGATAGATTAACTATTTCTTTACTTTAAATGTTTTTAATGCTCACAATGAATCTTTGGGGTGAAGAATTAAAAAACGTTTGTTCCTACAGTGTGCTGTTGATCTCCTTGTCCCCGATGGCAGGGCTGCAAGAAATGTAACTAATTATGTAAAAATAATCATTTTTCTCTCGTATTGCTTTTGTAAGTCATCAATTCACAAGAATATATGAGGAGATTAAAAACTGGAGAAGACACTATGTGGGCTAATACCAGAAGCACCCATATTGAAATCCAGTCCACTGTCATATATCCCAAATATATATTATGAATCATAAACTCAATGTTGTGGTGAAAAGACAAAAATCCAAGCTACTGTCACAACTGTCTGCATGGATTCTTACACCGCTATGAAAGCTGCTGTTTAAACCAAACCCTTCACATTCCCCAAACCTACTGAGATGATTTCTCGCTGACGAGACAGAGCCGTGAAAAATCACAGCATAAGGAAATGAAACAGAATTCAAAGTAAAGACTCAGAATGAATTAATTGTTGCCCTAACCTTAAGATTAATAGTTTTGTAGACAAGAATAGCTGATGATCTGGAAAAAAATCCTAAAGATGAACAACAGAGTTTTAAATTAGAATAAAAACTTATAGTTCCTATAGTTCTAATTTTAGAACTATAGTGCTAAAATAATAACAATGAAATCATCTTTATGTGCCTCAGTCTCAGTAATTGACATCATTGGATAAATTATATCTATATGTACCACTAAAACAATCTTGTAATTTAGTTCAATGAAAGTGAGGTACATAAATGTCCAATATGACAGTTACAAAATTGTATTCGCCAATTCTGATAAGAGCATGATAATTTATAATACTATAATAAAGACATCATTATTATCTTAAAAACCTATACAGAATTGTAGCTCTGAAATCCTAGGCTCTTTGTGAAATTGTTTCCTAAATAAGTTTGGATTCACATTATGCCCCTTTTGTTAGAAGATACAGCACTCTTTAAATGAAATAGGCTCTGGATTAATGACAGAAGACAAACTCTCCAAAAGAGAAAAAAGGTAGACATTCAGTTCATCAATAGATGTATTGCTAAAAATAACATTTTTAACAGTATTTTTTTTTGCCCTCTCTAGTCCAGGCAATGTAGTTTTAAAACTTGAATATCAACAAAGTCAATTTAAGCCAATCAGTGCTCTAGTCCGTTACTTTAGGACTGGTAACCTACAGCATCCACTTACAAATGTAGGCGAAATGTCACACATGCAGTATTTAATTGTTAATTGTATTATTGACATAAATAAAGAGACATGCTGATCATTCTCAATAATACATTTATTGTTTAATTCGGTCTAAAAATGTCGGAAAGGATGCTGTCAGGTTAAGTTTGAGCATTTTTCTCCCATAATCCATTGCGCTTCCCGCAGTTACATCCAGTGGTGTCCCTGCAGGTGGTGGTATCTCTGTCTGTCATGCTCTCTGCTCCGCCCAGGTGTTTTAACCTTCACATCGACGCTACCTGATAGAACTGAAATAGTTCAAGTTCAACCTCTTTTTATACGTTTTGGTGCTTATTCCTTTGGTAGGTATGTCAGAAGATCACATATTTTTAATTAATTTGATAATTATAACTCTTGAGGATATATTATTATACTCATTTATTTAATTTGTGTCATTTCGTTGTTACAGTAAGCTAATTATCTAAGCTAGCCGACGACTTGTTAGTTAGCCATGTAAATTAACACTCAGTTATTTATTTTTTTATGGTGTCAAATATACTTTAATAATATAAATAAATGTGTAGAGGCTGTGGAAAGCTTTTTATCAGGTGTACAATTCAACAGTCTCTTTAATGTCTGGTACAGTTTAAAATGTCAGGTACCAGGAACATTTCTACACCATGCCAGCAAAGTCCCGGGTCCTCTCTGTCCCTGGTTTGGAGCTGACATCCCAGTGAACCAGCAGAGGAAACCACAGGGTGAGTAAAGTCAAGCAGCCTTTAGCAATTGAACCTCATTTTCACAAGAGGGCTTAGAGTCAGTCATGCTTCATTTTTCTGTCATTCACTGTTTATCTAGAGAGCCAGTGAGTTTCTCCTAACTCTTAGAAGTATTTATGTTCAAGACTTATCTGACAGAAAGCAGCTCAGGGGCTTCCTCTCTCTCTCTCCTGCTTCTCACTTAAATGTTCTCAAATAACCTCCAAAAATGGCCAGAGATGAAATTCATTCATTGAGTGATGCTGTACAAATTCAAGACACAAAGTAAGATTTGCCTTTATTTGTATCTGTGTCCTACGATGGAGTATTAGGGCCTAAATTTAAACTAAATTTTGAGATTAAATTAAGAAGGATAAAGCCGTAAATTTACTAGAATAAAGACGTTCATTTACGATATTAAGTTTGTAAATTGATTTAAATTGGGCTGAAAAGGAGAACCCGTTTTCATCTGCCCCAAAAGAGACAATTTCCTCCAAGTCAGTGCGGGTTCTTTCTCCGAAAAAGCTCCAGTTTCTTGCTGTATCTTTTCAGGGTCCTGATACCTCTGACAATGTGATGCTGATGTGTCAAAAGATGAAGTATGTCCTTATTTATGAAACCTTTACTACAGTACAACTTCACAAGATGCTCCACGTTCCTCATTTTCTACAAGCGGCTGCCACTCCTCTGATGAATCTAAAGACTAAGATAAAGACTTAATTTATGAGAAATTTCAAAATTTCAGAAAACATTGGCTAACATCTTATTCAGTAGTTCAGTTTGTTTACATTTCTTATATCCTAACAAAATATAAAAACTATTTCACGGTTGCCATGAAAAAAAGGATCTTCTGTTATCCTTCCATAAAATCGTTTTGTAAAAGTCATTTTTCAGTTTTATTTAAGATCGCAGTTGAAGCATTGGTTGAATCTGTTATAAATGTTGCACCATGTCATATTCCTTCTCTGACTTTGCCTCTGTTGCATGAACAGATCTTCAGTTCAGAGTCTTTCAGTATCTACTTAACCTGCAGGACACGCACGGATGAGTAGACACTTTTTATTATGCCAGCTGAGCAAATAGTTGTACGTCATTCAGCTGACTTGAGTGTCTTTACCTCGTCTATCAGCCTCCTCCAGGAGCCATTTATTCTTTGTAGAGCGGGCAAAAGCCTCTGGGCACACTTCAGACACACAGCTGGGGATGTGGTTAAAACGACTTTAAAAGTTTTGGCAGTATCACTTTAAAAGTCATAAAGCCAGGAACCTTTCAAAGCAACACAAAGCTGCTATCAGGTCCTTGTGGATCTTTTCATTGCAGGGTGCCATTTTCACTTTCAGGATGTACTAATGGAATATGAGGCGTAATTTTTTCAATATATGTATAGTAGTCTTTCAAGCTCACACACTTCACAATGTACACAATGTAACAGGTGTTAGTAAAATGATCAGCTGGGAATTGCATGAATTTGTATGCTGTGTCACACATGGTCCATTAGTGGGATGCTGGAGTCTGCTTATCATTCATCCTCAGAACTTTAGAGCATTTATGATCCTGCATGTGTGTGTGTGTGTGTGTGTTCAGTGTGTGTGTGTGTGTGCATAAAAAAGAGAGTAACGATAACGTAATGGTCCCACAAACAGGAGAAGCAGGAAGTCTGTCAAAGGTTTAAATATCTGTAATCGTAGAAATCTGAAAGTGGTGGCATCCCAAATTGAGAGAGTCATATGGACAGATGCTGTGAGATCTTTCCTGTGGAAATATTTTTAACACATAAGGGTAATGGTAAATAAAAACCTCACCTCTTTATCCACATTTTTTTTAGAAGAATAATCTTCTAATGTTCTAATCCCAATAAAGTCACATTAACAGTTCGACATCAATCAAGAATGAAGTATATCTTAATTTACTCTTGCTGCAAATGTTAGCTCACAAATAATTATTCCCAAAACATAAACACTAAAGAATGCTTTGGTGGATCTGTTTATGATATTTTGCGTAAGAGGTAGTAGAAGGAGAAAAAACACTGATTTAGACTGATTAAAAAAGCTCTAAATGTCCACCATTGGACTTTGATTATCTAGTCACTAAATAGTTGTTTCTGTTTGTGACCTGTGGAGGGCAGCAGCAGGCTTGAGATGCATTTAGACTGCATCAAGTATTGAAAGGAGAACAAGAATAGAACGAAGAACAACAGCACCAGAGCCAATGTGAAACATCACTGAACAGCACGGGGCCCAAAGCTGAACCCTAACTGACCAGACCGTTCAAAGTCAAGTCCACCAGTTTATAAACTAGAGCTGAATCTCATCCTCTGCCGTGCAGACTGAACACTAGGCTTTCTACTAAGAGGTTTTAGTATTACTCCCATCACAGTTCAGCTTATCCAACTTTTATTTATTTTTGGGCATTTTGTGCCTTTATTGGAGAGATAGGACAGTGGATAGAGTTGGAAATCAGGGAGAAAGAGAGTAGGGAATGATATGCAGGAGTCGGATTTGAACCTGGGCCGCCTGCTTTGAGGACTATAGCCTCCATACATGGGGCGCGCGCTGTAACCACTGCTCCACCAGCGCCCCAGCTTGACCAACTTTTGTCTTGCGTGTCACATAAAGTCACCAAGTGTGACAGATGATGAATAATGTATTGAAAAAAATAAACATTATTTTGAGCTGACGGAGGAATGAAGAATACATACAAGGATAACAATGTCGACTATTTTTTACCTTGTGATGCTGACACTTCAAATGTACTTTTAGCTATTTCAAATTAATATTTCAACCTGCCAGATTCATCAGACTAGCTCACGTATTAATATTTACCATTAGGTGTTCCCAAATGTCTTTTATTCCCAAAAATGATAACAGAAATATCATAAATTTAGGCTGTTGTCCCAATGTTTTCTTCCCCGTCTCCCAAAAGAGCATATGAGGCAGCAGTCAGTGGTCCTACACAGGCTGGGTATCCCTCTAGCATCATATTTAGAAATGCAAAGCCCAGCAGTCGAGTCCTAATAAATGAACCATGTCCAGTTTAACTTAGTTTAAAAGTTGAAAAAAGAATGGACCTGGAGTTGGTTGTAGTCTGGTTATCTTTTGACATCAAAGTAATCAAAGTAACTTGATTATTTTGAAGCACCTTTTATAAATGTTTAATTGATTTAGGCAGCCCCTCTGGACAAATTAGTACACACTAAAATCTTTGTAGATGGAAACCTGAACAATAAAAACACCAAAACTATTTCAAATGAAGTAACGTAAGAGGAAGTCATTTTCTTATAAGATTTTTTTACTATTGGACAACATGTGAAACTAACGTCAGGCTCCTGGCTCATGTTTGAGTACATGTTTGTTTGTTCCATCTAATCGCCGAGTTACCTCCCCCCGAGTAAAACTTGATACTCTTCATACCAAATCCACTGACTTCCTTGGCACCTCAAAACAACAAACTAGATGACAGTGTTCAGGAAAAGAAGGTCACCTACAGTGTCATATATTGAAGTGTAAAGCCACTGTCCAAGCTGCTGTATTTGGTATTTAGATGTTGTGAATAGCTTAGTTCTTAAATGCATGAGTTTCATTTAAAATAAGATTTTCTTTTTCCAGATTTAAAAAATGTGCGCTGTAACTAACAAACGTGTTTCCTAAGATATTTCCATCTGTATCGAACATACCAAAACCTTTTACCAGCAAACAATGGAGAGCTTTGTTCTTGTGTAATGTAGGTATGAGAATCTGACCATTCATTCATTGTCTGTGGTTCATGGCTGTCAGTTTGGGTTAAAGGTGAATAGAAGTGTCTGTCAGCAGGACAATACTGGAAAAAATTGTGCTTTTGGGTATCACATAATGCAGAAGACGCAGTTACAGTCAGAACAAAATGAGGCCCGAGTTTGAACCCTGAGGCATTCCACACTTCACTTGTGCCAGCTGTAGGTAGACATGGTTTCTAACTGAGCTTTTAAAAGATGGTGTGGGAGTCTTCAAACTGGACTACTGAAACAAAACACCCCAATTCATCTTCATTAGAAAGACTATAATAACTACTATCTGATAGTAATGATTTGACAAGTATGGAATTTTGTGACATTTTTAACACTTGACGGGATGGTACTTCATTCCACTTGTATTTGATTCTCTCAGAGGCTCAAACATGTTAAGTGTATATTTTCTTTCAAGTGAACCCTTCCTTTCCGACCGTCAGCCCTGCCAACACTTGGACGAAGAGAGACAGAGCCATCCACTCAGGGATGCAGTTTGTAGAGGCGTAACGGCTGAGTTTAGGCGTGAGATTACATTCAAGGAGAAGAAACAGACTTTCCAAAAAGTACAATGTAAACAAAGGCTCCATCGGTCCTGGTCCTGAAAATCCCTTTTGTCATATTTCCATCCAATGGAGGTGGTCGAAGCAATATACAGTCAATCTTTTAGCCAATGGTCTTGTTGGCTTTTTTAAGGTCATAAAGAGGCATCAGTATCTAACTGAGAGTGTCTCATTTTAAAAAGTCCTGAAATAAGATTTTAATAATTGATTTCTTCTTTCACCAAAACATCATTGCTGTAACTTTTCAAGCTAAATTAGAAATGTAAATCTGGGGGCGCCAGTAGCCTCGTGGTTAGTGCGTGCGCCCCACATACAGAAGCTGAAGTCCTCCAAAGTCCTCCAAGCAGGCGACCCCGGTTTGAATCCGACCTGTGACTCCTTTACTGCATGTCTGTCCCAACCCTCTCTCTCCCTGATTTCCGTCTCTATCCACTGTCCTATCTCTAAAAGAAGGCATTAAAAGCCCCAAAATAAACCTTAAAAAAAAGTTAATCTGTGGGAAGTAGGTGCATTTGAGAGTCCAGTTGTGTTAGGTGTCTCCTTGTATGTAGGGTCCATAACCTCATTAAACTTCACTTCATGGTATAAGCACAGATGGGTCCTGGAAGTGGATGCATAATGAATATTTTTCCTTTGACAGGGTGTTTCTGTCAGGACTGCTCTACTAGCTTCAGCAGCAATATGAATTCAAAGCTGGTGAGTCTTTATTTTTTTTTCATATTGTTAAACTGTATGTTAACGGGTGTTTTAGTTTTATTCATATTTTTGTAAGAGATTACATGAAGTCATTCACATTTGCTGAAGAAATTAAACAAAAGGCCCCAAAATAAACGTTTTGACCATTAAAGGAAATTCAAAGACTTTTTAAATCTTTATGTCAAACAGTGATTTATAAATGCATCATTTTAACCTCAGTATAACTGCCAGTAAAACGTGTCTTTGCTGTAAGGTGTGCACTGGGGAGCCTGTGTTTGAGGAAGTGAATAGAAAGAGCGAGAGACAGACAGAAGGAGACTGAGGGAGAGAGGGCAGGAGGGACCCGTATTAGCCGGGACACTTGAATGAATTTGAAGAATAGGTTTTTTACATGCAGAACAGCCACAATATACCGGGCCCTGACTGGCAGACTTCACCAGCTTCTCCGATTCAAATGACGCAAACCTGCCTGATTGGAGGGATTTAAATACTTTTTTATAGTAAGGCGTCCAAACAAAACCAAGACTGGTCGTCTACCTTTTACTGCTGCTAAACTGAAGTCTGGAAGAAAGAACGGGAGAATGTTTTTTCAAAGAATCCTCCATGCATTCAGTTTTTAAATGTGTTGACAGTTTTGAAGTAGGTAGAGCTAAACAATGCAGAAAATGTTTGTATGAACATGTTTTTTACATTAATCAATTTCAAACTATACACAATCTGATAATGCTGCCAGGTTTGGGATCATCCTAAATCCAGAACGATTTTTTAAGTTATGTATAATTTAAGTCTTTTTTCTTTACTTTATGAAGGGAAGGAAATTTAAACTGCTACAGTCACTAACAGAAGAAGTTTCATATTAACAGTACTTTTAACAGACTGGGAATCTGTCTGTGAGTAGTTCTCCTCAGATGAAACACCCGACCACCATCAGCTCAGCTTGTGTCAGTTCTGTAATAATTTCACTCCTGACATTATTTTAAGTTAAATTATCTGCATAGTTTTCCTCACTTTAAGAACAAATACACCCGTTAATAAAAACCATAATGAAGCAGTTTTAATCTTGGTCTCAAACACCACTTAGCAGACGACACAGGACACCCAGTGAGGGAGGTGAGCTGCCACCTGAATCCTCCAAATTGTTACCTGTTACTTTTTTTGTAAACATCTCTGCATTGAAGAGATAAGGATTGTTCCTAGTTTCTCTCTTCTTTCCCCACAGACTGCATCTCCTTTTTTTAAACAATGGCTTAAAGTGGGCGTGCACCCTGTCCTGTACTTCAGAAGCAGGAAATAAACGACTTAACTGTTGTCGCTATTTCTGCTGTGTGATGTCAATAAAAATACCCAAAGTTTGTAATCACACTAGAAGTGTAAAAGGTATTGCCTTCCGCTCTCAAGATGACATATTCCCCAGCCCCAGTGTCAAGACACAGTTAGCAATATCTCCCCTCTGTGCGTTTATATTAGTCTTATCATTCTATCATTATGTTTTATTTTTGATCAGTCTAGCTTCTACCATTTGACGAACACTGCAAACACCCTATGAATCTTTCTAATAATGTGACCCACATAGATTCAACATTTATTATATTTCAGTCAATCAAACATCATCATTTTGCAAGCTCTTCAAAAGTATAACATCCTAAAAGCAACAACAACTAAAAAGACTAATTGATTTAAATATTTCGAGGAATAAGGGTCGGTATTGTAATAATCTTCCCACCCATTAAACTGCGTAACACAATTACTCTCCCGACGTGAAGGCAGCTATTGTGTGCCTGTAACAGTGTTACATTCAGTTCCACTCTCTGCAGCCGTGTAAATGTCCGACAGTATTATCTCTGTCAAGTGGCTGTCCGGGTTCTGTTATGTGATCTGGTGAGGCAAAGCTGGCCCCTCAATTTTAAGCATACACAGACACAACTAAAGCTCCCCTGCCCCTCTCGCACACACACACACACACACACACACACACACACACACACACACACACACACACACACACACACACACACACACACACACACACACACACACACACACACTACAACACACACACACTACAACACAGACACACACTACAACACACACACACTACAACACAGACACACACACATAGACACACACTGTGGCTGACCCAGGGGTCAAGGTGCAGAGAGTCTGAGCGTTGTCTAACTGGGCCTCTTGAAACTCTTGCCTCGCATTCCAGCGCCCGGAGGAGGGGGTTGTTGGAGCCGGGCTTATTACAGAGAGAGAGAGAGAGAGAGAGAGAGAGAAAACAGAGAGAGAGAGAGAGAGAGAGAGAGAGAGGGAGGGAGAAGCGGGCTAAAAAGAAGCTGGAAGGTATTATGCACTCTTTTCCCTTTGCTTCCTAGAAACTCCCGCTTGTTCCCTCCCACTCGGCCGGCACAGTTCAGACGACGCAGCAAAGGAAACGTTGAAAACTTGAACCTGCTATTCTCCAGCTGCCTCGGCCTTCTAAGTAGATCACTTGTTTTCTTTCCTGCTGTTCAGCCTCTATGTCTCTCTCTCGCTCTCTCCCTCCCAGTTTCTCCTTTCCTCTCCCTGTTTCTCTCTCTCTCTCTCTACCTCTCTCTCTTTTTCTCTGGGCTGTGTGTAAGAGGATCACTTTGTTTCCGTTGCCTTTTTTTCCGCGCTGCTGCAGACACATGGAGGAGGAGAGGACTGGATTTGGGGGAGATACTGACGGGGGTGCACAGCTGCAACAGTCCCCTCCATCTCCACACTAGGACTAATGCCCCTCATCTGTCTCTCTCTCTCTCTCTCTCTCTCTGTCTTTCCCTCCCTGTGTGTTTGGCTCTCCCTCTGTCGCACTCTCTCTGCCTCTCGATGGGGTGGGGGGTGCCATATGGGAGCTCAGAAAAATGGAAGTGGATCGGAGATAGACATGAGAGGAATCTGTCATTCTCGAGCTCGGATATCAGAATCTTTTGGGTGAGTTTGCCTCTCTTTTTCTCTCTTTTCACTTTGTTTGAAGTTGTGTACTCTCAAAGAGTCTTCTGAATTCCCTGCAGCATGTTTTAAGTCCTCGCTGCTTTTTATTCACAACTACCTATTCTGAGTTTGTATTGTTTGTTTGAGCTGAAAATGTCGGCATATTTTACTTCTACATCACTCCAAAGAGTTGAAGTTCATGTTTTATTGATAAGCTGAATTTTTAATAGGCTTTGTTTATTTGAGCTTGTGCCGGTTTGCAGGGTTTTGAGGGTCAAGGTAGAGCGAGAGGGGAGATGGAGCGAAGGCCGACTGGGGGAAGGGAATTCGGAGGGGTCAAAGAGAATGGCACTTGGCCGAGGCAGCACAATGGCTCTGAAAACTTTTTTGAGTCTGACATTGTCACTGCGAAACATGTGCCCGCCTGAAAACCTGGAAACTGCTGCTTGTTGCAGCTGCATTGTTGGACATTTTTGATGTGAAGGCAGTTCATTTTTTTAGCTGATGAAGTTGATCGGTGGCGTGGTGGGTTATGTCTTCATGAGGTTGTAATTTTTTAAGTCTGGGCTGATTTCTGAGACAATGAGCTTAGACACACCTCAGCATCTTGTAAACTCTTGTTATGTTTTATAATATATTTTTGACCTATTTAACTGTTCTAATAATATAACATAGTAGCACATAATGAAATTTAATCATGCACTTCTTACTTATTTTTGATAATGAATTCAGAAAGAATAAATCCAAGTTCACATTTTGACAATGCTTCATAAATCTGCGTTTTGTGGATAATGTGTTTTTAAGGATGCATGTGACAGATAGTTTTCTGTACGCTCATCTCTGGAATTTTTTGAGCAGCTCATGTTGCTCTCTGTGCAAACTAATACTCAACTTATCATGCTCACTGACTGACTCCAATATGATTCATGAACGGAGCACTTCCTGCACTCTGGACATGCTTTAAAGCTACACCTTCATTTCTTTGTAGTGACTACTTATGTTAGATTTAAAGCTACTCAGCAATTATTGAAAGACACGTCATCGACCTGTCTCTTTGATCAGATAGTTAAAATATGAACTACTTTTTTTCTGAACTCAGTTTGTACACAGATTAATAGTTAGTAGAAACCAACCAGTCTTTTCTCAAATAAAACCTTTACTGAATCTCTCTACAGTCTTTGACTCAAATATAAATTTTCCTTTTTTCGAGTACACTCGTTGAAATAAGCACATCATATTTGACCAGCAGCGGTTTTTAAGAAGTTTTAGTTGTTAACCCTGAAATACTCCAAACTTCCTTAAACTTCAAAGTCTATCATGTTTGAAGCCTCCAGGAGTTAGTGTGTGTACGAGCCGGGTTGAGTGAGTGAAGTCCTTTCAGGAGTCTATTGAAGTGCAGAGCTGTGATTTATGTGCTTCACCCTGATGGTTCATTGGCAGTTCGGGGATTTTGAACTCACTCCCTCGTCTCTTTGAAGAAATCAGAAGCCGTCTCTCTGACTTGCTCGTTCTGTGCCTCCCTCGCTCCCTCTGTTCATTAGCCATCTTACTAACAGGGGAGTTAAGAGTCTCGACCTGCACCTGTGAAAGGTGGTATTAAAGTAGGATTTTAAAGTGATGAAGAAATGTTGAACTTAGTTTTATCAGTACAAATTTGATTTGTATATAATGTCTGTTAAACTTACAGTGAGCTCAGAAGCTTCAGACTCTGGTACTACTATTTTATTAATACACAGACTGTCTGCGGCAGGATCTAGTTCTCTATTTTGGGCATGTGGGTCACAGTATAATGAAGCAGCACCGCAACAACCTCTCTATTAGAACTCGTGAAGTTACTGTCAAAACTTTTATTCTTTGTTGATGTGGCTGCTGCTTCAGCTTCAATCAGGAAACAACAAATCCCCATCTCAGAGAGAGAAGGGGGAAAGACAGCTTTAGAAATGGAAAATGTCGACTTTCACATTTAAGAGTTTTTCTTCTGATGTCAAATAATTCATTCCTAGCTGCTACTCTTAAACAAATCTAAAGAATTTAAATGAACTCAGAAACACATACCTGTTGTCTATTATCCTGAAGTTTTGAGTGGTTTAAGAATAAGCTGATAAAAATACTTTTATTTGTCCGTCAGGGGGTCATTTGAGTTTTTGATGTTGAGGTTTTGTAAAGGTTGTTAGATCACCAATACATGTGAGTAGGATTTAAAGTTAACCATGCATTTCTGTAATTTTAAAGCATATTTTTAATCTGAAATGTTAAGCCTTTATAAAAGCATGTATGACTGAATACCTAGAAGAAATAGTGCTCCAATAAAAAGGCTCTGTTTGGTACAGCAGGTTCACACATTAATGAACTGGATTGAATCTGAATATCTATGGTCTTTATGTCTTTATAGAAGTTACTCGTATGGTTTGTGTCAGCAGATGATCTTGACCTTTTTGTTTTTCGTACTGTAAGCCAGGTAACGACATGTCGTCAGATAACCTGCCTGACCTCTGCAGCCAATTTTAGCCTCTCCCTCATGCCCCTTCTGGTTATAAATTAGCCCAGTTGTTTGAAAGCAGTGAAAGGAAAAGCTCACTTAGTCGAAGTGATTTATTAGTTGTTAGGCCGCTGCTGCCATGTGAATGACAGAGGTGCCATTCAGGATGAAAACAGAGACTCAGAGAGCAGGCAGGATCTGACCGCTTCAGGAAGTAGGAGGTGGTTTCCTCTTCTGCCACTCAACCAGGAGAGAAAAACGCATGATTTACCTTTTAGTTTTCCTTCCAAGGACATTTTTATGTTTATTTAGAGAGCATGCTAATAGTGCCACTTTATAATTCATGCAATATTTACCAGGATTGTGAGCTGGATTCAGCTTTGCCACTCTAAAATAAAACAAATATCTGTGAAGAGACACAGAACCTTTAAGTACCTGTGTTACATTCTGTGGTAGACAATGCAATCTGATAACCATGTGCTGTTAGCCCAATAGCAGGTTTTATTTTTCGATGGCTGTATGTTGGCTCTTTCTTCAAACTCTCTGCTTCACATCTGCCTCACTCTTTGTGGCATACGCTGCAGACCGCTGAGAGAAACCAGGCTATACGGTGTTTACATGTCGAGAGTCATTTGAAAGATCAATGAGTAATCCATCTCTGTAAATTGAGTTGTGCTTACTCCTATTTCCAACCTTAATGCAAGTAAGATAACTTTGTTAAGATGTTTGTATGACAATAACCTCTGTATTGCCTTACTCAGGTTATGATCAAATTACGAGAGTGCATGTAAATGCAATAAGTGACAACCCTGTTGGCCTCTTTCTGTTCTGTCACACAACACTTCCTGAAGCACTTTTTAGCACAGCAGAAAACACCAGTGTTTACCCGTAAAACAAGAAATACTTAAAGTGACAACTTCAAACTTTCAGATCTGGGAGGCTTTTTCTGCTGTGAATGTGAAAGAAATGTGAGTTACCTTAAGAGAGACACCTCAGCTCTACACTGAAAGTAGGACATTGGCAGACAGCAGCTCTCTTGGGAGTGGATGAAGAGATCTGCCTGTAGTTGAGTTTTGCTGACTAATGAGGGCACACAGTGTGTGACTGTGAAGCTCTGCTCTTCCAGGAAGGAATATGATGAGAGTAGTTATGACAATAAGTGCTCTAACAAAGCAGCTGTTCATGTGAGGAGTTTGTGACCTTAGGGGCCAAGAAAGCAGGAGCCTCGTATAGAAAGACCCATTTATGTTGTTGTTTTAACTCGGCTGGTTGTAACTTCATCACACTGGATGAACTGAGTGCTCCCAACGTGATCAGACTTTTGATAATTGCCATATTTTGGTGAAGGTTCCCAGGCTTGCTGATGAAGAAGAAGTGTTGACAGACACATGTCATGCAACTAGGGGTGCAACTAACTTATTATTTCTATTATTAATTCAACCACTGATTATCACATTTGACTGATTTGTTTTTGATTGTAAAACATTTCATAAATTGCCCATCACAGTTTCCAAAATACAAAGTGATGTCTTCAAATGACCTCTTTGATCAACCCAACATTTCTAAAACCAATAGACCATTTACTGTCAGACTGACAAAAAGCAGAAAATACACACATTTAAGAATTTCATCATCCTTGACTACATTTTCTTCCTGCTAAGCTTAACCAGGCACATGAATTAATTATGTTTTATTGTTTTTACTGGTTGAGCGGTCTTGTCCTGATTCCTTGTTTTTCCTAAAATAATGTGAAACTATGAGAGAAGGAGTTGGATGGAGAATAGTTGTGCTCACATTGTGCAGAGTGAGAACTGATCTTGTACGAGTATCTTCTCTGCGGTCTCCTCCCTTCATGCTGCTCAGGAGCGTCACTCTTTTTAAACTCTCTGAGTCTTACTCGGCCAGTTGTTAAAACTTTTACAAGCTTCTGTTGTGAAGCCCCTGCAGCTCTCAGCAGTGCTGTGTCTCTCCAACAGGATGAAGCCTCTTCTTAGTACATCTAATGTACATGAGGTCTTTGAGTAAATCACGTAGGGCCCTTCACTAGATTGACCCACTTAACCTGGCATCAACGCTGAGTTGCTACAGCTTGAATATAGATGTCAAGTGATATTCATTACCCTATCCAGAGACAGTATCACAGTGATACCTGCAGTTACATCGACTCAGATTTTAAAGGGATTTTTTATCCTAGCCTGTCGTATATATAGATATATTTATCAGGGTCAAAATGACTAAAGAGTACAAATAGTTTGGGAAATGCTTGAGGACAGATTGCTTCTGTTGGCAGCCACAGAAACAGGCTCTTAAGGCTGAAACAAGGTAATCTTTCAGTGCAATGTTCCCAATCATTGTATGCCTGTAACAGATCTTGTTTTTGCCTCCGACAGACCAATGTTGATATTGAATTTCTCTGACAATGTGACATTAATTAAAGCTGCAGAAATAAGGTAGGATCATATTGTAACAACAAACAGCTGTTGACTTGGTTCTTTCCTCAAAGTCACGCTCTATTTTAGTAAAAAAAATCAAACTTTACTCAACAAACCTTTGAGTTGCTGGAGTATTGCTGCTTTAAATGTTTTTTATTGTGTTGTGTTGGATAACCGTTTAAAACACTAAAATCGGGGTGATGGTGCTGCAGTGGTACGGAGGCTATACCCCGGGTTCAAATCCGGCCTGTGGCTCCTTCCCCGCATGTCATTCCCAACTCTCGCTCTCTGACTTCCAACTCTATCCACTGTCCTGTCTCTCCACTAAAAGCACAAAAACCCCCAAAATAAATCTTAAAAAATTTAATTAAAACACTAAAATCACCAAACGTTTTGAAGACGATTCCCCTCTTAAGATGTACATTAAGCCTTTCACAGAAGCTCTAGGGTGACCATCAGCACCATTTACCGCTGAGTGTTTCAAGATGCCCCATCGAAGTCTTGAAAACACTTCAACTTTATTCATAAGCATGACTCACTTTGATTAATAGTGCCGTGGACAGATGGATGCAAGATGTCATTCAAAACTCAGATAATGAAGACAGATGATATGCATCATAAGTTGCTCTTTGTTGAATTATTAATGACTTGAGCCAAGTCTTACCCGTGGAATATAACGCAGACACTAAGTGTTTAGTAGTTTCCTGTAATAGATTAAGTCCCAAAGCTACGTTTTGATTCAAATACAATGACTGCCATATGAAGAACTCGAGTAGAACAATATGTTGGATTTAAGTCGTATGAAAAAGATATGGCATGTAAAAGTAATTTACTGCATGCAAGAGATACACAAAAACAGACTCACACACACACAGCATTGAATTCTGGCACAAATGGCCCCTGATGGGTTGCTTATAAAGGGGGTGATGTCATGTCTGTGATGGAGACTTTGTGTCCCTTTACCATTGATCCATTTCTTATCCAGCTGTCCCTAAACTGATGCAAAGGAAAGAGAACTAAAGTCATAAAATAATGAAAAAGCTTATGCTGCAACCTTTATATTTTATTCATTCTGCATCCACATTTCATCATCCATTCAAATATAGAGACTTTCTCTTACCATTTTTTATTTTTGATACTGATTCTTACACTTGATCTTTTTTACTTTTACCAAAAACTGATACCAATTAATAGTCTTAAATAACATCCAAACAGCTGTATACCTCTCTGACTAAGAACACATAAACAGAACATACAGAGAATGACTGCAGCGGACTTTCTGTTTCGAGTTTTGACACTTCAAAAAGGAGCATTTAAAAAAATCAGTCAAGACATAAAAAAACAATCCTGGGAGATAAGGACGTTTCTTATGACGCTCTCTCCTGTGTCTGCCAAAGAGTGTTTTATTTGTCTGAAATTGCTTGAATGTTTTTGTCTGTTTGGTTTGCAGAAGAGGACACCTCATCCTTCATTGAACACTAAAGAAATCCTGACCTGGAAACATGCTAAGCTAATGTCAGATAAATAACTCCTTGGGAAATGTTTGATGTGTCTGCTGAAGTGCACATACTAAACTCTCCCTTTAGCTCTTCAGTGTTGGTATTGATTTATTGATACCAGCATCTGAAATGTCTCAAAGTATTGATATATTATTGTTGCCACTATTAGCTGCTGCTTCAGAGCATCAAAGAGTAACAGAGTTGAGGTCATTTATCCTTCAACAGCTAAATAAAGTGTGGTGAGAGTCAGTTATCAGAGCAACAATTTGTAGTTGGAAATTCCCAAAAAGTATGACTGACTCTCAGGTTCAAGACATGCAGACATACAGGGTTTGTTGTGTTGACCTATGGCAGTAAAATAAGAATACAAATGTTTTTTATCTTACTTATATCAGGTTGATAGCTGGTATGGTTAGATTTACAAATTCAGATACTGAAATTACAATTATATTGGAATATCCTTTTAGGCATTAAAGCAAAACTTGCATTGTAGGCTTTTGTTTTGGAGGTGAAGTAAAAAATAAATATCAAGTAAAGGGAGGACAAATAAACAACAGTATCTTATGGAGGGGTATTTGGGATTAACTTGTGAATAACTGTAAGTCAAACTATAATGAGCTGATCTTGTTTTGTGTTTTTTATGAATCCACTTTGCTTCTTATCTCACTTGTGTTTTATTGTTTCGCATCAGTTGAATTTAATTTTGGAGAGTTGCCTGCTTCTCGGGTCAAGAGATCTCAGGCAATTAGTCTGCTTGTGTTTGAGCCGACAGGAGCTCGTCCTCCTTGTTTGGGAGCGATGGGGGTGCTGGACCTCTTTGTGGACTCAGTTGTATGCATGTGTGTATGTGTGTGTGTGTTTCCTTCTCTCTATACATCATTTTAAACAGCTCCCCTTCTTTGACCATCTCAGTGGACACGCAGACATTGGAGGGGGGAGGGGGTTGGTCCTTGGGGGAGGCCCATACAGAGCTCAGAGGCACACTGGGAAATGGCTGCCATACATTTAGTATTTCCCCTTTGTGGTGTCGCGTCAAAGCTGTGCTGCGAGGAGGGGTGGAGGTGCAGGATAATGCAGACACAATGGGCTAAGGCAAACATTAGCAGTGAGACAAAGGACGCTTCACTCAGGTCACAGGGGGGGCAACTCGTCCCTTTATCTGAGGGAAGTGATCTTAACTGAGGGACTTTTTTAAACCCATCAGCAAATTAGGGGCTGTGCTGGGTTAGTGTGTGTGTCGGGTCATGATCAAAGTCTGTTTATAGAGCGAGGCTTTAAAGCATGGGACAGCAGTCATAACACGACACAACATGGGGCTACGTTAGCTCTGAGCATGCTATCATCATGACCATGTTATCATTGTCACAGCCGCCGTATTTACTCATGGGAAGTGTGGGATAAGTTCTTTCTCATCTACACTCAAAACACCACAAGCACCATATGTCAGAGGGTCAAGCCCGGGTTCATACACCATATGCATCCATTTCTTTTCCTTCAGACTAGCCAAAATACTATCAAGCTAGCTCTCTTTTCAGAATAAAAGCCCAGTTTATGGAAATAAAATCTGTTTACTGCCATAAACTGGATATGATCATGTATTTATTTTCACTTCCTTTGTGGAAAATGATAATTGACACACACACATTATGTTTTTTTACATTTTAGACTTGACTTTTGTGAATTTGCTAAAAATATTTCTAAAAGTGGATTCTACTGGGTTTGCAACAAATGATCATTTTCCTTATTGATAATTGATAGTTTTGATAATATCTGAAATTGAATAAATATACCATACATGTATTTTATTGAACATATATACATGTCGGTGTCTATAATCTAAAGTAACGTATTCATATTACTTAATCTTCCAAATCAATAGTTCAGAATTAATATAAATATTCACTTTACAGATCTGTAAAACTAAACACGTCTGTCAGGACTCTGGGGAGGCACAGAACAGCAGATGTTTATTATTTTTGTGTTGAAACGCGGCTTAAAAACATCAGAATAGTTGTGACTAATTAATTTTCACTTGATAAAGTAATTGATCCATTCTCTGCTCATTTCAGCCACTCGACGGCTCAGATGTCGGTCAGCCCTTAGCTTTTTTTTATTAGCTTTACAGCCTGTCAAGTTGTGCTCTAATTTATGACTTGAAAACAAGTCGTCAATTACATGGTAATTACACGCTCTTAAAGCTTGTACTTAACTGCAACACATTATGAACATTTATGTTGTTGCCTCGCAGTAATCATGCAATTTACTTCCAGGTTGTTAAGCCACCAGGAGACAATGCAATCAAAACAATTCACCATTCTGTGAAGTAAGGACAACCCCTTTAGATACCAAGAAACAGCAAAGATATAAAACAGAGTCCAGAAGAAGTCTATTTTAAGAATCTTTAAAAAGTGAAGCTGTGTGTTCACATGTGCTTGTCCAACTGCATGTGTGTGCTTTTTTTTGTTGTTGCATGAAACCCTATGCGTGTTTGTGTGACTGAAGGGCCATTATGGGACAGGCTTTTAAGGGAGATCTGGGAAGTGGAAACCTAATACTGCCTGACTGCTGCTCTTGTGTACATGAACCCCACAGCTGCTGGAGAAAGGGAGGGATGAGGGAGAGAAGAGGGGAGGAGTGGGTGGGGGGAGAGTGTGGTGCGCTCAGTAATTAGTTGTCTGGTTTTGTATTGACCAGTCTGGTGCTAAGGCCTTGGGGACTGTTAAATTTGCTATTGAAACTGAAAGGATTATGCACCCAAAAGAAATTAAACGGGAGCAATGAATAGATTGTGGGCCACATGGTGGACAACTGCTTTTTTTCCTCTTCTACTTCTTCCACCAGGCTTCACTTTGCCTCAGTTAGAAAAGGTATATTTTCCTGTCAGGAGCTGCAGTTTTTCATGTTATAGGTAAATTGAAAAAGGCACCGCAGGGTCATGACGGTTTTACGTACTGATAATGATACTCCATTTTGAGTCCAACCCCTTAAAAAAAAACAAAAAAAACAACAACACACAAGCTTGTTTTTACTCTTGTCAGTCTGGAGTATTTGTGTTTATTAAACGGAGACAAAATCCAAAAATCATTTCTGCATGTTAGCTGTTGAAGGGTGTGATGTCGCAAGGGGTGTAATGAAATCTATTTGTATGTCGACATGGTGATTGCATGAGGGGAATTGATGCGTCCTGCCTGGTGGACGGCCCAGGAGAGAGAGAGATTTGCTTCTCTGTTTACTCCTGAGGTCGGTCTTTGCTTACGACTGTGGGCATGGTTTGGATTGAACATCCTCCACATGCCTGCAGAGAGACTGTATTCACTGAACAACATGATCCATCATGTTGTCTGTCATCAATTTACTTTATCCGATTGACCGACGGACATTATTTAGACATCATCACTGATATGTCAGTATGAGCATACATGTTTTCCAATATGGTCAAGTGTTTCACATGTAGCAGTGAAAAACCTTAAGTGAAGTAGAATTGTGTTATTTTTGTTCATTTAAAAAGGTATATTTTTATACTGATACAGCTGCATGTATAGTGAACTTTTTTAAAGGAACACCTCTCCAAAAAGGTTTTGCAACCTTTTGCACTGATGTGACTATGCGAAAGTACCAAGAAGACTGCTATCTTAGACAAGTAACATTATTAAAAAGGTCTTAACATTAATCTTCATTGTCAACCATTTCTAGTGTGAACCAGCGTCTGATCGTCTGTGATGCTCTGCGACATGTCCTGCACACAATGCTGGGAGTTTGTCTCCTTTGTGCGGTGAAAGAAGTTGTCATATAGGTGTGTATTTAAAAGCTTATTTATCATTACTGATTAATTTGTGATATACACATATTGGCCGTTAACATCAGCACACTAATATACAGATTGATTTCTTCTTGTGATGACCTCCAATGTTTGCTGAGCAGGACAGACAATGGGTTAAGTAAAAAAAAAAAAAAAAAAGGAGCTGTAATACTAGAATAATTGTAAGAGGACTCCATTCATAGAAAGCATTTCTACCTTAAAATCTCCCTAAATTGACTCCTTCTTTCACAAACAAACCCTTACTGGGTAATCCTGCACATCTGTTGCAACTTGGGCTTCAGTGTCTCGCTCAAGGACGCTTCATATTGCAGGCTGGAGGAGCCAGGGATCAAACTGCCCGCCCTGCTCCACCTCCTGAGCCTCGGCTGTACTGAAGGCTCTCTTGCTTCACTGAGTTAACATTAGCGTCCATCTGCATGCAGCATTTGAACCTGCTGAACTGTAAGCCTCCAGTGTATCCAGTGGATGATAGAGGGGTGATGTCATGTTCCCTCTCACTGTTTGTGTAGCTGGCAGAGGCCGGCGTGCTGCTGGAGAGGGTCGCACACTATGATTCAGTCGGACCAGAACAGCCCAGTAGGACACCGTGCAAAAAAGCAGGATCAAATCTTCTCCTTTGTCTCTGCTGCAACAAAAACCCACACTCTTTTTTTTGTGAGTTTCTGTTCCTCTTAGATTCTGTTTTGACAGGATGATTTGAAATCTTGCACCCACATTCCTTTTTTTTTAATCTGTTCGAGTCTCTTGTAACTTTTTTGATCCGGATGGGAGTCAGCTCTCTTTGTAGATAAGACGCACAATCTGGCTGAGATCCCCCTTTATGATTACCGTAGTGTAAATACAGGAGGGCGGCTGTACAGGTGGCTGGCGCTGGGCTGATGGTAACCAGACCAGTCAATGTCTGCAAAATAAATCACTGCTGTAATATCACAGAGAGCACAAATCTGTTTTTTTTACACTCTGTCAGGGTCACTGAAACATCACACATTGGACGGTTTTCACAGCTGATTTAACAAAATGATGAGCTGAATCCTTTTTAGCTGCAAAGTCAAACTTAGTTAAATAGCATCAGTTTGTGTTTAGTGGAAGACTCCAGGAGGTCCCACTCTGACTGGTCCTAACTAGTATCACCTGTGTCTTACAAGGGAGAGCCTGGGAGGGAAAGTCCCTGCTATCTGATTGGCTCTTTTTCAATTAAAACATGTACATACACATGTGTCTGAACTCCACTGATTAGCAGGGACAGATAGTTCGGAGTAGCATGATTCACCGTGCTTAAAACACTAACAGTCATGAACTGAAGCGAGATGATTATCTACTCGAGAGTCAGGCAAAGAAAGAAATCTGCCAGGGAACTTTCAGACTAAATATCACTTTTAAAATGTTTCATTAATTACGTTAATTGCACAAGAGATGCTAATTAAATTACCCCGCTGTGTTTAGGCAAAATATGATCAGTTAGAGTTTGCTGTTCTTTTTTTAAGATGATTGCACCGCGGCCAGCAATTCATGCTGCTCCTGACATCAGAAAAAAAACTTTGTTTTACATAACTTACACCATCTCACACAATAAACTGTGTTTATAGGTATGGACTGAAACATTTTCCCCTCAGTTGAAAATGCTTTCCACACAAAAGTGATTCTTTATGCGGGCCCTCTTTTTCATTTATTAGCTGATTTATTTCCCTTCTCCTTGAAGTTATTGAATGATTACATCCAGAGTAGTTCAAACCAAATCTACATATCCTTTGAAATGTGTTCGTTTTGGTCCGTTATTGCCTTGACGATTGAAATATGCCGACCACAATTCTCATCTCTTCTGCAAAAAAATTTAGGCAGAAAATTCTAAAACTACCAAAAATCCAACGTGAATGTCTTGAAATGTCCTGAATAAGGATTCCTCATTTAAACTAAAATGTCCCTCTGCTAATAAAACAAAATAAATGATTACATATGTAAGCCAGGCAACATTAATGTGTGTAGCGCATTTCAAAATACAGAAGCAAATCAAATACTGAACATTTGCAAAGAGAGAGATTAGAATAATATTTAAGAACATGCAACAAAAAAAGATGGAACAAAATAAAATAGTTTCACAAATATAAACAAAAGACATGAATAACATTTATAAGTTGATGAAGTCAGAGCAGAAGCCAGTTTGTGTTCTGTAATTTAAAAAACATTTTTATGTGTCCAGTGTTTTAATTTACTAATTATATTATTGGTTATAAAATCACCAAAAACATCAAACTTAATTTAATTATCTGAAAGCAAAGAACCAACAAAGAAACAAAAAAATATTAGATTTAACACAAAATCTAAATACTGTAATATCTCATCTATTATCTCCTTCTCTGACTTTAGTTTTATATTCCTCACCTTGATGTACTCAAGGTAACCTCAGGGATATTTTTCATTGTTTAAAATTGTGGTGCAGTAGAAGATACCAATTATCTTGTTATTTTCTACTGCATTACTTTCTTCATGGCTCTCACTATGAATAGGAATATGTCATTTAGTAAATTCAAAAATGTTCTCCACATTGAAAATCCTGAAGCCCCGAAAAGGTGTTTTCATTTTCCGTGTGTGCGTGTGTAAATGAGCACACTCCTGGTGCAGTCACAAACCCAGCTGAGTGAGCTTTCCCCCCCTATTTGGGGGTCCCCTGTCTCCCCTCCCCTCAGCCCTCCTGGTAATAGATGGCCTCATCGCTCTGGGTTTTAAGCCCACCTTTAAACAGCTAGACGAGACTGGGGTTTGTCTCCGGCCAAACCATCGAGCGGAACAATAGGAGCGCCCTGACATCGTGTCTGTGTGTATCAGAAGGCCTGCGTCTGCCCGCCGAACACACGGGGAAAACACGTGATGGCGTGCGGTTTTGATGCCGCCGGGCTTCAGTCTGGGCCTGTCAGGTATAGCGGAGGGAGGATGCAGGACGTCCAGGGGTATGCAGATCTGTGCTATTGTGTGTTACTTCTCACTCTCATGTCTTTGAATCCAGCGCTGTTTCTCCAACATGCTTCTGAGGGGTTGCTCACTTCGTTCATCTCTTGCATCACGTTCATTACCGTTTCTGTGCTTCCTGCTGTTTGTCTTTCAGGATCAACCCTTTGTCTGCTTAAAGCCTTTATCCAGAGTGACTGGGATGTAGCCTGCATGGAACTCTTCTTGTGTGTGTGTGTGTGTGTGTGCTCATAATGCATTTCTGAATACATGTATGCGATCATGTTTTGATTCATAAGCTGCTCGGCTGACAGCAGAGTTGACCTTGGCTTTGTTGGAGCGTGTGCGAGGAGGAGATAGTTTGTGTTTTATTATTCCATCTAAATGTGCTTATGATGCCAATATTTCTGTTATTTGCCGTTGGGGGAGGATGTAGATTCTCCCCCCTGCAAATGTGTGTTTTCTCACCCGGTGGTGGCTCCCTGGAACAAGGGTCCTGCTTGTTTTTTTTTTTTTTTTCCTTTAGCATATTCCACATTCATATGGAAATAGGGGGCAGAGGAGGGACAGAATCTCACATCAACTTGATCTGGTCATGAATAGCTGCCAGTGTTTGGACTGACCTCGAGCCAGCTTAAAGGCACTGCCCGGCCTCTGGCCTCAGACCACAGACGGGAGAAGAGCCGTGCACACACACACACACACACACACATACATACACGTGGGTGTGTCGCTTACATTCACTCACACCAAAGATGAGCAAAGCAGATGCTCATAATTGCAGTCACACAATTAGATATAGCGGAGGACTTGGGAACGCTGAACACTTTTGTATTCTCTGTCTCTGTCTAACACACACACTCACACACACACACAGACACAGCCATGCTAAATCCAAGGGCGTCGCTTTTATTTTTTTTCTCTCAAATCCTTTCTTTATTTTATTAACCCTCACTTTGCTTTTTCCACACAAACCGTCCTCGCACCAGATGATGGCACTCTTTTATAGCAGCAAGAAGAAAGTCTGACCGTTTACTTATTTGCATTTTGATTGTTGAACAGACCAAAAAACATTTTAAATTCCAAAATAATGAAATGCTTAAAATGAGTGCAAAGTATTTTTTAATACATGTAAGGGGTAACAAGACTTTTATTTTTTCAAATGTGAAAAAGGAGAAATGTTCTAAATGTTATCATAAAGGCTGCCATAGTAACAGAGATGCAAACATTTAAAAATGTGTTTGTTTTTTTGTACAGACACTGAGATATAATTATTAAAATAGTGGATCCCCTCTGAGAGAATGCACAGGCCTCGGTAGGATTAAGATAATTTGCTTTGACCGTGCTGTCTGTGAATTAATATCGTATTGGAGGAGTCCCGTTTCTAATAAACTCTGAGTGTGTTTCCTTCCCGAGCGTCTCGGACACAATGGGCCTCCCAGACCGGACTGCTGTGGTTGGATCTAGCAGCAGGGATCCATCAAACAAGATTTGTCTCGGTGGATATTCTGGTTTTGTCCTTCAGGATTAGAGCCCACCACCCCATATTTGACCCCAGTCTGAGTAACTTTGTCTTTTATCCATGTAGACAGTTTGAAAAAAAAAGTGCACCCGTAGAGTTTTAATTAATTTAGGAACAAATTAGTTATTTTTTTCATCCTTTAGAAAATTATCTCAGCCCTTTGATGTATTCTCCTGTTTTAAACATTTTACAAAAAATACAAGATATGTTTTTATATGAACAAAAAGTCTCAACATTTATTTTCTTGTTCTTTTTAAAACTATAAAACATATTGTTTTCCTGGAGGGTAGAACTGCCTCACACAGACACAGAGCTGATTCATTTTATAATTTGATAGTGTTTTATAACAAAGGTGATAAAAGGGAACATTTTATGAATCTATTTAGATGTTAAACATTTTTTTAAAAAGACTATAAGAAAAAACTGATTTTATTCAATTTCATAAAATTGCAGGATTTACTTTGATGAAAATTATAAAAACAAAATCACTGCTCTTAAACTTTTTATTCTAATTAGAAATAGTATGATATATTGAATAATATCAGACATAAATAAAGTCTACCCTGTTTTCCTTGATTTTGTTCAACCTATATTTAAATTTGTCTCCAAATTTTTTTAGATGTTTGTTTTATTATTTCAGATTTGAAATGTCGTACACTATTGAATTATTTATTTCTCCAGTGCTTGACTTCATGCCGAGTTATCAGCGGCGGCATAATATCTCACACACTGAAGTGAGGAATGTTGTCCTTCAACTTGTGGGCACAAGTGTTCAGTCTGAGTCTATAAAAAGAGCAGCGCGTTTCAGGAGGGCCTCAGTGTGAGTATGTGTGAGTGTGTGAGAGAGTGTGTGTGTGTGTGTGTGTGTGTGTGTGTGTGTGTGTGTGTGTTTGTGTGTGTGTTTGTGTGTGTGTGTGCTGTTTTGTCTCTCCATTAGCACCCATTCAGGAGACAATGAGTTAGAGAAGCAGACGATGGGCTTGTTAACACACAAGCATTAGTGAACCAGTGTGTGTCTTTGTGAGGGAGGGGGGGGGCACTCCTCTAGTGTTATGACTAGCAGT